>NC_046156.1:156992811-157645021 GCF_011064425.1 Rattus rattus | reverse complement strand
AAAAAAAGAATTCAAAACAGAGGAATCTCAGATGGCTGACAATCACCTAAAGAAATGTTCGAAGTCCTTAGTGGTCACAGAAATGCAAATCAAAACAACCCTGAGATTCAACCTTATACCAATCAGAATGGCTACGATCAAAACCTCAGGTGACAACATATATTTATGAGTATGTAGAGAAAGAGGAACACTCCTCCATTCTTGGCAGGATTGCCAGGTAGTATAATAAGAAATCAGTCTTGGCAGTTTTTCAGAAAACTGGACACAGTACTACCTGAGGACCTAGCTATATCACTCCTAGGCATATACCTGAAATATGTTCCAACATATAACAAGGACACATGCTCCACTATGTTCATAGCAATCTTATTTATAATAGCCAGAAGCTGGAAAGAATCCAGATGTCCTAAAACAGAGGAATGGATACAGAAAATGTGGTAGATTTACACAATGGAGTACTACTCAGCTATTAAAAACAATGACTACATGAAATTCATAGACAAATGGATGGAACTAGAAAATATCATTCTGATTAAGGTAACCCAGTCACAAAGGAACACACATGGTATGCACTCAATGATAAGTGTATATTACCCCAAAAGCTTGGAATGCCTAAGAAAAAATTCACAGATCATATGAAGCTCAAAAAGAAAGAAGACCAAAATATGGATGCCTCCTTTCTTCTTAGAAAGGAGAACAAAATATTCACGGAAGGAAATATAGGGACAAAGTGTGGAGCAGGGACTGAAGAAAAGGTAATCCAGAGACTGCCCCACCTGGAGATCCATCCTATATGCAGCCACCAAACTCAGTCACTATTGCTGATGCCAAGAAGTGCTTGCTGACAGGAGTCAAATATGGGTGTCCCCTGAGAGTGTCTGCCAGAGCCCTACTGATACCCAATGGAGGAGTTAGAAAAAAGACTGAAGGAGCTGAAGGGGTTTACAACCCCACAGAAAGAACACCACCAACCAGACCCCCCCAGAGTTCCCAGGGACTAAACCACCAAACAATGAGTACACATGGAGGGACCCATGACTCTAGTCACATATGTTGCAGAGGCTGGCATTGCCCAGCATCAATAGGAGAAGAAGCCCTTGGTCCTGTGAACACTCGTTCCCCCAATGTAGGGGAATGCCAGGGCGTTGAGGTAGGAGTAGGTTGGTGGGAGTGGGAGCATCCTCCTAGAAGCAGGGGGAGGGGGAGGGGAATGGGAGAGGGGGGAAAGGAGATAACATTTGAAATGTAAATACATAAAATATCCAGGAAAAATTAAAATTAAAAAAAAAAATTGGACAAGTTGCAATGAACCTCCCTGGTCTTACATAGGTTTACACAAGCTAAGTACTTCAATAATAAAATAGTGTATCATATACAGAAAGATGTTCAAAATTATAATATTTTAAGGAATAATCTGGAGCCGTTATCAAAATGAGTTATGTATATGGTAGCCAGGAAAACTCAATTTTGGTGTCTGTGTCTCATCTTTGCAATGTCTTATGTGGCTAAATATTCTTGAGGCTGTAAATAGATTGTATAAAAAAACTAAAGTGTCAGGATATTTTCCTGTATATATGTACTAACAAAATTGCTTTGTCTTTGTTAGAGTGCTCTTTTCAACATGGTCTGAACAACCCCTACCATTTTGTGAGATTTTCCGAAGAACTGTTGAAATAAGGTCCCTGAAAGGAGATCAATCTATGTCATCACCTACCAAAATAATTTTTAATCCACAGTGGAAAACCATTGTACTGGCAACTCTAGTTTGGAACAGCCCAGAGAAATATCTTTGAGGTGTTTGCTTTACAGAGGCATAAAGAGTGTCTCTTGAGCGAATTCATTAAAAAGCTGATCAAGAGACTGGAGGCCCCAGGAAGTTTAGAGGTCTGGTGGGGACATCCTTGTGGAGACTGGGGGAGGAGGGGGTGAAGAGGGCAGGGAGGAGGTATGGGATGTGGAACAGTCAGCGGGGGTGGTAGACTGGGAGGGGAATAAAATCTGGAGTGTAAAAGTGAATAAATAAATAAATAAATAAATAAATAAATAAATAAATAAATAAATAACTCATAACCAAACAAAAACAAAAAGAGGCTGAACATTCTTTTCTCAACACATGGAGACCCACATACATAAAGGCATTGTCCAAATACTTAACGACTTACTATGTCTGCAAGATCATGTCATGAAGTATAAAACCAGATATTGTGGGAAACGCCTTCATAGGGTCGTAGGCTATAAATAACGTTCGTAAACACCGACCTAGGATAGCCCCACTCATTCCAAGCCAACAGATGGAAAGGTTGTACTTTTAAGGCAGATGCCGTAAAAGTCAAGCCCTCTTTGAGCGGCACGGTCGTGTTGCTTTGCGGCCGCGCAAAGCGGGAAAGTGCGGCAGGCGGTTAGAAAGTCCTCGCCCCGCCCCTTGCCCACGCCCCGCTCCGGCACTTGGAGGCGTGAGCAAGCTGGGACCCAGCGCTGGGCGCCGATTAACACCCACTCCCCGTCGCTGGTACCATGGAGGCGGCGGCATGTACGGAAATCGAACCGGAGGATGGCGACAGCAGCTGCGAGGATGTGTGTTTCATGGACAAAGGCCTGCACAGGTAGCAGCCGCCACCTGGTCGGACCTCGGATTGGCAGGCTTCGGGGTTGGGGGGTGGTTGGGGGGTAGCGGATTCCTCGTATCCTCCCAGCACATCCTGGGGCTCTTCCCTTTTCCCCCAGCATAGCCTGGGGTTCCTCTCTCCTCCCAGCGTGGCCAGGGACTCCTCTCTGCCCTCTCTTAGCACCGCCTGGGGGCTCCTCCTCTCTGTTCTCCCTGCACCGCCCGGGGCTCCACTCTATCCTCCCAGAACGTCTTGGAGCTCCTCCCTGTCCTCCCAGCCCTGGCCTCCTCCCTGCCGAACTAGGAATTCCTCCAGACTCACTGCGGAAGCCGGGGTTCTTCTTATCCTCTCCGCAGATCCTGGGGTGTCTTTCTTTCCCTCACCCTTGGGAGCCTCCTGTTCTTTCTTAACCCCCTGCCGTGCCCAGGCTTCCTCCTTCCCCTCTTCTCAGCCCCACTTTCGCTCACTGTTGCTGTTCCTCTTCCTGGTCTCCTTTCCTGAGCCTGAGAAGTGCCTAGGGCTTGCATCCCAAACTAGCAGCACAGCAAGCCTTTTCTGTACCCTGCTTACACCTCTTACCTCAATTCTCATTCGTTTTTTAAGTTCTTTTACTAAGGCATAATCCAATATCCATATACTTGTAGGTACCAAATGTAACTCTTTTAGCTGATCCTGTTTTATGTTGCCCAGACCATTCAGTGTTTTTTTCTGGCCCCTTGATTTTCCATATTCTTTGAGCCCAGTTTACCAGTTCAACCTAGACCCTTTCTTGGGTTTCACTGGACAGCTAGCTATTTCTGAGATCCAGGCATTTCCATTACAGTAGTCTCTGTGTCTTTGGGGAGGTACCTGCTCCATTCCATCTGAACCGTGGTATTTATAATATAATGAAAACAGCTTAGTTTCAGTCCTGATCTAAGGGTTGCCAATGAAGAGGTTTTTCAAAAGAATGCTTACATTTATATTTAATAATGGTTAGCACTTCGAGGATGATGTCTATGTGAATGTTTATGTGTTAATACTCATCACCACAGCAATTAGGCAAGATCGTTTTTTTCTACTAAGCAATGAATCTAAGAATTTATATATTAGATACATTATATAATTTGACAGTGCGACTAGTGAACAATTAAATTCAACGTAAAACAGATTGCAATTAACAGCATATAGTAATAGCACAAAATCTGTCCTTAAATAATTCTGTAAATGATAGAAGCTAGATAATCGGGAAATACTTTAGACAGCTTTAGAAATTGGTGTTTTGAGGTTTGCAAATGTGTCCTGTAACTTTATACTAGCCAGCACAAAAATCTACCACAGATGCCCTTAACATTGTGTGTACTGTTTCAAACTACTTTTAGCACCTCTGAACAACACACTATAGTTCTTAGGAAATAATGTTCTATTCAGCAAGTTTAACTTATAAGTGGTTATTTAGGGAGTAAAGAGATGATTTTTGTTTAGAGGAAATGCATTCCAACTTGCAGTTAGAGAGGACCTGAGCCTCTCCACTGAGAAGAGCAATAATTAGTGAGTTTTTGTTTTTGTTTTGTTTTTTATTATTATTATTATTATTTTGGAAATCAATTACATTCTGGACTAACTAGCTATCATTGGCAGTAAAGAAAACAAAGTTATAAACTCATGCATAAGATCCAGATTCATGTCAGGTCACTCTTGGTCTGTTTAATTGTCATAACCATACACCAACCACTTAAGAGTTTGAAAATTAAGAAAGAAAATACCTTTAAAGCTTGCAGTTGCTCATTTTTAGCTACCAGAAGAGGGTCAGTTTTCTCTAAGAATGCTCCTCTTAATAAGCCTGCCAAACTCTAGTAGAAGGCTGCACATGCAAGGATATTTGGTCAGTACACATTGGTCTTGATAAGGACACAAGTTGGGTGGGAAAGGAAGGGACTCTAAGACAGATTTTTTTTTCTGAAGTGAGTAGAGCAAATATTCATTATAGTCACCTACATAATTCTAACTATTTGGTTATGCTTCTAAATATGTTTTTATGTTTTCTTTCATAGTATATCAGAGTTATCTTTAGATTCATCCCTTCATGCCATCAATTTGCATTGTAATAACATCTCCAAGATCACAAACATTGACCACATTTGGAACCTGCGACATTTGGATCTGTCATCTAATCAAATAAGTCAAATTGAAGGCCTGAACACACTGACAAAGCTATGCACTTTAAACTTGTCCTGCAATTTGATCACAAGAGTGGAAGGTTTGTAAACAATTACATGGGGCATTTTCTGTGAGGAGAAAAAAAAGTAAAAAATAAAATTATGTGTGTATTTTCTTCCAATGAATGGAATTAATAGAATCATAAACTTTTGAAAATTGACCCTAAAACTACCTATGCATTTTTTCCATAAAACTAAATAAATAACTCCCCAAATGGCAGTTGATTTCACTATTAATGTGAAACAGTGCTGTTTCTTTATTTAAATCTTATAAAGGCTATGTACTTCCTCCCTCTTTTAGGACTCGAAGCACTGGTAAATCTGACTAGACTGAATTTGTCTTATAATCACATAAGTGATCTCAGCGGTAAGTAATTCGTTCATATTTCCATAATGCTGAAGCTTTGTAGGCTCTGAGGACTTAGCTCACTGTTGGAAAACTACATCAAATGATAATAATGACCAAGTGTTTTATCTGAGTGATGTCCTT
Source organism: Rattus rattus (assembly GCF_011064425.1). NCBI lineage: Eukaryota > Metazoa > Chordata > Mammalia > Rodentia > Muridae > Rattus > Rattus rattus. The sequence goes on along the minus strand of NC_046156.1, from coordinate 157,639,727 downwards.
CTATTAAAACTTTGTTGCTGCCAAAATAATACCTGAGTAAAACATAGAAATGAAGGCAACTATGATCAGTAGCAGAAAAAGCTAAAGTGAGGAAAGCATACTTCAGGAGGGTTCTGCTTAAGCTTCAGTGATTATGTACTGTACTCACATGGTAAGGGGCAGTAGAAGATCAGATGTGATGGAAGCTTTGGTGCCCTCCTACACGGCTACTAGTAACCAGATTCGACTGTTGACTTGAAATTTGACTGGTGGTACAAGGCACTGAGTATCTAATTAAATATTAATTTAAATATAAAAACAACTAGAGACTACTACATTATACAATATAGATATGGACAATTCCAGGAATTTGTATCTTAAAAGTTAAAATCAGTTTTTCATGTGCTCTGCATTTCTAAGAAGATTTTGAAATTATTATCTTTTATGAAAGTGATATAACTGACTTACAATTTTTAGAATTACTTGTTAGAAGTAACAGAATTTTACTAATTATCCTCATGTGCTGTTTCTTTGCCTTAAAACATTTTTTTTTTCCTGTTGCAGGGTTGATCCCCCTTCATGGACTAAAGTATAAACTTAGATATATTGACCTACATAGTAATTATATAGATAGCATCCATCACTTACTTCAGTGTACAGTAGGATTGCACTTCCTAACCAATCTTATTTTAGAGAAAGATGGAGAAGGTAATCCTATCTGTCTTGTACCAGGTATGAAATAGTTAATTAAATGCATTTCTAATACTTAAATATGAAAGCATTTATTTCCTGAAGTTATCCCTTTATTTTACTCTTAAGATTTCCATGTGTCTGTGTGTGTGTGTGTGTGCGTGCGTGTGTGCGTGTCTGTGTGTGTGTGTGTGTGCGTGTCTGTGTGAGAGAGAGAGAGAGAGAGAGAGAGAGTGAGAATATAAGACACACAGCGAGAGAGTGTTAGTGAGCGTGTGTTCAGCATAACAACGTTACATACACTGTGCGAGTGTGTGTGTGTGCGTGTCTGTGTGTGTGTGTGTGTGTGCGTGTCTGTGTGTGTGTGTGTGTCTGTGTGTGTGTGTGTGTGTGTGTGGCGTGTGTGTGTGTGTGTGTGTGTGTGTGTGTGTGTGTGTGTGTGCGTGTCTGTGTGTGTGTGTGTGTGTGCGTGTCTGTGTGTGTGTGTGTCTGTGTGTGTGTGTGCGTGTCTGTGTGTGTGTGTGTGTGTGTGCGTGTGTGTGTGTGTGTGTGTGTGTGTGTGTGTCTGTGTGTGTGTGTGTGTAAACACACATGTGTGTGTTTAGGGAAACATAAAGAATTTATTGGAAAACGAAATTGCTTCTATGTTTAAAGTGTGTAGGATTTCCTCCCTTCTTCCTCCCTCCCTCCCTCCTTTCTTTCTTCTCTTCTTTTTTCCCTAAGACAGTATCTCTTACACCCTAGGCTGCCTTCAGATTTGATGTGTAGTACAGGATAAGCATGAACCTCCCTCTGGAGTCCTGGGATCATGGTCATACACCTCTATGCCCAGCTAAGTGGTGCTATGAATTGAACCCAAGGTACCATCGGAATTGTCCCCAGGTATCATGCACTGAGGCAAACACTTTACTAGGTTAGCTGCGTCCCCAGCAGGGTACATAGGTTAGTGGTATTATTTAGATAGTTTACATATTTGATGGTGAATATTTCACATTTTTATGACTATGGTTTTGTCTTAGTTGGGGTTTTTACTGCTGTGAAGGGACACCATGATCATGGCAACATTTCCTTGCTTTTCTTTGTCTTAATATAGGCAGGGATTAAAAGATTGCATTTAATTGGGACCGGCTTATAGCTCAGAGGTTTAGTCCATTATACTCATGGCATGAAGAATGGTGGCATGCGATGAACCTCAAAGCCCAGCTCCTAGTGACACACTTCTGCTAATAAAGCCACACCTACCCCAATAAGACCATACCTCCTGATAGTGCCAATCCCTATGAACCTATAGTGGTCCATAGGGATTTTATTTTTATTCAAACCACCGCAGTTAGATTCTAGTATTGTAATATTACGTCACCATGAAAAGAGAAAATAGAATATTTCTATCCACTATAGCTGGTCCTTTATCCCCAGCTATACTAAGAGAAACAAAAGCAAGTATAATTTATGTAAAAACTAACACCACCCTTTATCCTACATATATACTTAAAAATAGCATGCCTATATATTAATATGTATGACATCTAGGAGATTGCACAGTAACTCCTGGTAACAGGACTTAAAAGGAGGAAGTGAGTATTGGGGAAGCTCTCATTTGTAGCTTTTGAGGTTGATACCATGTGAATTCATTAATGTGTCTTGAGCGCTTAAACTTACAAGTCCATTTCCCAGCAGCCATATGGTGGCTCACAACTATACATAACTGCACTTCCAAGAAATCTAATGTCCCCTTTTTTATAGTCACCAAGCATTCATGTGGCACATACATGCAGAGGCAACACTCAAATGCATAAAATAAATCTTTTATAAAAAAATTCTATCCCTGGTTTTGTAGGTCACACTCTTTTTTTTTTTCAACCACTTAGTTGATCCTTTTGAGAAATAATTAGTATTGAAGTTACTCGAGTGGTTAATGAGATAATATAACTTGCCACCAAGCCTGATGACCTGAGTTCAGTTCCTGGGATCCCCACTGTGAAAGAAGACAAATGACTCCCACAAGTTGTCCATTGATCTACACACATTAAAAGAGGGAGGAATTGAATGAATCATTAGAGAGATGGCTTGATGGTTAAGAGCACTGGCTGCTCTTCCAGAAAATCTGGGTCATTGGTTTCATAACAATGTAAAGTTAATTGGACAGATTTCTCATTTAATTGTTCTTTAGTGAATATATTTTTATTTAATACATGACATATTACATATCCTAATATTAATTATTAAGAAGAAAAAGTGAGCTATTTCACTAATGTCTCACTATGGGGAATTGTGCCACTCACATCACAATTTTGATTCATTTATGATGGTCATATTAAACTAAGCAAAAGCCCTGTTTATCATCCTTCTCAGAGAAGAATTCTGTTGGTTTCATGTGTTTATAATCCTGAGGTAATTTTTCACGCTTACGGTTCAGTGATCTGGCTTTATCAGGAATGGTGCTTGGGATAAGGCAGGACTGCTTTGCCTCTTCTGTATTTACTGACTGCATGTTGAAGATGTCGAGTTCATAATGTTTATTCTCAGTTTATTAGTACATCATGGGACTGATATTCAGGCAATATACCTAGTAGCTTGGTTAGTTTTAGACATAATCTCTTAAAGTGTCCATGCTTTGATTTTGAACTCTTTGTTTCCCAGGGTACCGAGCAATCATTCTCCAGACTTTACCACAGCTGAGAATCTTAGACTGCAAGAATATATTTGGCGAGCCAGTGAGTTTGGAAGAGATGAACTCATCGCACCTACAGTGCTTCGAAGGTCTTCTGGATAATTTAGTTTCTTCTGATTCCCCCCTGAATATAAGTGAAGATGAGGTAAAGTAGTAATGGTTTTCTAAGAGAAATGATAGTGTCAAGAGTAAATGTATCAGAATATGAACTTTAAAGGACTTTGGTTTGTTTCTGTGTCATAGGTCGCTGATAATATGTCAGCACCACCAATAGATGTGTTGCCTCCTTTGGAGGAATTTACAAGTACACCAGAAGAAAATGTTTTGAACTCACTTTTATCTACGTGTTCATCTGAACCAGAAAAAATTAATCATGAAAACAATTTTCAAAATGAGATGAAACTTCAGAAATTAGATGATCAAATCCTACAGCTGCTCAACGAAGTAATGTATTTTATTAAAGAAAAAGTAGTTAAGAATATAAAGTAGAAATTGTACATAAGTTGACCAACCAGAAACATCATATTGACTGTATCTGTATTTTTTTCTTTACAAAAATAGAGTTATGTAGAGTAACAGTGGCAGAAAACAACGGGAGATGGTTTTCACTCATTTTCTTTGTTGCCTTCCTTCATGGGTGTCAGTACCTGTATTGCAATAGTACTTTCTTGTTTTGTATATGTGATATCAGTTCATAGACATTTGACTAGTGTTTCCATGGCAGCTGAATGACACTACTCTAATGCTGCCATTCAGGATTTGAATTGGATGTGTGTTTTGAATCCTCTTGGCTGGACACCTCCATGTGCAGCTGCTCATCCCTAGATTGATTTGGAGGCCTGCCAGATTTTTCAGAGTTGCTGCAGTTTTCTGTGTCCCTAATGACAGTTGATGGGAGATCTAGTTTTTCTCTTCCTTAGTTGCTTTAGTTTTTTAAGATGAGTTCTTAATGTGTAACACAGATGACCTTGACGTCCTGCCTCTGCTTCTAGAATTCTGGGATTACAGTAATATACCACCATACTTAACTCTGATTTGTCTTTTTCATTATAAACCTTCCTAGTGAACACTTGGAAACTGAATGTTATGAATGTTTGAATGCTATTATTTAGCACTAATTTGATTTGACTTGAACTCTAATTTGGTCTGTTAGGTATCAATTCATATTTCATTTGCTTTTGGAAACTGCCTTTTATTGCCTCTGGTTTTCAGCCCAAAAGTCTTAACCTTGTATACCTGGCAGTCAAAATTTCTCCATAGTAAACTGATAGTCTCAGATAGAAGCATGGTCTCATTCTGGTTTATTTTGCTAAATTAGTCTTAGCATTTTTTTCCCACTTCTGAAGTCTTTAAAATAGTTTTATCTTTTCCTGGTTTTGTTTTCTTTTTATTTTCCCAGATTTGAGTTGCAAAAAATTTTTCCCCTTTTTCTCTTGTGCCAGATCTGGATGTCTTGTCTTCAGTTTCAAAGATACATAATTTATAAATCTTTAATCTTATAAAGTATCTTAATATTTAAGAAGGCATTAAATTTTAATTAGTTATTCTGAGCAGAACTTTTAACAGACTTCCTTTCTCTTTTTATGTTCTAGACTAATAATTCCTTAATAGATAATGTTCCTGAGAAAGACCTCAGACCAAAAAGAGACACAGATATAACTTCTGAAAGTGACTGTGGAAACAGAAAAGAGTGCAGCAGAAAAATTCCCAGAAGAACAAAAATCCCATACTATACCAGAACTATTCAAAGTATTAAGCACCACAATAAAAACAATGGTGCTTTTGTAAGGTACTTGGCTTTGGTCTTAGTAGTCCAAATAAAGCACACAGGTAGGGGTAACTGACTGGCTTCCTCTTTGCTGTTTCATGATGATAAACTTCTCAGTTTATTGACATCAAAGATTTTTTTTTCCTTTTTAGCCTGGGAGCTCAGATTTGGTCTACTATTGGCCTCCCGTATCCTATATTTCTGCATCCATGGATTCAACCAACCTCTGATCAAATGAAATCAAAGAATTACATCTTTACTAATATGAACTATTTACTAGTTTTTTTCTTTTTTTCTTTTTTTTTCGGAGCTGGGGACCGAACCCAGGGCCTTGCACTTGCGAGGCAAGCGCTCTACCACTGAGCTAAATCCCCAACCCTATTTACTAGTTTTAAAGTTATTGCTTCTCATTGAATTTTTCTTGTCATTTTTTAAATAACAGAGTATAATAAATTAGCTTTTTAGGTATCATGGCAGATATTGTATTGGATATTGAAATTTGTCTAAACACTTTAATATATACTCAAATGTGTTATGTATAAAAATGCTATGCCATTTTATATAATGAAGGGAACATTTAGAGATTTTGGTGTCTGTACTTGGTTCTACACCCAATCCCTGCAGAAACTTGAGAACTGTATACTCATAAAAGACGGCTTTCTCTTTGAGAAATGAATGTATAATACCAAACAAAAGGCCACTATACTACTTGCAGGAAGTAGGAAGTAAATCTGATACACTTGTGTTTAATTGGCTAATTTCTACCCTATCTGTGGGCAGATCTAGCTGGGAGGCCAAGGCCTAGTTAAACAGTAAACTAAGCTAGGATCAGAGGCAAACAAAATGATTATTTTTTGATATGCAGATGTAGAAATCTAATGTCTATTTTCATAGCTGGGGTATCAACCATGAGCAGTTAAGAAAAGACTGTACCTCAGAGTAGGTACAATCCACTTTTTACCTGCATGATTCTTTTTTAAATGTACTCATTGGTTATTTCAATTCTTCATAGTAATCCATGTATAAAATTTCATGTAATAAAAAAAAAAACCATTTAGTACTTTTTAGTTAGGATATGCCCAAGAATTTCTTTTTATTCTGACTACTGATAGAATCCGTTTACTCTGGTTTATTGTGTCAATTTTAAGCTTTTAAGTGCCATAGGGTAATTAAATCATCATTTTCAAATTCTTCTCTTATATGATCATAGTGCATTTCATCTTGCATATTTGAACACTACACATATAAAATCATTATCTCTTGAAACTCTAAATAGTGAATTAGAAAAGCTCATCCCTTATAAAATTCATGAATTAGTTTCCCAAGTTAATTATTACCTTACTTAATGCATTTTTTGTTAAAATAATTATTTATTGTATTGGTATGGGTGTTTTGTCTGCATATATGTCTGCACTGTGTCCTGATGCCTGCTAATGACAGAAGAGGGCATCAGGTCCTCTGGGACTGGGTTACAGATGGTGATGAGCTGCCATGTGAATGCTAGGAATGAACCCAGTTTCCCTGGAATGCCAGTGATTTTTACCACTGAGCCACCTCTCAAGTTCCTTAATTTTAAATACCAGATATGTGGCTACAGGTGTTTGTATTGAAAAACATAAACTGTACTTTTGATTATTTCCTGCCTTTTATTCTTTGCAGTTGTAATCGTAAAATGAGACAGCCTTACTTGAGAGAGTTATATGTAAGATCATCGTTAGTAAACTGTAATAACTTAAGAGAAGTAGATGAGCAGAAGAATGGCATGATTAAAGTAGACAAAAGTGCTTCGAACGACTGCACTTACCGGGTATGGTTTAGAAAATTAAGAAAACTGAATCTTAGATTTAAGAACAAAGTCCTAGAAAGTTAACCAATTTTTCATGAGCAATAAATGTTTGTAGTTTTATCAGAGTGATGAAAATTGGCTAATTTTCCCTTCCTAGTTTCCATATTTTGTGTGATATCACTGCTGTTAACATTTGCTAGATCAGTTGAAATGATGTTTTATTGGGAAAATCTCAGTTCCTATTTCCCAAACTAATAGTTCCTACTTTGAGAGAAATAAAAAAGTAAATCTCTGTGTTTTCTCAGAAAAGTATTATTTATACTGTCGTGTTAGTTGTCCTGAAACCCAGTTTTGGAAAAGGATGCAGAGATGCTGAAATTATTTTACAAATTCAAGACTTGCTGAATATATTAATTAGCTTGTCCTCATTTTACATGTTAGAGAACTGGTTATTGTATTCTACTATATACTGTTAAAAATATAATCTAACAATAGGTTTGCCTTCTATAATAGTCATGACAGTACCAGCTAATGCTCATTTGAAATGATTATGTACCCAGCAATATCCACTCTCTTCTGTGCGCTTTACGTCCATACTGTAATTCTCATTGTAACTTTTTACAATAAGTTACTGTAAAATAAATGAAACAACTCAGGCGGTGAGAAGTTTGCTGACTTTTTCCAAATTTTGAAGCATTGCTGTTTTCTTTAGTCCCTTGTGGAACAGTTAGAACAAGAGAGAGAGATGAGGTGGAAAGCGGAGCAAACGGAAAAGAAACTTATGGACTATATTGATGAGCTACATAAGCAAGCAAATGAGAAGAAAGATGTTCACAGCCAGGCTCTCATTACCACAGATAGGTAAGGCAAAGATATGGCTCAAATCCTTCAGAAGAGGGGAGGGGAGGACCTTGATCAGCGGGGCCAAGAACACTGACAGAATCAACTAACTAGCTCAGAGAGGCTTACAGAGGCTGCACTGACAACCAGAGAGCCTGTATAAATGTGAGGTAGGTACTCTGCATATGGAACCTAGCTCTGAGACACGTTTCCTCCCACTGGGTTGCCTTGTCTAGCCTCGATATGAGGGAGACGCCTAGAACTTTCTTCCTGAAACTTGATATGCTCTGTTTGGTTGATATATCCCTGGGAGGCCTGCCTTTTTCAGAAGAGTGAATGGAGGGGGGGCACTGTGGGGAAAGAAAGGAGGATAAACCAGTGCTCTGGGTATATGAGATAAATATATATATATAAGAAAAGTAGGAAAAAATATGAGTCTAAAGGTGTCTCTCAGAGCACGAAAATTACTAGACTTGGAATAGGAATGCCTTGGTTTAAAATAGTGATAGTTAGGAAAATGAATATATGTGACTTTCATTTGATTTGAAGATTTAGTGCTTTGAAGGGGTAACATGCTTTGTACAGTGCTGTATTTGTAAAAAGGGCTGGTATTGGCAAATTTCTCTTTAAGGTTTATGAATCCTAGTCTCTTTTAACATAATCATTTCCTGTGTTAGCTTTGGTACTACGTAGGTCAAGTTCCTTAATTCTTTCTTATTTTTTTCTTGTCTATTCAGTCTCCTATTTGCCTAAGGAGTTTTTCACTCCAGTACATTCTTATTACATTGTGTAAAGATACATTGTAGTAACCCCCTCTACTTTGATTTCAATAGTTAAGTTATCCCTTTCTTCAAATGGTTATTGTTTTTCCTCAGAGTTATTTTCTGATTCTGTTTTTTCTTATCTTTAGGGGAACACTAGGTCTTCAGACTTGGTATTGGTCATAAGTAGGATCTGGAAGTTTAGTTCAATTTTGTGACTATAGAGAGGATAATTCCTCTTACAAGATCTCATGTGAATATGAAATTGAGGGAAACAGTTTCCCACCTGATCCCTCATTTATTTTATACATTTGGTTGTGTGATACTGATACTTAAAGAAAAGAAAACAGAAAAATGCCTCTCCTACCTGCTTCTTTTATATGTTGTACCTGTGTGAAAGAGAAAAAGAAGCCATGCTACCTAAATATGTTCACTATGAAAATCACTGTGACTGCATATTTTGGTGCACTCTGCTCTTATGTGAGTCTATCTGTCACCATCTGTGGTGGTTTGAATAGGTATGCCCCATATTTTGTGTGTGAATGCTAGGCCCATGGGAAGTGGTACTTTTAGGAGATATGGCCTTGCCAGAGGAAGTGTGTCACTGTGGGGGCAGTCCTTGAGGTCTTCTGTGCTCAAGTTATGCCCAGTGTGGCACACAGTCTCCTTCTGCTGCTTGTGTATGAAGATGTAGAACTCTAGGCTCCTCTAGCACCATATCGGCCTATATGCTGCTGTGCTTCCTGACATGATAGTGGACTGAACCTCTGAACCTGTAAACCAGCCCCAATTAAATGTTGTCCTTTATAGGAGTTGCCTTGGTCATAGTGTCTCTTCACAGCAATTATACGCTAAGACACCATCTTTATTTGTGTTTTAGGGATCACTGTCTCTGAATAGATAGAAGAAAATACTAATCAGGAAATGAAAGCATGACATGAGAAAGGGAACAGTGCTTAAACTTCCTCAGAACAGCCCCATTACATGACAGGCTTACAAAGATCCCAGGATGTATCACAGGGAGACTGTAGAAGACAGGATTCCCCTTCTCTTCAGAATGAAGCAACGCTTATTTTAGAAATTGTTTTTATTAAATGTTATTTCCCTTCGTATTATAATTGGAATTCCTTTTAGTGTTGGCATGTTTTGTTTTGTTATGTTGAATTTTTGAGGTAGTGTCTCATTATGTAGTTCTGGCTCAGAAGATATCTGCCTGCCTCTGCCTTCCAGGTGTCTGCCACCATGCAGTTTGACATTCTTGATCTTTTGGTTTTGGCTATATGTAAATAGTTTTTGCTTTATTTCATAGCATAGATCTTAACTGTGGTATATTAGAAAAAATATCTTAACTGCTCACCAGTTTGGATTTGGGAGGTTTGGAACATACACCTCCATGCTCCTTGCTCTCTTGAACAGTCATGGTTATTCTAACGCTACTTCTATCTATACCCATGTTGTTGGGTGTAAAATCTTGAGATTAATGTCCCCTGGCTCTTGATGTTCTTGAGTATGTCTTGTATCCATTGCCCTGAATTCCAAGTCTGACAGCTGGGTGCCACCCTCTGAATAATGTGTCAAAAGTAGATCTCGTTTAGTATGTTTATTGTTTCAACCTTCTTGGACTTTATTGTTCTAGTCAGTACCAAAAGTGCCTTTCCTGTATTTCTCATAAGTGTTTTCAGGTAAGCCCATCCTGAGGAAGAAGCATATTTTGTCTTATTCTGTATTCTTTGCCTTAGTAACTGGTGTTCCATGAATATGCTGTCTGCTATCAAAACTAGAAAGAATCTCAAAGCTAGTTGGTATTGATATCTTCTTGATTCTGTTTCTTAAAATACCTATCTCTTCTGTATCCTAAAACTGTACTCTCGGTTTATGATTTACTACTTAGATTATTATTTAAATCTTATTTATCTACAGCTCTTTGCCCTCATCTTTTATTTTCTCATGTCAACCTGGAATTGACTGAATAAAGGAAGACTATTTTGAAAACTGTTCTCATTAAAGACAAAAGGAAAGATAATAAAAATCGAAGAAATTACCGTCATAGAACAGTTGATGGATACATACATATATAGCATATATGTGTGTGTGTGTGTGTGTGTGTGTGTGTACATATATCCTAGGAATTACAGTTGGCAAACATTAAACAACTTTCAGTAATTAATTCATGAGATTCTTCCACAAACTAGAGTTATATCAACCATTTAGCTGCTTCTTATATTTGGCTGAGGTATGAACTGAAGCTAATAATATAATACCATATCACAATGACTGGTTCACAGGGTGCACATATAAACTAAAATGAACTAATCCGAGCCTCTTATGGCTCTTCTAAGTTGTGTCAAGCAAAGATCGTTCCTGTTGTGACTGTTAGAATGTAAACCCAGGGCTTACAGGATGGCTTAGCAGATAAAAGCACGTGCCCCACAAGCCTTACAACCTGAAATCAATTCTTGAACCCACAATGCATGGAGGGACCTATATATTAAAATTGTTCTCTGACCTTCATGCATGCACACGTGTTCACACACATATACAAACACAAATAATAAATAAAAAGTTTAAAAGACAGTGCGCCCAAGTGTTTGTGGCTTGCCCTTAACTTCTTGTCACACTACAAATATAAAGACACACTAGGAAATGCTGAAGCCAATTGCTGAGAATGAACTCCGTGGAATGGAATCCTAATGGGATTCAGTGCGGAAGAGTTCCAGCCAGTCTAAGTTTAGTTATGTAGACCAGTAAACTTGCCCTATTTGTTTATGTAAGTTACGTTTTCAGTTGCAAGCAAAATATTCTAGCCCATAGCTGGGATCAGTACTTTGGTCTGGAAGATACAGGGAAGTCAAAATTGACCAGCTACTTATATAGCACTTACATCTCATAGCTTTAGAGATTCCAAGTCAGTTTTCTCTGTTTGACATTGAGCTCTTTGAGGGCAGTGACTATATCTTATTTACACTGAATGCTTTTTAAAAATTCACATCTAGCTCAAAACTGGAACACTAGGGATAAACTGTTGCTGTGAAATAGTACAAGTTTATGTAAATTTCTTTAGTTGATGATAAATGTTTTTCCCGTACAGGAAAATGTTATTTCCAGGGTCAGGACAGAGACATACACTGCTTTGTTGCCCATTTTTTCTCTTTAATATAATTAGAGTTTGACAATACTTCAGACACTGATCACTGTTTTAAGCCTTAACACTGATTGCAACTTTCGTTGTTTTTAAATATGTAACACTCTTATCATTATTATATAATTAATGCTCCAGGCTAAAGGATGCTATTTTCAAGGAGAGGCATTGTAAGGCTCAACTTGAAGTTATAGTTCACAGACTTCAAAATGAAATTAAAAAACTAACTATTGAATTAATGAAAGCACGAGATCAACAGGAAGATCACATCAGACACTTGAGAACTCTGGAAAGAGCATTGGAAAAAATGGAGAAGCAGAAAGCACAGCAGCAGCAGGCACAGGTATCCCTGAGTGGATCAGTGATGTGGGTGAATGGATTGACGGCTCCCCCTAAAACTAATTACATTCTATAGTAAGCTCAAAAGATGTCAGGCTATATGCAGAAATTACATAACTGTTATTTTAAATATCACAGTTATACAGCCTGCCAATCACATCTTTATTCTACCAACATTTACATAAAGAATTTGGTAGAAATATTACAGGGAGATAGTTTTATGTTTTTGAGAGACAGCTTTCAGATCTGTGGGGTACTTGAAAGACTTTCAGTTTCATGCTGTTGGCATGGAATTCCTATCAAAAAAATGTATGCAACTAAACAGTAATTCATGCCAGTACAATCGATGCTTCTACATTGACAATGGCATTCTTAATTCAATAAAGTTTATAAAAACGGCTTAGTTGTTAGGCCATGCAGTTTAATGAACATTACAGGAGCTAAATAGAAGCAGGTACAGTTACTGGGATGGCCATGAAGCTCTGAGGTAGGCCAGTCTTTCTAAGTAAGGACGTTCTCCTTTTCTTTCCTGTTTTTTCCTCTTTCTTTCAGATACTGGTCTGAGTCTGGGAATGCCCTCCCTAACACTCTCAGCTTCAGCACTCCCAAAGCTACCTTTTCCTCACCGTGTGCCTGCCTGCATGCCCTCCATGCCTAACTTTAGCTCCTTTAACTTTTTCTCTTTTCTCCTTCAGACAGCTGAAAGATCTCCAGCTTGCCTGCCCTGTGGCTTTCTTCTAAGCTAATGAAACTACTTTTGCCCTTTAAACAAAGTGACCAAGTAGAAAGTAGAAGCAGGGGAATGGCTGTGTAAGAGCTATGACCATGTCCTTCACTCAGATGAGACTATGAAGTGGCTAAGGATAAGAACTAGAAGCAGGGGCATGATTGTGTAAGAGCTGTGACCATGTGTACTTCACTCAGATGAGACTGATCCAAGAGGTGGAGCTCAAAGCCTCGGCTGCTGATCGAGAAATAAACTTACTTCGAACCTCTCTTCGCCAAGAAAAGGAGCAAGTACAACAACTTCATGACCTTCTGGCACTGAAAGAACAGGAGCACAGGTGAGTGAACAAGTATCAACACTAACATGTAGAAGTAAAAGGGAGTTCCTGGCTCTTTCCTTAGTCTTCCTCACCCAGTGATTGACCATTGGTGAAATCTGGCAGAATTAACCCATGGAGGGCCGGCACAATGGCTTAGCCCCTAAGCTTCAATGGTGTGGTTCCTAGGATCCACATTATAGGAAGAAACTAACTCCCACATATTGCCCTGTGCCTCCTATGCATGACACACGTACAAGTAATCCATCAATCAATGTAGTGAAAGAAAGATTAAAATCAGAATTAACTCATGGAAAATACCATGTTTGCATCTGTATTAGATTGAGTCCATAGAAATAGCTAGGAACTAAAAAATAAATATGTGACTTTAGTGTCATTGTGAAAGGAGTTTATAATAATGCATCTTGTTTTTATATTTCCTCAGACTTGACCAAAAATGGCTCATCATATAGAGGAAGCTATGCTAATTGACTTCCAAATAACTTTTTGTAAAATTAATCCATATTTATTCTGCTATAGCAGTAGACTATACACTCTCTTTGTCTACCTAAGTACCATTTCTGTAATTTTAAAAAAAAGGAACTTGTTTCTATTAACCTTGGGGGATGCAAAATGTTAATAGCTATTTAAAGACCATTGAGGTGTTGTTTGTTTATGACTTTTAAAATTTTACAATGCAGTCAATCCCACAGTTCCTCATCCCATTCTTCCTCCCACCCTGTCTCAAGAGGATGTCCCCACCCCAGCTCCTACCCCAACTAGGCCACCTAACTCCCTGAGGCTTCAAGTCACTAAAGGGTTAGGTGCATCTTCTCTCACTTAGGCCATACCAAGCAGTCCTCTGCTGTATATGTGTGGGGTCCTCCACCAGCTACTGTATGCTGCCTGGTTGGTGGCTCAGTGTCAGAGACCTCGGGGGTCTCGGTTAGTTGAGACTGCTGGTCTACCTATGGGGTCACCCTCCTCCTCAGCTTCTCCCAGCCTTTCCATAACTTCACCACTAGGGTCCCTGGCTCAAGTCCATTGGTTGGGTGTGTTTGCCTCTGTCTCAGTCAGATGCTTGTTGGGCCTCTCAGAGGGCAGCCAGGCTAGGCTCCTGTCTGTCATGGCATCAGTAATAGGCTCTGGAGCCTCTCCTTGAGATGGATCCAAAGTTGGCCCAGCCACTGGATCTCCTTTCCCACAGGCTCTTCTCTATTTTTGTCCCTGCAGTTCTTTTAGACACGAACAGTTTTGGGTCAGAATTTTTGACTGTGGGATGGCAACCCATTCCTCCATTTGATGCCCTGTCTTTCTACTGGAGGTAGACTCTACAAGTTCCCATTCCCAACTATTGGGCATTTCATCTAATGTCCCTCCCTTTGAGTCCTGAGAGTCCCTCCCCTCCCAGGTCTTTGGTACATTCTAGAGGGTCCCACTACCTCACACCTCATACCTCCCACCTCCCACTCCAGATGTTGCATATTTCCATTTATTCTGCTGGCCCTCGGGGCTTTAGTCCTGCCCTCCCCCAATACCTGATCATGTTCCCCTTTTCCCTCCCAGCTCCCTTCCTCCCTCCCTCCCTCTGCTTCCTGTGATTGTTTTCTTCTCCCTCCCAAGTGGGACTGAAGCATCCTCACTTGGGCTTTTCGACTTGTTAACTTTCTTGAGTTCTGTGGATTGTATCCTATTCTGTACTTTTTTGGGGTAGTATCCAATTATTAGTGAGTACATAGCATGCATGCCCTTTTGGGTCTGAGTTACCTTGCTCAGGATGATATGTTCTAGTTCTGTCCATTTGTCTGCAAAACTCAGGATGTCCTTGTTCTTAATAACTGAATAGTATTCCATTGTGTAAATGAACCACATTTTCTGAATCCATTCTTCCTTTGTGGGACATCTAGGTTGTTTCCAGCTTCTGGCTATCACAGATAAGGCTACTATGAACATGTGGAGCATATGCCCCTGTGGTATGGGGGGCATCTTTTGAGTATATGCCCAAAAGTGGGTATAGCTAGAACTATTTCCATTTTTCTGAGGAACCTCCAGATTGATTTCCAGAGTGGTTGTACCGGTTTGCAATCCCACCAGCAACGGAGGAGTGTTTCTCTTTTTCCTCATCATCACCAACATGTGCTGTGACTTGAATTTTTGATCTTAGACATTCTGATTGGTGTAAGGTGAAATCCCAGGTTCATTTTGATTCGCATTTCCCTGATCACTAAGGACTTTCAACATTTCTTTTAGTGATTCTCAATCATTCGAGATTTCTCTTGTTGTGAATTCTCTGTTTAGCTCTCTACTACATTTTTTGATTAGGTTGTTTGGGGTTTTTGTTCATTAGTTTCTTTATATATTTTGGATATTAGCTCTCTATCAGATGTGTGGTTTGTGAAGATTTTTTTCCCAATCTGTAAGTTGTCCTGTTGACTATGTCCTTTGCCTTACAGAAGCTTCCAGTTTCATGAGGTCCCATTTATCAATTCTGATCTTAGAGCCTGAGCCATTGGAATTCTGTTTAGGAAATTTCCCCACCCTGTGCCAATGAGTTTGAGACTCTTTCCCACTCTCTTTTCTATTAAATTCATTGTATCTGGTTTTATGTTGAGGTCCTTGATCCACTTGGAGTTGAGCTTTGTGCAAAGCGACAAATACGGATCTGATTTCATTTTTCTACATATCAACTGCCAGTTGAACCAGCACCATTTAAGACCACTGAGTTTTATTAATGTGACCTGCATTGCTTTGGTTTTCATTTCAGACAAGAAATTGAAACTCGGGAGTTTTTCAATGATGCTGAGTTCCAGGATGCATTAACTAAACGATTGTCCAAAGAAGAAAGAAAACATGAGCAAGAAGTAAAAGAATACCAAGAAAAAATTAATATATTAAACCAGCAGTATTTGGATTTAGAAAATGAATTCCGTATTGCTTTAACTGTTGAAGCTAGAAGATTTAAAGATGTAAGAATTGATATCTAGCTCTCTACTAATAAGAGGACCACATTTTAGAATCCCACCCAAAACGAGATGACTATATGATGTTTAAAAAAAATGAATTCTTACTTCATTTCCTCATATAACAATAGCCATTTTTATTACTGTTGGGAAAACTAATTATGGTAATAAGTGGAGATCTAAAGTGAGAATCAGGATAGGAATGGGAAACCTAAATGTACAGCAGGGGCCAGCAAAGCTGACACTTCCACATCTGCTCCCAGGCCAAAGGTGGCCCACTGCCTAATTAACATTTCTTTATTATTATTACTATCATCATCATCATCATCATCATCATTAAACTTACTGTACATCTCAATCATAGTTTCCCCTCCATCTTCTCCTTTCATCCCTCCTTCTCCATTCCCCCCTCCTCATCCTTTCTCCTCAGCAATGGGGAGGCCTCCCATAATATCAGCTCACCTTGACATATCAAGTTGGAATAGGACTAAGTGCATCTTCTTCTGTTGTGGCTAGATGAGGTACCCCTAGATGAGTCAGACACAGCCCCTGCTCTTGATGTTAGGAGTCCTGCATGAAGACTGAGCTGCAGAACTGTTAGATATGTGCTGAGGGCCTGGGTACATCCCATGCTTGCTGTCTGTTTGGCGCTTCAGTCTCTGAGCCCCAGTGGGCCCAGGTTAGTTGATTATGTGAGTTTTCTTGTGGTATCCTTGTCCTCTCTGCCTTCTGCAATCCTCCCTCCATCTTCCATAGGATTTCCCAAGCTCCACTTAATGTTTGGCTGTGGGTCTCTGCAGCTGTTTCCATCAACTGCTGGGTGGAGCCTCTCTGATAACAGTTATGCTAGGCTCCTGTCCGCAAATATAGAAGAGTATCATTAACAGTGTCAGGGGTAGGATTCTCTCATGGCATGGGTCTCAAGCTGAATCAGCTTAAGGCGGCCATTTCCTCAATTTCTATACTGTCTTTATCCCTGTACATCTTGTAGGGTAACAAATTGTGGGTGGATTGATATTCCAGTCTCTCTATTGGAAGTCTTTTCTGGTTACCAGAGATAGCTGTTTCTATATCCCCCGCTGCTAGGCATCTTAGCTAGGGTCACCTCATAGATTCCTGGGAGTTTCCATTGTTCTAGGTTTCTAGTTTATCCTAGGGTTCCCCTACCACCACCAGTTCAAGTTGTCTCTCCCAGTACTTTTGTCCTCCACTACCCAGTTCTATGTCTTATTCTGTTTCCCCTTCTTAGTGAGATTCAAGTGTCCTTCTTATATCCTCCTTGCTACTTAGCTTTTAGGGTTCTGTGAATTGTAGTGTGGTTATCCTGTACTTTATGGCTAATGTACACTTAAAAGTTAATACCATGTTTGTCTTTGTGGTTCTGAGTTTCCCCAACTCGGGATGACCTTTTCTAGTTCATCCATTTACCTGGAGATTTCAGAATGTCATTGTTTTTAATAGGTGGGTTAAATCTTTGGCCATGTACTAGTTAGCATTTCCCTTGAACTGAAATTGTCTTTTCATCTCTATTAATGCTATTCCCAGCTTTCTAAGTGCTTGTGTGAAAAATTAATCCTCCTCTTTTTCTGATTCTTGTTGACCCTTTTTTTTCTGGTATTCCATAACATTAAGAGCTGCTTATAATAATTATATTTTTAAAATAACCTTCTTTCCTACCACCTTTGTGTTAGAATTTGTAAGTTAGCTGTTATGCCACTCCTCAAATACCTCTGTTCAGAATGATAATCAAAACTCTTTGTATTCTCTCTGATTTCCTGCTCCGTCATCTCCCCACTCCTGCCACTCTAACGTTGCCCACGCCTTATGCTGATATTCAAAGCACTATGCCTGGAAAACCTTCCCTACATCCTTACAGCCTTTTATTCCCTGTTAACCTCTTGATAATAATGTTCTTTAAAATTAAACATTCCCCTTACAATACTGTGCATCCCTCTAAGCTTTCCTCAGTAAAGGCATGTGCTTTCTGTACAGTTTCACGGTGCATGGTTTGTTCCTATTGCTAGATTGTTAGTCCCTACCTACTAAAGACAAGATAGTCTCTTTTGTCCACTGATCATTGTAGTACCGAACACTGGCTGATGTACAGCAGTTCTCAGTGAATAGGTGTCATGGTTCTTACTTTCAGTAGGTAATTTCCTGAGTAACTAGACAAATGAGTAGCAAATTCCCTAGGTCTATATTTTATCTCCTGGATATTAAGTACATTGAAACATGATACCTCTGAGTTTTGTTTTACTAAACCCTAAAGGTTTTAAGATGAAAAATGTAACTATTTCTAGAAGCAAGTATTTTCTATTTGAAAAGCTTCTGTTTATAATGTTTTTTGAAATACAGGTTCAAGATGGCTTTGAAGATGTCGCAACTGAATTAGCGAAGAGTAAACATGCTCTTATTTGGGCTCAACGTAAAGAAAATGAGTCTTCCTCTTTAATTAAAGATCTGACCTCTATGGTGAAGGAACAAAAGACAAAACTCTCAGAAGTCTGCAAATTGAAGCAGGAAGCAGCAGCAAATTTACAGGCAGGAATCTGCAGTGTGCTTTCCCTTGGGGCTTTCACATCATCTCACGTGTGAGCAGTGACTTTTAGGAAGTACTCAGGAGTAACTCTGAGATTGTGTTATTCATACAGCTAGTGTTCATAATGAAAGTATACCTGATGAGATCCATGACTTCATAGATGAGACTGCTGTCATGAAAAATGATGATGGCATACCCCTTCAGCCCCAGCTCTTGGGAGGCAGAGGCAGGCAGATGGATCTCTGGATTTGAATCCATTGTAGTCTACATTTCAAGTTCTAGACCGACCAGGTCTACATAGTGAGACTCTGTCTCAAAAATAAAGAAAAATATGTAAATATATGCCTTTGTAAATTTATTCTATATAGTTGTCACCGGTTGTACAATGGTGTGACAGAAATTGGAAAAGTGATACTGAAAAGGTGCTGAACTTTGAGAGACACTATGTGTATTACTAGTATTAACTGGATGGTGGTAATGATATTTTCAGATACACTTACCATAGTAACTTTTAAATTATCTCTTAATATGTGCTACTTCACCGAAGAACTCAACTTCTGGAAAATAAATTAAAGATTGTTGACTTAAATATTTCATGAGAAATTTTGACAAGTACAGATTGAGTTTTTCTCTTACAATTATGGAATAAAACTCAATGTTTAAAAAGTAGCCTTTTAAATGTTAGCATTTTTTTAATAGCATATACCTTAAAACTTTTGGTATAAAATTTGGTAGTCTTTACTTTTTAATTGCTTAAAGAGCATTTTTTCATAAGATACACAAAAGAAAGACCTACTTTAATAATTTATAGTGTGTATAATTTTAATCTTTATAACTAAGTGAAATAATTTGTGTTTTGGCTATATACAGAATCAAATCAACACTCTTGAAATTTTGATTGAAGATGACAAGCAAAAGAGCATTCAAATAGAACTTCTCAAACATGAGAAAACCCAGCTCATTTCTGAGCTGGCAGCCAAAGAGTCGCTGATTTATGGCTTAAGGACCGAGAGAAAAGTATGGGGACACGAACTGGCATACCAGGGTAAGAGTCTCAGTATTTCAGTGGAAAATAGCCATTATTACAAGCAGTATTATCTGGGTGTGAGAGGAAAGGATGCTTCACTGCCTCCCAGTGCTAAGTTAAAAAGGAGTGTGTTGTCTCGCAGGATAAGTAGGCATTTACCCGCCAAACAGGAGCACAAGCCTCTCGGGAAGTAAGGCATTTCAGTAATTAAGGTGTTTAAGTGGCCAGACATAGAGACGCCTCTCGGTGCAGCTGCTCTGGCAGCTTAAAGAAGTCACTCAAGAGTAGCTGAGGAACCTTTTTAAATTTATTTTTCACTAATACATAAAAACATCATGGGATACTGTGGTGATACTGTTCTTTATATTAATACTAAAAGATCTAAGATGAGTAATTCATGTTTGTCACATTTTCCATATTTTGCATGGATAGAAGTAAAGTTGTACGTGAATGAAAATCACTGTAGATTTCAGTTAAACCCTTAGTCTTTTTTCCAACTGCTACATAGCAAAAAATAATTATTACTATGTCTTGACTCTAACAGAAAGCTTAAAGTTATGAATAGTTAGTGGTCAAAATAAGGCATGCTTATTTATTTCATAGTAATTTTTACTGTGATTGTGTTTGCTTCATTTTACCTAAATAGAGGTTTTAATAGCTCAAATGTTTAAAAGACTTTATCCTGTTGATTTGCATTATTGTATATTGTAGGCTTTACATCAGTTTTTTTGCTTGCTTGTTTGATTTTCGCCTTATTAGGTGGCGTAGTATAAGTACAAAAATCCCCAAGGTATATTAAGTTTCTAACTGGTAATTGTTTCTTAGGCACATCACTATCCCAGAGTCGTGGGAAACTAGAAGCTCAAATAGAAAGTTTATGCAGAGAAAATGAATCTCTGAGAAAAACCCATGAAAGTGACTGTGATGCCTTGAGAATAAAGTGCAAGATCATCGAGGATCAAACTGAAACCATCCGGAAACTAAAAGATGTAAGCCTAGCATGTTCCTTGGGGAAAAGACCTTTGAGCATGTTTGGAAAATAGTAATTTATCTTTGCAATCTTCAACTGTTGTAGATTGTAAAGAAAAGGGAATATCATACTTATATCCTTTTATGGTTTCTCAGCCTTGCTCTTAATATCTGATACTGATAAACTTGAATTTTACTTTGACTTTTTGCTTGTTACTGCTTTTTGAGGCAGGTCTATGTATTCCTGGCTGGTAGGAGCCTCAAACTCACAGAGATCTGCCTGCCACTGCCTTGAGTGCTGGGACTAAGGGCATGTGGTACCAGGCTTGCCTTATTATTATCACCTGGGAAATAGCAAAATAAGAGTCATCAAAAAGATTAGAAATCACAAGAAAATTTAATTTTTATAAATTGGATATTTTATTTATATACATTTCAAATGCTATCCCTTTCCTGGTTTCCCCTCTGCAAATCCCCATCCCATCCCCACTTACCCTGCTTCTATGATGGTGATATTCTCCCACCCATTCCTCCTTACCACACTAGCATTCCTCTACCTGGACCATCAAGCCTTTACAGGACCAAGGGCCGCCCCTCCCAGTGATGCCAGATAAAGCCTCTTCAGCTCCTTCAGTCCTTCCCCTAACTCCTGAATTGGGGGTCCCTGTGATCAGTTCAATGGTTGGATTCAAGCATCCACTCTGTATTGGTCAGGATCTGGCAGATCCTCTCAGGAGAATATTTTTATGGTCCATATCCTTTTAGATCTTAACTCATACTGATATGAACATCTAAAATAAATTACTGTTTTTTTTAAGGGTTTACAAGAAAAAGATGGGCAAATCAAAATGCTACAAGAACAAATCACCATCATAGAAAAATGTTCTCAAGAGCAACTTAATGAAAAGACTTCACAACTAGATTCTATAGTTGAGAAACTGGAGAGACATAATGAAAGAAAGGAAAAACTAAAGCAACAGTTGAAGGCAAAGGAATTAGAACTTGAAGAAATCAGAAAAGCTTACAGGTATTATATAGTACTTGCCAGTGAGGAAAAGGTTTAGATGAATGATCCCATGTTCCTCACTTAATGTTATTTCTTGTTAATTCTTGTCTTTCTAGCACACTAAATAAGAAATGGCATGACAAAGGAGAACTACTCTCTAATCTTGAAACACAAGTAAAAGAAGTAAAAGAAAAATTTGAAAACAAGGAAAAGAAACTGAGAGCAGAGAGAGACAGAAGCCTTGAGCTACAAAAGTAAACCTTAAGTTATGAAGGGTGGATGTGGGGTCCCTTTAAACACACAGACTACATTGGAATGGGTGAAATACATGTATAGAAGGAAGATGCCCAAGATATGGAGGACATAATTTTCTAAGAAAGTTATTTTCATTCCACCCCTAAAATAAGAAAGAGTTCCCCTATACTAATTAGATATGAATATATATGTATTTCTTCTTATAGACTAGTAATTCCTGAAACATAGGAATTACTATATGATTTTTTTAAAACATCAAAGAAAAGGTGTACTAACTGCCATTTTGATTTTATTTAGAAAATACTCAATAGAAAATAAAGATTTACCTTTTAATATACAAATCTATTCTAAAATAATTTATAAAATTGAATTCCTATAAAACATAGGTAGTACAGTTTAATGACTAGTTTCAAGAGGCAGAGTGGTATTAGTAACAGAGCCTGCAGACAGCTTCTCACTAGAAAGCCCTCTTAATCTCTCTGTGAACCCATATGCAGAGGGGTTATTTTCTCTCTCTCTCTCTCTCTCTCTCTCTCTCTCTCTCTCTCTCTCTCTCTCTCTCTTTTAAAGGGATGCAGTAGAAAAGCTTCAGAACATGGATGATGCCTTTAAAAGACAAGTTGATGCAATTGTTGAAGCACATCAAACTGAAATAACACAACTAGCAAACGAGAAGCAGAAATATATTGAGTGTGCAAATTTAAAGGTACAGTAAGCTAAGATTTATTCTAATATTAAATTATTATGGTTAAATGAATTAGATTTTTGAAAAGTAAAAGTGGAAAGGGTGAACATTTTGGTGACATAAACTTTAAAGAACATACTGCCAAAGTTATGAATTTAGGCAACATTTCAGGCATTAGCAGGTAATAACTCCAGGGAGCTGATTAAGTAGTAGGTTAAATCCCTGCTTGCACCAGTCTACGATTTTAGCAGTCTCCCGTGAACATCCCTTTGGTCACAGGCAAGGGGAAAATGGCAGTGCAATTTATCATTGCCTTGAGAAAGTTCTTGGTGATCACTTCCCTGTTCATTAGGGTTTAAGCCAAAGAGGTTTGTCATCTTAATAAGAATGAGTTTCTAGTGCTTCTAAGACAAACATCATGGGCTTTAACCTCATGAAGATAATGGATCAGATCAAGGTATTTTAACAATCACACAAATATTCTGCAATCCACTAGACTCAAAGATACTTATGAACTTTCCATCAATTTTCAAATGCTAATGAAAAGCAAACAAAAGGTATGTAAGATTCAGAAATAAGCAAGCAAAAAGCATATAAGAATCAAAAGCACACAGTGCTTGCTTATTCTGTAATATCAGTACTCAAGGTTAGGCAGGAAGATCAAATATTTATGCCAGACTGGGCTAGACAGAAAGACCTGTCTCCAAAAAAAAGGGGAGAGGAGGGACTAAAAAGATGGCTCAGCTGTTATGAGCACCGAGCTCTTAATAAGGCCCAGCGTTTAGATCCTAGCACCCATGTAACAAGCCAGGTTGCTGCAATCTGTAAATACCTATAACTAGGTCTGAAGGTTCCAGTGCTATATTCTGGCCTCCACACACATTCACAAACGTGCATATAGACAATACTAACACATAAGAAAGTTTAGATACAGAGGAAAAGTCTTCATCAGAATATGCTTAAGGTAGAGTTACCCTTAGGACTCTACAAGGAAAGAGAGCAGTGTTATATAATCAACTGTTAGGACCATAATGGCCAAGTTACTTCACTTGCAGTCAGTGGTGATTTCTAGTATTTTATTTAACATGATACAAGGATACTGTGGACAATACCAAACAAAGCAGGAATTGGGCTTTCGGCTGAAAGTATTGAATATAATGTTGGACCTACGACCAACATGACTTGGTAAAGAGTTAAAAGAAATGCTTTCTTATATTGTTTTTGACAGACAGGAAACTTATTAGAGTCTTACTACCTGAGGTTTAGCACATGTTCAAGTTTGTGTTGTATTAGAAGTTACAAGCCTTTCTTTTCAGGATGATCCTGAGAGACTCCCTGGTGCTGCACAAGTCTGTTTCATGATGTAATAAGTTCTTGAGAATTCTTAAGTCCAAAGACCTTGCTCCTGATTGTCCTGAAGATCTCTACATTTAACTAAGAAAGCAGTTGCTGTTCCCAAGCCTCTGAGATGAACAGAAAGGACATGGATGCTAAATTCTACCTGATTCTCATAGAGCCGGATTCACCGATTGGCTCCTTATTATAAGCTTAAGTGGGTCTTTCCATCCAACTGGAAATATGAGTCTTCCTCAGCCTCTGCTCTGATGGCATAAATTTGCCTTCTATACTTAAACAATAAAATCACTTTAAATTTAAAAAAAAAAAGTAGAACCAGAGCTTTAAAATAATAATCAGGCATAAAGTATACAGATCCTGAGGCATCACAGATAGGTAGTAATTTAAATTAGGAGAAGTTGGGACTGGAGAATTAGTTCTGCCTATAAGAGCACTAGTTACTCTTGAAGAGGACCCAGGTTCTATCGCCAGCACCCATATGGCAGATCACAACCGTCTTTAACTCTAGTCTCAAGAGATCCAATGCCCTTTCTGACCTCCGTGGGTCCTAAGCATGCTTTTGGCAAATAAGCGTATATGCAGGCAAAACACTCTTACACATAAAGTAATAAAATCTAAAAAAAAATAATAAATTAAGAAAAGTCATTTTCTAAGGGAAAATAGGAGTTCTGTATTAAGGGAATGTAGTAACAGAAAAAGATTGTCACAGTAGCTATATCTGTCAGACATGTTGAGGTAAATAGAAGAAAGTTTCAAGCAAAGGTCTGTAGTATGCAATACACAGATCTTAGGGGACTCTGGGCTAAGAATGAATGGTAAAATTTTATCTCAAAGAGAAAACCCCACCAGAACTTTCAGAAATGCTGGAGGGACCACAATGAAAAGACTGCTTTGGGAGGAAGTTGTGGGAGTTGCAAGTCTTTAAGGTGTGGGTGTTTTAAGTTAAACTCAGCATTGACAGGCTGCTCAGGACAATGGGATAATGGAATCAGAAAACTAGGTTTCTGTTCTCTGTAAAATAGGAATTTCACATTTTCTAAACTCAAAATGCAGTCAAAATACATTGCGTTAGCCTTTGCAAGAGAATCTTATGAGGACTAAATAGGTTATACACGTGAAAGTACTTTATATAGATTTCCATTTTATCATTTGAAAAAAGTTGCATCTTACTAACTTCATTTAATGAATCACAAATTATAGAGTACAAAAAGTACATCGTTGACTTTTCAAAATGCACCTAAAAATATTTTTAGAAAATTAAAATGTAAAATGTATACATTGGTTTAGGTTCAACAGATTGAAGACGAAATGCGAGGACTTCTGGAAGAAACATGCAAGAACAAAAAATTGATGGAGGAAAAAATTAAGCAACTTGCTTGTGCTATAAGTGACATACAGAAAGAAATGTGATGTTTAGTTGAAATGGACCAACAGACCTATTGTAAAAATGATTAAATATTGTAACAGTAGTATCTGCTATGTCTCTTTCTACACATTTCATTATGAATATATTTTAAGAGACTTGATGAAATATTGTATTTGTGGGGTTTTTATAATAAAGCATTATCAATTATGTTTATTAGATGGACCTATCATAATAACTAGACTTAAAGCACTTTTCTTGTCTCTGAGCTGTACCTTGTTGATAACTACTCACTTACAGACTTGTAAAGGAATGTTACAATTTGACTATAGGAAAGATACGAAAATAATCATTGTTGAGTTGTGCTAATGCAGAACTACTTGTATTTACAGGTTATCCTTTAGTAAATGCAACTCCCTTCTTCTAAAGTGTCTGTAAGATGTAAGCAAAACAATATTGCAAGTCTACAGGATAAACAAAAATGTGTTCTCATTCAGAAAGATTTAGCTATCTCCACATGACTCAGTTTCCTCTTTTCTGGTGCCATTTGTTCATTAAAAGTGACATTTATAGTTTTATAAATGTTGTGTTCTAGAAGAGCACAGCATAACCACCCTCATTCACACCTCCACTCACTGAATGAAGAGACTTTTGACTCTGCAACTGGAAACACTCATTTCACTTCCTATCTAGTCTCATGTTGCTAATTCACTGTCGTCACCACTTTTGTTGGTAAATATGTGTCCTTACCCCTGTGCCGATGCTGAGAGGAAGAAAATATAACACATTCGAAAACTAATATCATTAATAAGCTAAATTTTAAAAAGTAAATAGAACCCAAATAATCTTTAAATATTCCTGAAGAGAAGGTCTTATGGTGTTATTGTAGCTGAGCAATAAATATACTTAGTCAAATGGTAGCTGACAGTGTAATTCTTGCCTGACACTTCCAGTTTTATCCATCCATAAGTTTGCTGTCTGATGGTAAGCATGGAATTGGGTTGGCACAGATTTGTCAGCACAGATGCTGTAATATAGGGGACGTTTCAGGAAGGCTGTGGAACCTTTGGTGTTGTCTATAGAGGCAAACAGTCCATGAACCTTGCTTAATTATTACCGCATGTGCACTCGGTATTCCATTTCTGCTTGTTGACATACTGGCCCCCCTATCTGTGAGATGGAGGAATAGAATGCTGAAGTTCACAGTAGGAGAACAGATTATGGTATGATTGGATTGGGGTGTGTGTGTGTTGTGTGTATTTTTGTTTTTGTGGTTTTTTTTTTTCATTTTTAGTGGGAGCAGGAGGAATCAGATAATCCATATAGTCACTGAAATACCAGTTTTAGAAATCATTCAGTTTTAGGAATCTAAAGGATTCTCCAAGAATACTGTATCCAGCAACTTACCTTCAGATCTAAATTCTTGACTTAAAAGCACATAAACTTAATGATCTTTGAACTTACACACTATGATCTGAATTTGGGTTCTAATACATACTTACATCCCAACTTAGATGTTATTCATAAAACTAACCAAATTCCCAAAGCCAAGGTTCCCTCTTCAAGACCATTGAACTTCTCCTGAACTGATGGTAGATTCAGAGGGCTAGTTGAGTACTTTGAGTAATAACTAGATAACTTATCTACTGTTGTCCATTGGATTCCCAATACACTTGTGCATGGGGCAGGATCCTGAATGTTTTCAAGGATAACAGCCTAACTCTTCTTTGTCAAGGTGTCGGGAATACAGAGCAGTGCTCCTAACTCTAGTACTGTTTTATATATCACTCTTGTGGCTAATGACAAATATCTGTAGGTTAGTAGTATTACATGCCATTTAAACATTTCTGTGACAAATAATAGAGAAACATACATGTAGTAGAGAGACAGTAGAGTTGCCAACACTGGTAACGGTTTAGTTGCCAAACTATAACTATGGATAACTCATCTTGTTTACCATTTAAGGGCATACTATGCTAGAAGCAGATGTGGAAGAGTGGGAATGATAAGGTAGTCCTAATTATCTTCCGTTCTGCTCCCCATTACCCACACTGTTAGGGACAAGACATGGGTTTCAATGGCATCAGCTTCAGTAAGGGACCACAATCTGGTTTTCCATTTTATCCATAAGAATAGACTTTCTCGAGTTAAGTTCCCAATATATACTATTTTATTATCTTATTTTTTGTATATGAATGTTTAGCCTGCATATATGTCTATGCACCAAGTGTATGCCTGATACCCGTGGAGACCAGAAAATGATAGTAGATAACCCTGGACTCAGAATTCCAAATGGTTCTAAGCCGCCATGTGGGTGGTAGAAACTGAACCCAGGGCGTCTAGAAGAGCACCCAGTGCTCTTACCCTCCATCTCTCCAGCCCTTCCATTGTATTCTTGTTGAATTCGTTTTGTTATAACAAACTTATATTTCTTATATTTTAATATGCATTGTTTATGCATAAATATGATTTCAGGTTTCACTTATCAAATTATAAGTACTTACATAGTGAAGGTGAAGATTAGAATTCTCATTGGTGAGCTGGTGAAATGGTCAGCTAGTAGAGGCACTTGCTGCTAAACTTGAGTATCTGCGTTTGATCCCTGGGCTCACATAGTGGAAGAAAATTAACTCCCACAAATTGTCCCCTGACCTCCACATAAATGCACATGTGTCAACACACAAATATAATACAATTTTTAAAACTTCAGTGCCACAATAGAGAAGGAGCAAAAGGAAGGGAGACAGAGTGAAAGAAAGGTGACTCAGTAGAGAGAGGGGGTGTGGAAGAAGGAAAGAAAGAACAAAGGTGACTCGAGTGAAATACCTATACCATTAAAACTAAGATATGAAAGAATTGAAGACACAAGAAGATCAGAATAATTTCAAGGATTGGAAGAACTAATACTATGAAAATATACTATCAAAAGTAGTATATGAACTCAATGCAACCCCCCCCCAATGACATTCTTTACAGAACTAGAAACAGTTCTAAAATTGATATAAAACTGATATGGCAGCACAAAAGGCTCTGACTAGGTAAAGCAGTCCTTTTCTCAAACAATGCAAAATGAAAAATACTTTATTTCCACTTCCATAATAAAGCCTAGTAACATTGCCATAAAAATAAACAGTAGACCTAAGGAACAGGCCAGAGGACTCAGAAGTAAATCCACAGCTGTAGCCACTGGCTATCTGATAAAGCTCTTGGAAATAAGCATCAGAGAAGCAACAACCCCTTTAACAAATGATGCTGAGGAAATTGGGCTTATAAATACAGATAAAAATAGGTCAATATCAACTACCTTCCACAAAAATCAATGCAAAAATGGATCAAGACCTTAATTTAAGATCTGCAGCATTGAAACTTGCAGAAGAAATTATATCTAACGCATCTCAAACTATAAATATAGGCAAGCATTTTCCGAAAGACTCCAATAGCACAAGAAATAACTAAGATTTACTAACAAATAAGAATTGGCATGAAATTAAGAAGCTTCTGAACAGCCAAAGAAATAACTGAGGGTGTGAGAAGACAACTTAATGGGAAAACAGAAGCTTCACCAGCTACATATCAAGCAGGGGATGAAATTGAAAGAAGGTATATGAAGAGTGTTGAAAATTTAGCCCCCCAAAATTCAAATCGTTTAACCATAAATAGGTTAAATGATCAATATATACCTGAAAATGCATTCAACGTCTTCACCATCAAGGAAATACAAATTAAAACTGCTTTGGTAGTCCTCACCCCCCTATCAGAATGCCATCCTCCATAAAATAAATGGTGGCCAGTCAGTGTTGGTCCACATCTTTAACTCCAACAAAGGCAAGCAGATCTCTGAGCTTGAGGCCAGCCTCATCTACAAAGCAAAAGCCAGGGCTACACAGGGAACCCCTGTCTCAAAAAACAAAAACAAGCAAAAAATTAAAAAAGAAGGGAGGAAAGAAAGAGAAAAACAAGAACAGAAGGAAATGAGAGAAACTGCTGGTGAGGATGTGGAAAAGAGAAGGATGTTGGGAAGAGGAATCTTTATCAAGATTCATGCAAGTACTTTGGAAATCAAGCATGGAGGTGCCTGCTATAGAACACAGCTGTACACTCCTGGATATATACCCAAAGGACTCTTTTTTTTTTTTTTAAGATATATTTCTTTACTTAGATTTCAAATGTTATTCCCCTTCCCAGTTTCCTGTCCATAAGCCTCCATTCCTTCCCCTCCCCTTCCCCTCTCCCATATGGTATTCCCCCTACAATCCCCCTTAATGCCCCCCCTCCATATTCCCCTGCACTGGACCAAGGGCTTCCCCTTCCACTGGTGCCCTTTCTAGGCTATTCTCTGCTACATATGCAGTTGGAGCCCTGGGTCAGTCCATGTATAGTCTTTGGGTAGTGGTTTAGTCCCTGGAAGCTGGTTGGTTGGCATTGTTGTTTTTATGGGTTGCAAGCTCCTTCAATTCTTTCAATACTTCCTCTAATTCCTCCCAAGGGGATCTTATTCTCAGTTCGGTGGTTTGCTGCTAGCATTGACCTCTGAATTGGACATGCTCTGGATGTGTCTCTCAGGAGAGATCTATATCCAGTCCCTTTCAGCATGCATTTTAGCTTCATCAATCTTATCTAGTTTTGGTGGCTGTGTGTGTGTGTGTGTGTGTGTGTGTGTGTGTGTGTGTGTGTGTGTGTATATATATATATATATATATATATATATATATATATATATATATGCATGCCACATGTGGTGCAGGATCAGGCCATCCTTGAGTCGCTGCTCTAAACTTTGCTTCCATATCCCCTCCTATGGATATTTCCCGCCTTTTAAGAAGAGTGAACATACCATACAGGTGATTTTCAGTATTAGTGATTACAACTGTGAAATCTATCCGTAGATGAAAGGATAAAGAAAATGTAGTACATAAACACAGTGGAATTTTATGTACATGTAAAGAAAGAAAAATCACAGCTGTAGGGAAATAGATGTAATTAGCAAAATAAGCAGATTCGAAGAAAAATACATTTCTTCTCATATGCAGAACTTAATTTAAAACTGTGCACACATGCACATATGTACATGCATGTATATTTTTGTAAGTCATGATCAAGATGAGGGTAATAAAGAAGAGACTTTAAGGGGGTAGGAGTTAAAGTAATGGAATGCATATAATAAAGCAGAAGGACTATGGGGAAGAAACAGCTATAGAAGGGGAGGGCACAAGGAAAACCAGTGGAGAGGATAAGTGAAAACAGAATAGTGACACATACAGATGAGGATATCTTGATGAAAACCATTGCTATGAATGCGACTTAAAAAAATTAATGTCAAAATGGAAAATATTCTCAATTCCACTCTTCCAGAGCAAAAATATTTAATCGTATACTATATATGTTGTTTTTGTTATTATCTTTGAAAGGCAAAAAGAGTATAAAACTAAAAATCATTCTGCTGCACATTCTGTTTAAATACAGTCTGTACCTTCTGTTTGTAATTACTGGATATAACTTTCAAAAGGCCCTTGCATTATCTGTCAGATTGCTATGCCACGAGTGCTATGAGCAGGGGCATCTATTATAAGAGGATTAACTATCCTTGAAACATCTTTTAACCTAGAAAATGCAGAAGATAAATGTATGCTGCGAGCATTTGAAGAAAAAATGGGAAAATTTAAATTTAGAAATGTGACAGTGAAGAGTTGTGATATAGAAGCTTTTGATGGACCATTAGCTCAAGGGAGAGCTGACAGTTGAACTTTGATATTATCTATTATCACGAAATAAGATTATTTAAAATTCACTCAGTTATGCTTGAGGACATGCCTCAATGTTAGGGCATTTTCACAGGCCATAGGTTCAATCCTCAATTCTCAGAACTTCTTCCCCTGCAGATGTGGGAGTGGCAAAAAGAAGAGGAGGAGGAAGAGAAGGAGGAAGCACTGGTGTACTGCCATCATCAAATAAAAACTTATTTTCTTAACTATTTACTACATTATGATAACACAGTACACATTTTTAATTTATCCTGTATATATGTGAATGGTGTATGTGATGTTCCACAAATGTCACAGACTGTAAATCCAATAAGTTGTAAACTAATAAATTATTCTCTTTATTACAAAATACTTGCAAATCGTCCCTCAACCCAGTCCTGAATTACAGTCGTTTTCTAAAATATATGAAAAATTACTATTATATAGTTATAACACGTCACAGTATTTGTCCAAACAAATCTATGTGATTAACCTAAATTTATTAAAAGATTGCTGGCATGGAAAATACTACTCTGCAGGTCAGTGAAATTCAGGTTAGTTCCACTGTACTGGCAAGTGCACAAACATCTGACTTGGAACTTGCCAACTGGTTTGAACACTGACTTGAGATCTCTGAGACCTTTCTCCAAAAAGGCACACATAAGTGTGTAGCAAATTGATTCTCTTTTGAGAACTATCTCCTTTATAGCCAAAAAAGTCATGGAAAGCAAAATCAGACTGAAACTAAAAACATGTTTTTAGTCACTTAATAGTTGTTAAGTGAACAGTATTCAATAGTAACCAGTAGTAGCATCTTAAAGGTTTTTTGTATTCTGGTTTCTAAAAATTGCATTATGAACAGAAATTTCAAAAAGGTCCTGCAGTATTACAAAGGTTTTTCATCATCAATCTCATTTTCAGCAATGTTTGGGGAAAAATAAGCATCATTATTTTTCACTGTGCTGTTCATTATTCACAGGGTGACTATGCACGTGAGGACTGAAACTGAAAAACACCACCTACCAAGTCATTTTCTCATCTCAGTTGCGGATGTGCTTCTGAGAGCTTGGACTTAAGCACCGACATTTATTGTTCTGTGTTTGATTATGCTGATGACATTTGCACAGCTCTATATATTAAAACCCATAAAAACTGAATTGTATTGTGTATAAATTTTACATCTATGAAATGTTTTTACAACAAATAAAAGAATAAAGACAAAAGTCTACAATTATAAGTTTTCTCTCTGAAATTAGGAAAACAATAGTGTAATTTTATTTTCAATATCAGGCAACAAAACAAAAAATTTTGATGGCTACTTAAAATGTTTGTTAACTTGTTAATACATTTATACTTGAGACCCAGAAAATTTAAACAAATGAATATTCTAATCTGAAAACCACAATTACCAATCAAAATTTTAGAGTCGATTGTCATATTTCCCTTTTTAAGATATCTAGACTATTATATTAAAATGTGTTTACAAAATTACCCAGAAAATTGTAGAAAAAAAGTAAAATTGTATGGTTGCTTCCCCAAAACTAATCTTTTGGAACACTATACCCCCAATCCCCAACCCTGTCCTTCCTTTTGATATGTGGAGATACTTTATGAGAGATGTCATTAGAGTGAAGTTTTCATGGTGGCATTAGTAACTTTGTAGGAAAATAAATCCAAAACTGTTCACTAGCCACTCAAAGATAAAGTGCAAAATTCTACCTACTGTCCACAAGCCAGCAAAAGATTCCTAACCAGAACTCAGGAAGTTCTATGCCTTGATCTTAGACTTGCAGCTTCCTGAACTGTGAGAATATTTCCAGTTTAAGTAACCAGTTTCTGATGTAGTATGGGAACATGAGCTAAATAAGACACACAAAAATTGTCTTAGAAATGATGATAATTTTATTTCACATCGATTTCTGACCTAGCATATATAGCAGAATGTTCCTTAATTAAAATCTCAAGAAACAAAACATATACAAACATATATACACACAAAACCACCAACAATAACTACAATGAAATAGCAGGAATTAACAATCTTTGGCCATTGACATTTTTCAATAACAACGGACTCAATTCCCCAATAAAAAGACACAGAATTTCAGAATGGATGCAAAAACAAAATCCATCCTGCACATAAGAAACACCTCGACGTCAAAGATAGATACTACCATAGAGTAAAAGATTAGAAAAAAAAATGCCAAGTAATGGCCCCAAGGAATGAGCTGGTATAGCTGTTCTAATATCTAAAAAGTTTACTTCAAGCCAAAGTTAATCAAAAGAGATGCATTAGGACACTTCATACTCATCAAAGGAAAAATCTACCAAGATGCCATTTCAATTCTCAACATCTATGCCCAAAATGCAAAGAGCACCTACATTTGTAAAAGAAACATTACTAAAGCTTATATCGCACATCAATGCTCACACATTGATAGTAGGAGACCTCAATTCCCCACTCTCACTAATGGATAGGAAAGCCATGCATAAATTAAACATAGAAATAATGGACTTAACATGTTTCTAACCAAATGAACCTAACAGAACATTTCGCCCAAATGCACTCCTCATGGAATGTTCTCCAACACTGAACACCTACTTGGTCACAAAGCGTCAACAGATAAAAGAAAATTGAAATAACGTCCTTCATCCTAGCAGAACAAATGAAAGCCGGATTTTAGCAATAACAGAAACAACAGAAAGCCTACAAACTAGTGGAAACTGAACAACTCTATGGCTAGAATTCACTGGAAAAGAATGCACAACTACCCGTATTCATGGGACATGAAGAAAGCTGTGCTAAGGGTTGGGGATTTAGCTCAGTGGTAGAGCGATTGCCTAGGAAGCGCAAGGCCCTGGGTTCGGTCCCCAGCTCCAAAAAAAAGAACCAAAGAAAAAAAAAAAGAAAGTTGTGCTAAGAGAAAAGTTCATAACACTACTTTCCTTCCTAAAGAAATTGAAGAGATCTTATACTAACAACAGTACCCCTGAAAGCTCTAGAACAAAAAGAAACAAACACCCAGGAAGAGTAGAAGGCAGAAAATAATAAAACACAGGGTTGAAATAAATAAAATAGAAAGAGAACATTATGAAGAATCATAGAATTTGTTCTTTAAGAAAATCAACAAAGACCAACCCTGATCCTAACTAAAGGCAGAGAATGAATATCCAAATGAAAAACAGAAAGGGTTACATAACAATGGACACCGAGGTAATCCAAAGAATCATTAGGTCCTACTTCAGAAACCTATATTTCACAAAATTGGAAAATCTACAAGAAATGGGCAGTTTTCTCAATGGATACTACTTACCAGAGTTAAGTCAAGATCAGATAAACAACTTGAATAGACCTATAACCCCCAAGGAAATAGAAGTGACACTAAAAGTCTCCCAACCAAAAAAGATCCAGGGCCAGAACATTTTCACCCAGAATTCTATCAGAGTTTCAAAAAAAGCTAACACCAATACTCCTAAAATTATCCCACAAATAAAAACAGAAGAAACATTGCCAAACTCATTTTATGAGATCATAGTCACCCTGACACCTAACCCACACAAGGACTCAGCAAAATGAATTATACAACCATTTTCCTCATGAAGACTGATGTAAAAATACCCAATTTAAAAAAATGAAACAAATCCAGGACTGGAGAGATTGCTTAGTGGGTAAGAGCACTGATTGCTCTTCTGTAAGCCCTGAGTTCTATTGCCAGCGACCACATGATGGCTCGCAACCATCTGTAATGGGGTCCAATGCCCTCTTTTGGTGTGTCTGAAGACAGCTACAGTAAAAAATCCAAGCCAATCATGGTTGTACATGCCTTTCACAGTGGCAAGCAGATATCTGAGAATGTAAGGCTAGCCTGTTCTACAAAGTCAGTCCAGGACAGCAGGACTCTGTTATTCAGAAATACCTTATTTTGGAAAAAAAAATCCATGAACACATCAAAAAGATCGATCCACCATGATCAAGGAGGCTTCGTCCTAGACACACAGGAAGCATTCAACACATGAAAATCTGTCAATGTAATCCACCAAATAAGCAAAGTGAAAGAAAAACACGTGATCATTTCATTAGACACTAAAAAGAAACTTTGACAAATTCAACACCCCTTCATAATAAAAGTCTTGGAGAGATCAGGAATATGAAGGACAAACCTAAACATAATAAAGGCAATTTACAGCAAATCTATAGCTAACATGAAATTAAATGGAGAGAAACTCAAAGCAATTCCACTAAAACCAGAACAAGACAAGGCTGCCCACTCTCAGTATCTATTCAATATTTTAATTGAAGCTCTAGCTAGAGCAATAATAAAACTAAAGGAGATCAAATGGATTCAAATTGGAAAGGAAGAAGTCAAAGTATTGCTATTCACATATGATAGTATCAATCCTTATACAGAAGGTATCATCATTGCCATCATCAATTTCAAGCAGTATTACAGAACAGTAGTAATAAAAACTGGATGGTCTGGGCATAAAAATAGACATATTGATTAATGGAATTGAAGATGCAGAAATAAATCCATACATCTATGTAACCTTATTTTTGACAAAGAAGCCAGAAATATACAATGGAAAAAGAAAGCTATTTCAACAAATGGTGCTGGTCTATCTGGATGTCTACATGCAGACGAATAAAAATAGATTCATATCTATTACCCTGCACAAAAATCAAGTCCGAGTGGATCAAAGACCTCAACATGAAACCAGACACAATCTTCTTTGAAGAGAAAGTGGGGAATAGCCTTGAAAGCACTGGCACAGAAGACAACTTCCTGAACAGAACACGAATAGCACATTCACTAAACTCAACAATAAGTGGGACCTCATGAAACTGAAAAGTTTCTATAAGGCAAAGGACACCATTAACAGGAAAAAAACAATCAAACAAACAAAAACCAGCAACCTACAGAATGGGAAAAGATCTTCCCCAACTCCACATCTGACAGAGGGCTAATTAATATCCAAGATACATAAAGAACTCCAAAAAACAGACATCAACAAATTAAATAATCCTATTAAAAATAGGGTAAAGATCTAAACAGAGAATGCTCAACAAGGAAATTTCAAATGGCCAAGAAACACTTAAAAGAAATGGTCAGCATCCTTTGCCATCAGGGAAATACCAATCAAAACAACTTTGAAATCCCATCTTATACCTGTCAAATGGCTAAGATCAAAAACACAAGTGAGAGCTCCTGCTGGAGGAGTGGGATGTGGAGCAATGAAAACACTCCTCCATCGCTGGTTGGGAGGGCAATCTGGTACAGGTTCTTTAGAAGTCAATATAATGGGGATTTAGCTCAGTGGTGGGGTGCTTGCCTAGCAAGTGCAAGGCCCTGGGTTCGGTCCCCAGCTCTGGGGAAAAAAAAAAGAAATCAATGTAGTGGTTTCTCTGAAGATTGGGAATCAGTCTACCTCAAGACCAATCTATACCACTCCTGGGTACATATCCAAAGAAAATTACAACCTATTACAAGGACATTTGATCACATATGTTCATAGCGGCTTTATTCATAATAGCCAGAAACTGGAAACAACCTGCATGTCCCTCAACCGAACAATGGATTTAAAAATAAGCGGTACATGCAATTTGCTGATGAATTGATGAAACTCAAAAACATCATCCTGAGTGAGATAACCCAAACTCAGAAAGATAAACATGGTACATACTCACTTATAAGTGGATAGTAGCTGTAAAATAAAAGATCATCATGCTACAGTCCAAAGACCCAGAAAGACTAAATAATACGAAGGGCTAAAGGGAGAACATAAGGAAAGGCTCAGTGGAACAGAATTTGCAGGTGGATTGGGGGCAGGTGGGGATTTTAAGTGTTGCAGCTTTGAAGAAAAAATGCTTCCCCTAAAGAAGTTTTGTTCCGGCGTTCTGGAAAATTTTGGTTTTCAGATTTACTAGTTAATGCTGTCCATTTCCCCTCTCGTTTTGGTGACCCGCACACCCCTCTACTCTTAATTTGAGCATTCTTGCATGTAGGATACATATCATTAATTCCTGCCAAAAAATGTTTGTAGTCACCTACTATTTGTTCAGTGTGAACGATAGTCAACCGGTGCGAAAAACAAGTTGTTTAAGTTTTTTTAAATTGTCTTATTTACTTACATTCCAAATGTTGCGCCCCTTCCAGGTACCCCCTCCAAAAGTTCTTCACCCCATCCCCCCCTTCCCTTTGTCTCTGAGAGGGTGCTCCCCACCTACCCCCACCCACCTCACGCACCCAAGTTGTTGAAGTTTTTAATCTTGATTCTCAAGTTTGCAAGTAAAAAACAAAATGTGGGAACACATTTTCTCCTCTCAGATCTGTGATCTTACTATACATCCGTAGTTTCCTATATCACTAAAGTACAATATGTTGAGAGTGTCCCAATAATACAAGTATTGGGCAAAAATATAACTTTTGTAAAGAATGCTACTTAAAAGCAGGTAAGGCAAAAGTTGGAGTTGGGGGGGGACGGAGTCTACCACCTTCACTTTCAAGGCTCGAGTCCTTCTGTGTGTGCAGAAAAGTCTTTGGAAAGGACTGAAGATCAGAGTCCAAAAGCCTTCGGGGACGCCGCGTTCTTCTATTGATGCGACGAGCCTTAGAATACTTGCACCTGATTTGATGCAAAAGAGACACGCGCGAGAGCTCCAGGCTTAGACTGCATGCTCGTCCTAAGCAGGACTATAGACGGACCTGGGCACCGCTCGCCCGAGGGAACGCGACTGCCCCGCCCCTCCGCGGAGAGTACGTTACTAGGCAACGCCGCGCGGCGTCACTTCCTGCCATTTAAACTCAGGCCCACCCTCGCGGCACTGGCCGCTCGCTAGAGTCCGCGCGCTCTGTAGTGCGGCGCGTTCTGTGGTGCCGCGCGCGAGCTTCGCGGCTCCAGGGACTGGTGAACACGGTGAGCGCCGCGGGCCGGAGCGGAGTCCGCGCACCTCCTCTGCCGGCGGCCGAGGGGTTCCCGGGCAGCGGACGTCAGGGCCGCGGCGGTGATGGCGGCGGCGGAGCCCACGAGCTCTGCTCAGCCCACGCCGCAGGCCCAGGCCCAGCCGCCGCCGCCGCCGCATGGGGCGCCTTCTTCGCATCAGTCCGCGGCGCTCGCGGCGGGCAGCAGCCGGCACGAGAAGAGCCTGGGGTTGCTCACCACCAAGTTCGTGTCGTTGCTGCAGGAGGCGCAGGACGGCGTCCTGGATCTCAAAGCGGTGAGCGGTGGGCGGGGATGGGGATGGGGAGGGCGAGGCCTGAGGGAGCTGGGTCTAACGCCCACACGCCGGCCGAGACTCGGGATCCGGAGGTACCTAGGACGTGGAGGGGCCGGGGTGGATGCGGGGCCCCCACCTACCGGCCACCGCGCGGCCCTGGCCACAAAGAAGCGCTCCGAGAGCCCAGGAATTCGCGCTCTGCTCTAGGCTCACTTAGGGTTGGTTTGCTGTTGGAAACTGGTGTCTTAATGGAGCGCTCTGCGGGACTTCGTGCCTGTTTTGAAGAACTTTCATGCCAGTTTTTCAGAATGAAAGAGGGAAAGAGAAAACTTAACCCACCTCCGCTAAAATAGTTTTTAGACGGGGAAATTTTTCATCGATGCTTAGGAAGTGAGATTGGATTTGTTGACTTAATTTAGAATCTTTCTACTTTTTAGACCTGAGATTTGCGATCACACGGAGAGGGGTCCGTTTTGTGACTTTCAGACTAATCGGTGGAATTACTTAGTCAACTTTATCTGGTTTTATAAGGATGTTTGCTTCGTTCTTTGCTATGGTTCGGATTTTTTCAAACAACAACAACGTGCATTTAAAGCTGTTTAGTCATAGTGATTTAACCGTTCCTGGCAAGACTTGGAAGGATTCCACAGCGCAGGGAGGGGGAAACAATATGGGATCGTGCGAATTAAAATTCAGCCAGTACACGGAGGTTCAGAAAGAGCCAATACTTTACAAATAAATAAATCTGCTAGTTTAAAATCACAGAGGATTTTATGACTCTGTGACTCTCTTATGACTCCTCTACCTGGCTGTCTGAGAAAACTCCTCACAGCATCTAGAGACTTGAGAATCATACCTTACCTTCCTGGCTTGAAGCTGTTACCATCCTCAAAACAGTGGCCAAGACGTTGGAAATAAGAGTCTGAGCTTGAGAGGCCTGCCCTCCAGAACTCCACTGCTGAGTGTCCTGGTCGTGGCCCAGTGGGGGACGCTGGCTTGTTGGCACTTGGATTCCCCTCCCAACCGCCCACCCTTTTCCTGGGTGTAGATGCCAGTTGGTGTCCGTTCTTACTTGAAAACATCATTCGTGGGACTTTTTTCCACTTTTGAAAATTTCTTGTATTCCCCTCCACTCCGACCTCTTCCTCTACTTAACAGGGCTTTAATGGGCATCTATAGGACTCAAATTGTAATGAATTGAAATGGTATGGTTTCCAGTTTCACTGGCATTAATGAAGTCAGCGGAGAAACACCTGATGTTACAAAACACCCATTGAAATCTGCTGTTTAAAGTTAAATACAGCTGTACTGGATGACTGCATAAAAAAAGCCAGAGAATTTTGGTGCTTTCCAAGTAAAAATGGGGTTTGATGGTTTGTCCTGAAACATGCTCAAACCTCAGAAAATAATAAACTTGGCCCCTTCACATGTATGGCAGCAGGTTCTGATATTTAAGGGTCTTTGTTTCTGTTATCTGGATCTGTCCTAAAGATTCAAAGATTTCTGTAGTCATAAGTAAATAATTACTTAAAATAATAAGTAATGACTTACAGAGACCCATGTACCATTCTTTTTGCTAGGTTAAAAAAAGAAACATTTTACCTATAAATACTTCTATTTTTATGTATATACATATAAAATTTTATGTATCAAAATGACTTACACTGAAGTATTCCTAGTGATGTTTCTCATAATACATCATTGTGAAATATTAAGACATTCTAATAATACATGTTAAAGATTGTCCTACACTTAGAATAAATTTCTAAGTGGAAAATTTAAAACATGCACTTTATCTTTTTAAATAGAGAATCTTTAATTTTGTGAAAATCACAAATATAGAAATGTATTACTTTTCTCATCAGATACCCTGAGTGGCCATAAAATATTCAAGACTATAGATGGTAACCCTAATATTCCCACCCGAATGTGTGCCTGTTACACTAAACTTAGGACTAAGTTCTGGGTTAGGTCTGCCAAATAAGTTTGAATGTTTGAAACTGGACTGTTTCTTTCTGTGCCTTACTGCTGCCTTTCAGAACTAGTAAGTCCTTGAAAATAAACTTAAGTTTTCATGTGTCTCTGTCCTTTATGGATTCCTTTTTTGTAACGAAAGGTGCATAATTTTACTCCCTGAGAGTAAAATAACATGTTAGGCAATGGGCATCTACCTGAAAAGGAGAGAGAGAACACTGATGGAAGATTCTGTAGAAACAGATTAAACTAGTTTTTATTTTTCTGTAGCTTAATCACTGAACTGTTAAGGAGTGTGAGTGTCTGTTGCTCTGAAAATTCCTGTTCTGTTCACTTTGCAGGTGAGTTTCTCTGTTTCATTGGCCATTTTAATGCCATCTTGAACTTTGCAAGCACATTCTGGATTGTGTATGTTGTCTTATTAAGTTACAAATTACCTGAATATTCTAAGTATTCTCTCTCTGATCCAGACACAAACTTAACAAATGACCTAACTGATAAACAACTAGAAGAGACATAGTTCAGCCTCAGGCTTTTAGTGGGTAACACGGTTTGTGAGATAATTGGCATAAGGAAGGCTGTGTGGAGCACAACAAGCCTTCAGTGTTTGCTTTAGGATTCTTAGGCCAGCCCCGCTCGTGGGTATGTGTAATTGAAAGTGGGTTCTGGAACAGGTATTTGTATACTCTATGCTCATGTCAGTGTTAATCAAATAGTCAAAAGTTGGGTAACTCAGATGTCTTTCAGTGATTAATCAAATGAGGTATAGTGAATGACTAATTCTGTTTTTTAGAAAGAAAAATTCTGGCACCTACAGCAGAAATGACCCTTGAGGGTGTTATACTGAATAACAGACAAATGCTGTAGAAGCCTTTCTTAAACATTTCATGTATGAGTGTACACCTGCACTACATATGTCTATGGAGGCTGCAGAGGCCGTACGACTGCATTAGATGCCCTGGGTTGGAGTTATAGATGGTTGAGAGCTGCTATGTGTATACTAGGAATTGTATACTGGGAATTGAATTTAGGTCCTCTGGCAGAGCAGCCAGTACTCTTAAACTGCTGATCCACCTCGTCATCCTCTACTGTGTGATTCTTATTCGGAGTATTTAAGAATACTCAGTTTATTAGAGACAAAGCAGGAGAGTGCCTATAGGGCAGTATAGAATGAAAGTTGATTAATGGGGTTGTAGGCTGAATTGTGCTCACTTCTTGGTGCTCTTCCAACCCCCATTTATTAAAATGGAACTGCATTTGAAGGAAGGTCCTTAAAAAGAAGTCTGAGTTAAGTGACAGCCCTGATTAAATCTGATTGGGCCCCTATGATAGTAAATTAGGAGACAGCAGAGGATTCCACACATAGATCCCAAGAAAGGAAAAGATGGGAGATGAGGGAGAGTGGTGTCAGATAAGATAAGATCAGATAAGATAAGATAGGAAGTGTCAGATAAGAAGAGGTTAAATATAACGACATGTCACAGTGAAACTCTTTGTTTTATATGCTAGTCAAAATAATTATATATAAGAATTTACCAACTATATAATTGTGGATATAGGCAAACAATCTCTAGAGATTTCAATTTGTAGATTTCAGAGGATTACTATGATTTTCCTAGTTAAACACTATCAAATATCTTTTTTTCTCCTCGTTTGATTATTTGTTGGTGACCTGAATTAAAAAATAGAAATGAACTTTCCCAGAACAATATAAAAGCTTATGCATTTCAGAACAATAGCAAGCAGTTGTAAACACAGAGGGTATTTTTAGGTGCAGTTTTTTTGGGGTATAGCATTGATAGATTAAAACACTGTGTCAGTAAATGATGCTGCTTTAGGAGAGGACCCTTATGCCCTTAGTGTCAGCAGTTCTTTGGTATTTCATTTCCTTGTTGATTTATGGCCCCTACAGACCCATTAGAAACAAAGTGGCCTCTCCCAGAAATTTTCTCTTGGCCTCACCTTAAGTATGTCCATTTGATAACATTTTATAAATGACCTTCACTTCTTGCCCCTCTTTGTGTGTGTGTGTGTGTGTGTGTGTGAGAGAGAGAGAGAGAGAGAGAGAGAGAGAGAGAGAGAGAGAGAGAGACTAGG
The DNA here is from genome assembly GCF_011064425.1 of Rattus rattus. Lineage (NCBI taxonomy): Eukaryota > Metazoa > Chordata > Mammalia > Rodentia > Muridae > Rattus > Rattus rattus. The sequence continues at coordinate 157,597,523 of NC_046156.1, read as the reverse complement.
GATTTGTACATATTTGGCAAATGCTGACACTAGTCTTTAGAATATTATTTCTTTTTAAAGATTTGTTTATTTGTACTGTTGTTTTGTACATGAGGCAAAACAACGGTACAAGTAAACGTGTGGTGGGCCACCTGCATTGAGTATCCATGGAAATCAAAAAGAGGTGGTTGGGTTCCTTGGAGCTGGAGTTACCTATGCTTATAATCATCCTTGTGGATGCTAGGAACCAAACCTAGAACTTCTGGAAGAGCAACAAGTACTTTTCTTAACACCTAAGCTATTTCTTCAGCTTCTATTGTTTAATGTTTTAAACATTATTCCATGAGATATTGTCAGCATAGGCATAAATTTAAGTATATATGCTTTTTTCAGTAAACAAAAAATAGAAATTAAAATTCCTGCTTTTATGCCATTTTTTTTAATCTACTCTTTATGGAACTTATAGACAAATTATACTTGAATTCCCTATTCAGTACAAGGATATAACTGAATTTAAATGCACAAATTATTTAAAATATTTTAAATTGTATAAAACTTTGTGTCACAAGTTTGTTTCATGAATAAAGATTAATGTCAAACATTGTCATTATTCTTTAGCCTTTTGGGCTTTTCTATAAAATGAGAACATCTACTCTGCAGAGACATTGTGAACTTTAAGTTAGGTAATGTTATAGCTTACCAGCAGAAGTACCTTAGTAAGTTGGAGCCAAGGTGTGCTGCAAAGAGATCACACCATACAACAGATCTCACATGAGGGGTGTATTGGGGAAGTGGTGTGTACAGAGGCTGCCTGTGAACGAGGGTAGAGGGGAAAGAGCAGGAAAAGAAGGCACTGACTTTTTGCTTTTTATAAGGGGATATAGTATAGGGAAAATCTTCACCTCATGGCAACAGTGGAAATTTTGGTGGCTGATGATGACATACCACTATCACTTGGTTACTGAAAGTGAATTCAGGAGTGGTGTTTTCCAACAGATATTTGTAGAGTCCTGTTACAGTTACCCTATTGCTATAGGTTAAAATCAAATATTTTATATATTAATTATGAGTAGAGTTTGAAATTAGGCAATAGTTAAACTAAGGAAATGGGTGAATATAAAATGCCACATGCCACGTCTGAAGTGTTAAAAGTTTATTCTTATTAAAATATGTTCTGGCTGACCTTGGTGTGTCACTTGAGAGCCTGTTGCCTTAATACTTGGAGATTTATTTTTTCTTTTTTGTCTGTGTTTGTGTGAGTGTCTGTGCCTGTGGAGGTCATCAGAGGGCATTGTGAATTGTTCCACATGGTTGCTAGGAATTGAACGTAGGTCCTTTCGAAGAGCAGCAAACGCTTTTAACTGCCAAGCCATTATTTCAGCCCTCCTCATCATTGTTTTTGGTGAAATGTCTTTGATTTTATACAGCATTGCTGTTAGAATACTTTGATTTTGAATTCTGGCTCTTATCTTAAGGTAAATTTCTGAATTTCAATCATGTATTGAATGCATATTTTTTAACTATTGTGACCCAGAAGAGAGTAAAGAACTTGCTTTGCAGGTAGAGACTGAAATATAGGAAGTTGTTTTAACTCATTTTTATGTGACTGACACCCCTTTAAATGGAACATTGTGGCACTTAAATCCTACCATATTGGTCCTTGTTTATTGTTTATTTCGCCTGCCTACCTGGTAACAGCTTTCAAAGTTTGAATATTATTCTGTCTCTAGACGTTATTTGCCTCCCATTTGTGAGATGTAATCTTATAAAGCAACTAATATTTAAAGGAGAAATAGTTTTCTTCCAAAGGATTGTCTTAGGGTTTGTGTATTTTTTACTATAAACTGAGTTGTGTGATAGATGCAACTTTTGTGACTTTCTTATAGTTTTTTTGGCCATCAAGTATAGAAAATGTAATCTTTTTAAAATAAACCTGATGCTCTTTTTACTAGCCACAGTATAAAAAGTTGGGATGAGGTTGGTGATTCCAATCCCTGCCCGCCTCCTTGGTACACTAGAGCAGTTTGAGGGCTGGATAAAAATGCAGTGAAGGCACATATAGTAATTTGAATGAGAATGACCCCTATAGGCTTAAATATTTGAACACTTGGACCTCAGTTGGTGGCATTGTTTGGGAAGCCTAAGGGGAGTGGCCTTGCTTGCTGCCACTAAGTGCTTGCTACTCAGGAAGTGTATTACTGCTGGCAGTATGAAAGGAATTCCTTCTGCCACTCTTGTTTGTGCTTTTTACTTTAAGCTTGTATTTGAAGATGTGAGTCCTCAGCTTTCTGCTCTGGCCAGTGTTACTGTCTGCTGCCAGGCCTCCTCCCTGCCATGATGTTCTCTTATATCCCTTTGGAACCATAAACCAGAATAAACTCTTCCTTAACTTGGTTTGGTCATGGTGTTCTATCACAGCATCAGAAAAATAACTAATAGATTAAGGCCCCCTTCAAATTCATGACACTGTTTTATTTTTATTTTTTTAATTATACACACACACACACACACACACACTGTCACTTCTTCAGACACACCAGAAGAGGACATCTGATCCCATTACAGATGGTTGTGAGCCACCATGTGGTTGCTGCGAATTGAACTCAGGACCTCTAGAAGAGCAGTCAGTGCTCTTAACCTCTCAGCCTTTTCTTAGAGCACCGACTCTTAAGTTTAACATGGGCAGTAATACTATCTAGTACTCCTTCTGCACTGTCCACTATTTTATGTCACTATTTCACTTTCTCCTCTCCTCCCATCCCTCTAGCCCAAAGCTGATAAGAAAATCAGACATAGTAGAAATGAAATGTCTGCTCTATTTTGTCTACTAATAACTGTATTAGCCCAGTGAGTGCTGTGCAAGTTGCTAAGGTTCATAACAATCTCCCTAATTACTGTCCTTCTTCCCTTTTGTGTTATTAACTCTGTTTGTCAGATTAGCCATATCAGCATACAAGTTGAAATAGCACCTAACTTAAAAGAGGGAAGAAACAACTTCTTAGAGACCAGACAACTCCTGTGGTTATGGCCCTCTCTGTTCCTTGTTGTAGCAAGACACTGGAAAGACAATGTCTATACTATCTTTCCAGTTGTTCTTACAGTTTCTCCACGAGATCCCCCTCCCCTGACAAGATAGGTGTGTTCAAGGGAATCACTTGTCTCTGAGACTTGCCTTACTGCAGTGCATGCATGTTCATCCTTACATCCGTTGGTTCCACTCTTCCTGCATGCATGACCATTGTGTCAGTGTCAGGGTACTCTTCATTTTTCACACTTTGTTCCCATGTTAGGTGGATCTTGTGGATTCCACCTGCTCCTCAGATGTCTGTCACCTGAAGACAATCCAAATGATGTCTAGCTTGTGCCTCCCTTATAACTCTGGCCTCTCTTCCATGACCTATGTTCCTGTGTCCAGTGATCTCCTTTTGGATGTTACAGTCTCTAAGGTTAAGTTCCTGACTTCCATCGCTTCAATATTTTGTTACTCTGACCTTCTCTAAACTTCGAGGGAAAAAACTACCAAGTTTTCTGAAAGCATTGTTAGAACCACCACTATGTTACAGATTTTTATTTCTTACTAATTTAATGCTGGTGGGATGGAATTATTCATGCATGTTTTGCTATGAGCTTATAAAAGAAATTCTTATTAAATAAATAGGTTCATAATTTGTATATATAATTCTGAATCCCCTTGTTCCTTAACTGCTAAAAGGCCCAGATATAAAGAATAAGGCTGTCTTTTGGTGAGATTCTTCTGAAGAATGAAACAGAAAGTGACAAAGACTGAAAACTAGTAGTTTTTCCTCATCTTAGTACATAAATTGACAAGGAATTACTACTATTCTCTCATATTTTTATGGGCCTCATGTTATGACCTTAATTTTTTTTTCTTCCCTTCAACATCTGCAAGTGTTTAGACAGAGTAATTTTTCTTGTATTGGCAGAGTCTGGGAAGTGCTTCAGATATATCTAGCTATTGTTCTAAAGACATTGAGTGGGTCAGATTTGGGATTAGACTCATGCTGTGACCTTGACAGTTAACACTTTCATTTTAAAATATAGACATGTTAACTATGTTTTCTTTGTTCTCTTTTTCCTAAACAGGCTGCAGATACTTTGGCTGTGAGGCAAAAGCGAAGAATTTATGATATTACCAACGTCTTAGAAGGAATTGATCTAATTGAAAAAAAATCAAAGAACAGTATCCAGTGGAAGTAAGTCACAGACCTTACTCAAACACTGTACCTGACAGAAATCAAACTTGAAACTTCCTTTTCCCGAATGCTCGATTTTAGTCCTGTAATTACACCAAACCTGTCTTCCCCGGGACAGTTCTCTGACCCTATCCATTATGTGTTGGATGTTTCCTTACCCTCTCCACAGTTTTATGTATTAGCTATGATATGGTTGCTTGCTTATGACAAATACTTTGTTTTTAAAAGTACTTCCTTTGGCCTTAGTTTTGTTTTTTTTTTTTTCTTTGTTAAAATTCTACCCAAATACCAGAAGTTATAGTTAACTTTACCAGCATCTCAGTGTACACTAGGAGAGTTTTAAATTTAACTATTAGCATTGATAAGATTTATTTATTAATGTGCATTGGTATTTTACCTGCACATATGTCGGTGTGATGGTGCCAGATTTTCTGATGGATAGTTGTGAGCCGGCATGTGGGTGCTGGAAGTGGAACCTGTGTCCTCTGGAAGAGCAGGCAGTGCTCAGAAGAGTATAAACTCATTTTGATTAACCTATGGGTCAATTTTATTACTACAAAAAGTAAATGATATTAAATGGGTGTCTGATCCTGTGGATATTTATTCTAATGCTTTTAAGGGGTGTAGGTGCTGGCTGTAATACTAAAGAAGTTATAGATAGATTAAGATGTCTTAAAGCTGAAATTGAAGATCTAGAATTGAAGGAAAGAGAACTTGACCAGCAGAAGTTGTGGCTACAGCAAAGCATCAAAAACGTGATGGAAGACTCCATTAATAACAGATATCCTTCTCCATAAGTTACATATATACGCTGTTTTAGTCTCGTCAGTTATCTGTGTATGCAGTTAAGTTTTACAAATGAACTTAGCATTTATAGTTTTCTAATAACTTAGACTAGTATTTTAACATATGGTCATTTTTAAGTTGTGTGTATTAACATTTTTCTGTTGAAGTGAGGGGAGAAAGATACATACTTTCAGTGTACTGACAGACAGGATGCAGTATTGTTGCTTAGCAGAGGTTTGTGAATATTACTGCTATTAGAAGGTTCCTTAAATAAATATATTCAGTCCTGAGGCAGTAAGAACTGAGCAGCTTTCAGTTTTGAAAAATTAATTTGAGTTTAAAGGAATATCATAAATTTATAGTTCATGCAGCTTCTGCCTAATACTGTTGCAAGAATGGTTATTGTGGTCAATGTGTTCTTTACACAATACTGTCTTTCCTTAGAAACTTTAGATTTCTTTTGTGTGCTTGTTTACCTGTACTTTTTGTTTGTTTTATTGAATTTTTGAGACAGTTTCTCTGTGTAGCCCTGGCTGCCCTAGACGTTACTATGTAGACCAGGCTGAACTTGAACTCCTACCTTTGCCTCCCAAATGTTGGATTAATGGCATGTGCCACTGCCCCCTGGCTGCTTACCCCCTGTAATGTTTTGAAAAGTTTGCAGGTTTTTACTCAACTCGCAGAAATATTTGAGTAAGGTATACAATGCATTCCTTATGTTATCTTGTTAATTTTGTACGGGGGTCAGAGCTCCATACTCATGTTAGACCAGTGGGGATTTTTAAGATGTATTCTGTGGAACCCGAAGATTCAGAAACCATTGAAGAGATCTAGAATTTGTTGCCCTGCTTTATAACTTTATAAGATTTTGGCCAATTCTTAGAAATGGCAAGGGCTCATCCAAGAGCAGAATTATAGTAGACTATTCAGGCCTGAACCATACCAACATCCATCTGATCCTCACATCCAAAATGCAATGATCTGATGCCTTCCTCATCCCAGGGGCAGGCAACCTGGGATCCTAGAGTAAAGAGTTGGTCAAAATTATTCAAAGCAACCACTTCTGAAATGTTTCTCCTTCTCCAGCTTGCTTTTTATATGGAGACCCTAACAAAGGCTCTGGACTAATGCTATGTCCTGTCTTCTAATCCCACTGTTCTAGTTCCCATGTGACCTGTGACACTTTTGTCTAGGAGCTATGAGCCCCTTTCTTTAGCCATTTAATTCAAATAAAAGTTACCCAAGAAAGTTGAGCCTGCATGGCTCTTCTCCACCAGTGTGATGCTCTTTCCCATCCATTCGGTATACACACACACACACTCTCTCTCTCTCTCTCTCTCTCTCTCTCTCTCTCTCTCTCTCTCTCTCTCTCTCTCTGTGTGTGTGTGTGTGTGTGTGTGTGTGTGTGTGTGTGTGTATGTGTGTGTGTGTGTGAAAGAAACCATTTTCTATCATACCCCAGAAGGCCTCAGAAGTCATGAACCAGAATTGCTATTTAAAGAGTTGTATTCTATTTGCTTGACCATGTTGCAGCACTTTTCATTCATCGGATTTCACTTCGGCATTTAGGTATAGTAAGTAGTGATGTGCTGTTCCTTAACTCTTATGACAGTACGTTTTCTTATGTAACTCACGAAGACATCTGCAATTGCTTTAATGGTAAGTACTATGAGCCTGTTTTTATATCATTTTATTCTTATTTATTTTGGTTGTTAGAGACAGGGTTTTTCTGTGTAGACCAGGCTGGCCTCTAATTCAGAGATTTGCTTCCTAGGATTAAAGGCATGGCCACCACCACCTGCTATATTCTTTGAACAACCTGTAGATAATTCCCCACTCAGCCTGTTGGTATTTTCAGGAGTTGGGGATGTTTTTGCCTTTCTCTGCAGAGGTGCGCTGATAGGTTGCTTCTGTTTCTCTTTTTATGGCTTTTATTTCATGTGTGGGAGGGCAGGGCAGCCAATGGAAGAGGAATTTAAATCAACAGGATTTAGCACAGCCTTTGAAGGTCACAGTCAATAACAAGACTTAAGCTGGATCCAGGGAATGTGAAACGTTAAGTATTGTCATGAAACCCAGTGAGCAAAGTTAGGTGAATCTACTTTATAATCCTAGTCCTAATCCTGCTCCAGCTTCTGTGTTCCACATTTACTGCTTGAGGTGGCCATGCCACATATTAACTAAAGTGAAGGACACTACATCCGAAATTGTGAAATAAAACTCTATGCTTCTTTATATTATGCATGTTTCCTAAAAGGATAGCATGTGTACTACCCACCCAGAGTAATCAGTTGGCCAAGTTATCATTTCAAATGCAAGCTGAATTTCAATGTAAAGACTGTTAGAAATACAAAAAGGCTTGTTCTATTTTACCAGCAGTTTTTATGCATTTTAATGAAGTTTGGGGAAATATTTACTAATTTGAGATTGCATAAAAACTCTGTAATATGTGACTTCAAAATAAGTTCACTTAAGTGTAACCACTTACTCTATCATACCTAGTCTCTAATGTCCTCTTTTATAAATGGTTTAACTGCTTTAAGAGACAGTATTTATATGAAGAGACAAAAAGAGTGCATAGTCTCAGAATATACAGAACACCAAGTAAAAGAAAGAAAGGATCTAAAAATTTCAGGGAGAATAGCAGCTAATTCTGAGAATGAGTCTTTATGAGCTGATGTCTTCATTTAATGTGCAGAGTGCAGCAGGCTATTGTTACGGCCTTTGTTTTATAAGTCTGATGTCATCGAGCCTAGGTTTCTGGTTGGTTTTTTAAGACAGGGTCTCAGGTTGGCCTCAAACTCTGTGTAGCCAAGGATGACTTTCTGGTCCCTCCTGGTCCTTCCCCTTTGCACTGGAATTACAGGCATGACCCCTGACTTATCTGGTGTTGGGGACAGAACCCAACCCAAGGCTTTTTCAGTAGGCTGACACTACCAAATGAGCTACACCTCGAGCCTGTATTTATCTTTCTGTTTCTTTAGATAAATTCTCAAGTAGCCCATGGTGGCCTAGAACTCATTCTTTAGCAAAGGTTAACCTGGGATTCGTAATTCTCCTGCCTTCAACCCCCCTGCCCCCACCAAGTGCTGAAATTAAAAACATGTACCACCTAACCTGGTAACCTGGGACTAAATCTACACTTCTGATTTCAGATCTTCCATCCTTCCATCTCTTATGATCTACAGCATTCTTACAGTTGTTAAGTATTTATTTATCTTGCCAGGTGATACACTGTTGGCCATTCAGGCACCCTCTGGTACACAGCTGGAAGTACCTATTCCAGAAATGGTATGTAGCATAGCTGTTATACAAGTGAAAAGAAAAAAACTACTGTCTAAAGAGAGACAAATGTATTTTTTGAGCAAAATAAGAACTATTAGAGTATGAACACTTTTGAGTTATTGCTATTAAGATATATATCTAAAAACACTGATATCTGAATATGAACATCAATACTTTGGTAAAACTCTCTAAATTTGTACTTCCCTTCTCCCCTAATCTTGAAGTATTTAGGAATTTACATTATTATTTGTTAAAGCCTCAAGAAGCAAATTACCTTTTTGAAAAAAAATTTTTTTTATCTATGTAGGAAATCAAGTCAGTTGTCTTTTGCTTGATGGGTGGAAAGGTTTTGGTTTGTGAAATTTGTAAATTCAAACAAGATGTTGAGATAACCAGTCAGAGATTGGAGTTTGTGCATGTGGAGAAGGTATAGAACATTACGAGCACCACCAGGTAATATCACAGACAGTGAAATGGATAGCAGTGTACCCTTGTAGTAATCATCCCAGCATGTGAGAGACTGAGGTTTGAAGCCAACCTGGACAAAACAGTAAAAGGCTATCAAGTAAAGATGAAAGCGGGGAGCAGGAAACAAATAGAAGGGGAAGGGGGAAATGGTGGGACAGGTTAATTGTTTAGAATTCTACAACTACTCTTTTGATAATCACCATTTGAGCAAAGTTTACCATTTAGGCACAAGTGGCTTACAGACCTTAGGATCCTATTCTACTTGGTCATTTTTTCATGTGTTGCAACCAAATGACTTTGTTGTGTGAATTTAGGTGTTAGACCCCTAATGACTTTGCTTGGTGATTGAGTCTTCCAAGTTAGCTAGCTGTGATTAATACTTATTTGTTTATACCCAATAACTTCAAAGGGACAGAATGGACAAAAGAAATACCAGATAAATCTGAAGAGTCACTCAGGACCAATCCATGTGCTACTTATAAATAAAGAGTCCAGTTCATCTAAGCCGGTGGTTTTTCCTGTCCCCCCACCTGATGACCTCACACAACCTTCCTCCCAGTCCTCAACTTCAGTGACTCCACCGAAATCCACCATGGCTGCTCAAAACCTGCCCGAGCAGCATGTTTCTGAAAGAAGCCAGAATTTCCAGCAGACACCAGCTACAGAAATATCTTCAGGTTGGTAGAAAGCCTTTGGTGTAAATATTTCACATGAAAACATGAATATTATATGAAACAGCTCAAAAAGCTATTCTGAATTTGTCGGTTCTTATATCTGAGGCAAAATAATCTTACTCCATGTTTTAATTTAGTATCATCTATAGTCTATATGCCTGTCACTAAAATAGATATAAAATTTTAAGGCATATCCTTTCTATATTGCTAGACATATACATGTATGTATATATACATTACAGAAATATTCAGTTACAGTGTTTAGATTGTATAGAACTTTTGTTTCTCAGCAAATACAAATGTCACTGCAGATGTAAAAAGCTGTATTATATTATAACTTGAATTGGTTAGTAATGGGATATACCTCATTGCTTCCACTTCAAGATTTCAAATCAATAATAATGAAGCTAGAAAGATTTTACTTGGGGTTGGGGATTTGGCTCAGTGGTAGAGTGCTTGCCTAGGAAGCGCAAGGTCCTGGGTTCGATCCCCAGCCCCGAAAAAAAAGAAAAAAAAAAAAAAGAAAAATTTTACTTTGGTACGGGTCCGTTTTTAAGTTTTGTGCTGCCTATGTATGTTTTGTGTCTTTCTATACATATTTTTATAGTATAGTTGAAGAGCTGCAGAAGAGAAAGTATAGTCTTTAAGAAAGTACTAAATAATTTTAATTGGAATATATAAGGCAAACAAACTGTATATACTTTAGCTTAAACTTAGTTGGTACTTTGGCTTCCACAGAAAATTAAGAGAACTGAGTATTTTCTGTGTGTCATTTAGTATAAGAAAGGTCTTGGGGGGCCACATTAGACATTTTGAGTATCAGATGAAAATGCTAGCTAATAAAGCCGTTAAGATTTGTCACGGGAAAGTAGAAGTTAGAGTTGTACAGTGATGAGCATGGGAGTAGGGGACTTGGAAACTGTACTTTTGGAAATCAGAAGGTAGCCTTTCAGAAGCTTCAGAGACAGAAAACTAGATATTTGCAGGCAGAGCAGTTGAGAGAACAGTTACGACTAGAATAGTGTGCTACCAAGGCGGGATAGGAAAAAGAAATAATAAGCAGATATGAGAAATACTCTTGAGGCAAACTAAGTTTTGATGTATAAGATAGAGATAAAATGAGCAGGAGAAATGAAGTGTTGTTGAGTGATAGGATTATATCACACTTGTGACACAGACTAGGTTTTAGAACAGTGGGGAGGCTTTGTGTCTCTATGTTCAGTTTGGAAGTTTAAAGTTAATGCCAAGAAAGTAGTTAGGTAATCATGTGATTTGTCTTTCCGTAGTGTTCTAGTACTTTTACTTTTATTCCACCCATTAAACTAATAATGTGACTATCACATTGAAATTTAATTGCCCCTATTACATTTCTGTTTCCAACAGGATCTATTAGTGGAGACATCATTGATGAACTGATGTCTTCTGACGGTAAGAAGTTGACAATTTTACTATTGGATATATATCACTACGAGAGTTTAAATGCCACGTGACTCAACATTATAGTAAAGTGGAGAATCTTTTAAAATTTTTATTTACTTGCATTTTAAGAGAAAACTCATAAGGAATACTTACCACTTTATTGGAAACTATTCACCCAGGAACAGGAGTAATCGAATGTGTCACAATCAGCAGTTTTGTATGTACTCTCACCATAGACAATTACATGCTGCCCACCTGAATCACTGAACTATGCCTAAAATTAGCCAGGGTGCTTTTTGAAATCTATAAAATAATTATTATAAATTAACTATCTGTAGTATACTGTTTAATAATTTCTCTAGGCTTTTGTACAAATTTTTGAACTAAGCTGTGAGAAATTGTTAATCATCATAATTCATATGTAGAAACTAACTCTAATAATGAAACTCTTTTTCTTTTGCAGTGTTTCCTCTCTTACGGCTGTCTCCTACCCCAGCAGATGACTACAACTTTAATTTAGATGATAATGAAGGAGTTTGTGATCTGTTTGATGTTCAGATACTAAATTATTAGATTCCACGGAAACTTGGGACTGTTATCTACCTCTAACTGTAACATTTTAGAATTCTTAATAACCTAAGTATTTAAAATTATGAATGTAACACCTTTTTAGTTCACTGACTCTAAAGTGTTTTCCCTAACATTTTACTTTTACTTCACAAAACTTGAAAGGGCTCTGACTGCTTCAGGGGGGTATAATTAACTGTCCACCAGCATGCCCCTCCAGTGATTACACTCAGTTTCATTCAGTGCTGAATTCTGTAGCTTCTTCTTAGAGGACAGTTACAGCAGGCTTCAGTTCATCATAACAGAACATTGTCCAAAAGATCACTTACTTGTCCTATGTTTTTACTGCCGCAAAGCTGTTTCTATGTATCCTTCAAACAGACATTCACTGCCATATATAAAGTGAAGGATATCACTGTTGAGTGAACAGATTTTGTGAAGTGCCTTCTGTTTTAGCACTTTAAGTCTATCAGTTTGTTGATTTTGACATTCCACTTTCCTAGAGTATAGGAAAGATCTGTTTATGTAGTTTGTTTTTAAAATGTGCCAATGCCTGTACATTAACAAGATTTAAAGAAATAAAGTTGTATGAAACATTGAATTTATTGGTCTTTGGGGAAATGTGATACACTGTCACTGTATTACAACTGAGCCATTAGTCGTGTCGCTTCATCAACGTTAGCTGGTTCTTTTTCATGGTGCTTCTGAAGAATCAAAAGGAAGGAAGTAAAAAACAAAACACCCAATTAGCAGATCAAATCTCCCTGAATACAAACTGTTACCTAGTTTAATACCTCTAGTTTACTTGTTTACATTTGGAAATACAATATATTCCATATTTAGACTTAATGTTTGAATATGACTTGAATGTACCACATAGAACAAAATGCTAAGTAAAAATTACTATACTGGAATTCTAGTAGAATCATTGTATATAGTGTAAACATTAGAATGAAGCAGTTGTTTTTCATTGTATCAAGAGTAAACATCAGAATAAATAGATGTTTTCTTAGACTGAGACCTTGAAGAAAGTTTTGTGGCAAACTTTTCTGTAGCTGTTGGAGATTCAGTCTACAGAGGCTATATATCTCCTTGCTTCCAAAGCAAGGCCGTAATTCATCCTCCAATGACCCTCTTTGATTGTAGCATGTGACCCAGCAAAAGGACAACTTTATACTTCAATAGTAATAGTCTTCAATGCATCAGTCAGGAAAGCAACTAATTTCTACTTACCAGCTCTTTCTGCACAGACTTAAGAGAAAGGCTTTTTGAAAAGTTTGCAAGTTCTTTCTGTATATTTACAAAAGCTCTGTTCATTCTGTTGACTTTTTCATGATTCATAATGTTTATCTGTTAAAAAAAAAAATCAACCATAGTCTCATAACTATGAAAGATATAAGGTTCTCATCTTTTTATCTTGTTAAGCATAAAAAAGTTAAGTACTGGACTACCTAAATGACTTAGTAAGTAAAGGCATTTGCTGTGCAAGCTAGGCCACCTGAGTTTGATCCTCTGAACTAAGATACACCCTTCTCCTACGCATGTCATGCATGTGGCACAGACAGACAGACAGACACACAAAGGTTTTTTAAATTTATTTTATATATACCAGTACACTGTAGCCATCTTCAGACACACCAAAGGAGGGCATCAGATCTCATTACAGATGGTTGTGAGCCACCATGTGGTTGCTGGGAACTGAACTCAGGACCTCTGGAAGAGCAGACAGTGCTCTTAACCACAGAGCCATCTCTCCAGCCCACAAAAATGTTTTTTGAAAAACCATAAATTCTTTAATAAACTGATAATTCACACTAAAACTACAGTTGAAAGTTTGGATTTTTAATAACCATGTAGATTTACCTCATACTTAAGATTTTAAATGTATAAATAGATTAAAATATATGATCTGGGATTAGAAAGATGGTCCAGGGGAACCAAGTTCAGTTTTCAGTAACCACATTGTTGTGGCTCATAACTATCTCTAACTCATCTCTACCGGATCTGATACCCTCTTCTGGATCTGCAGGCCCACACAGAAGTGACATGTGACACACATTAAGGAAAGACTAATTTTTTTTAATGTGACCAGTCCTGGCTATGGTGGTTAACTCTCATAAGGAACTTGAATCAAATGCTTTTAATCCCTTCAAACACTAAACTCTTAAGCCCTCTTCTGAACCACATTCTCTAGATGGGTGCCCCAGTAGCCCTCTTGAATCTAAGCATGGAGAAGAAATAGTGCATTAAACATTGCTACCACTTTCTCCTTAAAAGCCTTTGGTTCCTTTTGTATCACCATCCTCATGAGATAACCAATACTCCTCCCTGACTACAGTCACCCAGAAACACACTTATTTGCTGCTTTGTGAAAATTTCAAACATTGATTCTGACCACTATATATCACTGCTTAGTGAGTTCAACAAACCTATTCTAATGGATTGTTCATCTCAAGGTCATGAGCTGTGGGGCCTTTTTTACATTCGACTCTACCCTCTGTTCCTATGAGACCTTTAACTTTCAGTTTACTTGTTCTAGTCGCAATAGGCATTCACTCAAAAACTTTCCAATCCTCACAGTTTACCTTCTTTCTTCACTCGCATGGATTTAATCACTTCATTATAGTCATTTCTTTTATCTCTTGACATTTTCTTGGTAACCTGACTAAATACAGTTGAACTATTCTGAGTTCAGATCTTAAGCTAACTAAAGTCAAAACTGGCTGGCTGGCTTCACTAAATTCATTATCACAAATTTTAGTCTATCATTTACATCAAGTCTAAAAAAGCTACTTTCTGAAATATGAAATCTAGGCTACCTACTTAGACCCTTCCTCTGATCCTATCAGCTTATGTAAACGTTCTAGTATATCATCGTTCAACAAAGTAATCTTCCTTAAAAAGACTACATTCTTTCCTCACTTGGAGTGATGAATGTTCTTAGTAGAAGATGCTATTCCCAGGATTCCCCAGCTCTGTTGAATTAACTCATCTTCACTCTACAAAGACAACCCTGTGGAAAACTCCAGACTTACCATTCCATCCAGTTTTTACTTCCTCTATAGTTAAGTTACAAATCTCCTTTAATAACTATATCCCAGTTCTTTAGAGAAACAAAAATCTAGCTTTTTTGGTTTTACAGGTTTTTGGGAGTTGGGGGAGGGATAGTATTTAAGATAGGTTTTCTCTGTGTTAAACAGCCCTGGCTGATCTGAAACTCACTTTGCAGACCAAGCTGGCCTTAAACTCACAGAGATGTGCCTGTTTTTCCCTCCCGAGTACTGAGATTAAGGGTGTGTGCCATCACTGCCTGACTAAAAGTGAGTTTTTAATGGACTGTTGTTACAACTATTACATCCTAGAAAGTTGATTATTTAAACTAAGAAACATTGTAAAAGTATGATCTACTTAATAATGAAAAATTTTCTCATATATTTTGAAGTATAAAGACTTATAAGTTTTATGTTTATGTCCACCATGTACATAAAGGGTGCCACAGAGGCCAGACAAGTGTATCAGATCCCTAAAACTGGAGTTATAGTCAATTGTAAACCATAGTCCTCTACAAAAGGCAATAAATGTCCTTAATGCTAGGCCATCTCTCAAACATGTATTTTGAAGAATTAAAAAAAAAAATGTATTTCAACCAAATTCATTTTACAGGCTTTTAAATTCCAATCTACTAGCTACCAAGCTGCTGGCTTACATTGTAGATCTTTACTATTCAGAGTGAACTAGTAAGAACTGTCCTCCATTCTGTCTTAATAGTGATGTCTATAGTCTCATACAGCTTAGTAGGCAATGTGTAGGACCTCATATATGTGCAGTTGTGGGACGGGGTGGTTTTACCCTCCCTCCTAAATTTGTAATTTTTTATTTATTTATTTATCTATTTTTGGTGTTTCTACTAGAAATTTTTTTTTCATCTTTATTACATTGGGTATTTATTTACATATCGATTGTTATTCCCTTTCCCCGTTTCCGGGTCAATATCCCCCCAACACCTCCCCCTCTCCTTCTATATGGGTGTTCCCCTCCCCATCCTCCCCCCATTACCGCCCTCCCCCCAACAGTCACGTTCGCTGGGGGTTCAGTCTTAGCAGGACCAAGGGCTTCCCCTTCCACTGGTGCTCTTACTAGGCTATTCATTGCTACCTATGAGGTTGGAGCCCAGGGTCAGTCCACCTATAGTCTTTGGGTAGTGGCTTAGTCCCTGGAAGCTCTGGTTGGTTGGCATTGTTGTTCATATGGGGTCTCAAGCCCCTTCAAGCTCTTTCAGTCCTTTCTCTGATTCCTTCAACGGGGATCCTGTTCTCAGTTCAGTGGTTTGCTGCTGGCATTCGCCTCTGTATTTGCTGTATTCTGGCTGTGTCTCTTAGGAGAGATCTACATCCGGTTCCTGTCAGCCTGCACTTCTTTGCTTCATCCATCTTGTCTAATTGGATGGCTGTATATGCATGGGCCACATGTGGGGCAGGCTCTGAATGGGTGTTCCTTCTGCCTCTGTTCTAAACTTTGCCTCCCTATTCCCTCCCAAGGGTATTCTTCTTCCCCTTTTAAAGAAGGAGTAAAGCATCTGCATTTTGGTCATCCTTCTTTCATGTGTTCTGTGTATCTAGGGTAATTCCAGCATTTGGGCTAATATCCACTTATCAATGAATGCATACCATGTGTGTTTTTCTGTGATTGGGTTACCTCACTCAGGATGATATTTTCCAGTTCCATCCATTTGCCTATGAATTTCATAAAGTCATTGTTTTTGATAGCTGAATAATATTCCATTGTGTAGATATACCACACTAAATTTGCATTTTAAAAAGGAGGCTATTTACCTTAATATTTTTAAAAAGTCTTGCCTAGTAAGAAAGGCTACGAACTTCTGGGTTAAGTAACAAAATGCCATTGCTAGTTTACATTTTGCTTGTAAACAATCACATCAGAATGCTTAAATGCTCACCTTCTTAAGATTAGTAGTAACTGGTTTTGCCTTGTTTTTAGCCTTCAAAGTTTTGTGGCTGGCTATATGAAATACATTCCTGGACTTCTGCCCTTTTAGTTTGTTCTTGGCCATTGTCTAGAAAAAGAAAGGGGTTCAGTTAAACTGCTTATATTTTGAACCACGAGTCAATTTAAAATTTTAAAGTCCATCTTAGTTCTGATTATTTTAAAAGTTGTTACAAACATCCTGTCTTTCACTCCTAGACATTTTGCCAGGTTTTCAGATATGAGGCACACATATCTCAAACGTTCCTACATCCCTAGCACCAGGTCTGAGACTCCTAGTCCTTGATTGAACTTGATATCGATCACACACACACAAGCAAGCTTTTGTGTTAAAGACCATTATCCCCATCTTACAAATGTAAAAAAGCGATGCAAAAATTTAAAGCCATACAAGTTAGACTAGAGGTCATTATGTTATATTGCCTCTCTCATGAACAAAAAACTGCTAATTTTCTGCTTTTGTGATTAGATCTTAAACAAAATCATGCCAGGCAACTTAAGTCCATTATCTTCACTTCCAGTGTATGGTTTTGGCTGCTTTTCTGCTGCAACTCTGGCCCACAAACTGTTTATTTAGCCTTCTCTTTACTAAAAGATTCCCTAGTTTTTGCACATGTCAACTACACACAGTGGCAATTTTTATTAAGTATGAAATTGTAAAGCATCCAGAAATTAAAAACATCAATGGTTGTCATAACGTACACAGGGCAATATGCCTTGGTCTATTATGTCCTTGGTACTCTTGACTCTGGCCTGAAATCTGCCATATCTTCCCTTCCCATTTTGCTCAGACTATATCTTGGCTGCACACACAAGGAATATGCATATACAATGACTATACAATGCCATGCATGACAGGTAACCTAGCATGTTTTATGATTTAATTAAACTATGCATATACAATATGCATATATATCCCCATATATACAATATATATGTATACATTTTACATATTTTATGTATATAGAAACAACTCACTTTTGAGCTCTAACAGTAATTATATTTTTCTGCTTAGAAATAAACAGTAGAAAAACACATGATTACAGGAGTAAAAAGAAATAACTAAAAAGCCATTCAACCTATGTTATCTAACACCTCCCCCCCCCCGTCTACCCTGTCATCCAGTATTCACTAATTATTTACTAAGTCTGAAGTAATAAAGAATGGGTATGTAAGTACACACAACCAGATTTTACATGCAGAAAGATTATCAACATGACGCGTACAAAGTTAATAATGTTACAGACTCGAATGACGAGCGACGCTAGTAAGTGGAAACACAGAAAGGTTCCAGAAAATCAACAGCCTAACTGAAGCCAGGTTCAGGGAAAACAGTCTGCTACTTTAAAATTCTGATGAAGGCACCAAGGGGTGGCCGCAAGGTTTCGGGCCTGGGCACCCAGGTAGTTCCATCGCCCACGAGAAGTCGATAGAGAACTAAAAGTTGGGAGAACAGAGCCCTCGGAACAGTCGCAGCCAGTAGTCCCGCCACTCTCTGCCTGGGCCCCAAACATTTCACCATAGCGCTCCGAAAAACCCCATTAGCTTCTCACCAAAGTTCACGAGACTGCACGTTCACAGTGATGCCATCCACAAGCTCAAGACACAGGAAGTTCCGGGAAGAGGAGCCAATCAAGTGAGCTCGTTCCAGCCGTAATCCCACCTACCGCAGGGCCTCCCGGAGCTGGGTCACGCCCCCAGTTCTTTCAGCCCCGCCCTTCACAATAGGTCCCCAGAGCGGAGCCCCGCCTTTTCGCCGTGGCCCCGCCCACTCTGAAGGAGCCGTCCTCAAAGGGGAGGAGGAATCAACTCAGCGGAGATTCGCCTACTAGCGCCCGCTCGGTGTTTTCCACAGATTTAAGCTGGTACTTGGGAAGAAGCCTCCCACATGTTCCACCCACCGACTCGCTTGCATCTAGCGCCTTTGACCAAGTGGTCGTCGTTTGACCCACGAAAGGCGAGAAAGACTCTCGCCAAAGCCTTCTCACCAGAGAAGTCTGACCTTCCGGCCTCAGGTGCTTGGTGTCACCTGTCCAAGCCGCGGGTCCTGCGGTGTCCAGGAGGTGGCGCTACGACCGCGGGCAGCGTTCATACACTAAAGAAAAAGTTTACATCCTTTTCACCTTATTCCAAGAAACTTTCCTACAGCACAGCTGATGTACATAAATCATTCATAATAGAGTGTGTTTGTGTTTGCATATATATGCAAAATAAAGAACGTTTGAGACAATTTGGACGAAGTCCCCTTCACCTTTGCACCTCTGCACATTTCCGTTAGGGTGTTTCAGAAAAATCTATAAACATTTTCCAAGAGGTTATTCAGGTAGCTGTTTCCACATGTTTCTACTTATTTCGTAGACGTCACGGGGAAACAAGTTTTAAATAAATGAAGTGTTCTCATTTATATGTAATCCTGTATCTTAGAAGCATTCTTCCTGCTGTTTGCTCCATACCAAAGTAATGCAATCATACTACCCACTTCTGCAAGCAAGGTCCCACTGAGGCCAGGGTTTAAGCCACTTCCAGCAGTCCACCACAACTGGCATCTTCTCAAGTCCTGCTTCCACTAAATCAGTCCTTCATCTCCTTATAGAAAGGTCAACTTTTAAAATGAATCATAACTTGTCACAGAATAAATTCTGGAAGGAAATGTAATTTCCTGCTAACACACATTTTGTATTCTTTTGAAAGGTCCACTCCAGTTGAAGGGGTTTGCAACCTCATAGGAAGAACATCATCAACCAACCAGATCCCCCAGAGTTTCCAAGGCACTAAACCACTAACCAAAGAGTACACATGGAGAGACCCATATCTCCAGCCACAGATGTAGCAGAGAACGGCATTGTCTGGCATCAATAAAATAGAAGCCTTTGGTCCTGTGAAGGTTAGTTCCCCAGTGTAGGGAAATGCCAGGGTGTTGAGGTGGGAGTGGGTGGGTGGGAGTAGTAACATCTTCATAAAAACAGGGGAAGTGGGGAGGGAGAAAGGGGATAACTTTTGAAATGTGAATACATAAAATATCCAATAAAAATTTTAAAAAAGAAAGGTCCACTCCTTTTCCCTCCCCAGGGGTGGTGTTCTTTGCTTTGGTTATCAAGACTGAGTATCTCTGTGTAGTCCTGGCTGTCCTCCAGCTATCTCTGTATACCAAGCTGGCCTTCAACTCACAGAGATCCACCTATCTCTGCCTTCCTATTGCTGGGGGGAAGTTCTAAAACATAGTAATAATAAATACCTATGAATCTCATGTCACATGTAAGATGCCCTTGGATTAGATCCCCTTGCCCCAAGCAAGGCAAAAAGTGAACGTAAAAGTCTACCTTGTAAGGGTGTCAAAGTGATGCCACAAGTAACCAAACTTATAGAAAAACATTAAATTATTTTGCAAAACCAGAGGTACAAATACTGATGCAAATGAGAGGGCCATAATTACATTCCTTAAATGTGAAGTTGTTGACATGTTTGTAGAAAACAAAGCAATTGCATATGAAAAGTATGCCATTATACTCTTAAAATCTGTAGACTGTAACTTTTACTTTAAAATGGTGACATAAGGCTACATATACCAAGGACAAAAACACAGTTGTACAGGTAAAAAGAGAGGCATTATACAAGGCAAGGAGACATCAGTTTCTGTGTTCACTTCTATCAGCTTACAAGGCAAACTAGAAAAAAGTTAATTTCCCCCTGCCTCCTATGTAGATGGCTGTTGCCCACTTCAGACATTATTTGCTCAGCACCCTTTCTGGGTAACCACTTTTATCCCATTAAATGGTCCTTGTCAGACCTAGGGACTTTCCAACTGGAGCTAATGGGGATGCTGCTGCTGCTTGGGCTTAGTGGTATCTCAAAAGAATAAGTGAAACTAGGGCTTCAAGCCACCATCTCATACACCAACTGGGAAGAACACAAAGAGAAAACAAATGACTTTTGAAATATGGCCTGGCAGTATGCCTGGTTTAAATACTGTAACCAGAAAACTCCAATATCTTTTGATTCCTTTGGTTCAGTGATAGCTGGAAGAACAATCCTCAATTATTAGAGATAAAAGATCAGGCATTCGTTGAACATTTTTTTAACCAGAATAGGATGTTATTATGATAAAGATAAGGAGCAAGTTAACTCAAATGCCTTTTTTTCCCTGCGAACTAGATGATCTATTAAGTCTAGGAAAAAATGTTTGGTGAGTTTTGAAAGTCTTTAAAAACATTTACAAAGATCGTATTACCACTATCTATTGTTAACGTAGGCTGGATCAAACTTTCAGGCTTACTTACTTGGCCTCCCCAGTTGCTAGGACATATTACCTCACCTGGCTATCCTGCAATTTTTCTAGCAGCCTTGAAGGTGGCTAAAATTATACATGCCATACATATCTATTTTAGCTATTTGTCTCATTGCTTCAACAAAATACCTGACAAATGTAGCTCAAGGAAGGAGTAGTTTTGGCTTGCAGTTCAGTGTGGTGGGAAGTAATCACAGCAGAGCCTGAAAGTATCCACAGTCAGGAAGCAGAGGGATGACTGCAGCCACTCAGTCCCTTTCCTCTTTTTATACAACCTGAGTCCAGGCCAGGGAATGAAATTTTCTGTATTCACGGTGGGCCTTCACTCTCAAATAACCAGATCTAAAGCAGCCTTTACAGGCACGCCCAGAGGTTCATTTTCATGGTGACTCTAAATCTTGTCAAGTCGGCAAGACCGACCATCACATCTTTCAAAAACCTTAGTTCTCCTGCTGAGACTTCCGATGGCTTCCTTCATGTAGGTCCATTCTGAAGCAACGATCTTGAAAGCGTCTCAAGGGTTAAACAAAGACAGTAAGGCAAAAGAGACAACACACATTAAAACCACCGGTTACCAAAGTCATAGCTGTTAAGGAGCAAAGCCAACCTTGTCTTGACGATACTCTGAAATCAGCCCATTAATCTACTTAGCCTCATTCTCCTGATTGGTTTTATTCTTCTAAAATAGTCTGAACACTCTTAGGGTTTCCACTGCTGTGAACAGACACTATGGCCAAGGCAAATCTACAAAGGACAACATTTAATTGGGACTACCTTACAGATTCAGAGTTCAGACCATTATCATCATGGCAAGAAGCATGACAGCAGGCATGGTGCTTAGAGGAGCTAAGAGTTCATCTTCATCATCAAAAGGAAGCCAGGAGCAGACTGTCTCTTCTGAACTAGATGGAGCTTCAAAGCCCACCCCATGGTAATACACTTTCTCCAACAAGGCCACACCGACTCCAAAAAGGCCATACCTCCTAATAGTGCTATTCCCTGGGCAAGAATATATAAACTACCACACCCAAGCTCTGTGAAACCTAAAATGAAGGTAAAACACATTTATTCTCTTCAAGAGGTCACCGTAATCTAGATTATAAGTGCACAAGAATAATGATTCTTAGCAATGTCTGCAAATACGATAATAAATATACAAAAGTATGCCACTTATGAAAGAAATAATTCTAAAGTCTAGAAATGTATTTGTTGGGGCTCAGGAGTTGCTCCAAACTACATGAACACTGATCTCAACCAGACAGGGATAGTTTATTGAGCATTCATCCCAGGAATGATCGATTAGAGCTGCAGATCAGAATTGAGAACTGACTGTGTCCCCTAGCCAGAATATTACAGAACTTTCAAGCATAAAATCCACAAACATCTGTGCCAAGTTATTCCGCTAATCAGAATTTAGAGATAGGGGACTTCCTTAGGAAAACATATTTGTTATATACTTACCTTCTTCCCATTGGTTAGGTTGTTCAACGGTGGTGGAATGACTTGCCTTGCCTAGTAGTCAGGTCTTAACTTGCCAACCAGGATACCAGTTACCCATGAGCATGTCTTGTTCTGACAAGTACAATGTCAATTTCCACAGAGATCTCAGGAACTTAAAACTTTTGACCCATATGCAAAATGGAAGTTTTATTCCAAATGCCTTCTTATATTGGCGTTCCCCTCTTATGCTGGGGTCTATCCCAGGGGCAGCTTATAAAGTCAGAAGCCATAAAAGCTCATACATATGTGCAGAAAGTGCTGATGGAAGGTTGCTTTAGGTCCAGCCTTATCGTGGATAACTAAACAAGGTAGTTCTAAGTGACCTCTGCTATCAATGGTTTACAACACCAAATCAAAGAACATAACAGAATATGTAATCAACTTGGGCATAAGAAAGTTTCTTGGTAACAATAGTAACAGCATATGAGGAAGTTTCCTTGTACCAGTAATAACGTCATAAAATGGCTGGGTAGACATGTAACAGTAACCAGGCCTGAGATTATCTTTAAAAAAAATCTACAAACTACAGCAAGAAGACTAGGTCTAAACCAGTGTTCACATTATTTTAAAGATTTATTTTATGTATATGAGTACATTGCAGCTGTCATCAGACATACCAGAAGAGGACATCAGATCCCATTATAGATAGTTATGGGCTACCATGTGCTTGTTGGAATTGAACTCAGGACCTCTGGAAGAGCAGTTAGTGCTCTTAACCACTGAGCCATCTCTCCAGCCCCAGTGTTCACTTTTATACAGCCCACACACCAAAAATAATTTTGCATTTTGAAAAGAAGAATGAATGTGAGAACAACATACTCTAGTGAGTAGTCTATTAAATGTATGTGTTGGTAGCTAGTTTTTATTGACACACAACCAAGCTCATTGTACTATTGTCTGCTTTCATTGCCCAATGACAGTGCTCAGTGAGAAATTTCAGCAGGACCACAGAGCATAGAGAGCCTAGACTATCTTCTGCCTGACCCTTTACCAACTTTAAAGCTAAATCTTCTATCCACTACCATGGTAGAGGGTAACAGCCAAGAAAAATTGGTGGAATTATTTGGAATTTGCACTTAAAGCTATAGACAATCTCAAAGAACTAAAAGAATGTTTCAAAACAAAATTTCACAAATTTGATCACCTTGCCATTGATGATTAAGGATGATGCTCATGTGCTTGCCTGAAAACAAGAGATCTCAGATCCATTGAAGACAATTTTTTAGAGAGTGATGTAAAACTGGGAAAGATGACAACTTCCCTGGAAACTGAAAAAAATGGCAAGGTGTTGCTAAGGGCCTTGTGAGAAAGTTTAAGATCTCCTGCCACTCACTGCTCTTGCCTTAGGAGCAGTAGCCTACAATGCCTACACTAGTTATGTCACAGAGGGGTGTATCCTCCTGTCTTCAACTGGATTAGAAGATGCTGAGTTAGTACCATCCTTCTATTGTCTACACTCCTTTGCGACTAAAAACATTGTTCTCTATCAATTTGTATATTTGTTGCCTTGTTTATGTCAGTATGGGATTGTGGGTTCCTGTCTTATGCATCTTATGATTAGAATTTTTTATAGTAACTATTTTAATGTTCATATAGTAACTATTTTAATGCTCCATTCAGGTCTTTAAGCAGGCATTCAGCTAACTGTCATGTGCCCTCACCGGCATTGTTTGACAACCTCTTTCTTTCTAGTGTAACAACATATTCTAGACTCATCTGGCATCTGTGCTTTCCCAACCCTAAAACCAATCAGGTGTCTGTGAAGCCCTGGCTTCCTTCAGCTAAGAATATGTAGAAACCAAGACTTGGGGTGTGATGCTTTATGTCTCAGTGGACAGAGCTGGCCAATATATGCCTTGTGTGCATATCACTTGTCTGTTACACTTGTCTACAAACACAACTCAGCAACTATCTGTGCTACTATATGTTCAAAGCACCAGTCATGCTAACCCCTGCATTTTCAGTTGGATGTTGTAAGGTTTTAGCTTTCTAACTTATTATTAATTCTACCCGATACTTCCGTCTTCCTCTGGTAAGGAGCTTGGTTTCCATTATCGTGTATTTAGCTTATTGTCCTTAACTGTCACCATTTAGTTCCTTTAGGTACTCCAGGCAGGTACCTCCTCACCTGTATTAGGCTCCTAACAGCCTCCTGGGCTTCTGTCACCAATGAAGATGATTTCCACACCTCGCTCAGACTAACTTGTCCTGGACTGTTGCCATCTTTTTCTCTTCTTAATCTAAGGGTTATTAGGAGGTAGGTAAAATATTAAGGCCTAGGTAGCAGTTAGCTTGCTAGCCTGCCATTACAAGGGAACTTTCTCATATGTATCTGCTGTTACTAGGAAACGTTCTATAGCCAAAATTGGTTACACATTCTTTTCTGTTCTGTTCCCTTGGAAACCAATCTCAATAGAAGTCAGTAGAACTGTTTTGTGTAGCATTCCACAATAAGTTTCCACCTGAACCAACCACTCAACAGCAGTTCCTGCACCTATATATAAGCTTTTATGGTATTTGCCTTTATAAGCTGCCTCTGGGAAGGACCCCAACATAAGGGATATACCTGTACCAATATAAGAAACTATTTGAAATAAGACTTATATTTTGAGTATGTTTGAGTAAAGTTTAAGTTCCCCAGACCTCCCTGGGAACTAGCATCCTGGTAGACAAGTTAGACATGAGTATTAGATAAGGCAAGTTCCCTGCCACAGTTGAATATCCCAACCAATGAAAGCAGGTACAACAAAGACATGTTCCTAAGAAAACCCCGCTATCCCTAAATCCTTATTAGTGGAATAACTTGAGACAAATGTTTGTAGATTTGGAGCTTTAAAATCTAGGACTTTAACTCCAGGTCATTCTGCAGGTCATTGACCCTGGTTAATCAGTCCTGGAACATCGCTGAATAATGTATCCCTGTCTGCTGAGATTAGTGGTCGAGTGGTTTGTGAAGTGATTCCTGGACTCCAACAGAGTGATATTCTCTAGACTGAATTAGGAAAGAAGGAAGGGAGGGAGGGAGGGAAAGGGAGGAGAAGAGAGTTTAAGATTTTACTTAGTGGTTGCAGACAAGAAGACAGTGGCTTAGGGCACAAATGATGAACTCTAAGAAGGTAAAGACGGTCCTCGTATGACTCTGGACTTACTCCGGCTCCGCTTAGAATCCACTGAATAAAGCAGTCAGTACAAATTGTCTACCTTCTAAATCTCTGTAGAATTTGTTGTCTTATTTATTTTTGTTGTTATTGTTGTTTTGGGTTGTTTGTTTGATTGATTGATTCTTGGCATAGGGAATAGACAGTAAGCCTACCTGTCCAGTGAATTTTGCTCTCCTCTTACAAATCTGAAATTGAAGCATGAAGAGGTTCATTATTGATTGTGGAAATGTGAGTCTTGTTTTAAAGCCCTCGTTGACAGAAGGTGTATATATTTCTAGTCAATGAACAAACATTTACTACATAATTTATATAGGATCCTTAAGTTTGCATTCTAGTTCAGTTTCCAGTATCTGAAAGCTAAAGATGAATTAATGAAAATAAATGATTAACTCTTTGTAGATGAAAGAACAGTGACTTGCTTCAGCTTACAGATAAGAAACTACAGGAACTAGAGCATAGACTTACTTTTAACATGTTTACTATATTAAAATGCCATAATTCTCCCATGCACTCTTCACTCATGGATTATTGTTCAGATTAGTGTATCTACATCACCCATCAAGTGCTTTTGCTAAATGAGATGAACTTCTCTGCAGCGTGACTAGCAGGAACATATTAGCAACAATGCACTACACATTATTTTAAAGCAATTTTATTATTAGTTTCATAAAGACACATCAGGAAGGAAGTTTTATCTTCTGGAGCCATTCCTTGAAATAACAGGTGTGCCACAACATTTCTAATTTAACCAAGATACTGTTTTCGGAGCAGTGTCTTGGTTAAAGTAGATATAAGATAACAGCCAAATGCCCAGTAATCTTGAACCTGAACTCTCTACAGTAACAGTTAGGTGTCAAAGCTGGGACAAATGGCCAAGGTGCTTATTTAAAATACCAAAGCAGACCTGGCTGCCAGGTTCTCCTTGCATCTCTCAGCTCCTGCCTGTTAAATGTCTCTCTTGGCTAACATACTCTACCAGCCAACTTAAACTTTTCCAGTTCAGGGACCAGGCTGCCCTCCCTACCAGCTGCCCTGTACTATATAATCCAGCCATTTTGGCTTTGCCAGTCTCTTGATCTACTCTCTTTGGGCCTCCTGGCTGCTGTACCTGGTTCCCCTCTTACCCTTCTCTTCTTCTCACTCTCCCCAGGTGGCACAGCTCACTCTGGCCAAGCCATATCCATTCTGGACTCTCACAGATGTCCCTGCCTCTGACTATGCTCTCCATTTTATCTATAATAAGCTTTCTCCTCCATCAAACCTGGAAGCATTCAGGTCTGTTGTGTTTTTTAAAAGCCAGGATATATTTTGTAGAGCATGCTGTGGTGAAGTGGGAAGAAGTAGGTCAGCAGGCCCATGCTGAGGCACCCCACACCTCCGTGGTACCAGCTATAAGACATGCCAATAGAGTTTATTTAGGAACATGGGAAGGGGAGTTAAGAAGGGAGGAGAGAGGTGGAAAGAGATGGAGAGATGGGAGAGAGAGAGAGAGAGAGAGAGAGAGAGAGAGAGAGAGAGAGAGAGAGAGAAAGAGAATGAATAAGAAGTTTGGCCAGAGAGGGGAGGAGAGAGAAAGGGGTTAGGGAGAGCAAAGAGGGTCAGAAAGTCAGAAAGAGAAAAAGTGTAGAGATAGAAAGGAGGGACCAAACAGCCTCTTTTATAGCAAGCCAGGCCTATCTACCTGGCTATTGCCAGGGAACTGTTGGGCGGAGACTAGAAGGAATGCTCAACAGTGTCCTTTCTTTTTTATTTCTTTTTCTCATTCCTCTGGTGTTGAAACCAAGAACCAGTTATACCAGTTATATCCTTTTTTTTTTTCCTTATTTTTTCTTTCTATTTCTTTTTTCATTCATTAACAAAGAAGGGCCTGAGGATGAAATAAGTGAAGATTAAGGATAGTCAAATATCACAAAGATGATGGAAAATATCCAACAGGTATATGAAGTTCTTTCCTATTTCTGTGGTACTAAATTAAAATTCAGATAATGGTTTAAAATTAGAGAAGTTGTGCAGTGTTCAACAGATACATATTACAAACAGAAAACTGTCAGAAGTAAAGAAGACAGTACCATCAAATTGCATTTTGATATTTTAAATTTTAGGACAACGAAAGTTTTTTTTTTTTTTAATGTTATGCTGTGCTTTATAATAATCAAGTTTAGGTAAGAATGTAAACGCTAAAGCTAAGACTTGATAATATTTTTTTTTTTTATTAACTTGAGTATTTCTTATATACATTTCGAGTGTTATTCCCTTTCCCGGTTTCCGGGCAAACATCCCCCTCCCCCCTCCCCTTCTTTATGGGTGTTCCCCTCCCCATCCTCCCCCCATTGCCGCCCTCCCCCCCAACAATCTAGTTCACTGGGGGTTCAAGGACTTGATAATATTTGACTCTGGAAAACTTTTGAGAAATATGAAAATGATCAACATTCTAATCTAATCCACATTTTCTTTTTTACTATAATCTCCTCCTAAGTGGTCTGTTCAATTAAATAGACAGAAGGATTAGTGCTAAAGTGTTAACCAAATCTATCATTCCTCATCCCAAACTTTCCCAAGTCCTCTAAATTCAGAAGGAAAAGAAAAGGAGAGTTCTTTTGACCCCGCTACTTCCTTATTGCTCATCAGTCCCACCAGATAAGTTTCTGTTCTTTGACCTTTCAATCTAGAACACTCCCTCAAGTCATAGCCGCTAGGCACAGCGCACCAAAAGCAATTTAGAGATGAAAGAGGTTCTTTCACTGAAGCTTACAGTCCATCCTGAAGGAAAGGCAGGGTAGGAGGGATCCATACCTGAAGGCCTTGGAGGAATGTTGTTTCTTGCCTTGTTTTTTACTGGCTTGATGGTTTTTTGTTTTGTTTGTTGTTGTTTTGTTTTGTTTATTTTTTCATCTTTACTAACTTGAGTATTTCTTATTTACATTTCGATTGTTATTCCCCTACCCAGTTTCCAGGCCAACGTCCCCCTAACCCCTCCCCCTCCCCTTCTATATTGGTGTTCCCCTCCCCATTCTCCCCCATTACCGCCCTCCCCCCAACAATCACATTCCCTGGGGGATCAGTCTTGGCAGGACGGGCTTCCTCTTCCACTGGTACTCTTGCTAGGCTATTCATTGCTACTTATGCAATTGGAGCCCAGGATCAGTCCACCTATAGTCTTTGGGTGGTGGCTTAGTCCCTGGAAGCTCTGGTTGGTTGGCATTGTTGTTCATATGGGGTCTCGAGACCCTTCAAGCTCTTCCAGTTCTTTCTCTGATTCCTTCAACAGGGGTCCTATTCTCAGTTCAGTGGTTTGCTGCTGGCATTCGCCTCTGTATTTGCTGTATTCTGGCTGTGTCTCTCAGGAGAGATCTACATCCAATTCCTGTCAGCCTGCACTTCTTTGCTTCATCCATCTTATCTAGTTTGGTGGCTGTATATGTATGGGCCACATGTGGGGCAGGCTCTGAATGGGCGTTCCTTCTGCCTCTGTTCTAAACTTTGCCTCCCTATTCCCTCCCAAGGGTATTCTTGTTCCCCTTTTGAAGAAAGAGTGAAGCATTCACATTTTGGTCATCCTTCTTGAGTTTCATGCGTTCTGTGCATCTAGGGTAATTCAGCATTTGGGCTAATAGCCACTTATCAATCAGTGCATACCATGTGTGTTTTTCTGTGATTGGGTTACCTCACAGGTTACCTCAGGATGATATTTTCCAGTTCCATCCATTTTCCTATGAATTTCATGAAGTCATTGTTTTTGATAGCTGAGGAATATTCCATTGTGTAGATGTACCACATTTTCTGTATCCATTCCTCTGTTGAAGGGCATCTGGGTTCTTTCCAGCTTCTGGTTATTATAAATTAGGCTGCTATGAACATAGTGGAACACGTGTCTTTTTTATATGTTGGGGCATCTTTTGGGTATATGCCCAAGAGAGGTATAGCTGGGTCCTCAGGTAGTTCAATGTCCAATTTTCTGAGGAACCTCCAGACTGATTTCCAGAATGGTTGTACCAGGCTGCAATCCTACCAACAATGGAGGAGTGTTCCTCTCACACTATCATCTAGGGTGACCTGGGAAACTCTTCATGTAGACCAAACTAGCTTCATACACACAGGGATTTGCCTGTCTGTGCCTCTTGAGTGTTGGGATTAAAGACATTCATTGCCATGCCTGCATGATTTGTATTGGTTTTTCCTGCTAGAACATTTTATACAAGCAGGCCTGTTCATCTTGTTTTGTTTGATCCTGTTTTAGTTTTCTAATTCAGCAAAGTCATTGCAAATCACCAATCATTTCAGAAGTTGAAAAAACCAATCATCACTTTCTGTTTTACAATCTCTGAATCTAGAGTTTGGCAAGACCTAGTCTGTCAGAATATAGTCCATGAATGAAGTTATGTGAGATGTCTGAGAGCTTGTGAGAAAACTTCAGATAAAAAAAGACAACAGTCTTGTAAGCTCTGTTCCCCCATAATATGGATTTACTGAAGGAAGGTGCTTTTATGCCCCTCCCTGGTTCAGTATACAAGAGTGAGTTTATGTCAGATTACCCATCATCTTATCCATTGTTATTCAGAATGGTATTCCCTGAACAGAGATTGTTGGGGTTTAAATTTCGGTCTGTGCCCAGACAAAGCACACCAAGCCAACATGGTTCCACATGAATAGGTTTAATGTGAGAAGAAGAGTAGAAGGGGAGAGAAGTAAAGGAAGCAGGCCATGGGCATGTGGGGGTAAGGTGGGGGTTGGCGAGAGAAGGGACAGAGACAGAGGGGAAGAGAGCAGAGAAGAGAAGAACAAAGAGCATAAGGAGGGGGCAAGCAGCTCCTTATATAGTGTCAGGCACAGCTGGCTGTTGCCAGGCAACTGTGGGACAGAGCATACCTGGCTGTTGCCAGGTAGCTGTGGGGGTGGAGCTTAGACAGAATACCAACAAAGATGTCCTCCTGATTGTACACAATCTAAATATGATCTTGCCTGTATTCCTGTATACAACTTGAACTCAAGTGAACTTTCTAATATAACCTTGGTTACCTTTCAGAATGCCATCAGTGTATAAATTGTCTGATCCATGAACAAAGCTGGCTATTGCATGAGACTTTAGTATACTACATTTTTAGTTTCCACTATCCCAGATTTATGCCAAAAATAGAACATTGATCATAGTAGAATAAATATTCTGGCTCAGGGTATTTGAAAAGGTTCAAATTAGATATTTTCTAGGACTACAGTCTTGCAGCTAGAACATCTGCTTTCAAGGAGCTTCATGAACATCTCCAAGCTGGCACCCACTAAACCCATGATTATCCAAGTCCTTATCAATGAGCCTCTTCATAGAGCTATCCCATGTCCTCGTGACAGCTAGTGTCTTTAAGACCCAATGTTGCAAGACAGTCAGGGAAAGCTGACAATTTTTCCGAATGGAACTTGAAATCACCACCAACGCTTTTATCCCTTTCATTTGTCACACATGCCAACTTAAATTCCGTGGGGAAGATGATTCACAAAGAACTTAAAACAAGAAGAGGTCATTGTGAATGATATAGAAGGCTGACAAGTGCAGCCTCTAGTTCACTATCCTGAAACAGGGCCTGGCACATAAATGGAGCTCCCTACCACTCAGCTTATTTTCATATATTTCCACAAAGCTCTTTCCCTCCGTGCCATTCAAAAATATAGAGAAAACTAAAGGAAAATTGAGTTATGAAGGAAATATTCAAGTCTATTTGGATACTTTAAATCTAAACTGGAGTGGTTGAGTACAATACAATGGCCCTAGAACTGTGCTGCCAGGCCCAGTGGCTATGAACATGTGCTACAGTTGCAGAGGACCTGGGTTTGACTTTCAGCAGTCACACTGACAGCTCAAAACTGCCTGTGAATCCAGTTCCAGGCAATATGACTTCCTCTTCAGCCCTCTGTGGGTACCTGCTTGAAGGTGGAGCACACACAAGAAATAAAAATAAATCTCAGATCTGTCCTTTCCAGAAACCAGTAACCTCATATAGATGGTCTGAACTGAAATAGACAATTTACTAAACACCAGATTTAAAATGTATCCTATGAGAAAAGGGACATAAAGGGTCTGAGTGCACTGCCACCAAGGAGGCAACTATTACATGGTGCAGGAAGAGTTCATTGTAACAATGTATTCACCACAACATATAGTGAATGTGTGAAGATAGATGGAAGGAATACTCAGTAGCTCTGGGGGTTTCTAAAAAGAAACACATTTGGAAGTCCTGTAGTCTAAGGCAGGATTCACACCACCGA
This sequence comes from Rattus rattus, assembly GCF_011064425.1. NCBI lineage: Eukaryota > Metazoa > Chordata > Mammalia > Rodentia > Muridae > Rattus > Rattus rattus. The sequence continues at coordinate 157,565,926 of NC_046156.1, read as the reverse complement.
GGAAGCTGTGGTTATAGCCCAGTCAATAGCAGAAATGCTGCATCAAGAGCTGGTCCATGGTTGCCAAGCAAAAGAGAGTGCCACTGGAGGGACTAGGAAAGGCAGGGCTGGTGAGAGGACAAGCAGTGTGAAATGTGGCACTGAGTGCACAGGCTTCCTGTTAGGATGGCCAAGATGGGTAGGTGATGAGCAGCCTGTGCAGAAAGGCAAGGAACCTCCCTATCAGGATGGTGGCATGAGGCTGGACCAGATGGAGTTTGTTTGGGGAGAGGTAATGAGTTGGCCACTAGGCTTGGCATAGGGCTCTGAACAGGATGGGAGACTGTATACTGGTTACACTGTTAGAGCCATACACCTGCCCTCACGAGAGCAGACTCTTTAAAGACAGACACTTGAGCTTCTCCCACTGACTGAACAGACTATTGAAATAAGGGTCCTCAAGGAATTGGAATTTCTGCGTGTGGTGGTTTGAATATGCTTGGCGTGTGGAGTGGCACATTAGGAGGTGTGGCCTTGTTGGAGAAAATGTGTCACTGTGAGTGTGCTCTTGGAGACTCTCCTCCCAGATGCCTAAAAGACAGTCTTCTATTTGCCTTCTGAACAAGATGTAGAACCTTAGAACCTCCAGTGTCATGACTGCCTAGACACTGACATGCTTTCCATCATGATGATTATGGACGCAACCTCTGAAACTGTAATCCAGCCCCAATTAAATGTTACCCTTTATAAGATATCTCTTTATAAAAGTTGCCTTGGTCATGGTATCTTTTCACAGCAATGGAAACCCTAATTAAGACAGAAATTAGTACCAGGGATTGTACCAATTTGCTGTGATAGGCCTGACCAAGTTTTTGTTTGAGGAATGTGGATTTTTGGGGACTTTAGATTTGGAAAGACATGGAATGGTTCAAATGTGACTTAATGGACCATGTAGTAGAAATATAAAGGACATTGGTGCTAATGGTGATTTGAACTCTGGAGATCATCTTAAGATGTTTTGATGAAGAATACTGCTGTCTTTGCCCTTCTCTGAAGAGTCTGCCTTAGGTTAAGGTAAAGAGATTTCAGTTAATTGCATTGAAAAGTCTCAGAAAAGCCCAGCATAGACTTGTATTCTCATAAAGAGTGATTTGGTGAAGCATAGCAAACATAGAAAGGAAAAATACAAAATGTATAATGATAATGGACTGAGTCTCTGAACCTGTAAGCCAATTAAACATTGTCCTTTATAAGAGTTGCCTTGGTCATGATGTATCTTCACAGCAATAGAAACACTAGGACACTCTCCAAGAATCTCTTGCTAGGAATAAAAAGGGATGAAGTCTGGCGTCAGTTAGAGGAGAAGCTTACCTCCAAGGAAGAGGTTTCACAGAGTTCTGACAACTTAGCAGACCACCTTGCAGCTAAGGAAAGACTGCAGCTAAGGGAATGATGTATCAGGAATGGACAGGACCACACTTGATGAGACTGTCTAGTCACACATACTTCTATCCCTCCCTATATTTTGTGGCGATGCAATATTCTGAAAATGTCTCTTACACACTAAGAGATGAACTTTTGCTGGGTCTCAGTTCAAAGTTAATAATATACCTTGAAGTCACTTAAGACTGCTAGCCTGCTATGTACTCAAACTGTTTGTTTAACCTGCCTTTAAGAGAACAATGCAACAACCAACCCTGCTTGCCTCAGGTAAAAGTAGATTTCTTAGGTAATCTATTTTAGCAACCCAAGCTAACACATAGCTGCAGTCTTACGTCATGTACTCTCCCATGTCCCTGACCTAGAATAATGCATGTATTTTCTGAAACTAGCCAAGATAGAAGTTGAAAGTAACTTCCTAAACTCGACCACATAGGTCGATTGATGTTTACTGCCTGGCTCAATTGGAATAAGTTGGAACCAGTGACATAATCCCTTGTAAAACGCTGTTAAAGAGTTCAGTAAAGTATCCTTTACCCATGTGATGCTCATTATAAATACAGAGTGAAGTGCTTTGTGACAGACAGACACCACTCACAGCCATAGACAGAGATACAGCAGCCACACAAAACTCACATAGCAGTCACACACAAGACACACAAGACACACAAGACACAAGACACAAGTGAACAGGGTGTTCTTCTTAGTATGCTTGGGACTTCTCAGTTGAAAGCATGAGTGTTATAACAAGAGTGACCCTCTGAGAAGAGTATCTCCCTCCTCTAGGTTGCTTTCAAGATGGGCATTGTCACTTTCCTATCCTGGCATTCAAATTTAAATCCTCCTGCCTAAATCTTAAGGCTGCCAGACTTATCAAGCCTGCAACCTGCAAATTCACCCTGCACATGTTGGGACACGTAGGTCTCTGTAATACGATGAGCCAATACCTTAGCTACATCCTCTCCCACCTTCCCCCCTCTCTCCCTCCAATTCTGGACTTCCTTCCTCCTCTTGTCTCCTTCTCTCACACTCTATGTTTCTTTAGAGAACTTCAACAAATACAAATGAATATCAGAGGATTAACCCCAGAAGAGCTGTGGCAAATGGGTGGTTGGCAAATTGGAGATGTATATATTGTTGAGAAACTGATTACTCTCCAAAAGATAAAGACATAGAACATGGCATATGCTGATGGGGACGTTCTGGCACAGGGCGTGAGCTAGTGATGTAGGCTACACAAGATTTATAGGTGTATTGGTGTGAACTGTGGAGCTTTGCTGGTGACCCAGGCTAGTACAGCAAGCCTTCAGGACGAGAAGGGCATATCCAGAAGGCAAGCTTCCTGGAATAAAGGTAATATCTGTTCCTCCAGAGGACAGCTTATCCTGTCCTGGCAGGCAGAAAGAAGTAGATAATAATATATGCATTGATGAGAAAATGCCCAGAGAAACCTTTATTTCTTTTCTGTCAAAGTTAGAAGAACTGATAGCAATAGAGTAAAACTGACTTACCTGCTTCAATTCTAGGAACTGTTATCTATTTTTTGATAGCTAATGATTTTGTCCTGAATTACCTGTGCCTTTCAACATTGATTTGATGTTTATATGAATTCATTTCCATTTATGATACTCTTAGCTTCCTCTTTTCTCATTTATATTTTACCTACTTTTATTATAGAACAGAATATGGGTATGTTTCTATTAGAAAGTTGTATGATTTGATGAAACCCTTAAATTGTTGAATGTAGGGTATAAGCGGAAATCTTTGACTCCTCTAGTTTTTGAAAGCCATAACCTTAAACTTCATGAGAAAGTGCCCTTTTAATTTTGGCATGAGAATTCTCATTTTGGCTAGCATCTAGATCATTTGAGCAAGCCTTTAAATTTTGGAAGCTTTTTTTTTTATTTTTCATGCACATTTTATTAGATCCAGGGGTGACAGTTTTTTCTAGTGAAACAAATGTTTGCTTCCATGATGGAAGACCACAAGAAACTTCAGTTCGTAATTTACCTTTACGAAACTATCAAGAGCACAGCATAGCTATTGCCTTATGTAGTACTCTGACATTATGTAACAAGTTGTTCACAGAAAACACACCAAAGACACCTATTCTCTAATTATCAAGTCAGTCACAAGCTTTTCTTATGGGTGTGTGTGTGTGTGTGTGTGTGTGTGTGTGTGTGTGTGTGTGTGTGAGAGAGAGAGAGAGAGAGAGAGAGAGAGAGAGAGAGAGAGAGAGAGAGAGAGAGAGAGAGAGAGAGAGAATATCCCACCCAGGACCTGTGGGCATGTTTGGTAAATGCTCTACCACTGAGCTGTTTCTTCCCCACTCTTCTCACATTGCAGATTTTTTTTTTTAAGTTAGGCAAGGAAATAAAATTTATTTGAAATACTAGCACTCAGGGCATATTCCTTTGAAAGAAAGCGTAGCAGTAAAATTTAAGCCTTGAATTTTCTAGATCTTTCCTCAAATAAGTCTCATTGGTTTGTAAGATTTTATTCTGTTCTGTCTGGGACCTATTTACCCTCCTAGGCCGAAACAGAAGACAATGCTAAAGTACGTCGTCAATTCCTAGTAAATATGGGGCAATGGCTTACTATCTCTTGGGGCCATGGTGAAAGCGTAGCTCATTTGCTGAACACTTCGCAGGCCTTGTTCTTAGCCAGCCAGCAGCTGTACATGATCACCTGTTCTCCGAGGCTAGAATCTACGGCTTGATCTTCTTTACAGCTGCCAGAACAGAGAGTGGGTTCAATCTGTGTCCAAATTCTTTTTCTCAGTACTCAAGAAAAATGCTCTGTTTTCCAGATCTTCTTACAAAATCTCGTGAGGATATAGCCTTCGCCTTCCAGGTTTCCAGAGAAACCGCTAATCCAGACCCGGAAGGAATTGTACCACACACCCAAATGAATGAAGCCCATGAACATCATCTTCTGCCTCTCTGAACCATACAATTTTTTTTTCTTTTCCTCCAGGAAGATTTCCCCTTTGAAGTAAGGCCGGAAGTCCTTCGCTTCTCTCTTAATCTGCACCTTTACCACAACATAGGGAACAACACCTACCTCATCTGGCATGGGCTTCAGGGATGACAGGTCTGCAGCCTCTGCTCTACAGAGGAAGCAGCCTGGCCTTCGCCCAGCCATAATCACAGCCCCGTTCTTCTCCCATAGCTCCTTTGCTTTGAATATTCTTGGTTATTTTTCCAGTATTTTCATGTCTATGTCTTCCAAATATTCCAGTGCTGCTTTCTGGGTCTTGGACAGAGACATGTCTGTGCTGGCCAGGAGCAGAGCCCCCACGGTTCCTGCACCGATGGATCATATATCTATGGTGAAGAAACTTGGATCCTGCGCCCCAAGGACCCATCCTCCATGAACGTCACTGGCTCCCTATGCTGCGCCAGCAAACTCAGGTACCTCCTGCCTCTTTGTCCTTTGTAGTGCATCATTGAGGGCCCGTGGGATCAAGCAACTTTGGAAAAATTAAATTTTCTTCAGGGCGACTTACATTTTATAATCCTAATATTAGAAAATCTTTAGAAATGGAAAATTAAAGAAATTGAAGTCTGCACAATATAGATGCCCTGTACTGTGCCCGCCTGGATGCTGCTATGTTCCCGCTTTGATGATACTGAACTGAACTTCTGAGCTCCAAAGCCAGTCCCAATTAAATGTTATCTTTTATAAGACTTGCCTTGGTCATGGGGTCTGTTCACAGCAGTCAAACCCTAACTAAGACAGTCTACAGATAGCATAAGAGGGAAGCTACATGATTAGATTCCTATGACTAGATTCCATAGCAGCTAAAATAGTATCCAGAGCCCTTTTAAAATTCTAAACTATTTTGCTTTGTATCACTTTTAATTACTCCAGTCTGAATTATACTATCCCGTTATGTATTTAGGTCAAGTAGGTAGCTGAAATTACGTTTCTTCTTTTTACTGTTAAGTCCTGCTGCATCTCCTTAGGGGTTGCTTTTTAAGGATTTAGGAGGAGCCTCTTGGCTCCCTCAGTTTTCTACTTCTAGTTGTGTCATCTACTGGGAGAGGACAGTGTCTTGCTAACCATGAAAGCACTGAGGACATTTTTCTCTGTAGTGATCTTTTCTTTGCAGAATGGCTAGCTTCCAACTTAGCCTCTATGACCACTCTGAGCAGTGAACTTGCTGAGTTAAAAGGCCTTTTAGAGGTGTTCCATCACTTTCTGGGACCTGGAAGACTTGAATCAAGGGCCACAATATTGGCCCTCCTCTTAGTCTCTTTATCTGCATTGACTTCGGCCTCCAAGAATGAATGTTAAATGCACATAAGGTCGGTTATACTAGACTTGAAGAAGAAAACAGTAGTTTTAATTTTAATTATTGAAAGTGCATACTTAAAGCTAAGAAAAAAAGCAAAGACTTGAAAGTACATCTTGACTTTGTTAACATTGTCTCCTAAGTAGCTAATAATCTGACAAAATAGCAGAAAACCTAAGTAATTGTCTTGGTAAAATATGGAATCTTTGTTTTCCAAGCTAGTGGGTGTTGTTGTTTTGTTTTATAAATGTCATTAGGAACAGATCAGAATTTTAAGAAAATCTTATTGTTCTTTATATAGAATCAAGTTTTAATTTTATATTGTTATATTTAATTTTAACCTTATAAAATTTACTTAGGCATATCTGTGGTATCTTTAAGTTTCATCATTCACAAACCTTTATTCCTTTTGCAAACTCACACACTTTAGGTTTCTGGTTTTGTCCTTGCCTCTCTTTCTAGCTTGGGGCATTTTTTCATTTGTACAATGAAAGTCTATTTTACCACATAAAATACTTTCTAGTCCAAAAGTGTTTTCTTTTATCAAAACTGTACCTACATGCTGCATCTCTTTCACATTTGTTGGCTTTCTGTCTTATTTTCTAATATAAAATTCTTGATGTACGTTGAGCTTCATTCTTTTTAAGCTATACAAGTCTATACATAGAACATCCGGTTATGTTTGGTTTTATGAAACTACTGTAGCTGGAAAATGGTAGTAAAGCTTAAAATTCTGTAAATCAGTACTTTTTACTTTAGGTCACCTGTATAGTTCCTTACACAAAATTCCAGGGAGTTAGTTCATAGCTTTCATGTAAATGAAATATTGCTTGTGAGATTCCTAGAAAATGGCAGGTTTACAGTGGGGAAACTAAAAAGCAGCGTGTGGCCATATCTAAGCTTTGAGCATGGTTCACTGTTATTACGGCATACTTTGCGTTCTCTACATGAAAGGAATGACTCTCTGTAGACAATCTCTGCAAAGGCTTAGCTGTGCTGGGCTTGCTTCTTTCCTCACAACCAGAGAGACTTCAGACTCCAGGGCGAGAGGCTTCACCCCTACCCTACCCCAGTCCCTTTAATGTTCCCTGTCTTACTACCCAGGCTCTCTTTTAGTGTCTTCAGGTGAACAGACTTTTCAACATAGATGATCCTTTCTTAGCTTCCTCGACTTCACTTTTTATGAGGCAGAGTGACCTTCACAGTTCTGCATCAATATTTTAGTTTGTTTTTTACTGTCTTATAATAGAGACAAAAATACCCTTAGCATCAGACAGCCAATATTTCTACCAAAAACTTCTAGTAGTGACTCTAGCAGTACTTCTAGTTGTTCTTAGTTAGTCCAGATGCTCTTAGTGTATTTGCTTCTGAAGATTTGCACACCTAGAGCTACACTAAAATATTTTTCTGTGTAGTCATAATCAGATCAATATACAATAGGTATTATTTGTTTTTCTCTGAATCCAATTTTTGAGTTTTAAAATTCTTTTATTTTATTTGTTTTTTGTTTTTTACATTTACGTATTTTGTGTGTGGGGTATGTGTGTGTGTGTGTGTGTACACTTGTGCGAGAGAAAGAGAGAGAGAGAGAGAGAGAGAGAGAGAGAGAGAGAGAGAGAGAGAGAGAGTCTGTGTCATGGCACACATATGCAGAAGTCAACTTAACTTGAGGGAGTCAATATTGTCCTTAAACCCTTAAACCACGTGAGTTCTGGAGTTCCAACTCAGATCATCAGCACCTTTATCACTGAAATATCTTACACACTGTCATTTTATTTCTCTATTTCTATTTTATTTTATTGAAGCAAGATGGTGTAATATTTGCAGTGGCCTTAAACTCACTGACTTAGCCAGATGCTCTGAAATTTAGAACCCTCCTATGTGCTACCATTCCTTAGTGATTTCATCCTTTTCTTATCTATAAAATGCAAAACATAATTAAATAGCAAGAAGATATTGGACAGTTTCACTCTTCCCAATACATCCATTCCATTCACACCTACTTCATATGAGAAACCAATTTTATTAGTTTGTGGCTTTATCTTTCCATAGCTGCTTGGTTGGTGTAGAATGTCATACAGTTGAAGGCAGGTACAAGATAGAACAAGGCCTGTCATTGGACAAGAAGGAAGGATGGGCAGGAGAAAAGTTTTAGAGAGAGGAGGAGACTGGAGAGGGCAGAAGAAGCAGCGGAGAGAACATGGAAGCTGATGTTAAGATTCCACTCTGCACATTTACAGGTTGTTATGAATATTCTTAAGGGATGGATTTGTAAAGGGTTTTGTGTGTTTAGATGAGCAAATTCTATATTATCAATTGAATCAGAAGTTATTGTGTTGTGTGTTCTTTCATATGAAGATTTAAGTTTAAGAGAGTTTGTGGTGGTGGAGACACTGGGCTGCCACAAAATTGGGATGTATATTTCTGGCATGGTGGCAACCTGCCTTGGGAACTAGATGGGTAGAGAGATTGTTGCCAGGCTCAGAGAGAAGCCATCATCAGTGTGATATGGGATGGAGCAGTGTGGGTGAGACACTTTGCTGACCGAGATGAAGATATCTACCAGATGTCTTGGGGAACTACGGTGCAGGACCTAGTGGGGGTAAAAGACAGCATTACTTATAATTTTACAGCAACAGGTTGGGACTGGAGAAATAGCTCAGAATTTAAGGGCACTTACTTCTCTTTCAGTTCTCAGTACCCACATGGCAACTCACAATTGTAGCTAACATTTCAAGGGACCCATCATTCTCTTCCAGTTTTTAAACACACGGGGCAAGCATGTGATACACACACACACACACAAACAAACACACACAAACACACACACACACACACACACACACAAAAGCAGGCAAACACTCATATAGTAACATAAAACTAAATCTTTGTTATAAGAGGCTTTTTTTCAAAGAGTTGCTAATGCATATTACCTTATTTTTCTTTTTCCAACGAACAAACATATGTTACATACATTCGTTTACCTTCTCCTTTTTCCCCTCCTAGCTAGTGTTTCAGAACTCCCTTCATATTGCTCAGGGAGTTGTTTGGCTCCATGCATATTGCTCATAGCTGGATGGCTGACTACCACGCAGATATCTTTGGGAAACTTAACCAGTCTCCTGTGTCTCTGCTTTGAGACACCCAGTGATGGTTTGTACATGCTCAGCTCAGGGAGTGGCACTATTAGAAACTGGGGCCCTGTTGGAGTAGGTGTGGCCTTGTTGGAGTAGGTGTGTCACTGTGCTTTTAAGACCCTCCTCCTCCTAGCTGCCTGGAAGTCAGTATTCTGCTAGCAACCTTCAGATGAATATGCAGAACTCTCAGCTCCTCCTGCACTTTGCCTACCTGGATGCTGCCATGTTCCTGCCTTGATGATAAAGGACTGAACCTCTGAGCCTATAAGCCAACCCCAATTAAATGTCCTTTATAAGACTTGCCTTGGCCATGGTGTCTGTTCACAGCAGTAAAACACTAACTATGACACCCAGTCCCCCCACCCCCCCATTAAACAGACTGCAGTTTTGGAAAAGTGAACCGACTACCTAAAGAAGAATTCAGAAAAGTTTGAATTCCAACTTCTTTAAAAATGTTTGTTCACTCCTTTATCCTTAATTCATTGGACAACTATTATTAGTTATCAGAAAATAATATTAGAAAACTACTCACTGTTATGTCTAAAATCATTTGGATTAATGAACATGCGTGACTTCATAGAGAAGCTGTCTGATTTGAAGCATGGGCACTTGTTGTGAAGTAAGGATGCTACCGTCTCATGGAACAGTGAGCTTTTATCATCTCTGTCACCGCACAGACACTGTGCCGGTTAGGTTTTGACGGCTTGACACTCCCTGGGTCATACAGGGAGAGAGAACCTCAATTGAGAAAATGCCTGCACTGGATTGGTGGGTATGCCAAGTGGGCGTTTTCTTGATTAGTGATTGATGTGGGAGGGCTCAGTCTATGTGGGGCAGTGCTACTCCTGGGCAGAAGACTGTGTAAGAAAGTAGGCAGAACAATCCATGGAGAGCAAACCAGTAAAAGGCTGTGGTCTCTGCTTCAGTTCATGACTCTAGGTTCTGAACTTAAGATCTTGCTTTGGTTTCATTCAATGGCAGGACCAGTCTGAATATGTAATCTGAATAACTCCTTTTCTCTCTAAGTTGCTCAAGCTGTGCTTATTACAGCAGTAGAAAGCAAACCAGGCCACTGCTTATGAGTAGTTATGGTCCCAATAATTAAAGTCTGTGCCCACAGGTTTGAGGCAGAACTAGGGTACTTATTTAGCTCAGTAACCTAGTGCCCTACTTTCTTTTTCCCCCCTGTTGTTGTTGTTGTTGTTGTTATAAATACTATGACCAAAAGCAAACTGAGAAGAAAACTCCAGCTTACAGGTTGCAGCCCATCACAGAGCAAAGTCAAAGCAGAGCTTGAAGCAGACTGTTCAGGAATGCAGGCCCTGGCTTCTTCCCAGACTGCCTTTCTTATACAGCCCAAACCCAGCTTCCATGAGATGGTACTGCCAAGAGTGAGCTGGACCTTCCTACATCCGTTAGCAATCAAGAAAATACCACCAGGATATGATCAGATCCCAGTCTAATGGGAACAGTTCTTCATTTGAGGCTCCATAATCTCAAACGCATCACGTCGACAACCAAGATTAGCCATCACACACCTAAGTTTACTTTTTCAAGATAATAATCTTAAATATATATATATATATATAGGGCACACAATACCTTCGCATTCATAATGTGTATGTGAGCATATAAAATATCTAGTCAGCTCTCTTTATCTGGGAGATGTGTAAATTTAAGCTACTTTAAATTAAAAAAATATATACAAAAGTTAATTGTATCTGGACAAGACATGTAAAGGCTTTATAAGGAACCTAGAAATGATTTTAAAGTATACAGAAGTTTGTGAATAATTTATATAAACATATGCCATTGTCTGCTAAAAGTACTATATGTCCTGGGAAAGTACTGTATGTACTTTTAAATTTTCTATACTTATTGGTTTTATGTATATGATGTTTTGCCTACATCTATGTACGTGTACTATGTAATAAGTGCCCAGTGCTCACAAAGTTCCAGAGAGGGTGTCAGATCCCCTGAAACTAATGTTATGGATGGTTGTGGCCACCATGTGGATACTAAGAAGTAAATCCCAATCCTCACAAGAGCAAAGGCATTCATAACCACCAAGTCGCCTCTTCAGCACGGCAGGGTATACGTGTGGATGTCGGAGAACAACTTTGTGGCATCCATTCTTTCCTCCGTTTCTGAGTGGATTCAGAAATTGGACTCAGGTGGTCAGACTTGAAGGGTAAGTGTTGTGCCACCTCATAGGCCTGCATCAACTATATGTAGTTCTCTGTGGTAAAAGTGAGTGTTTTATATATAATTTATACATATTTATATGTGGGTTAAATTTTTTTTTTAAATTTCACACTGAGCTGTTACCAAAACTGAGCTCGATTCTTCCAGAAAATGGAGACACCCCCAGTCCCCACAAAAAAACAAAACAAAACAGTACTTAACATTCAGGAGGAATGTTAAGCTTACTGTACTTAATGCTATATTGAAAATCTTTTTGTTGCTCTTTAGTCTGAGGAACAGGCTGCAATATGGTGTATTTAATGGGGTGGGGGTAGCAATGCGCAGTTGAATGGATTATTATTTAGTGGTGTGTGTTTTGCAGTGATTACCACAAAGCTCTCCAGTGACTTGGGTTCCTATTTCATGCAGCAGCAATGTAAATTATTCAGCAGCAATAGCAGGGAAAGAATGAAATGGTATTTTTAAAAAAAAAAAAAAAAAAGGACTCAGTATTTTAATGGCAGGCTCTTGTCCATCAAGGAGGATTTTGCACTAGTTGGTCCATAATCAGGACTGGAAACTGATCACAACTCAAACCCTCAGGAAGCTAGAACACTAACAATCTTCGAAGGTCACACAGTTTTTACTGTTCAGTCCATACGCATCTCTTCAGAACATCTTCCTTCTTACAGGGTCAGAGCGTCAGTGGCGTTAAGAACCAAGAATTCCGGTCGTCAGTTTGTTTTCGTCTATGCAGGGCCAAGCCTGCAAGATGCTGGAGTAAGCAAAAAGGAATCAGTCTACAAAGGATGGAGCTATGGGTGCAGGGAGCGCTGGCCCGGGAGGTGAGCACTTCATAACTAGTAGTTGTTATTTTAAGTGGTGGTTATTACCGCTATCAGCATTGATGTGTGTGCGTGTGTAATCACCACTGCCACCGCCATCAAGGTCCCGTGCCTTTCCCAGTCAAGATTTCCATCTTCAGCCAGCAGCTCCTGCCTGGATGAGTCATTTCCACAAGGACCTTTCTGGGTCGAACTTCCCAGAAGACAGGAAATCCCCTTTGGAAACCTTTTTAGCTGCTGAGCACAGGTCCCTTCCCCCACTCGGGCGCCCCCTGCGGGTGACGACCGAGCCCTCGGGTTTCAGGTTCCCCGGTTCGGGGTGCGGGCAGTCCCGCCCTCCACCCAGGCCCGCCCAGCTCCTTGGCGCGGACGCCCTGCCACAGGTCCACAGTGTCCCTGCCACAGGCTCTCCATCGAGGACCATGGCGAGGCTAAGCTGGGGATACGACGAGCACAACGGTGAGCGCGGGCTCCAGATGGGGCTGGTGGGGTTTGCCAGAGCTCAGAGCCCGATGGGGGTTTGGGGTCTAGGGGCCTGGTCCCCGCCGGATCTCTGCGGATTAGACCGCGGTATTCATTCACTGGAAAAGCTCACCGCTGCTCCGAGAAAGCTTAAGAGGTCAGAAGTCAGATGACACATTTGTAAGGAAACAAGGACAACTTCAGAGCGGCTTGAGTTTTGCTCACTAAGTCACGGGACGCCTTCCAGGCGCTGAAGCAATCTTGGTAACTTGTAATTTGCATACTGACTTGAAGTTTACTTGGGGCTTGTTCTTCAGTCTTCCTTTGCTACCATACCCATCCTTTCAGAGACCAAGGTTTACCAAATGATTACAGAAATTATAACTTGGTGTTAAGTGTATTTATTGATAAGCATGGCAATGAGATAGATATGTACTTTTCTTCATCGCCTAAGTGTATTAGGGATAAGACATTCTTCTTGTCTTATTGTCTTTTGAGATGATTGCTTCAAGTAATTACTCAAGAGAATTGCAAAAAGAAACCAGGAAAGCATTGATAGTGTTCTAAGACCCCTGAAGTGGCCCTACCTCAGGAGTGCCACCCACAGAACACAGATTGACAAAGTGGGGTTTGTGGATAATAATATCAAAAGATTCAATTAGCATATACCTTATTGGATAATATTCTATAGTAAATTTATGAAAAGTTTTCCTTCCTTTTATTTTACTTCCCCCCTTTTGACTTTTGAGACGAATCTTACTTTGTAGCTTAGACTGGGCAGAACTTGTGGTCATCCTCTTGCCTTGGATAGAAATAATTCATTTCTTATTGCAGCTTGCTTGAGGTTGTGATGACAAATGTAACTTTTAAAATGGCATCAGGTGAAGTTTAGATTTTTAAGAATGACATTTATGTAGCAGAGAATAGCCTTGTTGGGGCACCAGTGGAAGGGGAAGCCCTTGGTCCTGCCAAGGTTGACCCACTCCCCCCGCGTGGGGGGAGTGATGGTAAGGGGGTTGGATGGGAGGAACACCCTTACGGGGGAAGGGGCAAGGGATAGGGGGCTTATGGACAGGAAACTGGGAAAGGGAATAACATTTGAAATGTAAATAAAGAAATACATCCCATAAAAAAATACAAAAAACAAACAAACAACAAAAAATGACATTTATAATTTAGGCGACTTTCCTTTTGATGAAACCCATAATAGCAATCTTACATTTCATTACCTTCTACTATGTGTTTTTGAAAGACCATCTTCACACATTTCCTTTTTGTCTCTGATGAAATCCATTTTTATTGTTGTTATTTGGCAGTTATTAGGAGCCAGTGGTGGGACTCTTTGCGGTTAGTGAGAAGGTTGTACCCTAAAAGGTAAACAAAGTACTGGTTTCAATAAAATTCTCCAGAAAATTTAAAAATTCAACTTAGAAAGGGCATCATAACGAGGACTTGTTTTACTTCTTATTCATTTTCTTTTTAAATATGTTTATGAGGTTTTGACTTGCATGCATATTTGTGCACCATCTGCACGCCTGGTACCTGGGGAAGTTAGAAGAGGGCATGAGGTCACCAAGGAGTGGTGGTTTCAGCCTCCATGTGGGCCTAGAAATTGAACCCAAGTGCTGGGCCAGAGTATCAAGTGCTCTTAGTTGCTGAGCCTTCTCTCCAGTCCCCAGTTTACATTCTAGCTGGAGTTGTAGAACCATTCTTCTCTTTCTGAAACAGTGGTTTTCAGAGGACCACACCTTGAAGTTAGATTATGAGATTATGTTGGCAGAATTTGGTTGGGATAGGCTGGGTCCTGATTAAGCATTTTTTTTTTTTCTTCTTTAGTCATTGGCAAAAATTCAGTGACTGAACAGATGAAGGGGAACTTAAGCAGAGACTGGAAGTGATGAAATGGAATGGGAGGTGGAGCTCTGGACAGAGTGCCTGTTCCCAAGCAGCTTGTTTCTTCCTCCGATAACCTCTATTCATTTTATAGGTTTAGGCCATGTGATATAGCACTGTGGAGATTCAAAAGTTTCTCAAGCCACTGAGGCAGCACCATTTAACCTTTCACTTAAGAACCACGTTTAAGTGAGTTTAAAGTCAAGTGTGCTAGAAAGTGTACAAAGGCGGGTCTATTTAAAAAGGCACAATAGTGCAAGTGAATAGATAAAATTGGCTATTTGATCCATGTGGCTTTGTTTTGGGTAGGCCCAGTTGTGAAGGGTTAGGGATCAGTAACATAGCCTTAGGAAGAGAAAGCAGCTCCTTGACTGTGGCAAAAATGTTTGCATTGTATGTTTGAAATCTGGTGCTCGTTAGAGTAACTCATATGCGGTGGTCATGACAGAAAGATTTTGTATATTAAACAAGAAGACAAAATTGTAAGCAGAAAGAGTACACAGAAAGACAAGTGAAATTAATCTCATAAGAAAATGTAGCACCATTTCTACAGTGTCTTCTGAGTTTTTTTTAATGCAAAATCACTATGACCCATAGTATCTGATTCACAGGACACCTTTTCAGCAGAGTGTATTGTCATCTGTTCATGGTGTGTCTTTTTTCCAGAAACCACGGTGAGCAACAACGTTATATTTTCTGACAGGGCATAGCCATTTTGTTGGACCATTCTCTGTATAAGATTTTTGTGTGTCTCGGGTAGACCAGTTGCTTATAACAGGTAGTTGAGCTGAGCTGAGTGGCATCAGAGGATATTCATCCTTAAGCTGTAACTAAGTAGAACTAGCAGGCAGCCTCTGTGGAAAGACTGCCCTCTTTGATGCTTAGTATTATCTCTTTGTCTCTAGAAAATTCTTGAGCTCTGGAGCAGTGAGGGAACATTCTTGGTTTTGAGATGGAATTTCTTTGTTTGCAACAATGAATGGTACTTTTGTTTTTGTTTGGTAGGTGGGCAACTTTTAGAAGTACGGTATGAAATGTAAATATTCCTTCACCCATAAGGCCCATTTTAATTCTGAAAACAATTTAAAGCAAATAAAGTGCTTTCCATACCCACAAAACACCAGTTGTGGTTAAAATCAGAGGACCAGCGTCCTGAGAATGAGGATCTTACTTTTACTAATTTTTAAATTTTCCCCCCCAGAGGGTTATAAATGTGGGTGATGTGCTTAAGTGTATGAATGTTTTATTGTGTGTGGAAGCCAGGTGGACCTTCCTCCTTTGTCCTCTACCACCTTAGGAGTCGTGGCAGGGTCTCTCTCTGAACCTAGAGGTCAGAGATTCAGCTCGTCTAACTAGCCAGCTTATGTTGGACACCCTAAGTCTCTGCCTAAAGGCTGGATTACCCCTGAGCGCCACACCCACCCGGCAGTAGTATGGATAATGAGGGTCTCATCTTCATCTCACATTTGTGCTGCACCCACTTTATCCACGAAGCCGAGTCCCCAGCCTCCCGTTACCAATTTTAACTTTCGGAATGAAGAACTTACTTAGCTTAGCCCTTTCCTTTTGGTCCTGTGAATTTCAGGTCCTATTCACTGGAATGAATTGTTCCCTATTGCCGATGGTGATCAGCAGTCTCCAATTGAGATTAAAACCAAAGAAGTGAAATACGACTCCTCACTCCGACCTCTCAGTATCAAGTATGATCCTGCCTCGGCTAAAATCATCAGCAACAGTGGCCATTCCTTCAACGTTGACTTTGACGACACAGAGGACAAATCAGGTAGGCTCTGTTTGTCTGTTTGTTGTGGTAAGACTTTCAATGGTTAGATCGACCCTCCTGGTTTTCACTCTGTAAATTTCAAAGTGGAGGAATAATTTTCACGTGAATTCAAATTTGAAACTTAAGATAATGTTACCATGAAATAATAGAGAAAATTTGTTGGAAAAAAGTATGCTGGATGATATTTTAAAATTGGTCTTAGGTTATTATTATTACTTAATGGTGAAAATCTTGAGGTTTAATAGTATTTCACAAATAATTTTAATCTTTTCATGGAAACTTTACAATTTCTTTTTAGATTTATTTTTATCTGTATGAATGTGTACTGTGTGGCTGTCTAAGGTTATGGTGTCTGTAAGCCCCAACGTGGGTACTGAGAATCAAACCCAGGCGCTCTGTACAAGAACAAAAAATACTCTTAATCTTAAGTGCTAAGTCATTTCTCTAGTCCTGTTTTTGGAAATTGTTTAGTCACCACTACTTTGCTAATCACTGTAAACCTAAAGGGATGAGATATTGGCTTTTTAAATCTTTTTTTGTGCTTGCAATTATAATTTGTATGCTTAGAAAACAAGACACACAGAAATGTAGGATAAAAATTAAGGCTGTTCCTCCACTTTATCATTATGTTAGCAGCAATACAGTCTTCTTTGGCATTTAAATTTATAGCCACACATGTATACACACACATGCCATATTATTTTACATTTACTTTTAAGTTATTTTTAGGCTCATGCTCTATTACTTTGAAAATGTTTCCTATTCAAAATATTTCATGGATATTTTTCTTTAAAAGGTTTAGCTCTTTGTTAATAAATGAAATATATCAGCTACTCTTTTATCATACTTTATATTTTATCATCATAATAGTGGACATTTAAGAAGGAAGGAAAGTAGATATTTAATTGAAAAAAGAAGTATTTAAAACACCTATCCTTATTGATATTTTTCATTAGTTGTAATAAAAATTACATTTAACTCGTTTATGGGTCACATCTTTCACAATGGAAAAGTGGACTCCCAAGTTAAAATTTTAATTCACTTGTCAGTCTGTTACCTAAAGGGAGAATAGGATGCTATTTACTTAAAATAAATATTTGAATATTCAAATACTCTTTGGGCTTATCTGCTACCAAGTATGGATGATACTATGTTTAAAAAATTAGCTGAATGCAAATATGTGATAAACTTTCTTGTCCTTTGTGTGTTGGCCAGCACCTATCCAGTGAACTTATAGGGGTTAGTGTAGGTTCTAGGGATCGAACTCAGGTTATCAAGTCTGTCTGGCAAATACTCCCCCACCCAGTGTCATGTCATTGGCTCCCCATTAAGGATTTATGAGATTTAATCATTTCCTTCAGGTTATACTTGACATATTTAGATCCTGCTTTTGCAAAAGCATTGTTAGTAAAAATTGTAAACTTATACAATTTTTTTCTTCACATTTGTCAGATAACCATACTGATGTGATTCTTTAGGTCTGTGTAAAATAAACTTAAAAAAAAGCAATGTTTCTTTTTCTGTGAATTATACTATATGTATTCAACTTTATTTCCTTCAGACTTTCAATTTTGTGAGTCTGTTGGTAGATATGTGTGTAGTGTACTGAATAGTTTGGGGAAGCAGCCCAGAGTTTCTAAATATTAAGTTGCTACCACTCACATCTGTTATAGGATACTTTTAGAATATTTCAAACATAAAAGGTCTAACACTGAATATTGAATATTAAAGTGTCGAGATTATTCTTCAGAAACATTTTCTTTATGAATCTTAGTATTTTTATTGAGGGAAAAAACATCTAATTTGTTCTGTAGTAGTCTAGGTCTCTCTTTCTCTCTCTTCCTCCTTCCCTACCCCCTCATCTCCCTGAATTTCCTTCCTCCCCTTCCCTTTCTCTCCCCTCCACTCTTTAACTCCTTTAAGACAGAGTTTCTCACTGAACCTGGATCCAGGCTGGTAGCCTGGGAGCCCTAGAAGTCCTCCTGTCCTCACCCTGCCCACAACACTGGGGTTACCGGCTTCGTGGCCACCACATCTAGATGGTTTTTCTTTTTGTATTGTTTGTTCTTCTGAGTCAGAGTTACCCTGTGAAGTCCTTGCTGACTGGAAACCAGGCTGGCTGGATTAAAGTTGGAGCCACCACTACCAGCCCTGGCTTTTGTTTTAAGGGGCCCATGTGCTTTAACAGCACTACTCTTCCCCACTGAGCCATCTCCCCAGCTCTAAGAGACCATTCCTGACCAAAAAGTAATTCTGATTTTATCAGTGAACATACCACAGGCACAAAATCGCTGTCACGGCCCTTGAAGGTTTTGCCTGGCTGGGCCGATGCACACCTGCACCTTGGCTAACATGCAGGGTTCCACCCTTCAGAACGTTAATAGTCCTTTGAAAGGGGACAAAGAGGCACAAAATCCTTCAGGAAGAGTATTCAGTAAATATAGAAGAGGCTGATGAGGGGAGACAAAATGGGGCTGTTCTTGCTTGTGAGACTGATTTAATTCCTCTTGTAATGTCACCTGACCCTGGTTCCCCTTGGTGGTCCTGGGATGATTTCATCCAGAACTTGTCACAGTGTGCTTTAACTGCAAGGTGGCATCTTTTCACCTTTTATTTGGAAGAGATTTCCTTTTAGAAATTCTATAGGAAGTAAATAAAAGTAGGTATAAGTTTGGAGAAATCATTACTTGATTTAAAAAATAAAATGGAGACCGTGGTTTATTATTCACCGATCTTGGATGGAAAGTAAAATGAAAACTGGTCATTTTGTGAAAACACAAAATCATTTGCATTAAAAGTACTGTGGAGCGCATCTGCAGTTCCTTCCCTTGTGAAGTACTTACCTCTCTGGTTGGCCGTGGGATCTGGGAGAATGGAGCTGATAAAGGAGGCACACGAAAGTCTCATGAAATAGCCAACTTTATTCGGAGCGTCAAACAGTGTTTTCTCTGATGCTGAAGGGGGTCACACGAGGAAAGCATCTAATAGCAAGGGCGAGCCACACGAGGTGTTCAAGCCTCACTTGGAAAAACATGTTCTTCCATACAGGCATGTAGAGGAACACAGCACCAAGTAATAATGAGTAATCCGCAGTAAACTCACTCCCACATCTGGGAGAAGCACAAAAAACAAATCTTAAGAACAATTTTGTGGTTTTGGAGAAACTGAGGCCACAGGACTCTTGTCTTGTTTTCTAAGAGTTTGCTCACAAGGGCTCAGACTTCTCACCCGACTCCATTGTTGGGCAAGTTCTGACAATGAGGCTGAAGTAGGAGGATCATGAGCCGGTCTGTCTAACCCAAAGAGAAATCCACAAATTAGTGTTTATTGAAGACCCTTAAAAACCTAGAAGTGTTAAGTTCACTTTTTCATGACCTGAGTTTTTTGAGAGGATCACTCGACAGGGTGGTCCTTTTCACAATTAGGCCTTTACTTATTATAAACTAACTGAAATACTGACCTGTGAATACTGACTATGTAACTGGTAAAATAATCCATGCTGCTTAGCCAGACAAAGCCTGCTAACCTAACTTTAACAGTGACCTCTACTGCCATTATTCTTGGATGCCTCCCGAACAATGTGTGTTTTTTGTATCGCTTTCTTTTTCCAGAGCCAGCATTCCTGAGTCTCCTCCCAAAGTCAATTCCATATTAATTACTCAAGCTCTCTAATCTCCTTTCTATCTGCAAGGGAATGACTTTTCACCCAGCTCAGATTTTGTTATGCAACAGCAAGAAGAAAAGCACAATAGAGCCCTTGACTACTTTCCTTTAGCTGCCATTCCATCCTCAGTCAATGCGGGCTGTGTAGCGAATACATTACTGTTGTCACTCAGGGGAATCATGTGAAACTGCTTAAAGACAAATCAAAGATCCTATCCATTTGTTCATCAGATATTTTCGCATCTCCTCTGACAGTTACTATGCTAGGCGGTGGCAATAGCAGGATCGCAGTCTCTGCTTTCATACATGCAGCCCAGTACAAGGGGAAGCAGTCAAAGTACCATTTCACACAGTAGTACAAGAGGAAGCCCATGGACTGATCTAATGTAGTCTCTTCTTTTTCACTCTTCATAGAGCTTTGAAAGCAGCCATCTTGTGCTGTTATGATGTTTGAAACTATTTGTATTTGTGTGTGTGTGTGTGTGTGTGTGTGTGTGTGGTGTGTGTGGGGGGGGGGGTGTGTGTGTCTGTGTCTGTGTGTGTGTATGTGTGTTTGTGTGTGTGTGGTGTGTGTATGTGTGTGTGTGGTGTGTGTGTGTGTGTTGTGTGTGTGTGTGGTGTGTGTGGTGTGTGGTGTGTCTGTGTGTCTCTGTGTGTTGATGTGTGTGTGTGTGTGTCTGTGTGGTGTGTGTGTTTGCGTGTGTGTGTGGTGTGTGTGTGTGTTTTGTGTGTGTGTGGTGTGTGTGTGTGTGTGTGTGTGTGGTGTGTGTGTGTGGTGTGTGTGTGTGTGTTGTGTGTGTGTGTTGTGTGTGTGTGTGGTATGTGTGGTGTGTGTGTATGTGTGTGTGTGTGTGTGTGTGTGTGTGTGTATGTGTGTGTGTGTGTGTCTGTGTGTGTGTGTGTCTGTGTGTGTGTGGTGTGTGTGTGTGTGTGTGGTGTGTGTGTGTGTGTGTGTGTGTGTGTGTGTGGTGTGTGTGTGGTGTGTGTGTGGTGTGTGTGTGTGTGTGTGTGTGTGTGTGTGTGTGTGTGTGTGTGTGTTGTGTGTGTGGTGTGTTTGTGGGTGGTGTGGGTTGGTGTGTGTGTGGGTGTGTGGGGGTTGGGTGTGGGTTTGGGTGTGTGTGTTTGTGGGGGTTGGGGTGGGTGTGGTTTTTGGTGTGTGTTTGTGTGTGTGGTGTGTGGTGTGTTTGTGTGTGTGTGTGGTGTGTGTGTGTGTGTGTCTGTCTGTGTGTGTACCATCTGACTTGGGTGCTGAGACCTGAAGGTGGCCCTCTGGAAGCTTAACTGCTGAGTAATCTCTTCTACCCCACCTTTATGTGTTATAAAGAAATCTTTCTTATATAAGGTTTTTATATACATTTTGAAATTTAAGACTGTCAAGAGTAATTTAAATATCTGTTAAGTCTGTGTCTCCCTTTTCTAACACAATTCTGCTGTACGCTGTAGTTTAGTTATAATTATGGTGTATTCAGCCACCATACAATGTTTCCTTTCCATCCCTGCATCTTCAGCAGACAACGGAACTAGGCAGAAATAGTTTAGGACTCTCCTCTCTTCCCCTCCTTTCAGTTCCCCTTTTCCTCTCTCATTATCTTTGTCCTGTCCTTTCTTTTTCTTAAATTTGATGCTAAGGCTAGCCTCAAACTCACTGGATAGCCCAGGGTGCCAAGATTGTATGTGTGCCACCATGCCTTGTTTAGAACTGTTTTATATTAAAGTGTTTCTATATATTTGTGACATAATTTTATTACCATAAACTTAGAGATAATATTTCCTGAGGGAAAACACTAAAATTTACTTCACCAAAGTGACAGAGACATCTTGGAGTTTTAAAAAGTACTTTAATTTCTTACTTACAAATATAGAGACTAAGGGCAGTCTTTATGATTATAGCAACAATCGTGCCACAGTAGCAATGGGTAGCACATCCCTAGTGCTGTGTGTCCCAGGTGAGGGCAAGTGCCTTGCATACCACATTTCCTCTATTTTCACATCAGTCTTAGGGGGTTACATCCCTCTCATCTTTGGTTAGATGTGTAACTGGCAGCTTAGAAGGTAGAGCTTGTCTAAGACCACTCTACAGAGCCTATATCTAATCATACAATCTGTTTGGTTCTCCCAAGCTAAGACTGAACTGTTTCCTTTTTTTTTTTATTTGTTTGTTTGTTTTGGTTGGTATTGTTTTTGCCCTTCAAAATCTTTCTCAGAAACTCTGGCTTGCCCCCAGGTAAACAGAGTGGATTTTCAGTTTTGAGAATTTCGAATCTTTTCTCTTTGCTGTCTGCCGGTGTGCTGTTTTCTTTTCCCAAGTATTTAACGGTGCTCTCTACTTCCTTTTCACTCTTTGTATATACAAAATTGTATCCCTGAATGGCACATCTGTAAAGGGGGAAATTCTGGATTTGATGGGATGTATAAATGTGACTTATTTATTTCATAACTCTTTGAAATGTGCTGGATCTAGTTCTGCGTGGAGGTCCTCTCACCGGAAGCTACAGGTTGCGGCAGTTCCATCTGCACTGGGGGTCAGCAGACGACCATGGCTCTGAGCATGTGGTAGATGGAGTGAGGTATGCTGCAGAGGTAAGCTGCATACACTGCCTAATCAATATGGGAAGCCTGCCATAGCCCCAGTAGAGCCTCAGCTACTCAGGCATCCCAGTGTAGGGAACAGTTTTATTAACCCAGAAAAGCTTCAGTTGGGGCCTCTCATAACCTTAAACCAAACCTGAGAGCTTACTGTTTATTATACATTGAAAATGAGTAGACTGAGCTTAACATGCTGTCACATGCCTGGGATCCCAGCATTGGAGAGGCAGAGGCAAAAGCATCAGGACTCGAAGGCCAGCAGCCTAGGATTAAATGGCAAGATTCTAGCTGGTAAAACAAATTCAAATGGCAATGACACCAAAAATAACAAGAAGTACTTGTTGGAGGGTGTGGGGTGGAAGTCAGAGACCAGAAGACAGTAAGTTATTTATCCATGTAGGAAACACTATGATGGGTTATTTACTACCCAGGTCGTGTGACATTAAACTTTATCTATTGGATTTTCTGAAAGGCCAGAGAGAAGAGAAAGATATTTGTATTTTGCTCAACTTTGATCCAGATGAATAATCAGAAATAAATAAACTCACATTCTATACATGAGAGCAGTGGCAGGTAGGGATAAACTGTAAGGGCACAAACTCCAGATTGCATTTGCAGGTTTCTAATGCAACCTCTGTTCAGCGTTCAGAACAGTGATAAGCAGCACAATCTTAACGATCATTGTCATGCTTGAGTTTTTGCTGGCAAGGTACTCCTTTTTGTTATAACACCATTCACTAGAAATATTTGGCCTAGTGTAATCCTCTGCTTGACAGACAGAGTGTGATGTACCTCATTTTAATACCATTAAGTAGTACTGAACTTTACCCAAAAATGAAAGCCAAGTATCAGTGAGGACTCTGAGTGAACAGTCCTGGCTGGTGATTTGTTTCGACGAGATTCAGTGTTACCAGGCCTTATTCATTGTCTTCAGCTTCTCTTGGTTTCTGAGATGAGGTTAGATACCCAGAATAGCTCTGTTACTCAGAAAATCCAGCAAATGAAATTCCTTTTCCACACTTATGTGTACCTGGCCTTTGATGTTGCCATCCAACATGCCCTTCTTGTCAGTTATTTCAGTTTTATCTAAGTGTTCTGTGTTGCAGTACCTGCTCTGTCCTCCCGAGAGAGGGGTAAAGTGATAGGTAGTCAATCTCAGTCAACAGTGGTAGCGGGGAATCTGGAGAGCCTTGGGTTCGGAAAGGCTTCTTCAGAATGGTATGTAAGTCGAGCCAAATGTACTCTTAGGCTGGTGGAAGGGCAATAGCAAGGAAAAGTGCTGTGAAGTAGGAATGAGGTCAGACTGCTCACAGAGAGAAAGGCTTGTCTTTATATAGGACTGGTGCTGACAAGAGAGAAAGAGGAGTGGACCCTGTCCTGCAGAGCAAAGACCTGTTCTGCTTTCTATTATCAAAAACATATCTCACTGCCAACTGGAGAACCGACTGCTGTAGGGCATATGTTGAAGAAGGGAGACAAAGTAGTTGACTATGAAAGAGTTGAGGTGAGCAGCGATGGTAATTTGGGCAGGAGTGTGAAAACACTGGAGAGGTCCATGACATACTTGGTAGGCCATATCAATGGGACTTGCCTAGATCAAGGTTCAGAGTTCAGCAAGCTGTGGTTACAAACTAGAATTCTCTTTTCTTTTATTTGTCTTTTATATTGGTTATTTTCTTTATTTACATTTCAAATGTCCCCTTTCCCTGTTTCCCCTCCCCCATACTCCTACCCCATACTCCTACCCCATACTCCTTCCCCCTGCCTCTATGAGGGTGCCTCCATCCCCCCCACCTTATTGCCCTAGCATTCCCTATACTTGGGCATTAAGCTTCCACAGGACCAAGGGCCACCCCTCCCATTGATGCTAGATAAGACCATCCTCTGCTACATATGCAGCAGGAGCCATGGGTCCCTCCATGTGTACTTTTTCATTAGTGGTTTAGTCCCTGGGATCTCTGGGGGCCAGGTCCATTTAGTCGATATTGTTTTTCTTCCTATGTGGTTGCAAACACCTTCAGCTCCTTCAGTCCTTCCCCTAACTCTTCCATTGGGGACCCTGTGCTCAGTCCAGTGGACAAACCAGAATGTTAAAGAGGGAGTCATGGTGCTTTATCATAGTGCAAGAAAGTAACTGATACACATGCAAATATAGGGGTTGGGATTTAGCTCAGTGGTAGAGCGCTTGCCTAGGAAGCATAAGGCCCTGGGTTCGGTCCCCAGCTCCGAAAAAAAAGAAAAAAAAAAAAAAAAAAAAAAAAAAAAAAAAGAGCAAATATAAAGAGAAGGCTAGTCGTCCATATTGAAAAGTGTACTTTGTTATGGTTTATCCATCATTGTTGTATGTTAGGTCAGAGCTATCCCCCACAAGCCCATGTATCAAGGGCTTCCTTCCCTGGGTAGTATTATCAGGAGGCTGATGAACCTTTGATAGGAGTGGCCTCAGAGGAAGTCCATAGGTCATTACCATGTAGGATCTTGCCCCATCATTTGTCTTTGTTTTTACTTCTTCACTATGAGGTGATCAGTTTTGCTCTCCCAGGCACTGCAACTGTGATTTGCTACTGTGCCACAGAGCAAAAAGTCAGGGGCATATACTGAGAACTTTCAAACTGGGAACCAGCTTCTTTTTGTAAGTTAATGCTCTCAGGACAGATGAAAAGCTAATACATAAATGTAGGAGAAACATAAATCAGATTTCCACATTCGAAGTAGAATTTTGTCCTAGTACTTGGCAGCATACTTTGCATATCACAAACATTCAGCTTAAAAATACTTAAGTTAAATAATACTATTATTTAGAAAACTTCACCAAAAAGGAAACATCTTTTCTTTTTGTTTTTTGTTTTCTGTTTTTGTTCTTAAACAGAGTCTCACAATGTAACTCTGGCTAGTCTGAACCTCATTGTATAGATTAGGGTGACCTAAATTTTATAAAAATCTACCTGTATCTGCTGGTGATCAAATGCTGGAATTAAAGATGTATGCTACTATGCCATGTGGGAAGAATCTTATTCGGATTATTGTGAGGGCTAGTTTCCTGTCCTTCATCTCAAATCAAGGTCCCTGTTAGGAAGTATGGGTGTGTTAATTTATTTACTTTTAATGTAAAAAACACCCCAATATATAAGTGATACCAATTTTTCTAGAAAGGTATTGTAAGACTATGTGGGAGAGTTTTTTAAAAACAGATTTTCTTGTTCTGTTTTCTTATCATATTTCAAACAGTTGTTGCTTAGCCAGTAAAAGGACGTCTACACAGGAGACTTCCTTCTCTGTATTTATACACTCGTTTTTAACGCCAGTTGTGTTCCTGACCCACCGATGCCATTTCTCACTAAGTACGCTATTTAAGGAGTTTTTGTAACTGGCACATAGCCATCTGAAACAACTTGTGCACTCTCCCTTGGCCCATCCCCATAGTGGAATGTTCTTATCTCTCTGAAGCCACGGGAGTCTTGTTTCATCATCATGTTTTCCGGGTTCTTTCCTCCCCCAACTATCTCACACCAGCATGATTCAGAATCCACCTTTGTATGTTTCTGTCTGGATATTGCTTTGTATCCCTTTATTATACATGGTTTTTGCACTATTTTATAGTTTTATAGTTGACTATGTGTGATAATTCTTTTCTAACCCAGAAACTCTTCATATCAATTACCTGTAAAATGTGGAGTAAGATTTTGAAGGATGGAGATAGACGTCTTTATTTGAATACACTAAATTGTCTCTGTGACAAGAGGCTGTGAGGGTGAATTGAGCACGAAGGCTGAGTGAGTGTCCCTTGTTGAATTGCCAAGCAGACCCATAAGGATTCTTATCTGAGGTGGTCCCTGGTGGTCCTTGCTTGTAACAACATGGTCCTGCCTGCAGCAATTACCATGGGAACTAAATCTTCTAGACATGACATATCGCCCTTTGGCTTCTTTCTGTCCTTCTTTCAAGCAGACCTGAAGTGGTAGTCAGCATGGTTACTCTGCCTGCTCTCATATTCCTCTGTGTTTGGGATACTCTAGTGCTCATGTGGTCTAACAAGTAGGCATTCTTTGGGTTTCACAAATTTCTGCTTGTGTGAGAATGAAGTTGTAAAGTAGGCAGAGTCTCTTCAAGAGTCTCAAGTTCTCAAACTTCTCTCTCCCTCCTTTCTAGCACCAGCTGCCTTTTTTCTCACTTGGATACCTATGACTTTTTGACCCGTGGCAATCATACCTTGTTCTTGGCAAAAGCTCTGAGTCTATTTATATAAGGTAGAAAATGTACACTGCCTAGGTCAGTCAGCTCAGTATGAGCATGGGAATGGTGTACCCCCATACCAGAACACTGCATGTAAAAACAAACTACTGCACAAATGTATGAGGTTATCATTTAACAGTACAAATGATCTAAGAAGAAAAGCATATGACTAGATTTTGAATAGTTTGTCATAGGGGAATGCAAATTCCCCAGCCACAAAAGTGAGAGACTGCAATGAGGACCATCTTACAGGTCAGCTTCAAGTGCAACCTTATTTCCTTCATCTGTCACTTCATAGGAAGTTGACTTCTTGTACCTGTAGAGCTCAGGTACCTCGGTGGGCTCTATGGGCAACTGGTCCCTGAGTCATAGCTAGTGAGTAGCCCATAATCCTTCTGGTCTCATTTTGTATAAGAGTAGATTAAGGGGAATGAAGTCAGTGTCTGGATGAAGAATTCGTTATGCACCTGAACATTCAGTGTCAGACAGTTACGTCGATACTTAGTTAGCATTTCCATTTTTTGTTATCCTTATTCAAATGTCTGAACTAATTTGTATGTTTTTATTTCAGCTGCATGTTGTCCACTGGAATTCAGACAAATACCCCAGTTTTGTAGAGGCAGCTCATGAGTCCGATGGGTTGGCTGTCCTGGGAATATTTCTACAGGTGAGAGTCTACTGTTTGATTTGAAATAGCTATTTAACTAGTTTTCAATAGCAAACTAGCTCTAAATCTAGTATTTTTCTTTTGAAGTGAACACTAAAACGTTCTGTAATATTTTGGGGAAAGAGTCACTTTTTTTTTTCTTTTTTTGAATTGCCAGTCGAGTATGTGAGTAGCAACCGCCATGCCAGCAAGAAAGCAGGAGAACAGCTGAAATCCAAAGAAACCTAGGGTCTTCTGGTTCCTGATTTAAATATTTAGAGCCCTAGAACAGAGGAATATTCAGTTTCATGATTCTTGAGGCATTTGCTTGATCACATTGGCAAAGCATCTCAGAAATACTGATCAATTGTTTTGAAAAAAAAAAAAAGAGCACGACACTTCTTTTCTAATATTTGCATGTGAACAACAAGTTCAGCCATCTTGCCTGGAGGCAGTTTCTTACAGGGCGTGCACAATTTCCATAGTACATTATCTGAGTGATGTTGTAACTTGTGAAACTGGCGCTGAGAGGCAGAGACTGGGAATGGTGTGCCAAGCAGAGGCAGCCAGGATTTTATCCATGAAATCTGGGCGCTAGCAACAGGATCCAAGAACGGCATAAGATGCTTGACTCTTACAGGGTTTTAAACCTTTTAGTAGATTGAAAATGTTCCTATTAATGAAAGGTGTAAATTTGCTGGATTTGTGTATTTACAATGCATATGCTCTCCAGGTGGAACCCCTCGATTTTGGGACTTTAAGAAACTTTAGGTGGGTTGGGGATTTAGCTCAGTGGTAGAGTGCTTGCCTAGTAAGCGCAAGGCCCTGGGTTCGGTCCCCAACTCCGGGGTGGGGGAGGAAAAAAAAAAAAAAAAAGAAGAAACTTTAGACTGTGAGTAAGGGATCTAAGATTTCATGGAAGATTTAAGGGCAGCTCAGCCGGTCTGGATCTGAGTGGTTTAATAGTCACTTTCCTAAGCAGAATTTCTCTCAAGTAAACCTGCGTCTTAACCGTGGCTCAGCAATTAAGAGTGCTTGCTGCTCTTCCAGAGGATCGGAGTTCAGACCCTAGCCAGATCGCTTACCAGGGCTTGCAACTCCAGCTGCAGAGAATCTGGTACCTTCTTCTGGTCTCCTCGAGCATCCACATGTGTATGGTTGATACTCACATACGTGCACACCCACGCACACACATGCATGTCTGAGACACGCGAAGCTATTACTACCAGCTTTGGCGCCAACCTGCAGTGCAGTCTAGGGTCCCCAGCTTTGGCGCCAACCTGCAGTGCAGTCTAGGGTCCCCACAGTGCGGTCCTGTTCAGACTCTTCTGGCACAGTCAACTCGTCAGGTAGGCTTTGAGCGGACTATGGCTTCTAGAGAAGAGTGAAGAGTAGGAGTGACATGACATGCTTGCTGCTTGTTTACTCCTGTAATTATGCCTGTTTTGAAACTTTACACTTTTAGATTGGGGAACACAATCCTCAACTGCAAAAGATCACGGACATTTTGGATTCCATTAAGGAAAAGGTAAAATTACTGCTCGTTAGTAACCAGTATCTTTCTACTCTCCTGGATTTTGAATACGTACACAGTAGACATATCTTATCCTTCCTCCTTTGAAGCAAGTTTCAACTTACTAGATCCAGACTGCAGAAATAATTTATTTTCAGAATGGTGAAGAGCCTGATATTATCTGAAGTAGTCACCAATAAGTCTGTGCAGATTTAAGTACTAATACCAGACATACTCTTATTTAAAAAAAGACTTAAATTATAATTTACTTAAAAGACTACTTACATAAAATAAGACTCTTCCTGGGACCTCTCTCCATATTTCATACTAGCCTGTTACTCTTACTGGATTGAACTCATGACCCCCTGCCTCTACCTGTTGACTCCTAGGTATATCTCATTCTCTTGTCCTTCTTAAATAAATTTATAAAATTCACCACTTTATTTGTTCTTTTTTGAATTAAAATACATTTGTTTTACTAAAATATTAATGGATGATAGTAAATAATCACACAGTGAGTGTGTGTGTGTGTGTGTGTGTGTGTGTGTGTGTGTGTGTGTGTGTGTGTGTGTGTGTGTGTGTGTGTATGTGTGTAGCTATCTTATTTGTAATGTGTAACAATTCCCTTCTCCAGGGTAAACAAACACGGTTCACAAATTTTGACCCCTTATGTTTGCTTCCATCATCCTGGGACTACTGGACATACCCTGGTTCTCTGACGGTTCCACCTCTTCTTGAGAGTGTCACGTGGATTGTTTTAAAACAACCTATAAGTATCAGCTCTCAACAGGTATGTTCATTCTTCCATGTTAATTGTGATATTACCGGAGGAAACTTCTAAATCATTTTTAAAACATTGTTTTTATTTCTGGAGTCTGACATTTTCTTTCATTAATTAAGTGAATGGTTGGAATAGATAAGGTTCTCATGTCCTCTCCTTTCTGACTCTCCCTTCCTTCCTTCCTTCCTTCCTTCCTTCTTTTTATCATATCTTTCCATGTAGCCCAGATTAGCCTTGAAATTGGGATCTTTCTGCTTTAGATTCCTAGGTGCTGGGATTACATTTATGTGCCACCATTGAAGGTACATGGTTTTCATCCCTTTCTTAATTGATCTTTGGGATAAATCCTTACTTGAATCACTGCCTAGAAATGTTAGGTGCTTAAACTTTAAATGGTTTACAACCCCCTGGGAGGCACATCAGATATCTGCATATCAGATATTTATATTACGATTCATAACAATAGTAAAATGACAGTTATGAGGTAGCAACAAAGAAAATTTTGTGGTTGGGGATCACCACAACATGAGGAAGTATATTAGTGGTCACAGCGTTAGGAAGGTTAAGAACCTCTTTGAGGATTAAGCATCATTTTGAAGGCCTAATTATTTGTTTTTTGTTTGTTTGTTTTTGTGGGTTTTTTTTTTTTTTTTTTTTTTTGTTTTTAGGCTTGTAGACAGAGGACAGCTCGTAAGAGGGGTCTCAAGAAAGGGAACCCACTCCTCTCTCCTCAGTCCCTAGAGTGCTGTTCCCACAGATTCAGAAGTGAGCATTAGTGTCAGACATTGACCCATGAAAAACATGCACTCAATTGCTTCAAGAAGAGGAAATGTTGGATTGAGGGCACAGATCAAGAGTGTAGAGCTCCTATCAAGTATTTTGTTTCTACTGCTTTACTGAAAGTTGGCTTCTGTTAATAAAGCGTTTGTGGGTCTGCCCAAGGAATATTGCTAAGGGGCTGCAGCCACCTGTGCCCTCCCTGGTAAACATTTACTCTGGCATTTTTCTTTGTAAATTTTTATTTTTCTTCAAAACTAATGGGGATCAAATACAAAGCCTTGTTCAGGCTAAGCACTTGGACACTGAGCTGCACCACAGGCATCCTTTTTTCTGTAATATGATTATGGAGTTCTCGGAATAAGCCACAGGATCTAGATTCTCAGAATGTCCTATGTCTTTAGAAATGTGTCCCTGAATGTTGAGCTTCTTAATAGATTTCTTTCTCATGTATGTTGAGCTGTTTAAAATTAGGCCGTGTGATTTTCACAGCAACGGAGCCTAGTTATCTTGGCAGTGAGTTACAGTGTCTTCCTGCTCTGGGCCTGCGCACTGCCTGCTTGCGTATTCTCCACCTCACCTCCATCAGGTTAATCTTTCCAAGGTCATCTCAGGACAAGTTTTCCCTTGAGAACTTGGTGAGAACTTATGCCGAGTGTTTTCCCTTGTTGCCTTTGTATTTAGGATTAGAGAGAAATAGCAACTTAGTGCATAGTTATTAAAATACTTCATGAAAGTTTGGATAAAATCCAGGACTCCTGAGGCTGGAGAGATGGCTAAGTATTTAAGAGGACTGACTGCAGTACCCACAAGGCAGCTCAGAGTGGTCTGTAATTCCGGTCTCAGGGACTCCAATCCTTTGCTCTGGCCTTCAGGAGACTCAAGCAAGTGAGTGGTGCACAGACATATGTGCAGACAAAAAGTCATGTACATTAAATGCATTCATGAGTAAACATTAAAAATTCGGGAGCCCTATAGATTTTGTCCGTCATCTAATAAGAAAAAAAGACCTACTACTGATTCAGTAGGTTATTAATAGAGTCAACTTTCTTCCTTTCACTTGCTAAATTTTTTACATTTACCCATTTATTAAATTTCCTAAACTTAGTTAATTATTATAAATTCAAAATGGCTTATGACCGTTCATAGTTTAAGGACATCCTTATTTTTTAAGACACTTGGAAAATAGTTTTTTATTATTTTTTTCCAATCCATGAGTGATTTAGAAGAGAGCATTATCAAAATATATAATTTAGTTATTTAAAAAGAATAAAATGAACTTTACTAAAAGTAACTCCCTGCCAAGGTAGGGGTTATAATTGCCTCAACTTGAATTCACTGTTGTGTTATAGTTGAGGTTCATTGAACTAAAATTGTCAATGTGACTTTTCATGTCTGAGTATGAGAAAGAATAGCTTAATTTTAGAGCTCCCATGGATTGGCAATTTCCTCTGAAACATTAGCTTAAATTGACTGCAGCTGGGACACTGTCAGCTACTTCAATCTTACCCAGACTGACGGAGACATTTAATAACCATTCAAATCACTATTAAGATTTAAGGAATAAAGAAAAAAAGATACTTTAAAATGTTTCAACTTAATCATGGGGATAGAAAACTCTAAGCCAAAGCTCTGTTGGGAGCCATACCAGAATATACTTAATTAGGACTCCTTCCAACATGTCAAGGTTGCCAAAAGCAAAAGGAGACTGAAAAACTGAAAAGGAATGTCAATGGATAGGTTGGGGATTGGACTCTGTGATAGAGCTCTTGTATCCTGTAAGACCTTGGGTTCAATCGTCAATGCTGCAAAACAGAAGAAAGTAAATATAAGCCATTATTAGGCAGAAACCTTAATTAGTGTTGCTAACCTGATATCGAATCAATGGATATGGAAAGTGTACCATAAAATAGAAGATGTCATTCATAGGAAAACTGAGTTGGGTTGCGTGGGAAATATTTATTGCCTTTTTTGCAGTAGTTCTGTAACTCTACATTTTTCCTAAATTTAAAGTTTATAAAAATGCAAAATATGGAAGAATTTTTCAGTTGTTCAGTGTTTTCATACTGAGACAAAATGTCTTATATTGTTGATTTTAAAATTACTCAGTGAAAGTAATTTTTAAGGCATTTAATTCTATAAAAATTTTTACTTGTTTTTGGTATCCTGTGTGTGTGTGTGTGTGTGTGTGTGTGTGTGTGTGTGTGTGAGAGAGAGAGAGAGAGAGAGAGAGAGAGAGAGAGAGAGAGAGGGTGTCTACATGGGTCTCTATATGATGTTTGTGTATATATGTATGGGGTGTATATATATACCCCACTGTGCATATGGATATCAAAGGACAAATCTGTGGAGTTGTTTCTCTCCTTTTACCTATTTGTGGATTCTTGAGATTGAACATACTTCATTGTAGTTGTGTAGTAAGTGCCTTTACCATCTGAGCCACCCCCAACTTTTTTTCCTCCTTTCTTTCTCTTTAAATTGATTTGTTGTGATATTCCCATTATGTACCCCAGTTTTACCCATCAGAGCTGCTCTTTACCTTACAACCGTCCCCAGCACTCCTAGGAGTCATTGGTGTGGTTCAAGATCTCTGGCTTTAGTAACACCATCGATATTGGATCTTTACCATGGCTCCTCCTGGTTATCCTGCTGTTGCCTTGTGTCATGGAGATCCTGCAGCTTTGAAACAGCAGGACTGGCCTTTTGACGAATCCCAAGTGTTCATTGATAATACAGATTTTGGGGTGTGTCAAACAGAGCCCTGGATCTGGGCCAGGGTGATAACAGAGCTGGTCAATGTTCAGGCTTTCACTTATTTGCACCACTAGAGTGAACTCTCCAGCACTGCTAACACTAGGCCACCTAATGCTGCCATTGGTGAAAGGCAGCTCACCTGCTCTCATGCCCTTGGCACCAGGCCACCTGCATCCATTTCTCCAGAGCCAGCTCCATTGTACTGCCCAGTCAAGGAGCCGGTACCACTCTCCTGAATGCTGAGTGGCCTTCCTGCTCTCATGTCCTCTGGTCCACTCCCCTGACTATTGCAGGTGGTGAGGGATAAGAAAGGGGAGGGTATTATCCCATACCCATGCCACCAGATGGCAGATGAAGAGTAGTAGCAGGGCCAGCTCTCCAAGCATTCATGCTCAGGGCTGGCTCACCTGCACCCACACTACCAGGCTCATCTCTGCCATGCAGTGCAGCTGCAGTACAGCTGGTGAGGGGCAGGGCTGGATCTCCTGAGCTCACGATCCTTTGGGTAGCTTTGCCTACTGCCTGAGGTGGTGGTGGTGGGCAGGGGGATATCACCTATTTGCCTGTGCCATATTACGGCAGAAGAGTAGCAGGGTCAGCTATCCTACACTTAGGACTGGCTACCCATGCCCCCACTCCCAGGGCCAGTTCCACTGTGCTGCCTGGGTGAGGTGGAGGGCCCACTTTCCTGAGTGTTGCCTTCTGTGAGAAATGGAGCCAGTTCTTCAGAGCATAGCATACAGTGAGGGGCAGGGTCAGTCATGTAGCCACTAGAAGTCTAGTGGACTCATGCCCCTTAGTAGCAGGTCAGGCTGGGACCTCACCATGGCCCCAGATGGCAGGGCTGGCCCTCACAGCAGGCTACTCCTCTCTGCCCTTGCGTCTCCACTTTTATCTCTCTCCACAATGCTCAAGTTGCTTCACTTCTCTTTCTTTCTCATCTGACCACCACATACTTGCGCACTGTAGTCATTTGGGGGATTAAATTAAATAACGTGGCATAAAGCACTTAAGCACAAAGTCTGGATCTCCGTGTTCCAGGAGAGAACTTAATTTTATTATTACCCAACTTTGGCTGGCAGTAGAGAGTTCTTAAAAATGACTGAGACAAGGGTGACACAAAAATTACTTAGAGGACTTTGGGAAAAAGGATTTTGTCTTGCTGGGGTTGCTCTTTAAGGAAATGAAGATCTTAGTAGTTGGGCCCAGGAAACCAGCAAAGCAAGTCACACTCCCCTCAGCCTGCAGGCTACACTGAGAAGAACCTGCCAAGAAGGGGTGGGTGCTGAGTCAGCCTTTTTGAAAAGGGGGCAAGTTTTCTGCTTGAATCAGCCTGTGCCTACGTGTGGGGATAAGATATCTGAGCCAGCCAGGAAGGTCATGAAGCCAAAAGAAACTAACCTCAGCAGGGCTTGGCATGTCCTACCTGGCTGGGCAGGCGATGGGGAGAGTGCTAAGGCTTAGGGCTCTTGGCAAATGTGCAAGGTGGTAGAGGAAAGTTCTACAGCAGGATGCAGTTCTGCACGGATGAGAACAAAGGGATACAAGGTAGGGATTGATGACAAACTTCTGAGAATTGAATTTGTGTGTGTGTGTGTGTGTGTGTGTGTGTGTGTGTGGGTGTGTGTGTGTGTGTGTGTGTGTGTGTGTGTGTATTGTGTATTGTGGTCTTTTTAACAATCAGTGACATCCCTGGGGAGGCATGTTGTCCTGGGAGGTGCATAGATCATTATCTTGGAATTGAACTGCATTCCCCTTGACTGGAATCATGACCAGGGTTACTTTAGCCTGTTTCTGTGGATTTCACCAGGAACTCTTTCTCATAAGTCTTATCTGTTTCAAACTAGAAGGTTCTACTCTAGGGAGAATGACTATTCATAAGTTGTGATCATTTGTCCTCTCGTTCCCATTTCTGGGCTCTTTAAGAAGACATGACAGAATCTCATTTGCACAAGCACAGATCAGATGCTGCATTCACAGGCCGTGGTTGTAAGCTACTGTGTTAATGGTGAGAGCCGCTTTCTCCTCTGCCACCCTCTTGTCTGATACCATGCAGGAAATGAAGAAGGATGGAAGCCTACCTGATGTGGCCTGAGGTTAGGGGACTATCTCAGCCTAACAGTTTACTAATTTGTCTTCATCAAAACAATGCAAAATCAAAAGAAATAACAAACCTTGTTCTAATATGCAGTATATATATTTTTTCAGGGAATTTATCCAGTCTTTATCACTGTGGACTTTTGATAAATCTTATTTAACAATCCTGAATTTCCTCACATTACTGGAGTTTTAGAGCTTTGCAGCAATTACAAGTAGTGCGTAAAGTTATATTTATTGATATCCAAAGATACTTATAGTATGTATTACATAGAATAAGGAGGTTTAAAAGATGATGTATATTTGAGGACATTTTTGTAATAAAATGTCAGATGTATGTTGTAGAGAGGGGAAAATACAGAAAACCGTTCTGCAAATCCCGGTTTGTACTGTTTAGAGCACAACCTACAATTTCAACTTTGGTCCTCAAGTGAAGAATATTTATATATTTAATTTTGGATTCATTGTTATTTATATAGCAAAGAGAATCTAAAAGAACAATGCTTTATGATCTGTGACCTATTACATTGCCTTATTTTTTAGCTGCTGGAAGACTAAAGACTAAAACTCTTCTATCTTTTCCACATAATTCATAAAGATCTGTGTGATATTCTGTGGTAAAATTAATTCTGCTCTAATTTTCAACAGTTGGCCAGATTCCGAAGTCTCTTGTGCACAGCTGAGGGCGAGAGTGCGGCTTTCCTGTTAAGCAATCACCGTCCGCCACAGCCCCTGAAGGGCCGCAGAGTGAGAGCATCTTTCTATTAGCACCGACCAGTGGATCAGCACAACCAGAACACGAAGGGAGCAAACACAATGGAGCTGAGACATTCCTATTAATGGCTTTTTGAGAATTTCACATCTGTGGATTCCACTTGCCCAGCAGCTTCGGCACCAGAGAGAAAACCAGAGGTCTGAAATAACTTAGCTCATCACTCCTAGATTTGCCCTAATGAATGTCCAATTGCTAAATATTGGATGTATATTAAAGTCATGAAGTACACTGTTTCAGCCTTCCTGACAGTAATGTCAGCCTTCCAAACCTCAGACCGTACTAAACTTTGCTGTGGGCTTTGGCTGAACATTGTAAAGAGCGTTTGGTAAAAACTTTAAATTCACTCTGAAATGGTATTATTCTTAAACAAGCAGTTCTTACAGTTTTAATATTTTTCTCATGAATCAAGAGTATATATTTCCTTTAATAGATTTTCTCAAATTCTCATTTTATGTACTGTAATATAGCATACAACACAAAACATACAGGGATAAGGATAGAATAATGTGACTACTCCTGTGACTAAAATAACCTACAGTTTTAGTGAAGAATTCCTCAGGCTAAGAACATCTATTTAAGGCATTATTCTGTCTAATATATTCACTCGAGAATGTTAGTGACCACCAGGGTGATAACTGACAATGTGTCTGGCTCATGGCATTAACATGATTCAGACCAGCAGTTTACACAATACCACTGCAGCAGAACTGCCCTGAGCTGGTGAACTGGTTCCCACATTTGCCCTGGGTGTTAACAGAGCAGGATGCTATCCTATATCTGTTGTTTTTTCTACCACCAGTGAAAACAATGAGCTCAGTCTTGCATAAATGCCTACACCATTCAGTGCATTTTCTAGGAAGAACTTATTTCCCATTGTAAATGTTAGTTAGGCTGTTATATGATTTTATAAGATGCCATTTGGTACTAACTTCAGACTATTCTATCTGGAGTGTCGGACGCCATGTTCCTTTTGTGTTTTCATTATGAGGTGATTCCATCATTAACTCAATGACCACACTTAAGACTTGAATATTTGTTATACTTTTGCTATTTTGTGAAACTGTGTTCCTGAGTTTCTTAAGTTTAATAATTTGTTTCAGATTTCTCTCATCTTGTAAATGTAAAGTTAATTACTGAGATTTTTCTTCATATTCTTCTCAGTAGAATAATTTTATTTTGAGTAAATTGTACAATGATGATGTCTACTATCATATAAGATGAGAGGCCAAAGATTAGAATGAGCACCTTAGCCAGTGTTCTTACCTGCAGAGTCCAACCTAAGGCTTAGAGGAAGACCCACGTACCATAAATATTTCATGAGCTGGATACTTAAAGGATTTATTTAGTTATCTTGATAACTGCCATCTATCTGAGATGAAATGCAGCCAAGTTAATTTAACATTAAAATAGGATAGCTATCTCTTGAAGCCTTTTAAAGGTAATATTCATTAATCCACATTTTATAACCAGAGGTTCTTAAAAATAGTTTTTAATAGCTGAATAATATTCCCTTGTGTAAGTGAACCACATTTTCTGTATCCATTCTTTGGTTGAGGGATATCTTGGTTGTTTCCAGCTTCTGACTATTATAAGGAAGGCTGCTATGAGCATGGTGGAGCATGTGTCCTTGTCATATAGTAAAGCATATTTTGAGTATATGCCCAGGAGTGGTACAGGTCTTCAGGTAGAACTATTTCCAATTTTCTGAGGAACTGCCAGGTTAATTTCCAGAGTGGTTGTACCAGTTTGCAGTCCCACCAGCAACAGAGGAATGTTCCTCGTTCTCCACATCCTCTCCAGCATGTGCTGTCACTTGAGTTTTTGTTCTTAGCCATTCAGATTGATGTAAGGTGGAATCTTAAGGTAGTTTTGATTTGCATTTTCCAGATGACTAAGGCTGACTAAGACAGATGCAGATATTTACAGCCCACCATTGGACTGAGGTCTGGGATCCCAGTTAGGGGACAGATTGAAGGAACTGAAGAGCATGACATTCTCATAGGAAGAACAACAGTATCAATTAGCTCAGACCCCTCAGAGCTCCCAGAAGCTAAGCCATCTACAAAAGAGTATACATGGGCTGGTTCATGGGCCCTGGCACATATGTAGCCGAGAATTGCCTTGTTTGGTCTCAGTAGGAAAGGATGAACCTAATCCTGTAAAGACTTGATGCCCCAGGGAAGGGGAATGCTGAGGGTGGGGATGGGTGAGGGGGATGGGTGTGTGCGTGAGCACCTTCTCAGAGGCAAAGGGGGGTGGGGTGGGGTGAAGAATTCTGGGAGGGGGAACTGGGAAAGGGGACAACACTGGGAATGTAAATAAAAATAATTTAATAAAAAGAAAATTCAGACTCATTAGCTCTTTTCACTTCTAGGTAAAAAAATAGGTAAATCAATGAAGCAAATAAATCCTGTATTTGTTTAAAAAACTTTAAAAATGTTTTTAAAAATAAGAGTGTTGGGTGGGAAGGTATTTCGTTAGTTGGGAAACATGCTGGGAAGCATTCTAGTCAGAGAGGGAGTTTGTTTTCTCAGAGTCTGCAATGTGTGAAGGTGGGGACTCTAATAACATCTACATGTTACCCAATAGGTAACTCATGGTTTCACTGCAGCTCCATGTCTCCATAGTGGGCTAAAACCGTCCACCTAGCACTGGTTTCCTTGGTGATCATCTGCTTATGAGTAGCTCTTGGAGGTAGACGGTCAGTGATTTAAAATTGTCATAGTATCCTCATTAAGTAGGATGGTAGGTTACTCACGTTGCTCTCTTATTTCCCATATCACCCACAGGATTTATGCTTGTTAAGCATTTTATATTATAATTTGAATTCGATTCGAACAAAATAAAGAAAATAGGAAAAACACTTGTCAGTAACAAGGTTTTGTATATGTAACAAGTGAAATTGGATTGTATATTCTACACCATTTAAAAGGAAATAAAATCAGATTTATAAGACACTTCAAGCCCAAGGCAATGCAAAATAAAGCCATTTCCCTTGAATTATTTAAAGTAAGATGCCATCCTCAGTTTCAGTGTTCTCATGCCAATGCCTTCATGCTTTGCATAGTGAATGAAGAGGGCACAATTCTCAGTGTTGCTCAGTGGAAAATACTTTTCATTGCATTGGGTTAAGATATTTCTCTGGGGCGGCTGGAACCTCAGATTTGACTTTCTGATGAAGAATTATACCAGAAATGAATCCTCCACTGCTAACATGGGTTGAGAGAAGTCTTTCTGACAGAGCCTCATAACTCTTTGCTTTGCGTGTGTTAGAGCAAGTCTCCCAGTGGAAGTGTGTGGGTTCACGAACATCCCTGTCAATGAGTTTGTTTTCAGTACAAGTTATTCCGGGTGGGGATAGCAGTTGGTTTTTGTTAGCTGTGCTCACAGCATGAAAACTGAAGAAAGTCTTAGGGAGTGTATGTTTCCTGAGGTCAGAAGGATTCAACCCCAAGTTTCTGATGGAGGTGTGGCTTGTAAAAAAATGTTAGTGAAGGCCTCTATTTTGATGTGAATTTCTGGAAATAACTACCTTTATGTGTTTGACTGGTGACAGAAGGAGCTGGAGGTATAGTGAGCCTCTTGGGCTCTCGGCTACACACACTTGCATGTGTGTGTGAACACACACACACACACACACACACACACTTTGTTAGCATTGAAACAATACAACATGATGTCAATTTCCCCACAGGAAGGCATAAATTACTCAATACTTCAAATGGAGTGTGTAAATGCTTGGATTTAATACCACACGTAATGGAAAGTGCAAACAAAAAGCACAGAACAGGGATACAATCATGAGATTAATAAGATCAGTAGGCTTCCTCATTCCTTATTGGGAGTCAGTGTTTCCTGTGGTGGTCTAGAAACCATGACCACACAGCTGAAGTTGAATAGGCTGGGAGATCATCATCATCGTCATCATCAATCATGATCTTCATCATTATTTATTTAGAGGCCCAGCTCCTCTCTGGAACCATGCTTGAGGTAGAGAAATAAGGGAGAGCACTCTAAATTTCCCCAGCAGTGTCACCCATTGGTGTGATCCTCTTTTATGTGGGTCACTCGAAGCTGAACCGGAAATCTCCAGTGGTGAAAGACCTTTGTCACACATCAATCCCCTGGAAATTTAACAATGATTTAATGAATATCTTATGAACTAATTACTGTGCTGGATATAAAGATGACAGAGAGGTGATTCCTGTTCTTAAGCAGGTCAAATTTCCAAACTATAAGAACAGAGCTGATCAACATAAGATGCTAAGTTTCTTAGTTTGGTGTATTTATGGGGTAGTATGGCAACATAGAGAAGATGGAGAAGTTAATGTTGTGTGATACATTTCAGTAAAGTTCTTTTCCTCTCTAGGGGTTTTGCAACTGGTACGGAGTGGGAGGGACAAATATCAGAATTATTTGAGAATGATGGAAGTTTCAAAATAGCCGAGGCAAATAGTGGTCTTTATTGACTCACACAATTAAAAGAAAAAAGCCCAGAAGTTGAGACTGGAGAGATGGCTCAGTGCTTAAGAGTACTCGGTGCTCTTGCAGATAGATGACCCAGGTTCAGTTCCCAGCGCCTTCATGGTGGTTCGTCATCATCTGTAGTTCCAAGGCTAGTTCAGGTGCTTTCTTCTGAATTCCAATGATACAGGGCACATGTAGTACACAGATACCTGTAAGCAGAATAGTCATACACATAAAACAAGAATAAATATATTTTTAAATTAAAAAGCAAAAAACAAAGAAACAGTAATCTGTCTTCTGTAATGGCAAAGCAGACGGCCAAAACCAAGACCCAGTCTATCCGCTCCCTTGGCAGTTCTCTAAACATAGACGTGTGCTTCTTCCCTTTTGGTGAGCCAAACTAGTGCCGAAGGACAGGTTCTACATTCACAAATATTAAAAAGTACCTGATCTGAATTTTCCTTGACCAAGAGCAAATTTCCTTCCCAATGCTTAACCAAGGTACCATAGCCAAGGGAAGAAACAACTCAGGAAAGGAGATGTCTTTATTGAAGCCTCTCTTGCTTTCTTAGATGCCTTTGAACTTAACTCACTCAGCAAACGGCATGAATTGCTATAATAATTCGTCTTTATATGTCACTCAAAAAGAACCAATGGAATCCAAGAAGACAATGAGCAGAGGCAGAGAATCATTGCATAAAGACAACCAAGGCTACTTAGGGGAGATGTGGGGGAGAGTGTTGTGTTATAAGGCAGCTTGTATATGGACAGATCACGCCAGACCAACACAGCCCCACTAGAAGAGGTTTTACTGGGGAGAAATGAGGAAGAGAAGAAAGAGGAAGAAAGTACAGGGGTTGAGGTTTCTGCCTTTTACTAGGGCTGTGACATAATCATGAGCACCATTGCCATGGCAACAGACCCAAGTGTGTCCTTGTCGCCTAGGGTGACATCATCGCTGGATTCAGAGGCTGACCTAAAAGCCACTTATAATGCCAACATAACTCCCTTTCAGGATAGAAGGCAGGCAGGAAGGAAGGAAGGAAGGAAGGAAGGAAGGAAGGAAGGAAGGAAGGAAGGAAGGAAGAGGGGAGGGATGACTGGATGAATGGAAAGAGGGAGGGAAGGAAGTTAAAGGAGGAAAGTATTTGTTGACTAGTGAATGAACACATGGATGAAAGTAAATGCTCCCATTACATTTAAGACTAGCACAGTTTGTAATGTGTTTTTCCTCCAGTGAAATAACAGGTGCTCTAGAGTGTTCCAGTAAAAACACAATTTGCTTGCTAAAGAAATGCTGCCTTGGCAATTATGAAATTACTTCAAGATAAACCAGAGAGGAGCTTTGCTCCAGCTAAGGCCACCTATCTCAGAGTCAAACCAACTGCCACCCTCTGGACAAGGAGGGAAATGTCATGGGCTAACAGTTATGAGTGGTTTGCTGACCTCCAGGATAATCCCTGAGACATATTCAGGGGGTCACTGAAGTTAGCATTACTTTATACTAATGCCAAAATATTGTTTTCTGTTCTCTTGTTTTGATGTATGTGCTTCTGATTAAAAACGGCTGGCTAAGACTGATGATGTCTCAGTAGAAATTGAGACTATAGCAACAAACAACATGTCTGCATATTATTTTGATACCAGGTATCCTTTTTTGTTATATTTATAAATATATATAATACATTATATATTATTAATAAATATCTAATTTATTATTTATTATCATGACAAAAGTGAAATAGTATTTACGTTATTTTAAATGATGACCATGAAGATCTTCAGAAAATAAAGTACAGGTGGAAAATGTAAACCTTTGACTGCTTTTTCTAATTTATTCTAACTCTGTATTTAGTTAAGAAAACAAAGAAAAAAAACCCATGAAATGTTATTAAAATGAGAACTGAGTCACTATAGCTCATGCATTCCGAAGTTACATAGCGAGGTGTTAAGATGGTTTTAATAGAGGCTGGGAGGTGGCTCAGTGCTCCAGAGCACTCACTGCTCTTTCAAAGGATGGGTTCAATCCCTAACAACCAAAGGATGGTTTATAGTGACCTCTAACTCCAGTGCCAGGGGATCAGACACTCTCTTCTAGAGCCTGAGCTCACCACACATGCATGTGAAGCCCTGAAATACATGGAGACAGAACACCCTACACATAAATAAACAAGTACACACACAAACACCATCAATTTAACAGTGATTGGTCACCATTTTGTAATAGAGCATAAAGAACACAAATCATTACTGTGACCTTTTCCTCACAGAGTAAGTCAGAAAGAAATACAATTCTTCCAGACTCAGAACCTCTTGATCCCCAAACCTAAACCTTGGAAGCAAACACTGCTATAATCAGTTATTTGATAAATGCTAAATCATTGCTCGGAATATATTTCATGAGTATTTTCTAAAGACTTTGTGCGAGAACCAACTATACAAGCAGTTCCTATTGGTCTGTAAATTGGAAAATTAAAATCTGCAGAAAAAAAAGAGGACTTGGGACCTTTATCCCACCATGCTGCAATTATTTAAATGGATATGTACATGCATTCTAAACAATTTTACTTACAGAAGTCACAAACTGTAAAACGATAAACTCCTTTTTACTAGGAATAAAGTGGTAGCTGATGCATTTATTTTGTGGGCATCATAATAACCAAGATGGTGCTAAGCATGAACTCACTGTCCACGATTGTAACCAAACATTTTAAAGGAATTATGAAAAAAAATTAGCTGTCTTACTGTTTTTATGTTTTCTAGCCATTAATTGAGATGCATTTTTGAAAGGTAAAAATTGACAGTGACAGTAATTATGAAATCAACACTAAAGCATGATTTTTACAAAGGCCATCTTAATTAGTTTTCTTTGTCAAAAATCTTCATAGCTTCATGAATTAAAACTTAGAAGTATCTGTTCTTTTGATTTGCCTGTTTCTTCGTACAGGCCAATAATTGGTGTTATTGACTGAAGATGAGTGGATGTTCTCATCCCAAGCTTTCTCTGAGCTCCTTTTGTATATCAGTACTCTCAAGAAATTGTTCTGTGTAGAGCTCACTAAACAGAGAAGAATGTAACAGAGCAAGAGATTTACCAGCCTTCCATGATCTTCCTACAACCCTGAAGTTTGCCTTAAAATTTGTTGGACATACAGTCAGTGACAGTTTAGACCTTGGCGGTCTCTATTTGACCCATATCTTCTTTTAGTAAACTCACGGCCACCTTCATCAGCTCAATCTTTCCTCCCTAAAGTACTTCTCAATAAATTCATTGCTCTCCTTTAATTTTTTTTTGAGTAAAAACTGAATTGACTTCAATCTCAACCTGTGACTTCTGTGACTGCTCCTTTTTTGAATCTTCAGCGTAACACATATGGCGTTAGTGTGAAGGACTGCCATGCACCCAAGCACAGCGACTGTGTTGAGTTGGAAACCGAGCTAACTACCTGTTTTTTCATGAAGCATTATGTCTGACAGCTGTCAATCTCTGGATATCCAGATTTGTGTAACCGGCAAATATTTTCTTGGCAATGAGCAAATTAAGATTGTTTATTTACGATAAACAACAAGGTGTAGTTCAGTTGATAAAATCAGAGCTCTCCAGAGAAAATGGCACTTTTAGCAAGCTGTTTTCCATTTCTGTAAGCTTCTTCATTATTTATTATTTATTTTCAAAATCAACATTACCTTCAGTTAGCATTTCCTTAACTGAACACATGAACATATCTACTTACAGCTTTCAAATTGGAAGGTCATTTTGATTTCATGGAGAGTTTTCTTAGTTCCACTCTTACCCATAATATAATATGTATTAATGTCTAATTAATAACTGTTTTGCTTTTATGTAGAATTTTACTCTCATGTGTAATGGGGCATGAATTTTCATGATGGTCCTCAAGGGCTGAAAGCAGTATTCTTTTTTTTTTTTTTTTTTTTTTTTTTTTTTCCGGAGCTGGGGACCGAACCCAGGGCCTTGTGCTTCCTAGGCAAGCGCTCTACCACTGAGCTAAATCCCCAACCCGAAAGCAGTATTCTTTAATGTGTTTAATGAATGAATGAAAAAAACAAAACAAAACAAAAACGAAAGCATTGTCATATAAGAATTAGTGTTCTCTAGAGAAACAAACTTTACAGAAGGAGCCTAGAGAGTGAGGAGGAAATTTATTAGATCAGTTGTTCTCAACCTGTGCTTTTCTACCCTTTTGGGAGCTGAATGACCTTTTCACTGGGGTCAGCTTAAACCACTGGAAAACACAAATATTTACATTACAATTCATAACTATAGCAAAATTTTATTTATAAAGTAACAACAAAAATAAATTCATGGTTGGGGGCCACTACAACACAAGGAACTATATTAAAGTGATGCAGCATGAAAGGTTGAGAACCACTGTATTACAATGTGTTCCAGCTATGATCATGATAAGACAACAATAGCTGAGTATGAGTGGCAAGTCCAAGAATCCAGAAGTTTCTCAGTCAGTGAGCCTGGATGTTTCAGATAGTTTTAAGCAGACACTGGA
Organism: Rattus rattus; assembly: GCF_011064425.1. Lineage (NCBI taxonomy): Eukaryota > Metazoa > Chordata > Mammalia > Rodentia > Muridae > Rattus > Rattus rattus. The sequence continues at coordinate 157,521,091 of NC_046156.1, read as the reverse complement.
ATTCTGAAGTAGTAGGGCTCTAACGCCAGGGAAGGAAAGGATTTGCTGTCAAGGTGAGAGCAAGCAGGCCGAAAGCAAAAAGCTTCCTTCTTCCATGTCCTTGCATAGGCTTCCAGCAGAAGGTGTGGCCCAGATTACAGGTGTGTCTTCCTGCTTCAAGATCAGATTAAAGGTATATGTAATGCTACCTCAAAGTTCTGGACTAGAAGTGGGTCTGCCCACTTCAAACCAAACTAAACACAACAACAACAACAACAACAACAACAACAACAGCAGCAGCAAGAACCCCACCTCACTGGTGTGCTGTCTGTTTCTGGATTCCAGTTAATTCTAGATGCAGTCAAATTGACAACTGAGAAAAGTCATCACAAAGATAATAAAGTGGCTAATACAAAGTCTCAATGCAGGCAGATTCATCACTGTTTCCTCTTCTGTTCTGTGACTTTTCTTCTAGGAAACCCTGCTTCTGATTCAGGTGGGTGCATTCTGTTCTCAGCCAGGTGGAATACGGATGAGAAGCCCCCACGGCGAAATTCACCAGCCAGAGTAATTATGGCCTGTGACTAAAGAGATTTTGTAGATGTAAAGGGTTCTGTAGGCAGATTTCATGGTTTGAGTAAAAGCTTTGAGACCCGTGACAATTCTGCACTTGGTCCCAAGGGGTCTCCCCATATGTGCCTAACAGTGTCCCTTTATTTGGGCAGTATGTAGGTTTGTCTGACTGTCACTCAGGCACCCCGAGGCCCAGCTTTCTTCTCCATCCCTGTCCCCAGTAGATTGCCTCTCTGTTTGCTCTAAGGTAGATGCTTTTGTATGTTCTAGGAAGAAATCAAACGATGTGGGCTCCTTCCTCATACTGAAAGGTTCTGTCAGTGCCATGTCACTATGCAGAAGCACATGGATAGAACTGTTTACTTACTAGACACAAGAATATGAGATGTGAGCTCTAGGTGAGTTTTTTAACATGGGAATAATCCACCTGTGGCCAGGGAGAGGAAACACATCTCCTTTTTTTTTTCACGGTGAAGATCCACTTCATGTGTTCACCCTACTGAATGAGAGTCAAGACCATTACCCAATATTTTAGTCGAATTAAGCAAGCTTTATTTTCTGTCAGAAAGAACTGTCTTTTTAAAGTGGTGTTGGGAAAACCAATCTCAAAAGTAGGAGAAAGAATGCAGCCTGGGGGTTTCCAATGATTGGGGGATTTTTCAGAGGAATTTTAGTTACATAGGAGCTTGACAGAACACATTGTCTTCTCAGGGTGGGTGTAGGTCAAGTCTCAGGCAGGTGTAGAGTAAGTTGAATCCCAGAAAGGTTCAAGTTATGGTCTGGTCAATTGGTACGATACAGAAACTTAAATTTTATAGAAAACAAAAGTGAACTTATTTTGACCTTGTAACAAGATGGCTACTGATCTTAAGATGGAGTCAAGCTGGTTCATTGTATGCCACATGCCCATCTGAACAAAGAGCTCCTTGCCATGTACAGTGCCAGAAAAAATTTTCCCTTGGTAAAATTCAGAGAGATTGGAAAATTAATAGGATTTGCTTCATTTAATTATTCTTAAGAAAAAGGATCTTGGAGATAGGTATTTCATATGCTAACGTTGATTATGTTCAAATTTTTTAAGTAGATAACATCTGTTTATTTTTTTTAACTCTCTTTTCCTTGAAATTTGAGCTCATATCCATTTACCTGTGGATGACTCCCAGGGAATCTTTGATAATGTGTCCAAACAGATTTCTCAGAGGTACTCCCTGCCCATCCCCCTACCCAGATCCTCTCTGGAAATGTTGGCTCTCCCTGCAAACTCTCCTCAGCAAGGGGAGTATTAGCTGCTCGGACTTACAGAACTCTCCCTGTTTTCTCTTGAAACTATGTAGATGTCCTTAGCGAGCTCTATAAATGCTTCCGTAACATGTGGCCTACAGCTGGTCTTGTCCCATTGTGGCTGCACACTTTATGTATAGTAGCCAGCGAGATTCTTACCCAGCAGGTCAAAGGTCTTCACTCTAGGGAGCACCACTCTGAGTTCCTGCTACAGGAAGTCTTGATTGTGGCTTAGGGAATCCCTCATGATTTGAGCACTGCTGTTCTTCTGCCCATTCCCCTCCACAAGCCTCACCGTCTGTGCCACCGCATCCACACGTCTTGCTTTTAGAACATTCTTTTTCACATCCCCTTGGAGTATTTTTCTCCAGACAATTCATCTGGATCTCTTTCTCATTCTTTGTAATGCTACTTTTTCAAACTGACTTTCTGGGACCTTGCTCCTGAAGATGTGTTCCTGTTTATTTCTGGTTGTTTTTCTTATCCTAGTTTCTTACCTTTTTTTTTTTTTTACAGTACAATAAAATTAACAGCATAATTCAAGTATTTCTCCCTCTCCTCCCCCTTTCCCAGTCTCCATGACTCTCTCTCTTTCCCTCCCTTCCCCTCCCTTTCCTTTGTCTCCCTTAAGGACAGTAATATTTTGTTAACTAGTGTTCTAGCATGACAGCTCACGGTAAATATCAACAGATCTTATTTCATGAACAAGTTTTTATTTTTTTATTAACTTGAGTATTTCTTATTTACATTTCGATTGTTATTCCCTTTCCCGGTTTCTGGGCCAACATCCCCCTAGCCCCCCCCCCCCCTCTATATGGGTGTTCCCCTCCCCTTCCTCCCCCCCCTACCCCCCCCCCCCCAACAATCACGTTCACTGGGGGATGAACAAAGTTTTTTATGGACATATATGGGATCTAGAGAGATAACTCAGTAGTTAAGAGCACTGACGGTTAAAATTGAGTATGTTCAAGTTCAGTTCTCAGCAACACTCTCAACCATCTGTAATGGGATATAATGTACTCTTCTGATTCTGAATCTGACGACAGCTACAGTGTACTCATATAAATAAAAATAAATAAATAAATAAGAAAGTATATGAATTGAATTTCTGTTAATTTTGTGCTTTTATAGATGACTAGGTATAAAATTAAAAATATATGTCAGCCTTTTTTTTTTGTTTGTTTTTTGTTTTTTGTTTTTTGTTTTTTGGTTGGGAACTTGTTGTGTAGAGCATGTTGACATTGAACTCTCCAGTGATTCTCCTTGCCTCTGACACCCGAGTACTGGGACTGACATGGTATGCAACATCACACCATTATTTATTTATTATTTTAATTATCTTTACTAATACATTACATGTAGGTACTACAGTTCTACAGTGTTATTGCATCCATGAACATGTAAGGTACATACGTTTTCGAACTATTTTCAGTGTTGTTTCAATACTTTGAAGTGCTGTGGATGTTTTTACAACATAAGGAACACATTAGTTCCTCATATCAAACCTATCAAAACAGCATCGTGGTGAGAGACATGTTCCAGAAGAGACGACAGGAGAGGGTTAGCGGGGGGAGAAAGTAACTCTTGCAGAAAATGAAAACACGAAATAAAAGTAAATTTAGTCTAGCAGCAGCTAAGGAAACATTAACAGGGGAAAAGAAAATCCAGGAAATGTCTTCAAAAAACCTTCATGTTCTATCCTCATTTTAACCAGCAGGTGGCACTGTTGGCATATAAAACTATTATTCTCGGAGGACGCAGGACAGGCAAGTGGAAAAGTAGGGAAGGCACCTAAAACCACCACTTAGCTCACTGTGGTCAGTGCAGATTCCCAGCTCTTTCCAGACAGCATTTCCTCTTTATTGCTGAGACCCCCAGGGACTGTCTCATTGATGCTCATTAGTAACTCAATCAGCTCACGCTTAGTGTCTTGTGATTTCTTTGCTTTCATCTCTTTCCCTTCTCCTCTTGCCTCCAAGGCGAATCTCCTGGCCATCCTCCTCCTCAGGGAGCAGCCTGCCACCTGTTCTGGTACCACACACTCCTCTGGGTGCCATACAGATCTCGCGGGACCCTGCTTCTGCAGCTGCCAGGGAGAGAGGTTGATGAAAAGTTCATCAACAGTAAACAGCCTGTGTGGCCTCCCCTGGGGTGGGAGTGGGGCATGGGGAGAGTTTACTAAGGTGGAAACCAATGGATTTGAGTCCTGCTGTCAATGCCAGGAGAGGGGCTTCACCTGCCCCCCTGTAACTCATAATTCTTCCCCAAGTTTTCTACAAATGGAAGGGAGACTTGTGCTTGAGCACTGGGTTAAACGAGGGTCTGAAAGCAATTAAGTAGGTAAATATCAAAGGCTCAGTTATTAAAGGCTCCTTTCTCACAGCCCATTGCCAATGGTTACTCTCACCACTCCTAGGGTCTGCACTCCTGTTGATTCATGGTGTTATGCTTTAAGCTCAGCTGGTGCGCTTCAGTTTTCTCAGCTCTCGCTTTTCTGTTGCTAAAGACGATGGTAACCTTTCTTCACGCCCCCCTCCTCTGTTTCCCCCTCTCGAGGTCCTATTCACATAACCACCCACCCATCCACACCGTTCTTCTACTCCCTAAAAGACATTTCTAGAATTAGAGAAAGCAGACATACAATATTTCTGGGAAATTGGTTATAATTTTGTAGCTCAGAGGTCCAGGAACTCCGGTTATTTTTTAAATAAATGTCTTTCTCGTGCTTTTGAGAGGACTTTGGGTTTTGCTTAACTGACCCTTAATGGAGACACTCAAACCAGCTGTGAGCACTATTGATGGAATTTTTGAAAATCCTTTTTTAAAATTTATTTTCTTATGATGATGATGACGACGACGACGACGACGATGATGTGTAGGGGTGTTTTGCCCGCATGCATGTCTGTATACCGCATGTGTGCCTGGTGCCCTCTGAGAGCAGAAGAGGTTGTTGTAAAAGGAATTACAAAAGGTTGCTAGCCACCCTGTGGGTGCTGAGGATGGGACCAAACCCTCTGGGAGAGCAGTCAGTGCAGGTAACTCCTGAGCTCAGCTCCAGCTCCCTTACTGAGTACTTTTAAAGTTAACAGTAGTGACCACGACAGAAGCATGATGTATAAAGTAAAACAGCTAGCGAACACCACCACATTTCTTCCCACCCCCAGGTCTCCCTCTCTAGTCATAAAAGTAGGAGGATGGTGGCATCAATGTAGATTCGTACACTTCCTGTCATCTTGCAGAAGGCATCTTTTTTTTAAAAAATTATTTCATCATTTATTGTGATCAGTATCTTTGTTTGTTTTTTTAAAATTACATCTTCACTTATTTGCTTTGGGAAGAGGGTGAGAGCGCATCTTGCCTTCCCCCATAGAGGTTCGTTCCGTTCAGGTTTATAAACTTAAAAAGTTCTACCGACTTACAATTTCAAATGCTTTATAGGTTTTCGCTTTAAAAATGTCCACTCTTTTAAAACCCAAATTCTCTGTAAACCCTTCCCCCCAATCGTTTTTTAAAATTTAAAGTCAACTGTGGGGTCCTGTAAAATAAAAAAAAAAAAATGAAGTCATTTCTTACTTCAAGGGGGAAGAACCAGGGCACATTCACAATCTGAACAAAGTAAAACTACAAGTTAAACCCAACAGTTTAGCTAACAGAATGTCTATCGAAGAAGGCATCATACTTAAAGCAATTACTATTGGCTTACAGACAATTCCGCTAGGCTCTGCCCAACAGCTATCTAGCAACAACTTACATCATCAATGCTCATGCAAGCCAGGTGCAGCAGGGCATAAGAGGACTCCTGGCTACCCTAGCCTCCTCCTTCTCCTCCCCCCTCCTCCCCCTTCTGCTCTTCCTTCTCCTTCTCCTCCTGCTCCTCCTCCTGTTCCTCCTCCTCCCCCCCTCTTCTCTTCTCTTCCTTCTCTTTTCTTCTCTTCCTCCTCTTCTCCTCCTCCTTCACTCTCTCACTGTGTTCTTACATGTTCCCAGCTCTCCTCTCTTACTCTTTTTCTCTTTCTTCCTGTCCTTCTCTGTTCTCCCCTTTCTCTGCTTCTACCTGTTTCCAGGTCTCTGCTCCCTTGCCCCATAAAAAAACCTTCTTTATAGTAGGTCTGTCACATGACATGATTCCTTAGGGGACACCTCAGCATGATTCCACCAGATATTCCCTTATTCCCCCCACCCTGCATTATATCACTTTATATTTCATATGATTACCACAGTGCTTGAGATGCCTAGTAAACATGAGCAGTTACATTTGCATGTGTGCGTGCTGCCAATCAAAGAGTCTCAAGAAACAAGAACCATCTGGTGCCCGATTCTTGTTAGATTCTGACATGGGTGACACCGGTGACATTCAGGACATGTCGACAGATGGTAATATTTTGAGAAGGTGGGTGGATTGAATATTAATCTCTTAAGACTGTAAGTATGAGAGTATGCCTTGAAAAATAAATTAAAAGTACACCCGTGCTATCACATTTGCAAGACTTTAATCAAGATATTTAGACACCAGTTCAGCCAGCATGATTTGCTGATTTGACTCATTAGAGTTGATACAAAAGGAGATACTGTATTTAAGAAGCCTTTGCTTCTGTTGGAGATAGGAGACAAGGGACTTTGCCTAAAAGTTAGAGCAGGAAAGGGAGATGGCAAGAGGGTATCAGCAAACTTAAGAACTGGAGAAGAAAAAACAGGTCAAAATGAAATGTCCTACTGTCCATACTTACGTATGTCAGGTGACATAAAAATAAGGATTTCCCTCCTCTCATCAAATTTTAAGTTTGCATGTAGTTTTATAAGTTTACATATAATTTTACATATATTTCAAGTTTTATTAAAATCCTACATCCAAGTTGAATGTGACTGGAGCACGTGACTGGAGGAAAATAGATCCTCTATAACAGAAATGCAGTGTACATTCAGGAGGAATGGGGCCTTTGTGAATCACATTAGAGGTGTTAGAGGGGGCATAACTGCTTTTTAGCAAGTATTAAGAGAGGGAAAGGGCCCCAGGAGCAGGCCTGTCTGCCTTGCTGTACGCAGTGAATGTATCTGATTGGGAGGAGGGGCACTCCCTGCATTGTCTGCACTTTAATGTAAGGGAGAAACTGTTGAGAAAAAAATAAGAAGATGGGCCATTGGCTATTATTCTGTCTCTTTAGTTTGCACACCGTACCTCAAGATTTTTTTCAACTGAGTGTGTGGATGGCAAGATTACAAATGGAAATGCAAGCCCATGAGGCACTGTTCGAAACACTGTTGCAATGACAATGCCAAGGGAGGCCAGGGTAACTGCCTGGCAAAGTTAAAACTGCACTTCTGTTACGTAGACATATTTATAAAATAATATTGTGAGACTAGTGATGGTTTTTAATCTATCTATCACTCTGATTTTCTGAATTAAAGGTAACTTTCTCAGTTGTATGCATTCATATCACACGTACACTAACTTTCTCATCTGTGTTACTCAACAGAACTGCCCCTTTAACATACCAGCAGCTGACTGTTGATAGGATCTCGAAGCAGGGCTTAGACTCTGTCCCCAGGGTCCTCAGCACTTCTGAGAAGACTCCCTTGAGGAGTGAAAATGTGTAAGGAGCACGCAGCCTGTTTCCTCACTGCCTTTCTCTTTCCTTCTATAGAAGTTTCTCGGTAGAACTTGAATATTTCTGTGTTTAATGTATATTTACCACTTCATTAAGGACAGGAGTTCATGGCAAAATGTTCCAAATCTCACTAACTATATTGTTAGGTCTCAAACCCTGGGACAAATGACTGAGGTGCCTACTTAACATATCAAAGCAGACTTGACCTCTCCGTTATCCTGGCATCTACCTGTTATAGGGTACGGCTGGCATACCTTGCCCCTTACCCTAGGTTCTCCCTCCCAGGGGCTGACCTGCCCTTCTCCCAGCTACCCTTCTCTATATAATCATGCCAGTTTGGTTACCTGGCCTATTTGTTTATTCTTCACCCTTCTGGACTCTTGGTTTGGCTTTCCCCTCTCTTACATGGCCCAGTTCATCTGGTCATGCTCACTCTGAACTCTCTCACATGTCCCTGCCTCTGGCTATGTCTTCCCTTTTATGTATAATACACTTTTTTCTCTACTGTACTGAAGAACAGTCATGTCCATTTCTTTCTATTTCTCTTTTCCATTCAAATATGAGATTTACAAATCTTTCATTTTTTTTTCTATTACCATAGAATTATTGCTAGGACCAGCTTTTAACATTTCTTTATTGGTAATCTCCAAATGTAGATTCAGGTGTAGAGAGCACAGAGATTTGTCTGTTGAGGATAATTTCAAAAGCTATTTTGTTTAATGATGGCAGTGGCTGTTGGTATTCTGTCTAAGCTCCACCCCCACAGCCACCTGGAGCCAGGTATGCTCCACCCCACGGTTGCCTGGCAACAGCCAGCTGTGCCTGACTATAAAAGGGGCTGCTTGTGCCCTCCTCTTTCTCTTACTCCTCTCTTACCCCCTCTTACTCTTTGTTCTTCTCTGTTCTTGCCCCCTTTCCCTCTCCACCACGTGCCCATGGTCAGCTTTTCCTCTCATCCTCTACTCTTTCTCTCTCATTAAACCTATCCACATGGAACCATGTCGTCTGGGTGTGTTCTGTCCAGGCATGGGCTGAGATTTAAACCCTAACAGTGGCCATATATGTTTATCCCTGTCTCAACTGTAGGGAGTTGTATTGGATTAGGGCCTGGCCGCCTTGTGACTGTATGGCCACAGTTAAGATGACTGCCATAAAGTCTTGAGATTGTTGGACAAAAGCCTCTCCATGAATTTAAGGCAAAAGAAGATTACAATCACAGAACGCTTTTAGCCCTTTCAACAAGACCCTTCTGGGTCTCTTGCAAGGTTTGACCCCTGCTGAGTCCTGCTGATGCATGTGGAAGCCTTTTGTTCCTACAAAGGAGCAGTCTTCCCCCGTACATGCACCTGGGTGGTGACAAATTCTTTTCCTGCCTTTTGTCTTCTCTGCCTTTGTCTTTAAGATTTAGGCTGATCTTCCTGGATATTTCCCTAGTTTATTCAGGTCACATAGTTGGTCTTTTGTTACTGAAGTCTTAAGCCAGGGTTTCCCACTGTGCTTCCCAGATATTTTCTACCTGGTGTACTTGGGGTATATAGTTTGGTGAATAAAGTTACAGGAGCCCCTTCCTCTTCTGGCTTGACACGAATAACCCGTGTGTGTGTGTGTGTGTGTGTGTGTGTGTGTGTGTGTGTGTGTGTGTGTGTTTTTAATCCCACAGGCTTTCACCTGATTTTTGTACTGTGTTGGTGCAGGCACCGACATCAACAGTAAAGAATTTGAAAAATTTAAAAGGTAAACAATAGTAAACTCAGATACGTGAACAAGAAACCCAGATAGAAACATATTAGTACATTTTTTACCAACTTAATTTTAAAAGAAGATTGAACTGAGCCTGGTAGTGTACACCTGTCATCCCCATACTTGGGAGGCAGAGAAAAGAAAATTAGAAGTCCAAGCTACCCTCAGCTACATAATGAATTTATACTCAGCCTGAGGTACATAAGTCCCTGACTCAAAAAGCTTAAATAAATACAAGAATTAAGGTAAAGTAAGTAACTAAAGTAAATAATTAAATAAGATAAAATAGAAGGAAGTTTGAAAGTCTTACTCAAATGGCTAAGCCCATTGAACTGAATTTCCATTCACTCCAGGGTCAACAATGGGTGAGAAACCTATCTTTGAATAGGAAGTCTTCTGATGTAGAAAAATGCTACTTAGAAAGGGTCATATAGAAGAATAGACCCTTAACCTAGAATTTCAAGACTCATAGCCTGGTGCTTCAGGAGCTGCCATGAACCCGAGAACTAGTTTTTCCATTTGAAATCTTGACCCTGAAATTTAAATAGGAAATAATTCAATTGGTTCTGCTCATTCATTGGAGAAAAGTTAGTGCACTCATTTAACTCTTTCAGATAATAGTTTTAATGTCATCAAAGGCAGAAAACTGAAATAAGGAACACTGTTCTCCCCCCCCCTCCCGCCCCCCAGAAGGTGGGGACCGAACCCAGGGCCTTGCGCTTCCTAGGCAAGCGCTCTACCACTGAGCTAAATCCCCAACCCTAGGAACACTGTTTTTATGTCACTTCTACACCACCAACCCTTACTATTTTGTCATTTAGGAACTTTAAAACTCTGGTCTTTCTTGCTGTTACAAAGTTTGGACAATTTATTTCAATTTTTCTAAGTTGGACAAAGCAAGGAGAGATCCAGGAGAGGACAAGCTGGGATTAGCTGTGTGTTTTCACATTTCAGCTGGACTAACATCCACATGCTTTGTACTGTGAAGGTAAAATTGGCCTTCCTCAGCTCTCATGTCTGCCTTCAAGCTCAGCAGAGAGGACAAGGAGCAATTGTTTTATTTCTTCACCTTCAAGTGACATCACCCAGGCAGGGTGGTGGCAAATGGTTGAGGAATGTCACACAGTGTCTGAAGGTGCTAATCTGTCTTCTCATGGAGCAGAGACATTCAGTCTGTGGTGACACATAGATGCCAACTTTCAGAAGCTAGCAAGGATAGATTAATTAGGAGATGTAGAGGACACTAGGATTCTAATTAAAGTTGCCCACTTACCTTCTTGCAGAGAAAAATTGGCTTAAGCTGGAGTCTGTCTGTGACACAGAAGGAATTATGCTACTGAACTACTCATTGTCAATCAGAATCTAAGAAAATAACTACAAATCATATCTGCAGACAGCTCTCACCATTGTGACAACCTCCAGAACATAGGGCTGGTGGGGTTTCTCTTCCTCCATGTACATTTGCTTAGGTTCAACCAATTGAACTCTAAAAGCGTTAGAACTTCTGTTCACAAGAGTCTGAATACCTTCTTCTAGCACTGGAGAGTCAGGGCTTATAGAAAGCCCTCCTGTTCATAATTCTTGATATTTCTTGGACCGCTAGCTTTGCTGTGTGGCTCTGTAGCCAGCCAGTCAACTGTCTATGCTCTAAGCCATGCTTGTGCTAACTTTACTTGCTTACTCTTCTTTGTCTATTTTTCCCTCTCCTCCACCACTTTGCTTGTCTCTCCTTTGTGTTTTGCAGCACTGAGAATTGAACTAGGGCCTATGAGCTACATCCCAGTCCTTTTTATCTGTATAGTGATAAGTCTTGCTGAGTTGTCCAGGCTGTAGCTCAGACTGGCACTAATCTTGCTAGGTAGTGCAGGCTGACCTTCACCTTGATATATATTAACACACACACACACACACACACACACACACACACACACACACACACACACACACACTGTCCAGATAGGCTTTGAACTTGTAATCCACCTTTCTCAGTCTCCCAAGTAGCTGGAGTTGGAGTTTCAGACATGTTAAGACCAGCTTCATTTTCTCCTTCTTTTCTTTTAAGGACTACCAGTATAGCCTCTTTTTAGAAGCCCATTTTGACTAGATTTCTTCATCTCTGCTCTAATGGGTTTGGCTTACAATCATGCCTGCTTTTTACAGCTCCTACTTGTTCTGGGCTCAGGTCTTTAAAGGCAGATACCTGTGTATTTTATGTCTGTAACTTCAAAACTGACACAGCACTCAGATGTTGTCATCGATGAATGAATATTTGAGAATGAATGCGTTAGCATAAATAGGTTATTGGTTAATGAAAAGCAAACAACAGCTATTTCATAATATTTGCTGTCTGTTTAATCAACTGCCCCATCTTTCATCCTGGTTGTATGTCTGGCACTGTGATGGACACTGGGATACAAAATAGTGTGACAGTGTTTTTGACATGACAAGGTTTGAAAACATTTTTAAGGGAGAATGACAAATAGTGAAAATCATATTAATGTATTCATTTTTAAATAGAAAAATACTCTTAAATGTAATCTTCTGCATGTGATCCAGTATATGGTCACATTTTAAAAGATTAAGGAGTTAAAATAAAGTAAATATAATTTATTCTTTGTACTATTTCAATATGTATTTGAAAAGCCAATCTTTGCTCTAGCATCAGAGACACAAATCCTGCGTATTCTTACAGAGTATAGGGCATTCAGATTCTTCTTGTCCTGCCACAGGTAGCTGCTCCACAGTGCACTACATTGCCACGGAAGACACATAAATATGCATGCATATACAAACATAAATAAATGCACACATACATAAAATACACACAAACACATACACAGATAAAAATCTATACAAATTTGTAGAATATACTCATGCACACATACAGACTCAAACATGCAGGCACACATACATATGTGTAATCAAATGCACATGCACACATAACCACACACAAGTGCACACATGCAGATGTGCACATCCACACATGGATAAACATATATACTTAAGCACATATACTCACGTACACAAATACATAATATGTACATTCATAAATACATACATATGTGCACATACATATGAAGTTGTAGCCTTTATCACTGTCATATACTCACATATGCTCACACATATACTCACATACAGAAATACATAAGATGTACATGCATAAATACATACATATGTACACATACATATGAAGTCATAGATTTTATCACTGTCAGCCCTGTTCTCTAGAATTCCAGAGTAGCAGGAGAACAATAGTGTCTCTCCCCTAACTCAGCCATCATCTCATAGAGTGAGACTCAGCAGAGCTTAACAGGAGACGTAGAAGAATTGAGGCAAGCTTCAATTTCAGTATGTGCCTATCTCTTGGGCTTGAGATCAGTGTTTGCTAGGATTGCTTCAGGTTTCTCCATGTGATGCAAGCTATTAGTGACCTGAAATAGTCAACTGGCATTTTATAAAGGTCAGAGGTCACCACAACAGAATTTGTGTAGAAACAATGATTAATCCATAAGAAGCTTACATACATGGCCAGAAGACCAGGGAGATGTCCAGAGGCCAGTTACCCAGTGTGTGTCTGTAGTCAGGAGGACAGTAGTCATCCAAAAACAGAGTAAGTGGAGTGGACCTAATAAACTCAATAGTATTATGGAAGCAGGATACCCTTCCTGCATTGAGTAGAAGTTCCTACCCTAGTATGGCATGGAACCCTTAAGGTATTTTAGAATTATCCTACTTTATGTTTTTTTTCACATATTCAGAATAATAATTTTTAAGATGATGTCTAGGGGGCCCATGGTTCCATGATGTGCCTACCAAAGGTGCTGGTCTTAAAGATTCCACAGAAACAAAAGTCAACCCTGTTGTAGATGGTGTGTTTCTACCCTTTAGGGACTTAGGAGCAGTTATTGACTCCACCTACAAGGTACATAGCTAGTAGATAAAGGATGCATAGGAGAGTCAGAAGAGGTGAGAAAGCTCAGCATGGGCTTAAAGACTATTCACTAGCACAGGTAAATCCCCAGTCCTTCTTTGGTGTTACCTTCATGTCATGTAATGTATTACCTTCTTTTCTTTTAGTACAAGTCTAAATCATCTGATTTTCCAAAGGTGTAGAATAAGCACTCTTGAAGTGGTCTGCTAATTAGGGATATAGCAATCTATGACAATTGACTTATGAAATGACAGTAAAGGTCAGTTTGGGCTTGATAAATATAGAGCATGCATTGGCCTGTGGTTACACCCTCATTTTAGCAGTAGTTCTTGAAACTGTGGCTTTCTTCTGTGAAGAATAAATAGCCCAGAAAGATGCCTTTATTCTAATTCTCAGAATCTGGAAACACTACGCAACAGACAGTTGTGGGCTTTACAGATGTGATGGTTAATTCTAATAAACAATCTGGTGGGATGTAGAATTACTACAGAGGCAAACCTCTGGCACTATCTATGAAGGGATGTTTAGACTAGATTAACTGAGGTAGAATAGCTACCCTAAATGTGGGGAACACCATTCCATGGACTGGGGAACTAATCTGAATACAAAGGAGAAAGTGAGCTGAGCACAAGCATTCAATGCTGCTTCCTGACTGTGGAAACAGTGTGAACAGCTGTCTGATTTGCTGAGTCCTTCATGGCATCTATGGAAGGGATGGTGTGGCACAGTCCTTGTCCCTGGAGCAGAGTAAGCAGGGTGTACACCTCCATGAGCGTTGATGGTTTCTTGACATAAGGCTTGTTTTTATAATAATGTACACAATTTACTTTATGTTCCTCCATGGAGTAATATTCTCCCTGCCAAGGTTTTTGGGGTAAGTCTTCTCTTCCAAGGTTAATGACTCCATGATAATCAGAGACAGCATGAGTCTGGGAGGCAAGGGTATGTCTAATGTTCTTAGCAAAATGGTAAACACTGTGGCCTTCAGGACATCCCTTAAATCTGTGTGAAGGAACTCTGAAAACATGAGTTCAGTAATGTATACTTTATCAAGTATACAAAATATAAGGATGAAATATGAATTATACGAGGGGCTTCACGGACCTAAAAAAACAGAGGCAGCTGCACTATGAACCAGCTTGTCAGAAATATATTTAAAATGGAAATAAAAAGATTTGGGGAGTGGTAATCACAAAGTACTTAACAAAGGCAGGCAGATTCCTGAGTTCAAGAGTTTAGGCCTGGGAGAGAGTGAGTTTAGGCCCAAGAATGGTAGAAATGTCGATCTCAGAGTAGGATCTTACCCAGATAGCTTATTGTCTGTGTGTACAAAGGCAGGAAGATCTCTGAAATCAATTGCAATGTTAAAAAATGTACCTGCTGTCCACTCTGGAAATCAATCTGGTGATTCCTCAGAAAATTGGATAAACTTCTACCTGAAGACCCAGCTATACCACTCCTGGGCATATACCCAAAAGATGTTGTACTGTACTATGCAGACATGTGCTCCAATATGTTTATAACAGCCTTATTCTTAATAACCAGCATCTGGAAGCAATCCAGATGTTCCTCATCTGAAGAATGGATACAGACAATGTGGTTCATTTATACCATGGAATACTATGAAGCTATTAAGAACAAGGGCTCTGAAGGTCCATTCCTTCAGTATCTGTTCCAAACTTTGTCTCCATATCTCCTCCTATGAATATTTTTGTTCCCCCTTTTAAGACTGAAACATCTGCACTTTGGTCATCCTTGTTCTTGAGCTTCATGTGGTCTGTGGATTGTATCTTGGGTAATTTGAGCTTTTGGGCTAATATCCACTTATAAGTGAGTGCATACTATGTGTGTTTTTCTGTGATTGGGTTACCTCACTCAGGATGGTATTTTCTATTTCCATCCATCTGCCTATGAATTTCATGAAGTCATTGTTTTTAATAGCTGAGTAGTACTCCATTGTGTAGGCCTACCACATTTTCTGTATCCATTCCTCTGTTGAAGGACATCTTGGTTCTTTCCAGCTTACCCAGAAAATATTGCTGATGACTAGAAGTGCATGCTGACAGGAGCATGATATAGCTGTCTCCTGAGATGCTCTACTAGAGCCTGACAAATACAGAGGTGAATGCTCACAGCCAACCATTGAACTGAGAACGGGGCTCCTGATGGAGGAGTTAGAGAAAGAATTGAAGGAGTTGAAGGTGTTTGCAACCCCATAAGAACAATACCAACCATCCAGAGCTCCCAGAGACTAAACCACCATCCAAAGAGTACACATGGACAGACCCATGGCTTCAGCTGCATATGTAGCAGAAGATGGCCTTGTTGGGCACCAATGGGAGGAGAAGCCCTTGGTCCTGCCAAGGCTGGATCCCCAAGTGTAGGAGAATGCCAGTGTGGGGAGGCAGGAAGGGGTAGGTGGTTGGGTGGGGGAACACACTCATAGAAGAAGGAGGAGGGGGATGGGATAAGGGGTTTATGGATTGGAAACCAGGAAATGGGATAACATTTGAAAAGTAAGTAAAAGAAAAATCCAACTTAAAAAAAACTGCTGTCAGTGATAAACTATTTTAAAGAATGTATTTTAATATATTCTTAAGAATATTAAGAATATAGTTTAAATATATTTTTGAATAATATGTATGATAAAATGTTAAATATATGAAGGTTAAATAAATTTACAATGTGGAAAATAAAAGAACGAATTTGCAGTAAATGAATGGAACTAGAAAATATCATCTTGATCAGGTAACTGAGACCCTAAAGGACATGCATGGTATGTATACACTGATAAGTGGATATTATACAAAAAGTACAGAATATTCATGTATTCATGATACAACCCACAGACCACAAGAAGTTTAACAAGAAGGAAGGCCCAAGTGTGTATGCTTTAATACCACTTAGAAGAGGAAACACGATAACCATTAGGTGCAGAGGGAGGGAGGAACCAGAGTGGAAGAAGGAAGGGGTAGGGAGAGGGGAAAAGAGAGCAGGATCAGGTCTGTGGGGGAAACAGGAGAGAAGACCAGAGGGCGAAGAGAATGAATAAATATGCAGCTTCTGGACATGGGGGCATGGAGGGACCCTCTAGACGTCCCGAGTCTGGGATGTGAGAGGCTCCCAGGACTCAAGGGATGGGGGACTTTAGCGGAAATGCCCAACAGTGGGGAAAGGGAATCTGAAGAGACCACCTCAGGTAGATAGAGCCCCAAGTGAAGGGATGGTGTTACCAATCCACCATCAAAATTTCTGATCCAGAATTGTTCCTGTCTAAAAGAAATGCAGGAACAAAAATGGAGCAGAGACTGAAAGAAAGGCTGTCTAGTGACTGGCCCAACTTGGGATGCGTCTCATGGGTGGGAACCAAAGCCAGACTCTATTACTGATGCTGTGTTGTGCTGAGAGGCTCTACCAGCAGTTGACCCAGATGTAGATTCATAGAGCCAATCATTAGACTGCCATCAGGGACCCTTATGGAAGAGTTAGGGGAAGGATTGAAGGAGCTGAAGTGGATGAAAACCCACAGGAAGACGTATAGTCTCAACTAACCTGGAACCTTGGGAGTCCCAGAAACTAAGCCACCAACCAAAGAGCATATGCTGGCTGGTCTGAAACCAACAACCCCCACGCCCCCAGTCCCTACCCTCACCCCCTGCACATCCATAGCAGAGGACTGTCTTGTCTTGCCTCAGTTGAAGAGATGCACCTAAGGTCCCAGGAAAGGGGGTAGGGGAGAAGAGACCACACTCTCAGAGGCACAAGGGAGGAAGAATGGGATGTAGAACCACAGGAGGGAGGACTGGATTGGGGGAATCAATGTCTGAATGTAAATAAATAAAATAATTAATTAAAATATTAAACAATTATGAAAGAAAATAATCAAAGATCTAAGGTCATAAAATGCTGGTTTGTGGGTTAATCAAAGAGAACCTGGGGTGGAGATTGAATTGATATGTAAAAAAAGACTGGGCTTTGGTTTATAGAGAGCCAAGCTATCTAGAGAATCATCAGGAGCAGAACACCAGAATACAGGGCTGTCAGCTTGTACCCTATGAGCTACTTACAAATCTCTCTTTTCAGGATCTCTCTAACCTGATGCTGGTCCTTGGTACCCATGCTCCTGTTACTACGCTTTTCCCACTATGATGAACTGTATCTCTTCAAACTATGAGCCAAAATTAACCTTTACTTCTTTACTTGCTTTTACAGATGTAAATAAAGATGAGGTAATAGAATACCTCAGATTATACAGATAGATTAGTCAGTGCAACTATAGGAATCTTAAAAGCTGACAGACTTTCCTTGCTATGGTTGGAGAACGGTAGGTGAAGTCAGAAGAAGGCTCAGCTGTATCATGTGAAAGATGGGAAGAGCCAGCCATGAATCAAAGAATGCTAGTGGCTTTTGGGTCTGGAGAAGTCAGAGAGACAGAAGCAACCCCAGAGCTAGCTAAAAAATTATCATGCTGATGACTGACTTCAGCACAAAGTAAGTCTTGTGTGACTTCTGACGTACAGAACTGTAAGACAATAAAATAAATGTGCATTGTGGGCTGGAAAGATGGCTCAGTGGTTAAGAGCACTAACTGCTTATCCAGAGGTCCTGAGTTCAAATCCCAGCAACCACATGGTGGCTCACAACCATCTGTAATGAGGTCTGATGTCCTCTTCTGGTGTGTCTGAAGACAGCGACAGTGTACTCATATATAATAAATAAATAAATCTTAAAAAAAATAAATGTGCATTGTTTTAAGGCATCAGGTTTGTTTACGTTGGTATGGAAGTAATAGGAAATTTAAGAAAGAATACATTATAAGCCTAACTGATTTGAATCTGGCTAGTACGACTAGGTTGGTCCTCATTTGAAGGTATAGTTCATTTTGAAAGGAATTAACCCTTGTCAAGTTAGAAACTGCCTCTGTTTTGATGTTTTATCTAATTGTAGTCCAAGAAAATATTTGCCCCTTTTGTGTTTGATTTACTTATTTGGCAAGGTGCCTTCAGGTTCATTTGTGTTGAAACATATATGAAAACTTCATTCCTTTTTTTTTAATTGAATAATATTCTACCAGTTGTTTACATACATTCATGTGCCCATTCCTCTGCTAGCAGTTAGGCTGTTTATACCTTTCAACTATTGTGGATAATGCTGCCTGCAACTCCTTGTATATGTATGTAAAATTTCTCATACCATATGGCAGTTCCCCATTCAGCTTTTTGGGTGCCCATAAAATGATGATTCCTAGTGGCTGAACCATTTCTATTCCCACCAGCATTGTATGAGGACTCAGATTTTTTCATGTCTTTGTCAGTGTCACCTTAGTAGTTGCTGATACTTTAGTCATTTCTTGTTATGTATCACATAAGTGAACCTTGAACTTATAACAGTTTGAAAAATTGACTGAAAGGGGGAACCACTCACCTTGTCTTTCTCTCATATTATAAATTCTTGCTGTCCTTCAATTTCCCTTGGTAATGTACACATGGAACTTCTATTCGAGTCTTAATACTGCTCCCAGTTACTTTCTGATCCTTGGTGTTCCAACTCTTTCCTTCTTTGGAAGAGTCAAGTCATCTAGGAACGACTTGGAAAGGAAGACAGTATAGGTGGAAGAAAGGAGGAAGGGTATGGTTTGTAACAGGGAACAAGGAAGGAGTATGTGCAAGGAGTTACAGGGTTATAAAAGGGGACAAAGGTCATCGCAAGGAAGATGACATAGGAACGTTCATAGAAAGGGACAGAGAAAGTGAGTTACATATGAAAATCAGTTGGTCCAGAAGAGTCTTGGCTCAAAGCCATTTTTTTCATGATCGGTGGCTCCATGACAGGACAGAGTATATAGATTTGGAGTCTATCCATGCTACTGGAGGAAAAGTTATCTTAGGGAGCTAGATCATAAAACCCTGCTGTAGCAGGGAGCCCACCTCCCACCAATATCACTGGTATAGTTGAGCAGATGTCCCTACTCAGTTAATGAGTCCATAGATATGTTTGCTTTTGAGATTTAGGGAAGCTAAATATTCTACCATTGTTATTCTTGGCTAACAACATGTATGTATTGCTTCAACTAACTAGTGTTATTGATCTCCACTAGAAAGAAACTCCACAAAGAACTGCTCCTGAGGTTCCTGCAGCAGCTTGCCTCTTCTGAGCTTGCCTCCGGTGGTTGGTGAGCCTTGTGATTTCTTCAGGATTGAACGTACAGCAGCTGGTTTATGTATGTGGTATTTGCCTGCCAAGAAGACTGGTCTGTTCTGTAGCTGCTGATGCATATTTAGTGCTTGCTATGGTACTGAACTGCTGACAAAGAAAATTGAGGTTGCCCCCCCAAAGAACTATTGCTAAATAGGTCCACTCCCCCTATATCTTAATAACTTTTCTCTTCCATTACCTCTTGTGGGTGATGGGCTAGAGAAGAGGTTGAATGTTTGTTTATTAAAATAGGTTGCAAATAATTTAAGCTTACACTATACCTGGGATTAAAATGAAAATATATTTCCATAATATTTCTGTTTTTTTAAAGAAATCAAAATTATTTCTATATAGAATATTCATAAATTATTGACAAACAAAACAAATGAATTACAAGAGAATAAGCTAATAATATATAGCATCTCTATAGTCTTATTAGTCTATATCATATAGTTGCATGCTTAGCTCTCTGCATCTCTCTTTACTCATGTTTGTCTATATTATTTCTTTGTTGTTTTATGTATATGTGTGAGTGCCTGCATGTATGTCTGTGCACCACATGCATACAATACCCAGAGAAAAGGGTTGACTCTGAAGTTAGAGATGGTATGAGCAAGTACGTTGGATCTGGGATTGAATCTGAGTCCTCTGGAAGAACAGCCAGTGCTCTTTCATAACCTTTGGGCCATCTCGCCAGCTTCCTCTGTCTGTATCTTACCCCCCCATACATGTATGTGTGTAAACTTTTGCAATACAATAAAGAAAAATCTTAATATTGATTTTGGGGGCCAGGAAAATTTGAGGACTTTTTTTATGTTATACTTTTAAGTTAAAGTATACATGTTTTGACTGATAAACATTTTTGTATTTATGGGATATGATGAGATCTTTTGATATATTCATGCTCTTGAAATAGGTTTTGTTTGTTTATTTATTTTAACATTGTCTTTTAAGCTTATTTGTGTTTTGTAATTCTTACATAGTGAACCTGTGTTGCAACCCTCATTCTCCATCACACACTCTGGAAACTTCTTCATGACAGGGAGTCACAAGTCTGATCATAAAGATTGCATTTCTTGCGCAAACGTAGCATTGTACCCACATCTCCACACACTCATAATAGGATCTGTAAGATTTACTCTATATTCTTTGAGACTAGCAATGAATAATACCATCGCTCAGCAATGACAAACATTACTAGTTTGGTGATAAAAATGGAGTCTTGTTGGTTCCCACGCCAGATGCCTTTTTTCCCCATCTTTTCTTTTAGCCCAGAGAATTATCAGGGTAAGGTTTGTACGCTGCAGCATTTAGGGAGGTGTCATCACCCACATTCAGAGCCCTAAGTGATGACTGTCAGGTTTACAAGCATTGCTAAGACCAAACAGAATCTGTTCTTGTAGATGTCATTCACTTTTAAAGCATTTAGAAAAGCCACGACTGGTAGCTCTCATGGACTAAGCATTACCTGGGAGGCACTTTTGCCTAATCTTTTACTAATTTTGTCTTTACACATTGGAATTTTACAGGTTTGGGGATGGCCTGTGCCATAACATCATGGTGCTCACAGATGTTATGATTTAATGGGTGCTACAATGACACAAGTCATGAACAGTGGTATTGTTTAAGTTCACTATTTCTAAATTCACACATGTGTGCCTTTTAAGAATCTAAATACAAAACACAAAGATCATGTTTTCACAATGTTATGACAGAGTAAAATGTGAACATTTCTAAAGTTACTGTTTGGTCTGACCCAGGGCCTCAGTATGTAGCCCAGGTGGATTTCAGACTCACGATCTTCTTGCCCCAGTCTCCTGAGTGCTAGGATTACAGGCAATTGTCACTATTCCTAATTTTAAAAGAAGTTTTTGAAATTAATTTTGAAACATTCCCCACAGAGGCTGAGTTATGCAGGTATTCTGTCTCTGTTTTTCTGGATGCTCCTACTGTAAAGGGTTAAAAAGGAACCAACACATATCTGATTATCAGTTTGTAGAATGAAAACCATGTTTGAAATTGGCAGTACAGAAAAGCAAGTTTGGTCATATTTTACATATTTTACCACATCAGGTTAGAAGAGTGTAAGTAAAGACTATTTCAAACGCAGTGGGTGAAAAAAAAGATCCCAGAAGTTTCATGGTTGGAGAAAGATTTAGCAAGCTCTTCTAAGGGGCTTGTTGAAGTGTTCTACACTCTAGTTCTCATCTAACTCTAGAGCAAGTTGTCTTAGTATCTTCAGGTAACAAACTCACTAAACAATCATGGAACGTGAGTAGAACCATATATGGGTCATTTAAATTTGCCACCTTCGCACATACCCCTGACTCTGGAGACAGGATCTTATTATGAATCTGTGTTGACTTTGAACTCATGAGCCTCTTGTCTCAGCATCTTGAATGCAGGAAGCACAAAGTATCATGCCATGTTCAACCACTGCAACAGTTCTCAAACATCTTAATAGTTTAAACACAACAGGCCAGAGGTTTGTAGTAGTGTGAAAACTGTTTCCTTCCTCACATTTTTTTGTCAGCTCTCATCTGATGTTTTTGTTCCTGGTTATATTACCTTAGTTGGATTTATTCCATACATAAAGTTCAGGAAACGAAACATTTTGGAAAACAATAAAGAATATCAGTGCAGTCTAAATAAGTTTTGCCTCTCCTGTTTTTCTGCTGCATTCCATGCATATTTCTACAAATTACCCCTTTTCTCCCTCAAAGAATAAAATGGCCAACAATGAGAACAAAAATGAATTATCTTATTGACAAATGTACTGTCTACACCAATAAGCAAATATTATTGATGACTTACAATGTATAGTTGCCTGGGTCTTTCTTTTTTTTTTTTTTTTTTTTTTTTTTTCCGGGGCTGGGGAACGAACCCAGGGCCTTGCGCTTCCTAGGCAAGGGCTCTACCACTGAGCTAAATCCCCAACTCCGACTTACAATGTATAAAACAGGAAGAACATGATGGTGATATGAAAAACCAGCTCCTTGACTTCATGGGAATTTCAACATCAGAGTTGGGGGAGTAGCAAGGAGTGGGTAGCATGGGGGCACTGGCTGTTTTCTCTCTCTGGAGTGGCTCTCCTTAAAAGCTGAATATTTTTGCCTAAGCCTGTATGATGTCTATGACTGTTATGTGTAGTAAATGTGTTTTTAAAGCCTATCTAGTGAATTTATGGGGCCAGGATAATGTGGAGTACACAGGCAACAGCATAGCACAGGAAACACATTGTATACTGGGTTTTGCGACTGTGTTCTTGGCTTCTTTCTTATCTTTCTTTTAATCCTAGCATCCAATCTCAGTTTTCTGTTGGCAAATGATCACTCTACAGATTTGGTAGAGATCTGTGTCATTTCTAGTGTGATATGCCCTCCTGACCATTTCAACTTACACAAACTATGCAATGTTCTTTCTTCTATGGAAAGATCTCACCAACCTGTCACTTTCCCATACCTGTTTCCTCGTGTGTTTTCTAACTACATCAACTAGGTGAGCCTAACTTAATGGAACATCAAGATCTCATGGCAGAAAGCTAGCACCCTCATATTTTAATATGATTCATTTTCCTATTTGAATACAGAGTCAAGGGGCAGAGGATTCTTTAGGGGTTGTTTGTAAACTTGACAACATAAAAACACAGTGTCAATATTTTGTTATATGGGTAGGATACTTTTAATTTGTTTTTAGAGCAAAGGAGCATTTACTTTATTTTTTCTGTCCTAAAAATAACTTAGAGAAGAAATTCATTTCCCTTTCCACCAATGTTTGTAAATCTTATGTACTTCTTATGTTGCAGAACAAAGCATGATAGTCCTTATAAGATACTACGGTAGCCATGGACACTTGGGAATTTATCACATTCTGAAGACCAAGGGCATATATAGTCATGTTCACAAGTTTAATTGATATTAAGTAATAAATATTAAATTTTATGATATGTTGCATTCTAATAATCTATTACTTTGATGCTTTGCTTTAAAATACAGTTTTCTCTTGAAATCTTTTAGAACATTGTGTAAATTTAAGAAAAATTAAATAAAGTTAAAATAAAGTGCAATTATATTTTCATTATATAATGTATATATGCATGTATGTATTGAAAACATGACAGCAACTCAAAGAAATTTCATTTGGGAATTAACGGTTCAGATTTAGCTATAAAAATTGGAATTATCTTGTCTTAGTGCCTGTCCGTTTGCCCTTAGAAAAACTCAAGAGCACTCCAGATGTTCTTATGGTGAAATCAAAACAATCGTTATGCATAATTTGTAGGGGAGCTGTGATGATCAAAGGAGTCATGGCTGATGTGAAACCCAATGGAGTGTACTTGACTTTACTTGGGTATTTATCAAGCAGATAGC
Source organism: Rattus rattus (assembly GCF_011064425.1). Taxonomy (NCBI): domain Eukaryota; kingdom Metazoa; phylum Chordata; class Mammalia; order Rodentia; family Muridae; genus Rattus; species Rattus rattus. The sequence goes on along the minus strand of NC_046156.1, from coordinate 157,497,416 downwards.
ATTTGAAGTGCAGCCACAGTTGAGTCTTTGTAAATATTAAGCTATCTATTCCTTTATGTAGTGTCTTAATATTAATTTGTGAAGTAGGTTTTATTCTAAGAAGTAGAAATCATGGTTGCTGAGAGGTTAATTAAATTCAAAGTTAGCAGAGACCGTGACAGAAGGATATGGCACATTCATAATCACAGCAAACTGGAGGCTGAGACAGGAGGATTGGCCTATAAATGATGAGATTAATTTCTAAGAACAAAGTTAATCTATGAGGGCCTAGATTTCTTTCTTTCTTTTCTTCTTTTTTTCTTTTTTATTGGATACTTTCTTTATTTATATTTCAAATGTTATCCCCTTTCCTCGTTTCCCTTCTGGAAATCCCCTATCCCATCCCCCTCCCCGCTTCTATGAGGTTGCTCCTCCACGAATCCACCTACTCACTCCCACCCACCCACAACCTCCCATCTCCCTGCCCTGGCATTCCCCTACACTGGGAGATCCAGCCTTGGCAGGACCAATGGCTTTTCCTCCCATTGATGTCTGACAAGGCCATCCTCTGCTACATATGCGCCTGGAGCCATGGGTCCCTCCATGTGTACTCTTTGGTTGATGGTTTAATCCTTGGGAGCTCTGGGGGGTCTGGTTGGTTGATATTATTGTTCTTCCTATGGGGTTGCAAACCCCTTCAATTCCTTCAGTCCTTTCTCTAACCCCTCCATTGGGGGACCTCATTCTCACTCAGTCCAATGGTTAACTGCAAGCAACCTTGAAAGCCTGGATTTCAATGGGGATTTTTACACTGAAGAATTAATGTTCTCGAACAAGGCTTCTCATCTATTAAGCAATTTATTTCACTCCTACCATATGCCAGGCATTATCATAGGCATTTGGGTTATAGAGATGATGAAGTTTCTGCTTTTGAGAAAATGCTGGTTTTGTCCTGAAAATATTTATGAACAAACGATCCTAATGCCATGCTGTGTGTAAGAGGAGGTTCTGATGCTAAGGTCCTGGTCCCCAGTTGGTTCTTGATTTGTTAGTACAAAACACCGTAGGACAAATGGATGTTTGGCAGGGGTCAGATGGGATTAGCCAGTAGTTTAGGGCATATAGAAGAGACTGAGTTAAGAAATTGATAAGGGCATGCTTTTCTAGACAGAAGATAATAGCATCCAGCAATTGTGCCAAGCAGGCAAATTGTAAAGGGATAAATGGTGTATGTGCCTCTTTATCTGTGAATTCAAGGGTTTGGGGAGGGGTCTGGTAGCATGGTCATTTCTCAGAGCAAAGGAAGGTAGAGCCAAAGGGAAGTAGGATGGGAGCTGAGGCAGTAGGGTAAAACTACAGCCAACATCTGTGCATCAATGACTGACTTCTGCTGGGGTCCCAGAAGCTGGTTACAGCAAGCTGAGAGTCTTCATTCCATCTCTGAACATCATAAAAGCTGTAAAGCAGGTATGAAGGGGAACACATGTGCCTTACGTTCAGAGCCTTAAACACTTTAAGTCAGTTTTCACAAAGCCATGATTTTAGTGGCTGAATATAAACTATGAGTTTTATATCATTAAAAATTAGGCCATATCTAAACGGATGACTTAAAAGTTGGTGGGTAATTCAGAGCCTGCCCCACATGTGGCCCATACATATACAGCCACCCAATTAGACAAGATGGATGAAGCAAAGAAGTGCAGGCTGACAGGAGCTGGATGTAGATCTCTCCTGAGAGACACAGCCAGAATACAGCAAACACAGAGGCGAATGCCAGCAGCAAATCACTGAACTGAGAACAGGACCCCCGTTGAAGGAATCAGAGAAAGAACAGGAAGAGCTTGAAGGAGCTCGAGACCCCATATGTACAGCAATGCCAAGCAACCAGAGCTTCCAGGGACTAAGCCACCACCCAAAGACTATACATGGACTGGCCCTGGACTCTGACCTCATAGGTAGCAATGAATATCCTAGTAAGATCACCAGTGGAAGGGGAAGCCCTGGGTCCTGCTAAGACTGAACCCCCAGTGAACGTGATTGTTGGCGGGAGGGCGGCAATGGGGGGGAGGATGGGGAGGGGAACACCCATAAAGAAGGGGAGGGGGAGGGGTTAGGGGGATGTTGGCCCGGAAACTGGGTAGGGGAATAACAATCGAAATGTAAATAAGAAATATTCAAGTTAATAAAGAAAAAGAAAAAAGAAAAAAAAAAGTTGGTGGGTAATTTTGTGTGTTGTTTTTCAGTTCTGGAAATATTTGGGCAAAAGATAAAATAAAATTATAATTCATAAGTAAATTAATTTACCCCCAAAATAATTTTGGACTTAATTTCAATAAAATAATTAATTAAAATTAATTAATTATATGAAAATTTCACATAATTTGTTAACTATTGACAGGGATATCTGGAATGCCCAAAAAACATCTGTCTCCAAAATATAAAACTTTGATGGGCTTGATGGCTCCCACAATATCAGTGCTCAGGAGAAATAGTCTAGAGGATCAGGAATTCAAATCTTCTTTTGGGTACATAGTATAAGGTCAACCTGCATATAACGTCCTACCTCAAAACAGACAAACACCAAGGTATATAAAATTTGACAAGTTAACAGTGAAACCAGCACACAAAATTTAAAATTCTAATTCCATTTAAAAAAAATTAAAACTTTTTTGAGGCAAGTTCTGATGTATTGATATTTTGACGATATGATTGGCTTTGAACTTTGAATCTCTAAGATAACCTTAACTGCTGACCATTTTTAGCTTTTTGCTTCTTGCTCTTGATTCTCTTGTTTGGTGTATATGGTGCTAGAGATTAAACGCAGTACTGGATGCCTGCTAGACAAGTAGTGTAACTACTCAACAGCCAAATTTACTTCCCATACACAGTAGTAGATTTTAAAAGGTAGAATATAGGATGAACAATTAAAAACTTACAAGCATTATCTAAAAATGAGATTTCTACTTCAGTGAAAAATTGAATCCTTTCATTCAATATTTTCATAGAAGAAAATGATTCCCAACTGTAGCAAGCTATATTCACTTAGAGGCGAAATGGATTAGTAAGTCACACGTTACTTCTAGCCTAAGATACAAGTGCAAGGGTTAGGGTAAGTTGTTCAAATTGCACAATATTCCTTAGCTGTCACATGCAGTTGCTGTGAATATTCACTGATTTATGAAAAGTCCTGGAACCATAAATCTGAGCACATAAGCAAATAAGAAAGTGCACATTCACCTCTCTACTGGGAATGCCAGTTTGTTTTGTAAGAATCTATTTGCAAATTTCATCTTGCACATGTGCCAGCAAACAAGAGTGATGGCTGTGGGCTCACTCTTGCTCAACAACTCTTACTACAAGTCCTCTCCTATTCCCTAGCCTAGTCAGTCTCCAGCATTGATGTCGGTATTACCCAGTAGCCTTTGTGTCGTTCTGTCACAGTTGCCTTTTGTTTTTAGAACACAAGTCTAGAGACATGGAGAGATATTTTATTGGATAGGATCATGTTAGTCACCACAGCTGATATTCAGGTCTGATCTGCTGGTCTGAGTGTCTGATGCTGAGAGACAGAGACATCGTATGTTTTTCAGTAAATTTATTTTTGCTTTTGTATTCTGCTTTAAGGACTCAGTATGTAGGATATAGCCTGGAACTCTCCTTGCTTGGTGTAATTACAGCCTGCAGCAATAAGGGGCTTCTCCAGTTGAAATAGGTATTTGTTTAGTCTTGAAGGAAATAGGCACCATGAAATCTGTCACTGGGGGTGTGAAAGGCACCATGATATATGCTAGTATAGCTTGTTCAGACACTACAGACATGGCTAGAAACATGGACATTTGAGCTAAGTAGTTAAAGATAAGTCTGGAATCTTAGGTTGGGAAACATTCCTTTGACACAGGTCAAAGGAAAAGTTTTAAGAAACATTGAATTTGCTTCACTACAAGGAGGAAATGAAAGGTTTTTAAAATGTGCTTTGTGTGCATGGCATAGTTATGAGCCTGTAGCAATAGAAGCAGATGGATGAATTGGTGGGGAATAATGGATTTGGACAAACAGTGACTTCTTTTCCTAGTTTCAATGTAGATGTCAGAAAAATAGAGATGTTGAGAGGGATTGATGGAGAAGTCTGGATATATAGGTGAGCAGGAATATTGTAAGTGCTTAAATGCCTTATTCCCCACAAATTCATCCATCTGCTCTCTTTATTTGACTGAACTCATTTGTATAAAGTGTTTTAATACTTTGAGTTACAAAATAGTTATATTCTTAAAAGGAAAAGATTGACCTTTCCACTCCCCAAGAGTGTTTCTGCAGACAGATTCTCAGTGACGCTAGTCTGAGGTGTTTCTTTTTCTGCATGAGTTGCTTCCTGGCTGCTGTCTCCTTGGGTCCAAATTTGTCTCAGGTGCATCAGATTACAAGCATCTGGATTAGTGCACATACTAACCATTAGCTAGTATTTGTGTGTGTGTGTGTGTGTGTGTGTGTGTGTGTACATAAGTCAAATATTGGCCTCCAGTTACTTCTGGTATGATTCTTGTATATTTTGCCCAAGGGGAATATTTGAAATTTTTTAAATGCTTTAGATGGATGGTAATACTACAGAACAATGTTTTTGTCCTTCAAAATGATGAATCTGATTTAACTTAAAATAACTACTGTGTTGCTTTTCTTTGCTTCATTTGACCCTGTGTAACCTTTTGAAACTGATTGGGAACAGATCTATAAAAACAATAGCCTGACCTTGACTTGGGAATTTGGCAGGGGGTTCATATTTTCTTGTCTCTTTAAAGGCCCTTCTTATTCATGCTTATTATATGTATGGTCTCTTCGTAACTTGGCCAAATGGACCATAATCCAAATTCAGTTATGATGGTTTCTAAAAATGGTGCCTTAAATGAAGGGTATGAGAAGACAAACTTTGACAAGTAGGACTCCACATCTGCTCAACCAAACCAGTGCCTGTGCTCTGGCTCCAGTATCTGCTTCTGTATAGTTATAAACTTATTTTTTCCTTTTGCTTGCTTGTGCAGTTTGCATGCATATATATATATATATGTATATATATAATGTATAGGGGCAAATATATACATACATACGTGTGTGTGTGTGTGTGTTTGCATACATGCATGTACATGTGTTAAGTGGAGGTCTAAAGCTGATGTTAGTTATCTTTGTGGTTGTTTTCCACTATATAGTTTTTGAGGATGGTCTCTCACCAGATCAAGAGCTCACTAGGCAGCTTGCTCAAGGGATGTGTCTCTCTGCCTTCCGAGGGCTGGGATCATGACTGGTCATTACATCTGTCATGGGGATCCAGACTCTAGTCTTCATATTCATACCACACTGAGTCATGTCCTTAGCCCTCGAAATTTTTATTGTATATTGAAAGGTGAATTCTTGTCATTTTAGGCAATTAGATCTAGCTATTCTCTTGGTATACTTCTCATCTCAGGAGAAGAGACCCAATAGATCATCTAGATCAACAGTTTTTAACTGCTGGGTTGAGGATCAAATGACTGTATCATAGGGGCCACCTAAGACCATAAGAAAACACAGATACTTACACTGCTAATGCAGCATTAGGAAAGTTGAGAATCACTGATCTAGATTCTTCCATTGTGGTGAAGGAACAGTTGTTATATGGCTGACTTTATCCTGAAAGGCAAGGTGATCTGAAGCTCACATTCTGGTAGAAGTACATGGTAGGTCATACAAAAGAGAAAACTGAAGTTCCAATAAACCATTTTTTCAAGGTCTTTCTGAGTAGCCCAGAGAATTTGGCAAACAGGTTAGCTGCCAAATATTTTAAAATAACAGATGTGTCCTGTATGATGTTTAATATTCCACCCAAAGTCATCAAGCAAAGAGGGCACAGAAGAAAAAGTCAGTGAAATCCTCAGATAATCCAAGGACTCCTCTGTGTCTGTCAATGGCTGCTATGTCAGCTTCTTTAAAGAAGCATGGGGAAACCCCATGGAGGAGCAAAGAGTCTTTCTTTTCTTTTCTTTTTTTAAAATTAAATATATTTCTTTACTTACATTTCAAATGTTATTCCCTTTCCCGGTCTCCTGTCCATAAGCTCCCATCCCTCCTCCCCCCATCCATCCCCCTACTGCCCTCCCATATTCCCCTGCACTGGGGGTCCAACCTTGGCAGGACCAAGGGCTTTCCCTTCCACTGGTGCCCCAACAAGGCTATTCTCTGTTACGTATGCAGTTGGAGCCCTGGGTCAGTGCATGTATAGTCTTTCAGTAGTGGTTTAGTCCTTGGAAGCTCTGGTTGGTTGGCATTGTTCTTATGGGGTTGCAAGCTCCTTCAACTCTTTCAATCAGAAGGAGTCTTTCTATGGGTACTCAGCTTAGGGGGAGCAGATCGGTGTCCTTAGTATGTCTCCTGTCACATTTTTATCCTTCCTATCATAAATCCTGGACTCGATTTTCACCTTAAACAAACAAATCACAAATTATGGAATCAAGTAGTTTCTAGGTCCTTCCTATGAGACTTATTGTAAAATAGCTTATTTTCTAGAAAATAGTTAAAAAAAAACTGAGAATCCTTTAAACATGTATTTCTCAGAATAAAGTAATGCTCCTATATCTTCAGCTCTCAGGATAATGGCTTTAGAATCAAAATGGAATTATTGGGATGTGCAATTGGCATTATTTTGACTGTAAAGTACTTGCCACACAAGCATGAGGACTTGAATGCAGACCTTCAGCACCCATATGAGAATTGGATATAGCAATCTTTTTTTCAGTTAATATTCAACATTGAGGAGACAGAGACAGGAGGACCCTGGTCAGCCAGTCTAGTTAACTGATTAAGCCCCAGGTTCAATAAAGACCAGACTCAATAAAATACAGAAGAAAATGAGCAATACAGCTGGTATTGGCCTCTGACCTACAAATGCACCCCCCCCCACACACACCATGCATACACAAGCAATCTGCAGTAGCCAGATAGTCCCCAAGATGTTCTTGTCACCACCCCTGAGTACTGGTTTACAATCATGCCACCATGATTGTACTTTTCACGTGTGTCTTTGTACTTGTGTTGCAAGTGCTTTACGACTGATCTATCTTCCCAGCCTCTGTTTTAAAAGAGAGATAATCCTTACAAGCCTGTCTCTTATAATGGTGGCAGAAAAACATTGGCATTGCTAATGTTTGTGGAGAAAGTGGAAATAGTGTTCTGAAACATCATCTTGCTTATGAAAAGTCACTATTTATTTATTTATTTATTTATTTATTTATTTATTTATTTATTTCCTACTTATTTAATTTTGTAATTAAAGAACGCACAGATGAAGGCAATGTGGGACTATAAGCACTAAATCCAGAGGCCATCTTAACTCAAATAGATGTGTTAGTGTTTCGTTTGAGACAAAAGACTCAAGTCATTTAAGATTGTACTTGTGTGGCAAGTGCTTTACTGACTGATCTATCTTCCCAGCCTCTGTTTTAAAAGAGAGACAATCCTTACAAGCCTGTCACTTATAATGGAGGAACCTAATGGTTTTAATAAAATGCACAGTAGACAAGTAGAAGAGATAAAGTCAATTTATTGATCCATTTAAAATGAAGAGAGAAGAAATAGAAAAAAATCACTTAGTTGCAATTATGGAACATTCCTCAAAAAACCAGGTGGCTTTAAGCACAAACACATGCTTAAAGATTATAGTAAGCAAGCTTATGGACTATTTGCATTAAGCGTCAGGAATTAAAATGAATGCTTTTTAGTTCTATGGATTAATTTGCAGGTATACTGTCTTAGTACTGAAATAATTCTGTTTCTTAAAAGTGATTGCTTTACTGGGTGCTGCTGCAGGGAGGCCAGGTCCTAACTGAGGACTCACTCTTTGCTAGGACTCAAAATGAGGCTCTGACTGTTCTGCCCTTCAGGGGCTGGGGTGGACGGTGGTTGCTCAGAACTGGAACCGCAGGCTCTCCCTCGGCACTTGACAGGAGTCCACGGAGCTGTGCCAGCTGTGGGGGTAACACATTAAAAAGGTGAAAAGATGTTAAAGTCCCAGAAAACACTTTGTTTCCAAGTTAATGCATTGTTGCTTAGAAAACCATTGAGGACAGAGGGCAGGAGTCTGTACTCATTTTCCTGTCTTTGCATCAGATCTTTTGTCTAAATGAGGGATACTTGGCTCTGTCAGAACACCAGCTTTCTCTTTGTTAGCTGAGGAGCCTGTGCAAGTGGCCTGTCAGCTCAGTTTTCTTAATTCCACAGAGCATCTCCTTCTTGGGTGGTTGTAAATTCACTGTGTTAACCCATGCTGAAGGCCTGTAGTAGTGCTCAGTGCAAAGTGGCTCTGCTTAGCGCACAGCGGTTAACAGCAGGGCCCAGTGTTGTGAGAAACAGCAGGAAAGGAGCGGTTCCACCAACTAGAAACAGTAACCATGACGGTACTCTGTTAGATATTTAGAAACCTTAGCGGAGAAAACCAAAACAATTTTGTCACTGTGAAGTTGGACAACCCAAGAGATAAGGTGGAAATTCCAAGGAGCGTTCACCGTTTCCGATATTCTCTGCTACCTAACAAGTTTTGGCTTTTCTCATAAAGGACAGCAGGAACTCAAAATCTCATGTTTGTTTTATGCATACAGTAAAAACAGTTATTGCATATACATTATTATTATTATTATTATCATCATCAGTTATTATTATTATCTTTAATTCAGAGAGTCTTCTTAAGAAACAAATCTGATTCAATTGATACCTGCTCTGGGCTTAGACTGATGCTATCCTTGCAGATCACCCAGGTCACACTTTCATGAAGAGGAGGATGGGTCAGGGAGCCAAAGTAGGTCCAGTAATCCAGAGATGAAGGAAGGAGACTGGAAGGGTCAAAATTGGTGAATGGGGCTCGTTTTCCCTGGAAACAAAAGCAGTATGTATCATGGTACAGAATTTACATGCCCCTGGATATGTTATCTAGAGATGTTAGCTGCACTAAATTGATTTTTCTACTATACTTGTTTCATGGCTGGTATGTTTATAAATATTAACAATACAAATGACAGAAAAATACTATATGAATGTTTTGGATATCAATCTTCCTCTTTATTTGGTGAATGGAAAGTAAAAGCTAAAATGTTTCTGTAATTTGTGTTTATGAAAAAGACACCTAATTTTCAATAGGAAACATTTCAATTTGTTTAGAAATGATACTCTGTCCTGTTCTAGAAGCAAACACTTTCACTGAAAGGCTCTCGGTTATACTGGACTCTTACTTATTCCCATGGTTTTTCCTAATTGCTTTGTTACCTAGAAAATGAAGTTATATTTGTTCACTAATTTGTATATGACCAGTTCTACCCAGCTTTTGTATTTATTTCCTTTTTTTAGTTGATTCTTTTAAATTTCCCAAGTAAATGCACTTAATATATCATCTGCACATAATGATTGTCTTTGCTTTCCTAGTACTTAGCTTACTATTTTGTTCTTGTTGAATGCTTAAAATTCTAATTATAATATTAATTGTGACTGTGGAAGAAACCGTACTATTATTTTTCTTGATTACCATAGGACAGCCTCAGCTGGAGAAGCTGATGATATGAATTTTTCTCTTTAATCCGCTAACACAACACATCCACTGAAAGATGTTCTAACACTACACCGTCTGCATGTTTCTAGAGTAAACTCCACTTCAAAAATGTGAAAGTTATCAATATACTGTTGCAAATGGTTTGCTATAATTAGTTTTCATAGTTCTTTTAGCTGTGTTACTAGAAAAGGCTGTGTTGCAAATTTCTTTTCGCAATCTTCACTCGGTTTATGTACCAGGTTTCATTAACTGATGAGTTTTCTGTCTGTCCCCTCATCTGGACAAATTCTTAGTTGATACTGCATAATTGCTCCTTCCTCCTTTTGTTTTTTGTAATTTATTAGTATTTTGCATGTTTACCTGTGTGTGGTTTTGCTTGCCTGTGTGTATATGTACACATTCAGACATGAATGCAGGCATATGTGCAGGTATGTGAGTATGCATATAAAGACCTGAGGTTGGTGGCTGGATTCTTTGATTGTTGTTAATAGTGGTTTAGATGCAGGGTCTATTGCTTGAATCCAGAGCTGTCACCTAAGATTGATATATCTAGGAAGCTGGCTCTAGCAATTCTCTTTCTTCCAAGCTCTGGGATTATGGGTGAGACACCATGAACATCTGGCATGTTACTTGTACTTGCATGGAAAAAAGTCTTTATCTGTGTCCGCAGCCCCACTTGATGGTTTCTCTGAGACTGAATTTTAAACTTTCTTAGAAATTGGACTGGGCAGGGAGTTTTGTTTAATAGATATGTTTTTACTGTCTTTTCAGTTTATTCTTAGAGTTTTGAGCTATTTAGTTTTTCTTTTGGGTCACTTTATAATATTTTTTATGATTGTCACTCATTTTGTCTGACTTCTCAAATTTACTGTTGTACTTTTATAAGTAGTTTGAACTTCAAAAATTTTCTTCCACATCTATACAATATTTTCTAAGCATTGAATATAATTTTCCCTCTTATTAATTAATTAATTAACTAATTAATTAATTATATACCCATCTGGGCATATGTACGTGCATGTATATGTGGAGGTCAGAGGTCAAACTACAGGAGTTAGTTTTTCTTGCTCCTGTGTGAGTTCTAATGGCTCAAGCAATCACCATTACTTGCTGAACCATTTCTCCTACCCCTCTGTTAACATTTTGTATTTGTGCCAGTTTTTCTTTACCAAAGCTGCTTAAATAATTCTCTTTTGCTGATTATTCCATAGAATAAAATTTCAATTTATTGATAAAATAGTATTTTGTATTTATTTGTCATTTTATTTCTTGTGTTTATTTCTGCATTTATCCTCACTACTTCTTCTACTTTCATTTTTATAAATTTTTGATACTCTGGAATAGAGTTTAAAAATATTTTATATTTACAATATATATAAATATCTATAACCGAAAGTTTATAATTTTATGAACTCAGCACAAAACAGATATATTTCCTATAAAGATATAATAGCTTTCCACATTGTGAAAGAAAATGCCAAATGTCCTTAACCTTTGGTCTCGGATTCAACGTTAAAGCAGTGATGCTAAAGACGGGCATTTAAGAAAATCCATTCTGAATTCTGAGTTTAGTCAGAATCACAGTTCTCAACTAGGTCTCTTCCTGCCCATATGTTTGCATTACTAAAGACATCAACATGTTTTTCTTCACGGAACAGAAGGCTTACACTAGAATGTGCTCGGTCTTTAACAGATCTAAAAAGGACCGAGTAATGTCCTTTGCTGAAAGGAAAAGCACCATATAAACAAAGCAAAGCCAACTGCTGCCAGTGCAAGCAGCAGTTCCATGGTACCATGTGGTTGGTGGCGTCTACACTTGTCTTGATGCTTCCTGTTCCCAACAGGCAACTGAATGATTCCTGTGCTTCTGTGTATGTTGTTGTTATTCTCAGAGTTAAATTAGCTGTGTTAGCTTATTTACCTTACTTTTCTTTTTTTTGTTTTTTTTTTTTTTTTTTTTTTTTTTTTTTTTTTTTTTTGGAGCTGGGGACCGAACCCAGGACCTTGCACTTGCCTAGCAAGCGCTCTACCACTGAGCTAAATCCCCAACCCTTTACCTTAGTTTTAACTGAGCCTAGGGCATCCAGTACTTTCTGCAGGTTTGGGTTGGCTGGACCAACCTGGAGAATTAAAGGAAAAAGAAAGCATGAGATAGAGATTGTGATTTATAAACTACTCTTTAGTTAAAATTTAAATTTTCAATTAACATCAATAACTGAAGAGAGGAACATGGGATTTCGTTCTGTTCCTAAAGCAGACATTTTTTTTTTGAGGTACATACCTTTATGGGATCTTGTACTCTGTAATTTTCTCTTCAGGTATAACAAACATAGTAAACTGAAAGCGTGACTACATTTAATGGTGAAGGAGATGAGGAAAGCTATGTAAGACAAACTCTGAATGGATATCAAAACTGTGACTCGAAAGTACATCTTCACTTTTATCTGCTGTTAGTTATACCTAACTCATTTTGATCATAAGCTAAATAAATGTTTGACAAAAGTCACCTCCAAATACTGTAATCCAAAAAGTCATGACACCAGCCAGTCTTATCCAGTCCGATGATGACTTTTATCAGAGCATCTCTTCAATGATAACACAAATTCAAATGATAAATTTCAGGACATTTACCATTTTAAAAATCAAGAGACAGAGGGGTGTATGCACTCATTACTCACCTTCATCAAAACCCCAATGATTGCCAGCCCATCAGCCTTCGAGATGGCTTCAGCAGCACTGGAGTACTTGGCTGAATTCCAGTGAACTAAGTGAAGCTAGAAGAGGGACATGTAAGTAATTGGTTACAAATATTGATGCAAAGGAAAAGATGCACAGGGAGGTACACACAAATGTGTTATATTTGAGGATATGCCTTGGCACAGGTAGATAAAATTCACCTGGACCCTAAGGGTAACTAACTTTAGGATAAAAGGTGAAATCATTTTCTCTTACATGAGATAACTTTGTAAGAAGCTCTTTGCTTACAAACTTGGACATATCCATGTCCTTCCCAGGATCCTTTCAGTCAAATTCTGCTGAAACTCTTGGTGGAATTTTAGGCAGGTACAGTGTGTACCTGAGTGTGTTCCCGATACTGTCTTGATATCTCCAAGGGAGTGTCTGACAGATCCCTGAAGAGTCACATGGCCAGAGAAAGGCTCAGCTTCTCATGCTACATGTGTTATTTTCTCCTCTTAGAAAGGTAACACTACACACCTAAGTGCTTAATCAAAAAGTACCACAGGTATTACAAATCTCATAATTTATACATTTATCAGTCTCCATGCTCAGCAGAATATAACATCTCATTTGTTCATATCTGGGGTTTTTGTATTAGCTACTGACTTCCTGGAATTTCCTCCCTTTGCCTCTTCTGAACTCAAATTCCATGACTCAAATAAATTGATTAACCCATATAAAGTGACTCTCATAACTGAAATCTATTCTTTTCATGCTATTTATCTGATCTCTTATTTCTCTCTACCCCTTTTCTTCCCTTCTTCTTTTCTCCCCCTTCTTTCAAAACCATTTTATTCTTCTACAAAATGTAGATTCTGACTCAGTTACTTTAAAAATAAATATTTAGTATATTATAAAGACTCAATAAATAGTTGATGAATAAAAGACAACAATTAGAGCACTCCTTTTGATAGAGAGCACTCTCCAGCCCTAATTAAAGTGTTGTTTCATTGAAAACTACTCTTTTCACTCGGTGACAATTCTATGTGAGCACCCACACTGCATTGAATCCCATGCTTTCCCCGCTGCAGAAGTGATGATACTGAGCACTTACAATGTAGAAGTTGGCCTAAATGCCTTGTAAGTATTCTCTCAGTAAGTGTACAAGGAGATTAATGCTATAGTACCCAATTCTATAAGTGAGAAGAGTTATATAGCCAATAAGTGGTTTAGCATTGACTCGAGGGAGGAGCCTGCAACTGTCATTCATTACCTGCACTACCTCTTGTACCTTCTGTATCACCCATGTGGGCGTTTGAGCTGAATAGTAAATAACACATTGAACTTTGTGACTAAATATTTCTTGTCATTGGTTTAGATTATGTTTTCATCAACTTAATTGAGTGAATAAAGTCTCTGATTTGGATTCCATGAATACTCACAGGTATCCTTTCTAAAGTATAATATTTTAGGCTTCCATTCCACTTTAGTCCAACTTCAGTTTTGTAAAGGGGAAACTAGGACAGAGTTTTTATTTACTTCTGCAACACTGAAAGGAATTACCTAATCTTAAAAAAATACCACAAAGCAAGTTATATCTGTATTTATTCCCCCAGCGTCTAGTTTTATCACAATAAGCTGCAATATATTTTATAACCTGTTCTGTGAAAAATCTCTCTTGTGTAGTTACTTCCATTGGTACTTCAGATACAAGCATAAATTATTAGTTGAAACATTTTTGATAAAAGAAAAAACAACAAAACTCACAGTGGTATATAATAAGCAGATATTATAATTGTTCATCAGAAAGTCTAGTTAAACAAATTCTGATATTCAAGTTCAAACAAATTAAAATACTAAGCAGTTAATTTTAAAAGACATGGAATGAAATCTTCTGACTTGGAGAATGATGCTATATTGGTAAGTGGTAAAAAAGCAAGCTTCAAAATCATATATTCATTTTATTAAATTAATGCTAACAAAGCCATCTTATCTATATGTAATCATAGTTATGTACACATGTTATGCATTCATATAAATAAGTGAATAGTTTATCATTTTTATCTCCACCAAAGGTGAAACTTTTTAATTTTTCAAAAGATATATACTTATATTACTTACAACATATATATACATACTCTCCCTCTCTCTCCCTCTCTTTCCATATATATATATGTATATATATATGTATATATATTCCTCCATTGCAACCATTAAAGTCTAGCTCTGTGATTAAAATCCAGCACGTTCTGCTATCTGCTATGTTACTCCAGCGTTCTTGTCTGCATATATACATGCTACTGGTAAATTTGGGAAGTTAAGTAAATAGAGCTTGGTGGCATGTCCAGTCAAGTCAGAGTCCTAAAAATGATAGAACAATCTTTGAAGCTGGGAAGATGTCAAAGATTTTCATAAACTCTCCTTTACAAGTTAAGATATTTCTTTCTATAGAAAAATATTCCTCCATTACAATGTATGGTGTGCTGTGTTTGATTTAATGGATTTAGGCATCCATATAAAAACCAGTGTGGTCTCCCCTTTGAAGCATTCTGATAGTAGCTTCTGTAATACCAGAGATGTTCCACAGGCATTCTCATGAACTATATCTCATTATTATATCACACTACCTCTCCAGAATATTTGGTTCCATCCACGGTGTGTTCAGAGCCATGGTCGTTTGAGTTGCCCCAGTGAAAATGGAACTGGGTGAGCCGATAGCTATCAGCAAGAGGGCCACCTTTCAGCACTAGAAGGAAAGAGAGTTACTGTCAAACCTCTGGTTCATCTTTAATATAAACCAAAGCTGCATCGTACTGTGTGAGATGGACGCAAACACAAGTTGGTGCCAAAGTTATGTTTTCATTCTGTTTCCCCACTCCACATCCCTGCTGATGACACTCTTCTATATAGTGTCTTCCTGATTATGGCATAACAATACAGCTCATGGTATATACACAAATCCTAGGAAGGGAACCAAAAAGTTACCTATTTATGTAACCAAAATGACATGTTTCAAACGGAATAAGTTATATGATCAAAGGGCTTTTCTTGGATCTCTATTAATTTACAAGTTTATTCATTCATTAAATTGTACTGTGTGGATAGTAAGTATCAGAGTTTATAGCAATTTCTATTAATTAAATAAATAAACCTCATGGTTTATTATATAATGGTTTATTATACAATTAGTAAAGATATAACAACGTAGCCTGAAAAAAATTTGTTGAGAACCTCTTGGCCAGGGTTGAAGTGATACTGCCTATCATGCAAGGCTACTTTAAAAAATTTTGGTCTGAATGATAGTCCAGCCTGGGGAGCCTGTCCAATCATACGATTGCATATGATAGCAATCCCAGCACTAGATCTAACTTAGTGTTAACGCTCCTAAGGTACCTGACATTTAAAATTAGAAATTTGTAGGAAAGCACTGCAAGAATTGCATTTTATCACTGGAACCCTTAGAGAATAAATGTTTAACAGCTTATTCAATAAATACTGATGGCCATGTGGCAAGGAACATGCCAGGCTCTAGGATATGAGGGGAATCTGTGCATCACCTGTCTCACCATTGCACTCAACTACTCTCACTCTGCTTAGAATATTTGCCCTTTTGGTTTCATGATCATAATGATTTGCTCACTATACTCTTTTGAAGAAATGTTACTTATTCAGATATATGAGCACAAAGATTCTGGAATGGCTGGAATAGGTCAAATGGATTATTAATAAGGGTTAATAAGAATTAAGCTGGGAGCTCTGCAAGGAATCTTCCAAGAAGTCACAACTCCCCCCCCAGATATTACAATTATGAGATGCACAAGTGCATGTGCAAAATAATGGTATGCTGTGGAATTTCTGAAGCCCCTCCTGACTCTTATGCCTACTCTTGGGACTCTTTTCCTCCTATTTGGCTGCCTTGTCCAGCCTTGATATGAGGGCTTTTGCCATGTCTTATTGTATCCAGTTTCATTGTTGTTTCTTAGACACCTGCTCTTTTCTAAAGGGAAATGAAGGGGAAGTAGATCTAGGGGAGAAGGGAGGTGGAGAGGATCTGGGAGGAGTAGAGGGAAGGAAAACTGGTCAGGATGTATTGTATAAGAATATATTTTCACTACATGAGCTTCTTAAATGGATGGAACTAGAAAATATCATCCTGAGTGAGGTAACCCAACCACAAAAGAAGACACATAGTATACACTCACTGATAAGTAGATATTAGTCCAAAAACTTGGAATACCTAAGAATAGATTCATAGATTATATGAAGCTCAAGAAAAAGGATGACCAAAATGTGGATGCTTCATTCCTTCTTAGAAGGGAGAACAAAATACTCACGGGAGGAAAGGCAGGGACAAAGAGTAGATCAGGGACTGAAGAAAAGGTCATCCAGAGACTGTCCCACCTGAGGATCCATCCCATAAGCAGCCACCAAACCCAGTTACTATTGCTGATGCCAAGAAGTCCTTGCTGACAGGAGTCAGATATGGGTGTCTCCTGAGAGGCTCTGCCAGAGCCCTATTGACACAAATGAAGATGACTGCGCCTAACTATTGGATTGAACAAGGGGACCTTCAATGGAGGAGTTAGAGAAAAGACTAAAGGAGCTGAAGGGGTTTGCAGCATTATAGGAAGAACAACAATATTAACCAACCAGACCCCCTAGAGCTCCCAGGGACTAAACCACCAAACAATGAGTATACATGGAGGGATCCATGGTTCCAGCTACCTATGTAGCAGAGGATGACATTGTTAGCATTAACAGGAGGAAAAGCCCTTGGTCCTATAAAGGCTGGTTTCCCCAATGTAGGGTAATGCCAGGGCATTTAGGTTGGAGTGGGTGAGTGGGAGTGGGAACATCTTTATGGAAGCAGGGGGAGGTAGGAGGGGGTATGGGAGAGGGGGGAACGGGATAATATATGAAATGTAAATACATAAAATATCCAAGAAAAATAAAATTAAAGAAAGATTATATTTTCAATAAAAAATAAATTCACTTAGTAGATTCTAAGGAATCACGTATCATAATTGTCTTTGGGCTTACCTGACTGGTTGCTACTGTCATCAAAAACTACATGGAAAGAATGTCCCACGTTAACAATTTCTTTGGCAGTTGCAGGATTGTAGGAGATGCTGACTGGTTTCAGAGAGGAATCGTGTTTGGCTTCGCTGGTTTTAATATCAATAGGAGACTGGTTGTTTCCGTTGGCAATGGGATATAGTTTGCTCCATTGGTCAGGACCTATGAGAACAAACATGTCCATGCAACCACAATTTTACAGCATGCTTCATGTCAAGTATCAGGATTTCAACTAATTGCTGGCTTGTTATATTATGGTTTATTTAGGTTTCTTAAATGGCATTCAACACTTCTAAATGTATCTTTTGTTACTATGTTAATAGATGGTATATTTGGCAATATCAACAATATAGGCCTAATTATGCTCTCTATACAATCATAGTTAGAAATAGTACGTACATACCAAATACATTTTCATGCCCAAAGACCAACTACTAAAAACACATTCAAGAATATTAGAGTGATTAAAAAATGACTCTAGCCATTAACCTGTGACTATACAGTAATGTTAATTGATTAATACATTGTCTATTAGAGAAGAGAATAAACTATTTTGATGTATGTAAAAGAAGCACTCTTACCATTTTTGCTATCATATCCCCAGTCTGCACTTGCCATATTCTCCTATTTAGTTTTTGATTCCTGTAAAGAGAAATGATATTTGGAATAACCAACTGCACTTGTTTCTGCAGCAGAGATCTTAAGTGACACCATGGGTTTTTATAGGAGCTTGTGTTCCTGTAATAGTTCACTGTTTCATCATCTCTGCTTATCAGAAAGTATGCATATAAAATAAAATGGTATTATAAAAATGTCTATTGGGGTAGGTCAGTTCAAATTGTTTTATTTTATTGTAATATAAAAATGAAATATCGAAATCATAGATGATATACTGGTCTTTTTCTCCTATGCTTGCGGAAGACATGAGTGAATATTGACTGAAGCTTATCAAATTTCCTAGAACAAAAGTACTAAACAATGTCAGCAACAATAATTTAATAATGAGATGAATCAGCATGGTTAGGGATTGAACTGAAAGAGTATCATGATGTTAATTTAGACTCAAGAAATAGAACCAGCAATTAATTATCTGTAAGATAATGTTATTCATAATGATAAATTTATAGATGACTTCCAAATGACATGCCAGTGTGAAGTTTTCTTCCAATGTAAACTCTTAGGACAATAATAGCTAGTCAGGTTAGAAATAGTTCTTTTATTTTTGAGAAATAATGAAATTCATAATTGGGGAAGATTATATTAAAATCAAAGTTGAATATGGTGGAATATTTTCCACCTAGAATAAAAATATCCTTTTTGTTATTCTCTGTAATTTATGCAGCACTTCCATATCACTTAATTTTACTGTCACACTTAAAAATCCTTTAAATTAAGAATAATCATTTCATAGCCAAGGCAAGTTGAAGGAATTCATCACAACTAGCAAGACATCAACAGATTGTGATCAAGAGTAACCAGTACTCTTTGCCTCCATTGCCATACTGCAGCACGAATACATTGTGAACTATTTCTTATTAATGGGAAAAGTTTAGCACTCTTGAAAGTTCTTGCTAATGTCAATTAGGCCATTCTCGAGGAAGAATTATATAATTCTGCATTGCTTTTCTAAAGATTGCAGGTCAGGATCTCAGCCTCTAGCTCTATTGCCCGCCTCACTACACTGTCGCATGTCACTCTGGGTGAAGTATGGACGCATCTTCTCTAACGCTACCTCTGCATCCATAATGCCCAGCAGCTCAGTCCAGTGTTCACTAAGGTGAAAACTCGCCTTGCTCACTTACTCACACACACACCGTTGAGTCGTGAGAAGTTGCACAACACTTTCCAGGGAGGTAAAAGATGCTGACCAGGAAGTGTCAGAATTGGGACAAGTCTTTCTTTTCAAAAGTCTCTAAACAATATTCTCTGGAAATGACACCAGAACCATAAGTTTCTCACATAGCAAGTGTCGTCCTTCCTTTCACTGCAGAGCTGACCTACTACAACCCATGAAGAAATATGGGTTAAGAGACATGCTTAGCTAGGCCTGCCAGTTATGCTATTGTTCGTTAATGGTGATGACTGTGTCCAGCCTCATAAGCAAAGTAGCCAGCAGCTCATGAATATCTAGAACATGAAGTGGCCACAGTTCCCATCCTCTAACACCAGGAGGTACAGCTTGCAAGGGAACTTATTTTCCTTTAAATTTTATTTTTTTAATCTGATGGACAATGCCATGTATTTCACAGGCAGCATATTTTAGAGTACATGTGCTTTAGAAAACAGTTAAATTCAGTTAATGATCACATTACCTAGAGTTGTTTTGTAACTTAATGTTCACTTTTCATTTTAAGAACACAATCTATCACCATTAGCCACAATTACCTTGCTCTAAGATTCCTATCTAGGTGTAATGAATATATTTTCATCATCTCTTTAAACATTAAACTGAACTACTATATTAATCAATGATTTTGTAAAGTAACAGCAGTCATGCATTATTACATGCTGACTCAGTGTACGAATGACTTAACATTTATATGGCATGGTAATTCATTTAAAATTTTAGGGACAAAACTTTTGTGGCTCTACCTTCATGACCCTTTATTTTATTATGTACTCAGGGAATGATCAAGTATTTCTACAAGGAAAGAACCAAAGAAAGAGAGAGAAAGGGAATTGTAAAATTTAATGAGGGTTCAACCCTAACACTACTCCCACTTAACCTTTATCGTTATTTTCTTCTCATAAACTGACTCTCTCACTCTCATGTCCAAGCTAAAAGCAAGATATTTAACTTTTGATCCATTGGACTTTGATCCCTGGATCTCTTCCACCATGCTCACCAAGGGTTATACCATCTGCATTGCCTTTGCATTCTAAGAAAATATTCAACCTACATAGCCTTTGCTCTTCTAGACAGTTTATTTCCTGAAACCATCAATGGACATATAGAAGAAAGATTTTTGCTTTTCCTTGTAGACTGTTTTGAAGGAAACCAAATGCTTCTGAATCTTGATTATAAATGAACTGGATTGATGGAACAAACTTGGACTCATTAGAAAGGCAAAGCAGAATTACATGAATAATTTTCCTGGAGAATTGCCTAATTGATAAGTAAGAACTTTTGGGCTGGAGAGATGGCTCAGTGATTATACTGCTCTTCCAGAAGTCCTGAGTTCAATTCTCAGCAACCACATAGTGGCTGTGCTGGGATCTGATGCATTCTTCTGGTGTGCTTGAAGATAGCAACAGTGTACACACATATATAAAATAAATGAGTCTTTAAAAGATGGTAAGAACTTTCAAGAGCACTACAATTTTCCCATTAGTAAGAACTACTTGACTACATATGCTGCAGGGTAACAGTGCAGGCTAGAAGGAATACATTTTACTGAATGCTTTCAATGTTTTAGGGACTTGAAAATGATGATCTCATTCAATCTTTGCAGATGAGACCCTAGGCATTAGACAATTATCAACTCTTGGTTTTATTTACTCTTTAGCGTTGAGGATTGACCTCTGAATGAATTTGTGGTGAGCTCTTTTATCAAGTTGCAATCTTCTGCTTTCTTTTCCTTCTCTTGCTTTTAATTTTCCTATAAGGCTCAATAAGTTACCCAGGATATTTTGAACTGTGTAACTCAGTCAGGCCTTAAACTTGAGGCATTCTCCTTAGATACCTGAGTAGCTGAATTGATAGGCCTGTGCCCTGAGGTCTGCCTCATTCAAGAAGCAGGGTAAGCATTGAATTAATTTATGTTTATGCCCACAGTCCAGGTCTGTTTTGTCTTTTTGATTATGCAACAGCACCATCTTTACCAGATGCACCTACGATATTTACTTTAAACATTATTGAATGATTTTACTCTGTTAGGTTTATTAAAATAACTATCGAATTCATTCTTCACAGCAGAATTAACTAGAGTTAGTTTACACTAATTAACTTAAGGAAAACATGTTTTAACAGCTGAAAACATTTTTTTAAAAAAGCAATATCTTTTAATGTTAGACAGATGCTAGACCTGTATATTAGATAATTTTTAAATGATAATAAAGTGATTTTTAGAAGTTTTTAATCTTAATTTTGTAGTTCTATAGTAGAAAACCTTGGGCATTTATTATGATGTTTTAAAAGTAAACCACAGAATGTACAGTTAATTAAGCTGTAATGAATGTTAAGTTTAAATTTGCAATTAAAAGCAATTCCTTGGTATAGAAGGAAAAGGATGAAGACTATCAGGCCTAGGTATGGCAGTTATATGACAAATGCCATTGGAAAGAAAACTGCACACTCAATAGGCCCTAAGTCCAGAAGACAATTGCTTTTCTAGAGTATAGAATTCAACAAGGTTGCATGACTTTATGGAGATTGAAATTGTACTAGATCATTATATGCTGCTATAATAAAATAATTTTTGAAACTTAAGTTCCAAAATCAACAGTGTTTACCAAGGCTTGTGGTTCTGGAGGTTCCAGTCTAAGCCAGACTGTCTCATTGCATTTGATCTGATGAGACGTGTTATGGTTAGCGTGTAAGGTAAACAAATATCTCACAGAAGAGCCAGGAAGCAAAGGAACAGAGGTCCAGTGGTATCCCCCATCCTCTTCATGTTGTGCCTCTAGTGAATGGAGAGTGGTCATAAGGATTTAACTACCTCTCAACAAGTGCCATGCTGAGTATCAAACTTGATACATGACTTTTGGGATGTTCAATATCCAAACTATCAAAAATGAGTTTTCCCAAAATGGGGCATACATTGACAAAATCAAGGGCTATCGACTTCACACTGCTTCCTAAATTTCCTGTCTTTCCATAAGTGGTATTTTTGGTATTGTTGTGACAAGATCAGCCCTATTTTGAGTGAAGAATCAAGCCAGAGAACATAGTAATACTTGCCAGAACATTTATGTATTAAAATAGATAGAAATTTTAATAAATCAATTTAAATGGGTTATCTGAACTTTACACATACAACTTCCACTCTGTTGGTCTTCCTGTGTATATATTGTAGGTGTGTTGCTAACCTTATTCTTCTAATGTCTATCTTTTGGCAGTTTGCTACTCTTGTGGACCTGCATCCCAGAGTCAGGGCTTTTGTAGCTCAATGTCACCCTTTCACATTTGACTTCCAAATCTTTCACAGTGCCTCTTCTTGCCCAGCCACTTCGTTATACCATTCTATCTTGTTTGTAGTATTTCTTGCATGAGAAATTACTTTGGCTACACTCTGAAATTAGCAGATTTACTTTACAATATCAGATTTTGAAGTAAGATTGGCTTAGGGTTAGTGCTATTCAGCTCATATCTGAGCAAATTCTCCAAAAATTTGCAACACTCCAAAGCTGTACCTCCTTCTGCTTCTATGCCCTGTGGATTAAGGAGCCCAGTCTGCACCACAGTTACTTGTTCAGTGTTGGCAACAGTCTCCCCAAGAACACCTCTTCAAGAGCAGGGCCTTGATCAATTAGTTTCTTTTAACCACTGTGTTCTCTCCCTTTATCATCTGGAAAATAATGGTACTCCATGTTGGTAGCAAAAACAACTGAATGGTCCTTTTAAACCTCAGATATTTTATTTTCATAAGCAGTGTGATGGGCAAGCTGCTCAGCAGGTTGTGTGATCTAACCCAAGGGTGTGTGGGGAGCGGATGTGTGAGCATGTGAATGAGCTTTGCTGGAGGTGAACTCCTGACCACATTTGGACTAAGGAGAAAGAACCTTCTCCTCACACTCCTATTAATGGAAGGATGAAATGACCAACTGCCCCTGTCATTCATTTCTGGGAGTGTGAGAACTTTGATCCTCAGAAGTGTCAAATATTTTGACACTTTGTGTGTCAACATTTAACTCCCCTATTATAGTTTGGATTTTTATTATATATATAAAACTTAAAAAACTATTATTTTTAAGACTTCAATTGTTGTGATTAAAGACAATTTTTAGCACACATACACACACATATATATCTTAGAACATAGTATATTTGAGGGTTAAGTTTTAAATTTAGGAGGGAATATTTAAAAAATTGTAGTCAGCTCAGTTCAACACAAAAAAACACTTTAATCTACAGCTTTTAATTACAAGAATGTGTAGTATCTTGTAATTTGGGATTATGGAAACTTTCAATTTGAATATGTTAGTTACTGTCATCACTTAAAATAACCAGCAGGAAAGCCCTTCTGAGAATATGGATTTTTAAACATTTAAAGTAATAACCAGCAATTTCTCCTTTGTTGACTGGAACACTCTCACATTTATCCTTAAGGCTGTGAAGTAGCATTTGTATCTTAGATTCTATAACTAATTAAGGAATTAATGTACCCTCTAGCAAGGTGATACCATTAAGCAATATTTTTCATAACAAAATAAAATACAAGCAATGCTTCATAAGACATAAAATATATTTAAACCACTGAGGAACGCCTTGAAGAGAGTTTGATTTAAACTCCCAGGCAAATAGACTATTACATAAAGCAAGAGAGTTGTAGTGATTGCATGTGGCCTCAAATCCAAACAATCCAAACAATTGCACAACAGATCTGCTTACCACAGCTTAAACTAAACACCACAAGCTAATCTAAAAGGAGATAAGTTTTCAAGTGTAAATATCGAAGAAGGTGAAGGACATTTATATCAGTGATTTTGTCATAACATCTTTCATGTACCTCTTTGGGTTTTCTGTCTAATATCATCTTGAGATTAAAAGAAAAAGTTTTACTACCTTCCAATACCACTATTAGCTCCTAAACTCTTTTATCCAAGCTTAGTAGATTCTTAAAATACATTTGCAATTAAATATGTTCTCCTTTACATCCTATGTTTCTTAATGTATAATTTACAGAAGACCTGTCTTAGATTTACCTGATGGTGATTTTTAAAAAAGGATCATGTATAAGTCTTATTCTTCCTCACTTCTGCGGAATAACAGTAGCTGGAGTGAGTGTATACATATACTTCTGTAGTTTAAATAAAATTTTCCTATATAGGCTGACAGTGCTCCCATGGACTACCTAACAAAACCCAACACCATCTATTAAAGCTCTCCTTTAAGTGGTTGATGGAGTGCTACGAGACTCTGAAAACATAGGCTATTGATGGTGCCCTTATTGTCCGTCAGAGGGAAAGATAAATCCCTATTGCTGAAGATGTCATGCACTTTAGGTATAGCCTCAGGCGCCCCTGCACTGGATCTGACCTGAAAGCCCCTCCCTAAGGAATATCATTTATGGTACCAGAAAGTTCTGGGCAAGCTTCCAAGAGAGGAACCCACCCAGTGATGGTGCCTATAAACCACAGCAACAACTAACAGGGCATAAAAACTCTGAGGGTGAAGTAGTGGCACATGTACCTCGTTGGTAACCAACAGTTCTCTAATTGGACTTAAAAGAACCCTAGACAAAACTGCAGGTAGCTCAGGAATGTCGAGAGCTGGAGAAACTATCTCCCTCGGGGAAAAGCACACTAATCAGTTATTCAATACCAAACGTTCAGGTCCTGAAAATAAACATACAATAACATTATACAGATTGAGCAGGTTATGTTTCTATCACACACACACACACACACACACACACACACACACAAATTGAAAGAAAAAGAGGCCATGAGTTTGAAAGAGAGTAAGGGAAGAATGCACAGTGGGGTTTGAGAGGAAAGGGAGGGGGAAATGACTTAAGTACAATCTGAAAAGGTATTTTAAAGATGAACGCAATGTGACAAGCTACTGAAAGCTACTTTGAGTCACGATAGCTTTACTTGTATTGCCTTACTTGTAATATTTAAGTATTCTGAGTGGTGAAAGAACTGTTCTTAATATTTTAATTCCAAAATGAATAATTTCAAAGATGAGGGGCTTGCTCTACTTGTCCAAAGTCGGTTATACACCTAAGAATTAGTACCTCATCTTCAAGCCATGACAAGAATTCTTTTCACTACCATGAGTTTCTGACAAAGTTACCTAACAATAGCCTTTCTCCAAATGCATTTCTTTTACTATCACCAAAGAGTTAATTTGAACAAGGTGTCAGTACCTCAGAATTGTTTCTGTAAACTCCTGTAAATTCACAGAGTTAATACAGACCCTCTTGTCTCTTGGTGCTTAGTGTCTTTCGTGGTGCTGTCTGTGAATATGGGTCACCCCGTCCCCTACAGGAGCATACACCATGAGTCTTAACACTCCCAGTGTAACCAGTGAGCTGAGCTATTGCCTACTCCAGTACCCAGCTTCTCTTGGTGCTCACAGGTCCTATTCTTTTATGCAGAAAGCCAGCAACTCATGCTTTACCTCACCAGATCTCAGTGTAGTTAGTAAGGACATTTTCCTACAATTACACAAACATTTTCTGTATTTTTTTTTCAGGTCTAGGAGGAAATGACAGATATGTTTCCTTCTCTTTTTGGACAGGAAGAGAAAACATTACATTTATATTTGAGTCACTGAAAAGGTGTCAGGAAGGATTTCTGTTCTCTTAGCTGAGGGCAAAGTTAGCAAGGTTTAAGTGGATGTCCTTTCAGACCCTGTCTTTCTTAGGTAAAGGTTTACTCAAAAGAATTAATTTAGTTAAAAATGGGAAGGTCCAGGGACAGGCCCAAAGTGGGATCCAGCTCAAGGGGAGGCCCAAAGACCTGTCACCATTACTGAAGCTATGGGGCGTTCAAAAAGAGGAACCTACCATGACTACTTCCCCCAAAACCCAACAAGCAGCTGAAAGAGTCAGATGCAGATATGTGCACCCAACCAAAGAGCAGAAGCTGCTGACCCCTCTGGGTGAATGAGAGAAAAACTGGCGGAAGCTAAGGAGGAGGGCAACACCGTAGGAGGACCAGCAGTTCAATTAACCTGGATGCTTGAGATCTCTTAGACATTGGATCACCAACCGGGCAGCATACACCAGCTGAGATGAGGCCTCTAACACATATACAGCAGAGAACTCCTGGGTCTGAGTTCACTCAAAGAAGATGCACCTAATCCTCAAGAGACTAGAGGCCCCAGAAAGTATAGGGGTCTGGTGGGGTGGGTGGGGATATCTTTGTGGAGACAGGGGGATGGGGGTTGCGGGGAGGAGGTATGAGATGTGGAAACCTGGGGCGGGTGGTGGACCAGGAGGGGAATAAAATCTGAAGTGTAAAAATAAATAAATAAATAAATAAATAAATAAATAAATAAATAGGCATTTCTTGTTTTGAACTCCCCGTTTTTCTTTCTAAATTTTTTTGCAAGCTGTTCCAGGCAAAGGAGTGGCCCCTACGTATATGGAGTATACACTGAACTCCAAGACAAACTTAAATAGTGGCTTAGGTGAATGAAAGCATTTTAAGTTTTCTTATATGTGTGAATCCTCTAGACAGAAAGCAGGACACATTTCTTTCTATGGTTTCCATGGTTATTGCTATTTTAAAATGGAATAACATGATCTGATTTGACCACGCCAGCAAGAGCTCTCAACCGTGGCTTGGACAGACTGGGTTTCTGAACTTCAGGGTTCCGGGAAAGGTATCAAAGGGCACGATCCCTGCTGTATGCCCTGGGGACAGTATCTGGCCTATTCCAGTGTTCCTTAATGTACCGTGCTTTGATATTGCGGTAATATCATTAAGATTGTTCCCAAGTTTGCCTTTAATGAGTTGGTAAACTTCCACAGAGCTTTTGTGCAACCTCCCAAGGATTACAGACCCATGGGTTGGGACTGGCCAGTGCCTTCACTTTCTATCATCACCCAGGAGGTGCTGGAACCAATCGGGTGAGAAAGGACTCCAGGAAAAACACCTCTCCTGTTCATATCAATGATGTTTTTCAAACAGACAACCATGGAACGTAAAAGAGTTCTAAAGCCTCCAGGGCTAAGAACCATGTTCCAGTTAGAGTGAACCTTATAACTATGGACCTCTTGGGACACAAATGGCTGGCCTTATATAGTTGGATGATTTGATCTGGGCAGATAAATTCCTGGCTATGTTTTTGATGCCTCCAGTTGGTTAATCCCCAGGGGAGCTGGATAGCCAGGGCTCACATGGACATTCTTACAATGAGGCCTTTTGTTGCTTCGGTGCTGGGCTCTGAGAATTCTCATAAATTCCTCTGCAGGATAAGATTTTACTATGTGGTTGCTCACACAGCTGGCACCAGCTGTTGCTGCTTATTATTTTATCTTAATTTCTGTTTTAAGAATTTTCTTTGTCGTTCTCATTCAGTTGCTGACTGCTGGCCCTATCAGAAGGGGCCAGTGGTTTCTTCCAAGGCAGCACAAACTAGTTATATGAAGCCACGTCTGGGTATAGGCTGACTGAAACGTTTATTTTGGCTAATTTTGTATTAGTCACTGCAAGATAATCACAACATTTTAAAACTCTGGATGATAGCTATAAAATGATGCAGACTACAAAAAAAAAATGGTTTTGAAAGAATCATTGTAACTTCAAAGCCAGAGTCAAACAACATACTTCTGCTGAAATATTCCAGGGCTCAAAATGGAAATGTAGAGTAGCAAGGAAAAAAGGTGACTTACTGTTTAGCAGTAGCTAGACATTGAATTTGAAGGAAAGGGGAATAGAGTGTCTTTTATTAGATCAAATACTGACAGCAGCATTCTGGCATGATGGACGTGCCTTCTGCATGAGATGACTATGACATCTTCTCAAAGTACAGCCCTGGGGGCTGAGTGCCAATCATAATAGATGTGACCTTTCAGTACTGTGGCTACTGGCATGGCTCTGGCGTAATCCTAGATCATCCATTTTTCCATTTGGATGTCTCTGAGACGGACAGGGCAGGTGTGCAGCCCGAAGTAACTGATTTATAGTTAGCTTTCTGTCTCTTTCCTACTTGTCTCTTCCAAAGCAAGCTTGAAAATCCACTTCTTTTCCCTGCTTCTGTGGAGAACTTGGAGGCAAGACTAGTGATGTTCCTGGTGTGTGTGTGTGATAAGCTGATGTAACTGAGCAGTTAGCAACATTGTTAAAATGCTACAAGATTAAACTGCAGCTTTTTCCTAGAAAAATGAGAACTGCAGTGTATAGACAAGCTATGTCCGCAGTGCTATACATAGTAGCATGACTGGGGGCGGGTGGAGTGCTGTCTCGAGCACTGACACTTTTATGTGTTAAAAATACCTATAGGTAGATTTTGTAATTCAGTAATATATTGTCACAGATACTACCAGGTCACCTATCTGCAGAAATGAACCTAAATCACTGAGCCCAAGGCCTAGGACTGGCTGGAGAAAGCTTGTTCAGAACTCAGTGACCTTCCCATAGCTTCATGGGGGTAAAAACTTGGATATTATTGAATATGGAGAGGGAGAGAATCAGATTTGCTGTACCGAGTGTTGCAAGGAGGAAAAGTGCTTAAAACCTGTCCGGGGGCACACTTCAGATACAGACCTGTCTCCCTGGAAACTGGATTTAAATTAGCTTGAGCATTGTTTTGTCTTGGACCACCAGAGCTTTCTGGATCTTAGTCCTGGTTCTTCAGCCTTTGTTTGGTGTATGTCACAGGATTTACTGCTGTCTATCGCAGGATTCAAGCTCTCCACCTGCCTGTCTCCTGTTTGCTAGATCAATCCAGTTCTCAGGCTAGGAACTCTTTGTGATCTAAGACTTGTTGCCTACTATAGTTGAGTTCAGGCAGCCTAAGTGACAGTTTGGACTAGAGGCTGAGATTATGCCTAGGAAGAAAACTGTGCACAGGGATCCAAGCCACAGGGGAAAAGGAACAAGCCAACTTGTGCTAGGTACAGAGGGCATGTTGAGCTCTCCAGTGGTCAAAAACTCAGGGGAAAACATCTGCACAAAACAGAAGAGAAGGGAAAATAAGTACGTGTGCCATTAATCAGATGCTGTGCTTCCGATGTGGTGGTTTGTCTGGGCAGCATTTGAATCTTCAGTTTCTCACACATGGTGAAAAAATTACCCAGACACATTTGAATTTATGGCTTTAATTTTTAAATAAGCACAATAGGTATATGGTTCTATATCTAAAGAATATAAAATAAAGGGGTGTACAGGAAAAAGGAATAAAATAAAAACATTTTTTTCCTGTCTTCTGTCACATAGAATCAAAACTCTGTCAGTATTACGTCATACTTTTTAGATCTTTTTAATGCACACAGATAGGGACAATGCATGTACTAAATATTATTTTCTGATGAATGCAAATAATGCTGTATCTTTCAGAATTTGACATTTCCTCGTAACTTTTTGTTTGTTTGTTTGCTGGGTTTCTAGAATTTGAACTTTGATAGTACGTTTTTCTATAAAATCTCACTTTATAGTTTATTTAGCCATTTATAGATTAGCCATTTAGAGTGTCTCTAGATACTGTTCACTAAGTTAAAGCTAATAGCAAATTACACTGGCCTCTGAGAGGAAGTGAAATAGATTCTGGTGATGTAGATGGCTTAGAGAGGTGACTTTTGCTTCCTGCTCTCTCCCCAACAGTTGCTTAGATTATACTAATGATGTAAACAGGGAGGTAAGAATGTCATATGGGTTTTTGTTCTGTAGGAAACAATATCTAGGGAAAGTGGTACAGAGAGCTCTTTCTCTTTCCAATGAGAAGGCTGGATGGGAGCTTATCTTCTGCAGCTCCACCCCCCAGAACATTCCCTTGTAGTGGAGAGATCCATTCTAATTTCCAAAAAAGGTGCTAAGATGGAAACTTGTTGAGACAATCTTCTGTCCTTTGGAATTCTTTAAAAGCTTCTACTTCCTTCACCATGCACAGAGTAAATGAAAGCCGGTAGGAAGGGGTAGTTTTAAGTCCTTAAGAAAAGATCCAGTCTTCTATGAGCAGAGATACTGGAGAAACCCTTCTGGAGACAACAAAGCAGAGAGTTTGTTTCCAGTCATTCTGATTCAGAGATTGAGAGAAGCAGGGAGCCAAGGGCACCACCAAGTCATCACGGAGTGGTACTGCTTCTCTGAGTAACATAAAGAGTGGAAGTGGCTGCTCTGAGTAGAAGGCACGCGGTGAAGCATGGCACACCTATCCTCAGATTTGCAGCCCTGAACATACTGAAGATACGTGTGAACACGGAGAACAACTACTAGGTAAGTCAATGGAAGAAAAACTTTAAAGGCTAGTTTGCAGATGACC
The DNA here is from genome assembly GCF_011064425.1 of Rattus rattus. NCBI lineage: Eukaryota > Metazoa > Chordata > Mammalia > Rodentia > Muridae > Rattus > Rattus rattus. The sequence goes on along the minus strand of NC_046156.1, from coordinate 157,467,027 downwards.
GAACACATTTTATGTGACTACTCCTTTACAGAGGTTTAAATTTCTTTACTTCAAAAAGATACACATGAGGCTGCAGAAATGGCTTCTGAGTTAAGAGCTCTTGCTGCTCCTGCAGGGGACCCAAATTCACTTTTCTGCACTCGTGTCCCGTGCTTCCTAACTGCCTATAACCCCTGTTCCAGGGAATCTGATTCTCCCTTCTGGCCCCTAAGGGAGATGCATTCATGTCCACATACCCACCCACCACCAAACCCACATACATATAATTCAAACTTAACAAATCATTAAAAATACATAATCTGGGGTGGCGGGTTGGGTGAGGAGTAAAGTACTTAGGGTACTTGCTGCTGTACCCTATGACTCCACATGGTAGAAGAGAAACTTGTCCTTTGACCTTCAGTTTTGTACACATACATACACACACACACACACACACACACACAAAGTGCAATTTTAAAACAAAAATTTAAAGTACACATTTTCAATTTTAAGCAATAGTAAAATATATTATTTTTTACGGTAGTTTGAAACTAAACATATAGTTTGAACCTAATCATTTTTTTATCCATGACAAATTGTGATAAATTTCACTTTCTATGTTTTGAAGAATCTAAAGTGTCTGCATGCTGTGGTTTCTAGGCTCTCTGTGGCACCCAGTGTTTCTAGCATTTGCCACAGTTCCCATTACAGCGTGTGGACCGACTACAGTGACCCTCACTTCTAGGATTGGAAATGGCATATGTGACATTACACTTTAGGACTGTAGAGCTGAGACTTGTTTCCATAAAAAGGGACATGTGCGTTTTTCATTACAATTGGAAACTTTCAGATTTAAACCACATTGAACTTTATCATACTTCACTAGAAAGAATAAATATTCAACTCTTCCAGAGTTAGTCCCCCGAATGTGTTGCCCTATGGAGAAGCTCCCCTTATACCCTAGTTGTGCAACTAGAAACAAACCTTTTCACCGGATTGGACCTAGACTTCTTTACTTGGGGGTATGGGTAATGGTGTATAAAGGGCCTGGTGAGCATTCCTTTGGATGCTGACCAACTAGTTTTTCTGGAGATGTTCAAGAACTGTGTAGACTCAGCCCTGTCTTTATGGCTATTGCCCTTTATTGTGCACTTAAAGGAGAGAACAAGAGCAGTTTGCTACATACAATGGCAACTTCGCTGAATAGCAAGTACTAAATGAGGCTGGCAACCATAAGGGCAGAACAAACAGGCCATTCATAGACAAGAACCTGGAAGGAGGCAGGGCTGGTGGCTGGGACCTAGCAAAGGAGATGTTTCTCCTGCCTGTAAGTCTCCTTTTCTATAACACCATGTGGCTGGCTCATTTCTGTCATTCATTTTAGGTCTAGGAACAGTTCTTCAAGAAAATGTATTGATCTCTCTATTTCTCCTTTTCTTTTTCAGTTATTAAGGAATAACCTATCACCTCATTTGGTTCCTCCTATCATCTTGTGATTGTGAAAATAATCTTGCTTTGTGCTTTTCTTCTCTGGAAAAGAAGGTCAGCTAAAGTCTTATCTATTTTATTCACTTATTTGGTGGAAAATACACAGAAAGAGCCATAGAAAGAAGGAAGCAAGGAACATTTACACAATGAGGTATTGTCTTGCAGGGACCCCCTAGAATGCTGTTTCCTGGGATCCTGTATACTGACTACTTCTAATTTTGGCCTGGAGTTAGCTAATGGGACATCAGCAAACTGTGCAAGTGCAGGTTTGGTAAGCACTTGCTTAGAACAAAGTTGAGGCATATGAGGAAACCTGGTTTAGTTTCAGCTTTTCTCAGTAATGAAGTATTTCTGGAAGACCAAGGACCAAGCGTCTTAGCTGTGTAAGTAAAACTCAGAACCCTCCTTTCCTTTCAGTACTTCTAACTAAATTTAGCTATAAGACTAAATTTATCTAGACTAAGTCCATTAAAAACAATGGAGTGAATCTCTTACCCCATAGAGCTATGGCCAATAAAAGAATAAGACTTAAGATTCAGGTGATGTACTATTGTAGTAAAACTAGAAAAAAGGTAAGGGAAAGAAAAGGGGGCATAATAAGGTCAAAGAAGAGAATAGGAGTCTTGTACATGCAAAGTCATTTCTTCTTATGAGCTATAAGAAATTATTAACAGATTTAAATTGAAAATTATTAGGATCAAAAAAGCCAGTTGGGAAGCTATTTCAGTCATCTACTGATACTGAACCAATGCAATATGGGAGAAGATCACAGCACCATGTGCCCAGATGAGGATCTTTTGGACTTCAGAGAAGCTCTTTTCTATTTCTTTTCTAGAAAAGTTCTATCAGGAGTCCAAGCCCCCCATTAGAACTTTTAATGACTTCTGAGGTTTGAACTAATGTTTGTACATGTTAGGCAAGTGATTTACCACTGAGATACATCTACAGCCTTTGAGTATTCATTTAGAAAGCTGATCAGATCACATACTTGGGAAATTATAAGGACAGGTAGAATAGCAAATCCCACCAAATGCAAGAGGAGGAAGCATATCCATCTTACCATGGGAAGAGACTGACTTGTCACCTAGGACCCTACATATAAACTCTGAATTTCATAGTCACACAGTTCAACAATTTGTATCATCCCTGTCCTTTCCAGATCAGGAAAATGAAGTAAAGATGATCATTGGAGCTGTGTTCAGGGATTCACAAAAGAAAAGGTAGTAAATTGATTTAGCCTGCCTATTTAGGGAACAGGGTATGAACAATATAAGAGACTGGACAAATCTAGATTTAAAATATGTGAGAATATTGATGATCCAGAACAGACACGACATGAAAACCCATAGTAGAGTTTTAAAAAGTAACTTTGTGGAAAGAAATGGATATTCCTGGAAAGTGCCCCTCACCTTAGCCACTTCTCCATATTCTACCTCAAGAAATGTGACCTTCTGTGACAATAATGACCAAATATACCTTTGAAGAATGACACCTCTTTAGTCTTTTTTCCATATATACTGTTTCTCAATCATACCTTACAGGAAAGAATCTTTTTTAAAATTTTTTTTCGAATATGGCATTTTTATTGGATATTTTATGTGTTACATGTCAAATGTTATCCCCTTTCCCAGTTTCCCCTCTAGAACCCCTATCTCCTATCCCCCCTTCCCTTCCTTCTATGAGGGTGCTCCCCCTTCCACTCCCACCTCATCTACTTTGGCATTCCACTACAGTGGGGCATTGAGCCTTCACAGGACCAAGGGCTTCTCCTTCTATTGATGCCAGACAATGCCATCCTCTGCTACATATGCATTTGGAGTCAAGGGTCCCTCCATCTATATTTTTTGGTTGGCAGTTTAGTCCCTGGGAGTTCTGGAGGCAGGGGTGGGTGGAGTGGGATGTCTGGTTGGTTGATATTGTTGTTCCAGGAAAGAATCTTTAAAAAGTAATTTTATTGTAGTTTATGGACCAATTCATGGAGAGATGTTTTAAGTATCAACCAGTGGTAGAGTGGAGAAATGTGTTATGGCATTGTTGTATTATGGTGTATAAACAGAATAACATGCATCAACATAGAAAATCCACAGAATATAATTAGGTAAAGAAAGTTACCTGGAAAAAATGCATATTTTTATAGTTTCAAAACTGCTAGCAACAAACAACATACAGGTCCTTTTTGTATAGAAGTTACAAAAACAACACAGTTGAGGAGAGTAACCACCAAGAACAGGCAACACTGACTGCTACATATGATAAATGAAAAGAAAATGGAAAGTTCTCAGAGATTTTACCTTAGCCAAGAATAACACATTCTAGCTATGGTAGTTATTTGTGACAACTGACAGAAAGCCCACTTCAAAGATGAAGATTTCAAAAGGCTAACAGGAATGTCAGCAGAGGGAACATGTCCAGAGTTGTTTCTGAGCACATGAACATTAAAGAATTTCTAGAACCATCAGGGTTAAGTTCTGTGGGGGCAGGGTATGAGGAGAATATGGTCTGCAGGTTGATTCTATGAATTAGTGACTTCATTTGGTAGACGAGGCCTAGGGAAATTCAAGTAACATTTAAAAATAAAACAACCTAGGTCAGCTAAGCGGTAAATAAACATGAGATTCTATGAGATGCCAATGATCATAGCAGGACCTTTCTTAGTTTTCCTAGTGGAGAAGATTTTTGAAAAATAAGATGTTGAGCCCCAGTTTAAAGAGAGATTGTCATGGAATGAGAAGAGAAGCCAGAAGGGAAGCTGGAGAAAGAGTCTGGCTTTATTAAAGTTATCTTATTTCGTTATGTGCATAAGATCCTGACAGAAGCAGATGCAATGTGGTGTCACACACTGTGGCAGCCTGATGTGATGTGAGCTCCTATCAGAGGTACATAGTCTTCCACTTGAACTCCATGGGGTTCCAGAAAGATAACAGATATGAGATTTTTGGGTCACACATATATTTTGAAAACAGCCCTATCTGGCTGAAACCTGTTTGCTGGTGCTGAGCATGATATACTAATGAGTAGAGTACATTCCTTGGAGGAATACGGAGAATGAGTCCTGATGTTTCATGCAGATTGTGTTTTCTGATTGTAACATTTGATGGAAAGAAATAAAACAAACAAAAATTGCAAAGGTACAGGAAGAACCACTTGAGTTCTAATAAGTCCTTGTTGATCTTTCACAGTTTCCTAAATCCTTCCAGAAAGGTAAAAGATTTGAGATTTTTATCCTTTTACTTCCTTTAGCCCTACTTGACATATTTACTAACTCTATTTAATAAAAAAATCAAGCTCAGATAGACCTTATTTATAAGATGGTAAAATAATAATCATACATTAATATGCAATAAACGCTACTTGCCTTTATCAATCTACAAGGTAATTGAAATTGTTCTGGTCATTCAGTATTAAAACTAAAAGGAATAAAAGTAGAAGATAGCCAAGTTGGCACACCCAAGTTTACAATGCAAGGCTTACCTTCCATCCTCCCTTTTCCTCTTGGTTTTGCCTTTGTAAATTGCATGCATATCTTTCTTGTTTCTTGAAAAAAAAAACCTCATAATTTGTTTTGAATGTTTCCTTTCACAAAAACTTCTATATTTAAAAGCCAGCAAGTTTAATGGCTTAAATCTATCTCCTTTCTCATTTTCCTCTGTCACTACCATGTTCCTACTGAAGATATAACAAACTCTAGGAAGATGTTCAGTAAGATTACGTGTCATGAAAGAGATCATGAGCCTTCAGAAGAGGCATTTGTTTGTCTAAAAGCAATGTAAAATTCCTAACAGAGAAGTGATGTACAAGGGAAGCATGGCTGCATGTAGAGGAGGATGCTAGTAACCACAGTGAGCTTGATCCAAGGGGAGGAGGGTCTGAACTTCTGAGCTTTGTCCACGGAGCCACGATTATGACAGGGAATGGTTCTTGCTCATGGTTGGTGATGTCCAATGACCCCTCTGAAGGAAAGGTTGCAAATTTTGGGAATAAGAGAAACTAGAGATCATCAAATAATGAGCTCAAAATCAAAGCTAATAATGGAGAACTAAGTAAAATGTCCACATCTGAAAGACTGCAGGAGGGATGAAACAGTGGGATTTCCTCCCATTTAGATTCCACTGCATTCTCTCTTCTGTAAACCAGGCTGCAAGTGCTGCTTCTCCAGCTAGTATGGCCCTTAAACTTGTCCGGTTATACAGTGACCACTCCCTGAGCAGGAAATCTAATGCTGTGTGGGCAAAAGTTCATGGCAAATCATAGAGCAGCAGGGAAGTGAGAGATTCCTAAAATTTCGGTGGCATTAAAAGAACACAAAATCCTTCTCCTGACATTTCTGGAAATCACAAGTCTGAAATGCATCTTAACAGGCTCAGTCCCATATGCTGGCAAGCTGTATTCTTTCTAAAGGCCCTAGACAGGACTGTTTCTTCCAGCTTCTAGAAGCTGTCTGCATGTCTCAGCTACAAATCAGCAGCATCAGATCTTTTCTCCCTCTGCTCCTTACCTTCTTGAAAAGACTCTTCTTACCCTGGGTCCTTGATTTATTCATACTGTTAAGTTCTCTTTCTAGTCCCAGGAAACATGTGCAAAGGTTTTAGAGATGCCCCCTTCACTCCATGGACATCTTTGAGGGCTACTAGGCAGCAGAGGACACTTGCTCAAGGATTCATAAAACTGTGGTAGAGTCTAGGGATAGAAATAGCTATGGTATCCTAAAGAAAATAGGCCAGTGAGGGAACAAGAGTTGAAGATGTTTGCATGGTATATTTAGGCTATGACATTCAAAGAAATTAGTTGAATTTTGAGCTGAAAAAGATGCAGATATTTTACTGTAAAAACGTGGAGATAAGGCCAAGGACTTGATTCAGCAACATTATGTCCTTCGCAGGTGCAGGGTCCTGGATTCAACCCTGGCAATCAACCACTTGAATACCTAAGTAATTAAATGAAATGTGCATGTAATCATGGGAGGGGCAACAAGAAGAGGATGTGGTAACTGACATAAAACAATGAACTAACACTTTCACTACTACCATAAATACTATTTTTCTGGTATTTCCAACTGATTGTAGTTGGTATAACATGTCTCCATTTGTCCATCAGATATTTTTAGCAACTAATATGTCATAATATTTGAGGAAAATATCAGTGTTAATGTCAGAGTCAGATACATCAGAAATAACAAAGATGAACTGAAAATGTTCATTTTGCCATTATGATCACCAATAAAACCATTTGTGTGGACTATCCACCTTAATCCCCCCCTATGATATGATAGCACAGAGGTGAGTCAGTTTGATTTTGATACTAGATTTATTTTATAGCAGCTATTAGGGCTTAAGAGTTTTGCTTAATCACCAGGATGTCTACTTTGTGGCAAATCCATCACTACAGTTTGAGGAGAGAACAAAAGGAACACTCTGTCCCCAACACTTATTTCAGGCAGGCCAGAGATTCACTAATAATGAGAAAACTCTAGTTTTCAAACTTAATTTGACCATAAACATTCTTTCATTCTAAACTTTGGGATATCATGAGCCTGAGAAGAGCAGAGTAAATATCACTGTTACACAGCTGATGAGCAATGCCGGTCACTGTAAAAAGTACAGAAACATGTCCATAGGCCATCTGTAAAAATGGTTTTAACATCTACTCAGCCCTTCTGTGTGAAGGTCAGCATGACGGGAGTGACTTGTGACTCAACCCACCTTCTCCAATGGGACATGGAATGGTTTCCTTCTGCCTTTGATGTCTTCATGAACAGGACTGACAGGTGGAGAGCCAGGTCCAGATCCATAGTTTTGGAGTTCCCTCTGACTTTCTTCTTTTTGTTAGGCTCCCAAGCATGAAGACTGATAATTTTACCTTTATGTACCTTCTGGTTCTTATTCTCTCTCTCTTCCTTTCCCCTTTTTCCGTTGTTGGTATTGGCACTTAACTGCTGACATAAATACAACCTAACTGGACACATAACCCAGTATTTGACATTGGCACTTACTGATGCACACTCAACTTGACTGGCCATGCTACCCTAGCCTTTGTTCTTTGTGATCTAGCTCAAGTCCTATTGAGAATACTCAACCTGAAACCCAATGCAAATTTCCTCATTAGCAGTCCATGAACCTTCTTCAGCTTCTCACAGCCTTGCGAAAATGGTGAACAGTAGTCCTGGCAAGCACCTTAAGTCCATTTTAGAATGCATTGGAGTTACTGTCTGTGATTGATTTTTCAGTAAAACAGGACTTCTTGTTATTTGTAAATCTAGTCAGCATGTTCTCTGTACCTTCAGACATTGATATTTATTTTACTTTACTAAACCAAGGAAAACATGAGAACCTCTTCCATAGCAAGTGCTCTATTATCTATGTAGTAATTCCAAGATCCTCCATGGATGTCTGAAAACACATGGACAGCATCAAAAGCTAGAAACACTGTTTCCTTTCTCTTTTATGTGCAGTTATGATAACATTTCTAGTTTATTCACTAGGTGTGATGTTAGCAAAAATAAAATACTAGGTTGTCATAGCATTGTATGAATTTCAATTGCACTGTCCTCATTAATTTTCCTTTTTGAGGCTATGTGCATGATGCAATATTAACATGATGTATTGATACGTAAGCTTAGGTTACTATGTGAGAGTCACTCGAGGACAAGCCATGTAATTCCAAGAAGTGAATTTGATACCAAAAAGTCTACTAAGTGACTAATTGGTAGACTGTGTGCACAGCATAGATATACATAGCATAGGCTGAGTCTCATTTCAGAGACAATGAAGTAGTAATGAGCAAGAGATTTTTGTTGCTTTTGAATTTGTTTTCAGCACTGAGGATAATGTGCAATTTAAAACTTACGAACTATTCATTTCTGGAAATTTCCATTTAATACTTTTGGACTGCAATTTGCTACAGGTAATTGAAGTGAGCTCTAAGAGGGAAAGTAGTCATGAGGGAGCCATACACTATTGCTTAATGAAGGCATTCATGAAATTTATGCTGTCCCAATTGAAAGATAATTCTGCCTTGCCATTTAATTTGGTTATCATCTTTTTACACTTTTCATGTACATGCTTCTCTGTCCTCCTCTACGCTGTAAGCTTTTAAAAATTAGAGAGTAAATCTTACCACTCTTAAGTATCTTCCATTATTCTTCATTTATACTCTGTGCTAGTGTGAATGAATTATTTGACTTTGTTCATTTATTTCATAGGAAATTAGTGAAAGTATGAACACATCATTTGAGCCCACTGAAGAATAAGATTTGCCTGGATCTAGAATAATGAATTATCCAGGTGAATAAGATGATATTTGGACACAATAAGCCAAGAGAAATCTCATCTCTAGAAACCAGCATCTTAGTACACCATTTTCAAGAAAGAGCATCTCATGACCTCAGTCTAATCTTAGTAGCAGAAAACTGAAACCTCCTCACTGGAGGATAAATAAGTTTCAATTTTTAATAGATGACAGACTGTCACAGAGATGAGGATATCAAATTTTCCCAAGTACTAGGCACACTCTCAAGAGCCAGCAAAAAAGGCATGTGGAGAGAGGTGCTGTCTCTGGGGCTAGCGCTTGGTTTCCAGTCAAGGTGTTGGTGGCAACAGCTGCTCATGTCTTTGAAAGCACCCCTTGCTCTCCCTCGTCAGACAAGAGATGAATGTGTCAAATTCCACCAACTAAAAGCCCTCAAATGATTTTGGGAGGTTGGTATTAAGCTGGATATGGAATCAGAAGAGGACTCAACCGTCCTATGGAGTTGCTGATGAATGGTATAGACCAGGGTGGTGAGAGAGGTCATTGTTGATCTATAAATGGACCAAAAAATGTTATATCAAATTACAACATTGAATTGAGAGAATATTTCATCTTTTATGATAAGATCCTTAGAGGGTGTTAGATTTTAAAACATTAAGAAGAAATGTAGGCACACGAATCAGGAAGGAGCTAGTTTGGGCTCACGTAAGAGGTGATGAGAGGTGAGATTACATAATGCTGAAATTTTGCCTGACCCGATAAACCTCTGTGTCTTAAGAAAGAGAACCCTGTCTGGCTGTGACTAGCCTCCTTAATATTATTATAGGAAAAGGAATTTCTCACATTGCAGGCTGGGGAAGCCAAATATGGTCTTCCTGCAGCAGCATTCTGCACGACTTTAAACAGGGCTTTTGCTGCCAAAGAAAGTTTCAGAGAATTGGGAGATGATTTTGTTTACTTTGTGTTTTAGACAAGTTGGTAGAAAGTTGATCTACCTCTAATACTATTTTAAAGTCATCACTTAACTTTTAGTATTATCTTATTAGTTTGTTTCTAAGCAGGGGGTAAAGAAACGAGACCATACAGTTGAATAATAAATTAAGATATTAGGAAAGATGGCAGTGCGGTTGTGCTCCCATGAGCACTCTTGTAGTCAGTGTTCCACAAGAAAGATTCAGTAGAATAAGGTAAGCAAACCTCCATGATACAGTTTTGAATCCAAACGGGTATGCACCTCCTTGCTTTAGATTCAGGCAAAAGACAGAGGCTCCTGAATGAGTGGAGGGCTGATCTGCTAGTTAGGGAGAAACTCAAAGTCCCAGATCCTGGTGTGGGTCCAAATACGTAAACCAAGGTTATCCTTCAAGCCTGAGGAAAAATCCATCTCTCAGTTCTGGTGGAAACACTAGCAGCCCTCGAGAGAAACTGCAGCCATGAGCTGAAGTGTTGTTTGTCTACACTGCTGAGAACTGGAAATGCTTACTACACCTTTCCTTGCCAGTAACATTAGGACATCAGTTTCAGTACACAGACTTGGGGAAGCCTTTTGACTCTTAGGTAAGTTTTTCAACGACAACTAGGGAAGAAATGGTGGTCTGTGTGACCAGTGGTCCAGGAAATGCCAACTGAAACTATAAAACACACCAGAGATGGGGAAAACAGAAACTTGATAGGACCCCCATGCATCATTTTTTACAGCCCATTTAAAACTTTAAAAATATGTAGCAGAGGATGGCCTTGTTAGGCACCGATGGCAAGAGAAGCCCTTCGACCTGCCAAGGCTCGACCCCATCCCCCCATCTTTCCATCTCCCCACCTTCCCACCCCCCTAACCCCCACCCCCACCCCCACCCCCCACCCTCCCCGTGCAATGGAGTGTCAAGGCGGGGGCGAGATGGGGTGTGTAGGTGGGTGGGAGAACACCTCATAGAAGAAGGGGGAGGTGGAATGGGATGGGGTTTATAGACGGGAAGCCAGGAAAGGGGATGACATTTGAAATGTAAATAAAGAAAAAATCCAATTAGAAAATTGGAGATAAATATGTCATAATGCTAATTGAAGAACAAGCATTCAAAAATCTAACAGGGGATAGATGAAATAATTCAACTCTGCTTCTGACATTTTAAATGTAAAAGGTTAGTTTCTGAGTAATAGGATATAATGATCCTAAATTTGTGTATAAAGTTTTTCTTCATATATAAGATTATGCACTCAGGGAAAAGACCGTCCACAGATAGACACAGTCAAGTACCATAACCCTGAAAAGCCCATTATTAGAAAGGAGGAAAGACTACCAAATTTTACTTTATCTACATCTGAGTTGTTTGAAAATATTTGAAATATTTATATGTTTTCTCAAAAGTCATATTTAATAACATATGAGAAAAACAGTTTTTACAGGATATTTTAATCTACTGATGTCAGTTCAGCTGTCATGCTAGTTTTTGAATACCACTTTGTTATCTGATAAAACTGAAAAATCTACTCAGACAAACACATGGAGAAGAAATGTTATTTTATTCTTTCTTCATGATGACGATACCCTTGTGAGATTAAAAAAAAGTATTTGTTTGGATAAACATTTGAGGTTTGAAGAAACCAAAGGATTAGTCTCCCTAAACATTCAAGCTAAGTGATTGGAGAATGAAACGTCAGGGTAATCTCTGAGAAATGACACTCTTTACCATGTGCCATTGAGCCACAGGCTCGGGACATCAGTGTGAATTAGAATGACCTGGAATGCTGTGAAAAGCTACTGCCCCACTTCCTTGTCACCTTTAGGGACTTGGTGAATAGGTCTGAGTGAAAGCTGGAAATATGTACTCATACCTAGTGTCCAGTAAAGTTGGTGGTACTGACCTGAGGACAATATTCAGAACCATTGCTTTAAAAACATTTTATCCCCTTTGTCAGAAATATCTGAGTTTCCAGAAGCAAGCCTCAATGACAAGCAGGTCTCTATTGTTAGTATGGCCCCAAAGCCAAGTGTTTGAAACATGAGGCTCCAGAAATGTCAGTCAGTATCATGCACTTATCCACACGCCATCTCATTTGGAAACCAAACCAGACCCTGTTTTGTGTACTGGTATCATTCCCTGGAGTAAGCTTCAGAGAAAGGCTCTTTAGGTCATAAGGTGTCTGCAGGAAGGTTAGAAAAGTTTTTCTTTTAGTTTGGGTTTGATGCTGTTGCTTAGTGACATTTCAGGAGACTTAAGAATATTTCCAAGCAAAGTAGCCTCCTCTCTCCCATGGCCTCAAATCCTAGTCTTTGGGCGCTTCCCATTTCATTATATTGTATATCATAATTGCACGACCATAATAGATATCCTTTCAAAGTGTATGTTTACTCTGGGAAAGCGATTACTTTAGGGGAAGCAGAGGTCAGAATTATAGTTTGTTGACAGATCTGAGAAAATGAGGTTTTGCCCTCCTCACTCCTTGCTCTTATCAGATTTCATCTTGCTTGCTATGTTCTCTTCTCCCAATTTACTGTTCTTAATGCTGTCCCTTGGCTATTCTACTTTGCACAGTACTCAGCTTGTCTGGTATCTTTCTGACTTTTCCCCCAAAACTGAATTTGAATATTTAACCATCTTGATACAAATTCAAAGAAAATTCTCAAAAGAAACAGCTTAAAAAGATAATTTTTTTCTGGTTTAATCTGTTTTATATGGAGATTTAAAACTCAAACACCTTTATGTAAGGGATTGCGTTTCCAGCAATCAACTATTAGATTCAGTTGCAGTTCAGGGAGACAGTCTTGCAGTGGTTTGTTGCCTAGCATCTCTCACATTACAGTACATCAGCTTAAGATGCTGTGAGAGTTGTGCTTGCAAGGATGTGAGCAATGTTCTACTTTGAAAGACTCCAAGCAATCCCTTCCTAAGAGGGAGTGAATGTGACCCTGCACAGTAAAAGACTCCTCTTTATCTTGTTGCCCCAACAGTTGGACTCATGATAGTCTATTTCATACAGACTAGAAGTAATATTTAATTATGTTTAAGAAGCTCTTTGGTTCTAGCTCTGTAAGTAAAGAATGGGGTTAAAATTTAACATATAGCCAAATGAAATATGGCTAAGTTAGGATCTGGGGCTTTGAGGCTAGATCAGAGGTAGGACTCTAGCACACCAGTTCTTGTAAAGAAATAACCTTTTTTAAATTAGGCCTAGAAGTCACAGAGTGGGGTGGATGATGAACTAGCCACCTGGTTAGCTAGACTGTTTTATAAAACCAGCTATCTTACAATCTATAATTTATAAGTCCATCAGGTTTTCTATTTCTTATAGCATGTTTCTCATAGAAATATAAAATATGTTTATTTATACTGATCTCCTTGCCTTTCAAAAATCTAAAACCATCTTAGCTTTGGCAATAGGAATCCACTTCATAAGAAGTAGATTTGCTCAGACTGCATTAGGTATCTCAGGATAAAAATGGTAGCAACCATGACCACTGGGGGACAGTAATTCAGGAAAGTCACATTGAGCCTCTAGACTCAAAGATATCTTTAGCAGGACTAAAACAATTTTCTGGGCAGTGCTCTGTTTTAGTCACCTCTGGGGAGGACTGCTGAAGGCAGGAAGCAAAACATTTCGCCTCACTTCTAAGAGCACAGGACTCAGTACAAACTGCCCAGTTTATTCCTCTGGCTTGAGGCTAGGACAGGAGAGATTTTTACTTATATAGACTAAATAGAAAGTAACCCCCACTTTCTGAAAATACCAATTACTGTCAATATTTATGACAATTGGGTTGGTGGGCTCAGTAGAGAGTAGTTGTCACTGATTCTTGATAATCTGAGTCTGATTTCTGGAGCCCTCATGGTGGAAGGAGAGAACCAACTCTTACAAGCTGTCCTCTGACCACTACTTGTATTCCAGGCATAAATGCACCCCTTACCACATACACAAAAAAAGTCATGTGATAACATATTTTAAAATGTTTGACACTCTGTACTATTACTATGTGAGTATACCCTGTCATTCATGGTTTGCTTCCTTTTTTTCTTAGTCAATACTTGTTTTTATTGATTTCTCATAAATTATTTTAACCTGACCTACATGGAAGACACATAATTTCAAATTTTTTTAATCAGATAAAAACACAAATGTATACAATAAAAGGACTTCAGGGGGAATGGGGAATCACTATCCCTGAACTCAAGCAGTATTACAGAGCAATAGTGATAAAAAACTGCATGGTATTGGTACAGAGACAGACAGATAGACCAATGGAACAGAATTGAAGACCCAGAAATGAACCCACACACCTATGGGCACTTGATTTTTTGACAAAGGAGCCAAAACCATCCAATGGAAAAAGATAGCATTTTCAGCAAATGGTGCTGGTTCAACTGGAGGTCAACATGTAGAAGAATGCAGATCGATCCATGCTTATCACCTTGTACAAAGCTTAAGTCCAAGTGGATCAAGGACCTCCACATCAAACCAGATACACTCAAACTAATAGAAGAAAAACTAGGGCAGCATCTCGAACACATGGGCACTGGAAAAATTTCCTGAATAAAACACCAATGGCTTATGCTCTAAGATCAAGAATCGACAAATGGGATCTCATAAAACTGCAAAGCTTCTGTAAGGCAAAGGACACTGTGGTTAGGACAAAACGGCAACCAACAGATTGGGAAAAGATCTTTACCAACCCTACAACAGATAGAGGCCTTATATCCAAAATATACAAAGAACTCAAGAAGTTAGACCGAGGGAGACAAATAACCCTATTAAAAATGGGGTTCAGAGCTAAACAAAGAATTCACAGCTGAGGAATGCGAATGGCTGAGAAACACCTAAAGAAATGTTCAACATCTTTAGTCATAAGGGAAATGCAAATCAAAACAACCCTGAGATTTCACCTCACACCAGTGAGAATGGCTAAGATCAAAACTAAGGTGACAGCAGATGCTGGCGAGGATGCAGAGAAAGAGAACACTCCTCCATTGTTGGTGGGATTGCAGACTGGTACAACCATTCTGGAAATCAGTCTGGAGGTTCCTCAGAAAATTGGACATTGAACTGCCTGAGGATCAGCTATACTTCTCTTGGGCATATACCCAAAAGATGCCCCAACATATAAAAAAGACACGTGCTCCACTATGTTCATCGCAGCCTTATTTATAATAGCCAGAAGCTGGAAAGAACCCAGATGCCCTTCAACAGAGGAATGGATACAGAAAATGTGGTACATCTACACAATGGAATATTACTCAGCTATCAGAAACAATGACTTTATGAAATTCGTAGGCAAATGGATGGAACTGGAAAATATCATCCTGAGTGAGGTAACCCAATCACAGAAAAACACACATGGTATGCACTCATTTATAAGTGGCTATTAGCCCAAATGCTTGAATTACCCTAGATGCCTAGAACACATGAAACTCAAGACAGATGATCAAAATGTGAATGCTTCACTCCTTCTTTAAAAGGGGAACAAGAATACCCTTGGCAGGGAATAGAGAAGCAAAGATTAAAACAGAGACAGAAGGAACACCCATTCAGAGCCTGCCCCACACGTGGCCCATACATATACAGCCACCCAATTAGACAAGATGGATGAAGCAAAGAAGTGCAGGCTGACAGGAGCCGGATGTAGATCTCTCCTGAGAGACACAGCCAGAATACAGCAAATACAGAGGCGAATGCCAGCAGCAAACTACTGAACTGAGAACAGGACTCCCGTTGAAGGAATCAGAGAAAGAACTGGAAAGCTTGAAGGGGCTCGAGACGCCATATGAACAACAATGCCAACCAACCAGAGCTTCCAGGGTCTAAGCCACTACCTAAAAGACTATACATGGACTGACCCTGGACTCTGACCTCATAGGTAGCAATGAATATCCTAGTAAGAGCACCAGTGGAAGGGGGAAGCCCTGGGTCCTGCTAAGACTGAACCTCCAGTGAACGTGATTGTTGGGGGAGGCGGCAATGGGGGAAGGATGGGGAGGAACACCCATAAAGAGGGGGGAGGGGGGGTTGGGGGATTTTTGGCCTGTAGACCAGGAAAGGGAATAACAATCGAAATGTAAATAAGAAATACTCAAGTTAATAAAAAAAATAGCTTTACACAAATTCTAAATTAAAAACAAACATATGTATATGCAAAAAAAAAAAGTTGAAAAGCTACAATAAACCAGGGCCTGTAGAAAGAAAAAAAAAAAAAAAAAAAGAAAATGAGCTTCAAGAAGTTGAGCATTGTAGGTGTAAATACCATATCAATGGATAGGGAAATTTACTAACAGTTGAAATACAAAACAATTGGATATTTTTTATTAGACTTCTTTTTTTTACATTTCAAATGTTATTCCCTTTCCCAGCTTCTCATCCATAAGTCCCCTACCCTATCTCCCATCCCCCTTCTTCTATGAGGGTGTTCCCTCTCTCCAACCACCACCCTTTTCTGCCTTGACATTCCCCAAAACTGTGGGGGGAGTGTTCCAATATCCAATAAAAAATTCCATTTTAAATGTTTATAAATATATATAATTTAATATCTAATACCAGCAAAATAAACTATAAAATAATTTAAATAAAAAAACACAAACGTATACATGATATATAAAATGTTGTCGTCCTCATTTAGGTAAATAGCTGTTAAATTTATGTTCTAGGTACTCTAGGAACTTTTAATTTGAGGTCATAATTCTATCATTTTTGCATGCCTGGATCAAGACCCAAGTAGAAAGAATGCAATTTTTAGACAATGAAGGGTTTCATGACATATGGACAACTAGCATCCTAAGTGTTAAAATTCTATGGCAGTGTTCAGATAGGTTCCACCCAATGCAAATATTTTCTAGAGACTTTTCCATGGAGATACTGTAATTTATAACTTTATGAGAAAAATAAAGTCATTTTCTGAGCACACTCGAAGCTGCTTCAGGAAATGAGAACAATAAAGATTTTATCAGAGGATTTCATTGTATTTAGTGGATCACGAAACAGAAAGACTCTGATGGTGACCTTCAGTTCATCTTCAGTAAGGGATGCCTCAGGAATTACTATGGTCACAAGAATGTGCCCCAGGTTTTACAGATTATTTTACATACAACGGCAGTCATAAAATACTGTATGTTAGGCCATGAAGTGTTATAGATAAAGTTATGCAAGAGAGAGTTATAAAAACAAGTAAGAGAGAAAGGCCTGCCTGTCCAAGTGTGGATTAACAGCATTACATGAATTCTTTCAGAACCTTCAAGAGAATCCTGGAGACAAGTCTCCCATTCTCCTTGCTTTATAAGAACACGGGGTGTAAATTTGATCAACTATTTTTACCCCAGTAGAATTTCATCCCCTATTTGAATCCATTGAATACACATGAGTGTTTTAGGTGGTGACTTCTAAAAATACATCTGTCAACAATTAGATAGATATTATAAGACCACAAACTAAAGCTTCCTGGAAGATAGCAGGCATTGGCTATGATGTGGAAGAACAGAAAACCATGTTCATTCTGGCAGAGATATAAAATGAAACAGCCATGGTGTAAATTGGAAGGCAATTCCTCACAAAATTTTAACGAAGATTATCACTTTGCAGTTACCATTCTACTTTTCGAAATATACCTAACGGAACAGAGAGCTTAGTCTTAAAGAGATATTCATGTAGACACATCCACAGCAGGGGAACAACTCAGTGATTTTTGCCAGATACACAGGCAAGTGAAGGGTGGTCTCTCTATACAGAAGGCCTTTGAGAGAAGGAAATGCACCTCAGCATGTGCTTAGCAAAATAAGCCAGATCCCAGTGAACAAACACTGACATTGGTCACATGGGGACCTAGAATAACCACATTCACAGAGAGAGGAAGGAGAGAGCTGTCACTGAAGTCTGGAGAAACAAAGAGCTGGGAGTGGTTTAGTGGGTAGAAAATTTCTGGTTGGCAAAGTGAGGGCTCTTCGGAACAATAGTGGCAAGTGTCACACAGTAACACAGTAATCTGTGTCAACGTA
Organism: Rattus rattus; assembly: GCF_011064425.1. Taxonomy (NCBI): domain Eukaryota; kingdom Metazoa; phylum Chordata; class Mammalia; order Rodentia; family Muridae; genus Rattus; species Rattus rattus. The sequence goes on along the minus strand of NC_046156.1, from coordinate 157,449,346 downwards.
CATCATGACACAGATATGTATGCCTAGCTAGATGTGTTTCACTTAGCAAATTCCGTTACATCACAGAAGTATTTAAATTAAAAATAAAAATTAGTCTCTGTGTACCATATATAGATCCTATTAACGCTAGATAAATAATATTCTCAACCTAGCCTCTGCCATTAGGATCCCAGTAATCCCTGTAGCCCCTGGAATTCCGTCTGACTCAGGAAATACAGATGTTTGTAGGCAAACTAGACAACATTGACTATCTGTGGGTATATTTTTCAAATTTTATATAAGCATATATCAGTATAAATATATCTGTAGTACTATGGGAGTAGACAGACAGAGTTAAAAATACTTGAGCTTAAACATTGTATTTCAGAATAACAGCTCTCTGGGGAAGTCTATTTGCTTTTGATACTCTATACTCTAGTGTTCAGCCTGAGATAGTCATGAAGCATTGAAGTAGGGCAAGGAGAATCAGTATCTAGACAGAGAGGAACAGGGGCATCTGTGCTGAGGAGGCTGAAGAGTCAAGGACTCCTCTAGCTCATGATGGCCTTCACTGCATGATCTTGTTTTATGTTTCTATTAGCACTTTCAGAACATTAACACCACCTCCTCTGCATCCCAGCACAGGTAATTCTATGTCTGGCCCACCTGCCCTTCTTTCCTTCCTTCCTTCCTTCCTTCCTTCCTTCCTTCCTTCCTTCCTTCCTTCCTTCCTCCCTCCCTCCCTTTCTCCTTCTGTCCTCTTTCCTTTGTATTTTCTCTTCATTGTTTCCTTTCCTTGCTAATTTGTTTCTTCTCAAGAGAATGTTTACAACAAATGTTCTAAACAAATAGAAAAATTAAAACAAATGTTGGCAGAAGTGGAATGAAAACAAAACAGTGTGCTAGAGAAATGACTTAAAAGCTGAGATCACTTGTTTTGGTAGAGGACCCAGGTTTGATTACCAGCACCAAGTTGGCTCACAACTGTCTATAATTCAGTTCTAGATGATCACATGCATCAGGCATATATGCATACATACAGGCAAATCCCTCACATATATAAAATAAATAAATTTAATCTAAAAAAGATCAAAGTATTTCCTTGGAAATCTCATATGCTCTAAACGAGCTCTATGCTCTGACTGACAGAGAAGAAAGAATGCTCAGGCAAGATGGCGGGTGCAAGACTGATCCTAAGATCCCCTCCACAATGTTCAATATAGGATGATAGGAGAAATTTAGTTGCTGTGCAGTGAACTTGAACTTGATGTACATTTACATAATGCTGTAAAACAAAGCATTCAGTGGATAGTGCTTATTATGCAGGAAATGGTCAATAAAATAATAATATGATTGCTATTATACCAGATTGAAAGTTATAAAAAGCTTACAGGGTCCAATAATAAAAAAGAGAAACTTTAACTTTAAAGAACATTTATATAGAATTTCATTGATCGGATCAGAATGTGAGTAAAAATTGGGTAATGGTCTGCAAAATGTGGAAAGCTGTTATTTGAGGACAGTGTGCCACATGTCACCTTTTGTCTCAGGCCAGTCACTCTGGACATCCATTGTCTCAACTAGGTCTTGATCCTCTCTAAGATGTTTTATTGACACTTCACCCTTGGCCCTGATTCTCAGTACAGTAACTTCACTGTATGATCAAAGTCCCTTTGTTTAAGTGACTTTGCAATCCTAGAAGATGGGATAGATACTTAAAGGAATGTTAAACCCATAAAGTTTGTGTTTGTATTAAGTTCAAAAATGTAATGTTTATGATCATTGAAGTAAGCCATCAAGGTTTCTGAAAGGACTGGAAATGCACAACAGAACCTAAGATGTTAAAAAAATCAGATGAATGAAAGTAAGTATGACAGTTCAGCAGGTTAAGGCACTTGCCACCAAGCCTGATGACCTGAGTTTGGTCTGTGGGAGGACGCTCATGATAGAACACCTGCAAGTTGTCTCTGACTTATATATGTGTGCCACGACATGCTCTACTTCTCATATAAACATTACACAAAGAAGAATACTTTTTGAAAATAACTTAGATGCATTAACCATATGGTTTTAATTTTTAAGGAGCCATATTGTTTCTTGTCTCTACATAGTGCTAGAAGGAATGAGAGATTAGGATAATGAACATACTGATTTGTTTTCTTTTGACTTTTTAAGAAAAGTCCTCATTGTATATTTTAGGTAAGCTTTGAACTTGAATGCCTCCTGAATTTCAGCCTCCTGAATGGGAGGATCATAAAAGTGCCCCATCACATGGGAATTGGTCTATTTTTAGCAGCACTGCTTTAATTACCAACACCCTTTTGCCAATTTCAAGTTTGTGAAAGACTACCTTGAAAAACACCTGGGATGCTTGAGAAATTCAGACAGACTAAGTTTTTAGTTGATATAGTTTATGGCATTTAAATAAACTTAAAAGTCAATTAGTTACATAGTTTAGAAGAATGGATGTAGAATTAACCAAGAAATGTGTGCAGCTAATAAATTCTATCCTCTCCCCATTTCAATACTTATAATGACTTATTTGTTAAACATAAAGGTTTGGAAAATGAGTCAAAGTTTGTAACTTTCAGGTGGAACTCTGTTTTATAAGATCTCTTTGATAGATAGGTGCAAAAAAATGTCTGTCTAGGTGAAAAACAGAAGAACTCTGTGTTACTTACAGCTTCAGAGAAGGTTGCTGGCCAGGTTACCCAGTGGCTCTCTCCTGAGGATGGCTACAGCAATATGGAGCAGTAGGAAGCAGCTTATATACAACAGGAAGGGTGGTGGTAACTATGGACCCAGATGGACTGATTAATAATTATCTTGGTGGGCTGTGAGGCCCAAGAACTGCCCCAAGTTGTCAGTTGCCTGGAATCAGAATGATTAGGGTAGGTCCATAGTGGATGCCCGAACATGAGAACCTGATAAAAGAAGCAGTTGGGGTGTGGACTTAATCAACTGTTTTTAAAATGGAAACTGTCCAGTCACTGCCACTGTCTCAAAAACCACTTCATGACAGTACAGAAAAAGAAAATATATATATATACAGCCTTATGTGATTATTGAGTTTGTAAATCTAAATATCAAATTCAATTACTTGGGGGATAGTTGAGTGTTTTGACTGGAAGGCAGTACTAGCGAATATGGAAAGAGTTTCTAGCATGGAGCAAAGACAGTAAATTTTCTCACTATTGAACAGATGAGTGCAAAGACATTCTAATATGGCAGGAAAAGAAAAAGACTAAGTAGAAACATGAAGTGTCCAAGGCTTGACTCGAGTTGGTTTTAGCATTTGCTTGACTTTGCAGGCTAATAAGTCAAATGAGACTTTACCAACATCTTGCTTAAACAACAGGTTTTTGCTTAGAATTACAGAGAATGATAAAGGTAATAGTTTGGCCCAAACTTTGTCAGAGTAGACCCTTGATTGGTGGTGGTGTTGAGCCACAAACAAGAAGAATTAATATTCTGTATACCAGCTGAACTAGCTAGTAGAGAACTCATGACAAACTTGTTGACTCTGAAATTTTTGACCTTCACGAAGCAGGCCTAGAATGTGTCAACATTTAGATATGGGAGATACTGGAGTTTAGGGAACATGTGCATTAGCACTGGTGGATTTCAATGTTGCATTAGAGCAATGGCTCCTGTGGCCATTCTGGCATGTGCCCCAGCAACAGTGAGAAGCAATGTTTTAGGTATGGAGCATGGGTGACAGCTGGACAGGTAAAGGAGAATTGATTGCTATTATATTTATGGGAAGGCAAGAGACAACAGAGTATGTTCATGTGCCTTTAGGTTTGAGGGCACTGGAAGGATAACAAAGGGGAATGCATAATCTTGCTATGGAGTCACAGCAAGGTGTGCTATTATCTTTGGGTTGGAAGATTATATCTCACTGTAGAAAAAAAGTGGGTATGAGGGATGAAAATGGATGAACCAAAGCTTCTGTGATTCCTGACAGTGTTCTTCTGTTGGAGGAAATATGAGGGCCACTTGTCATAATAGGGCTCCCAGGATACAGGGTGGTTGTGTTTTGAAAGAAGTGTTAATTTATTAACATACTGTTTCTCTAGTATAGTTATCATCTTGGTCGATGTGTGATATGTGACATATAGGATAATAATAGATGTAACAACTGCATAGGAAATAACTTCATTCATATGTGTATATATTTTGGATATCTGTGTTTATGGCAATAAATTTGGATTTTATTGTCTGTGTAGGCTTTTAGAACGCAAAAGGGCAAGGTGCTTTTAAGAAAGACTGTGAAAGGCATAGGATATATAACAATGAGAAAGGCAGTGAAGGATAAAGAGGCTAATTTGAACTGTTAAAAGCCACAAGGCCTGCTCTGTGACAGCAGGAAAACACACCATTTGCAGCCTTTGGTATGCATACCCATCAGGTCTAGGAAGGAGCTGCTATTAACAGGAGTCTGTGTCTTAGAAACATTGGATGTGGTCCTATTGAGGCTTAACCTTACTGTGCTATACAGTCAAATTGTGATCACAGAGAGCTTCTTAGATCCTATACAGGATCACAGGACAGACCTAATTTGTTGGACAAATTGCAATGTCTGGAAACTTACCTGTTGGTGGCTCCCACCTTTTAAATAAAACAGGACTCAATAATCTAATGGATCACTGACAGCTTAGGTCCTGTAATAGTAGTGGTGAGGCTTGCCAAAGTCTTGTAGAGTTTATATTCTTGATAGCTGGAAACATGACAAATTCATCCCTAAAGGTTAGTCTTTGGCCTGGATGTGTTGTACTAGCAATGCCTTTCTACACAGAAACTATGTGTAATACATTTTTGTGGCATATGATGTTACATCAGTCATTATGTAGAAGCAGAACCACTTGAAGAATCCAAAAGCAGTATTTTTATTCTAGAAATTTGATTTGTCTTCTCAGTCATAGGTTTGTGGATACCCAGGTATAGTTAACAATTTTAAGTAGACCAGATGGCAGAGCCTGTCTGATACTGTTTTAGTTTCAGTCATGAGTAGCTGAACCTAAATGTCATCAACATTTCAAGGCTTTTGAGAGTGAGTAATAAGAGTTTAGGGTACACTCAAGACTTCAGATCACACAGTGTGTGAGCATGGTCAGTAGGATGTTAGGATGTTTGCCTGTTAAAATATCTCTGGTTGAGGTCAGAACTCTTGCATCAGCATACAGGTGATTGATTCCATCAGTGACTATGTCCTTTTAACTCAAGTGTTGATGGCTGGTGATAGCTAAATGCAGTGGCCACATTTTTATGTCTTGTTGAAATAAGGGCTTATTTGGAAAATTTGAGCCTCCAAATCTCCTAAAAATGAAAGCATCCAGACCAAGAATAGAACCAAGGCCCAGCATGGTGCTGTACGTTTACATCATGTAACATTTTATTGTTTGGTACTTTTTTTCTTCTGATGGGAATTTTCACCAAGGAAAGGTTACCTAGTCTTACAATAATGTACAGTAGTGATTCTTTTGTTTGTTTTAAATTTGAAAATGGGTCTTTCTATGTAGCTTAAGTGGCCTCAGACTCAGAAAAATTCTCTTGCCCTATTTTCACAAGTTCAGGTACTACAGGCATGAGCCACCATGCTAGGCTTCCACCATTTTTCACTGGATTTGTTTGTCTTCCTCTTTGATAGTCTACATTTTGTGAAAAACTCCCTGGAGCAGTACCTACTGTTTCATTGAGGGAGTTAAATGGGGAAGTCAAATTAATCATCCACCCCTTACAACATGAATAATAAGGAATTTGGAGGATTGAAGGAAACTTAGGCTCAAATGAATCCAATAGCAAGTAGGTACAGTCTAGTCTTTAAGGCTGTATATTATCATTGGGTTAACTTGATCATTGATGGACTCCTGTGATGGTTAACCTTGGGTAAGTGTCAACTTGATTAGATATGGAATCAATAAGGCATGTCTATGGAGTTGTCTGTAAGAATATTTCCTAGAGCTTCCTTATTTCCAGATAGTTTTTGTAGTATTGGAAGCTTCTATATAAGGTACTATAGGTTCTATATAAGGTGCTGTGGGGAAGTCACCAACTTTCCATGAACTCTGTAAACTATAATAATGACTGATGTCACAAGATAGACTCCTGGGTGCAGTAGTAGCATAACTGTTATGGGGCATATGTGACTGCTTTCTGATTCATTTTAAGGCCCACTGAACTAAAGGAAATACATACACAGTACCGTAAGTCTGGCCAATAACCCATGTGTGGGGTATTCACAGACCACAGAACATACAACTACCATTCTGCCAAATGAAAAACAGCATCAAGCTAATCTCTAAATTATATCTACCCCATAGATTAGTGCATCTCTCAGATGTCATCAGAGAAGCTTCTTTGTACAGTGAACAGTGCTTTCTGCAGAAACAATTGATCAGTGTATAAAATCAAGTGGAATGCTTAGCTACAAATGAGACTTCTATGATACCTCTCAAAGCTCAGAGAACATCAAAGGAGGTAGGGTGGAAAGATTGGGGAGGACTAGAGCAAAATAGTGTCATTTGGACATGGCAGTACACAGCATGCATGAATTCACAGAACTGTGACTGCCCACATAAGACCTGTACAAGATCAAGTCAACCACCATTCCAGCGTGAAGAAGGAAAGTGTTTGTCAGCTTCCACCCCTAACTAAAGACCTATGGACAGTTTATGGCTTCTGGTGGAGGGAGTGTCAGTTTATTTTACGAGTGACCCTTGCTTGGTTTACTGCGGTCCAAAGAATAGCCTCATACTTAAGAGTGGATGGACAACACATATTGTTCTCAGTGGGTACAGAAAACAAAGATACAAAGTTGAGAGTTGGTAAGTGGGTATGGATGGATTTGAGAAGAGCTAAGGGGAGGAGTGGGCAGTGAATGTGATCAAATTACATTGTATATAATTTTTGAAGAATTGGCAAAACAATTAAATTAAAATAAATTTTAAAATAGAATGTTTTCTGGAAGGATTGACTAAGCGGCAAAGGTCTTCCCCTAGAGTGAGCGTCAGTTTCACTGATGACTGAGGGAAAAGTTCTTTTTTCCTTTTTGCCTTTGCTCCTGGAAGTGAGTGCATCTGCTCTGAGGCTGCCTCTGTTACCATCTGTTTTGACATTGGATTCAAGCTTCTTTGTGGACGGAAGACCAGTGGCTCTCCAGGAATCCTTCAGAACCAGATTGGGAATGTTGAGATATCCAGCCTCGGGGACCGAGCAGCTCGCGGGCTCAGATCAATGTCTGGTTTAGAGTTAGGGCACTGAGGCCTCTCTCTGCATAGATGGTCTTTGGTGATTTGTTCATGTTTAAGAGAATAACACAGTGCAATGTTAGCACTAAGGAAAAGTCAATCAGTTTGTGATATTGAGCACAGTATTTTTTGGCCACAACGACAATGTTTAAATATCTGCAAATGAGGACATGTCCATTAATATAATGGAGAAGGGAAACTGAGACTAGCAAACCCAGTGATTAGAACAGAATAAAGCATGCTTTGACATTTGAAGAATATTGAGCACAGCTACTTTGATGAGAACACCAGGGTTTAACATCAGGGTTTGAATGGCTGTCATCAGTAAGGAGTCTTCCTTTATTTGCATTGGTCTTACAGATACTTGAACTATCAATAGGAGAAATTGGAGTGCTTCTTCTTTTTAAATAAATCATGTCAGGAAGAATGCTATTCTTCTGTTTCTTCATTTAACTGGTGCTATTGGAGTTTCAACTATCTTAACTTATACAGATAAATAAATGGGGATCTTCTGGCAAGGTCCATTCACAATGCTATAGGTATTTATTAATTCAGGATGGTTTTACGATAGCATTCATTTTTCTTGGAAAATTAAAGATGTAAAAATTGGAAACTAAATATTACTGTTGCAAAAATACACCAATTAGCACAATAAGGATATATATGTAAAACATATGACTCACTTAAAGACATCTATGAACAGAAGACATACATAATCAGATCACAGTGGATAGTTGTACAGGGGCAGAACATAGGACTTGGACATAGAGTTTTAAAAAATAATATAAAGAGAGGAAAATTAAAAATAGTCTTTTGTGAGAATTTTAATCATTTTCCCTAAACTGAAAGATATAAGGAATATGAACTTTTCAACCAGAAGAAACTACATAAATAAAGGCTTAAAACTATCTACTTCTCATTCCCAAGGAATTCTGATTAAAAGGCAAATGCAATGTAATACACTCACTAATCCAGTGATGGATGCAAGCAGCACCTTCATGACTTCGATGTCACAGCAGGAAAGTGCCTAGTTAGGGAAGCTCTTGTCAGCAAATTCTTGTCAGCAAATTCTTTGGACCAATACCAGGTAACTAGGGAAGAGGGTGAGTAAGAGCAAAGATGGTCCTAGACAAAGAACACAGATGCATGGAGACACAGTGAGTGGGAGGGGAATGATTTGAAATCTTGCAAGCACACCAGAGATATTGTTTCCCATGTGTTTGTTCTTCCGTTATTTATCAGGCAACTTCTCTGAACCCAGGGCTTACAAGTACAAACTGAATTTCAGGACATTGGCACTTTGCCTGAGATCACAGAAATAGAACTGGCTAGATATAGTATTCAAGGCCAGACTTCACCAAGACCCTGCTCTTTGCCTTTCTTTTCTCCTTCCCTGAGTGCTGCTGAGGGGTTCTGAAGTTAGATAGAATACTGGACCAGATGGCATACATGTTTGGGGATTGTGTTCCCTGAATGACATCACCAGAGTACTTTGAACTTGCATATAATGCTTTGATGGGCTCTGATATTCTTTGGATGGCTCAGTCATGACACCTGTCTGCAGTTTAAAGACAGAGCAGTTGCTCTGATACGTTTCTGAAATGGCTGAGCACTGAATAAGCTTCAAACACACACAGGGAATGTTTTAAAGGCCCATTCCCGTAAATTCCAGGTTTAGGCGGGTGAAGGTCACTGGAAAGGACATGGACAAGGCTAAGTGAGCTTAATCTGAGTAATAGCTTAATCAGAACCACGTGCTCTAGTTGGGGGTAGTGAGTAGGCATAGGTTGAGCATAAACAGGAACAGAAAAAGTCTAATCCAAGGCAATAGGAATGAAAACATTGTTCCAAAATGATGTAAGTTATATGCAGTGAGAAACTACACTATAGATCATCTTGTCACCAAATGTAAGAGGACTCTTACTCGTGACGGTGTGTATTCAAATTAGTTTCTCCAAACTTTTCATTGGGTTTACAAGAACTAGGGATAAAAATTTTAATTCATTAATAGCTTGGATTCAATCATATTAATTCAAGTTCTTTTTTCTTCTAAAGACCTCTATTCGTGGAATGGTGTTCTCATTCTCTATATGGCTTTTAACCAGTGATCAAAAGACAGGGAGAGTCACAGATTATCAAATACAGAGTCTACATGTTTGTAACCTCTTTGTTTGCCTATTAGTTTAATTTAGACATGATAAAATCTTTGGGAGATAATTTATCATGCATTAAGATTGCCATGCTGCAGGCATGGATAAATATGGAAAAGGGTAGACTCTCTGATGAGATATCCTGAAATTAAGATGTCATCAAAGCTGAGCAGATTCCAGAATAAGGAAAAACAAGTTTTTAAAGATAGAGATATACTTTCTGTATCTCAGTATGAAAGGAGAAGTGAAAGGCAAGTGCCCTAAATCATAATTGTAAAGACTCCTGTCTGTAGAAGTACAATCAATCTTGCTGGTGGCTGCAGTGATCCTGCTCCAGAATGCAGATGAAACTCTGATCTCAGATTTTAATTGACCATTTGGAACTCTCAGGGAGGACCAGTGACACTGGGGTCTAAAATCCCTTATCAGCAATGATGCTATTTCTCAGCAAGGATGAGTGACTCCACCTGCAACTGAAGTCTAGTGTAACACTGCTACTTAATATCCAGTATCATGTCACCATCACTGGCGTTCTCTGACCACCTTGCCTTTGGAGATGAGAGCATGTTTTTATATAACATCATAATTGCTCCCGACAAAAGAAAAACTGGTGAAAGTGATTTAGATCTATCAGCAGATAAATGACAAATTAAAATTATCTCAAGTAAACATTGTAGGGAAACATATGTATATGTAATTTTACATCATTAGCTGACCTATGCACTGTTCATTGATTACGTGTTGACAAGTATTACTGGAAGGGAGGTCATTTGATAGAATGACACATTCCACCTGAACCAGCTGTGGCTTGGTCCATTGACAAAGATGGAAGATTCACTTTCCTTATCGGTAAAGCAATGGTTATGAAAAGCAACTGGCCAGAGTGCTTCTGAGGTTTAAGTAAGGTAATGCACTAACAAAATAACAGGCTGGGATCTGGAAGTCTCTTAGTCAACTATAGCTATGCTTATTTTTATTAATCTAATAAGTTAACATGGTTATAGACATAACTTTTGTCTATGAAGTTGTTTTGTGTAAAATGTTTATTTGGAAATGATATTTTTCTACATATAATTATAACTTTGAGACTAGAGTTAATTCATATAGAGTTCAAAGAATTATTAATTTCAAATTTGTGTTTTAGGGGTTTTCACACATTTTTTCTTCATATTCTACAAAAACCTTCTGAAATCTAACATAACACATATTAACAAGATATTGTGTACTTTTAATTTAACTATGTGAATTATAATTTTAACCACAACCATAATGCATGTAAAGAGCACTCTGTAGCACATTTAATTTCCTATTTTGTGTTTTTAGGCTGTGTGTTAGTGTGTATTTATGCACATTTTCATGCTCTTTCTTCCTTTTTTCCTTTCTTCCTTGTTTGTGAATTTTGCATTGTGTCTTATTGTTTCATTTTTACTTCCCTGTTTGTTTTTTTTTGAGAAAGGGAAAAGGTGTGGTGTTGGAAGGCTTGGAAGCTGCGTAGGTCTGGGACGATCAGATTATATTGTATGAGAAAAATCTTTATTTCCAATAAAAAGTGAATAAAAATTAAAAACTATCTTAATATAATCTAGAAGAATATAAACGCTGATTTCAAGAAATAAATTATCCAATTATAAAACATAAAGCAAATGTAAGACATTAATATGCAGCACTAAACAATCTCTTAGCACACAAAGCTATCCAGTCAACATAAGTGATACTTAGCATCCATTTAAATTGCAAAGTAAGACAGACAACTCATATAGAATACACTTGTAATTGTGAAGTATGAAAGACACAAGACGACATTTGTACAAATTTGGATGAGATTACTTCTTATGATATTGTAAGTTCTCTGTGAATTAATTCATAAGCATAATTTCAAATTTCAAAAAGATTGTGCACAGGAGAAAAGAGAATGATGAACCAGAGGCCTCCACAGAATGCTGAAAATGGAAGGTACTACAAATCTTTAGAAATTCTCTGAGGTTACCGTATGGTATTAGTATAGGCAAACCAGATCATGTGAAGAAATAGAACTTTCTGTCAAGAAATAGAGTCAAACACATTGGGAGACTTACTACTAATAACAGGGACACATTTTAAATTTATGAGAAAAGATGGACTTTAAATTGCCTGGAAGACAAAACCCACTAAAGAAAGGATATGGTCAGATCAGTATTTTCTCTCCTCACATTAAAAAAAAAAAGTACAATGGTTCAGATCTTTGGAAAGAAAAGATTGAAGAAAGGGAAAAAAGAGAGGGAGGGAAGGAGTAAGTGAGTGAGGAACAAAAAGAGGAAAGGAGGGGAGAGGAAAGGCAAGAAAGAAAGGGAGGGAGAGAAGAAGGGAGAAAGGGAGGGAGGTGGGATACTAGGATGAACGAATCTCTTTATGAGTCTTTGTCCACAGCAGCGAGCCTATACACAAGTGTAAGCCGTTTCCTCTCACCTGCAGTATTTTTTTCATTCTCTGTTACACCATAAAATAAGGGGGCTGATGGGACTGGTAGCCCATTCACATTCTAGCCAGTCAGCATCCCAAGCAGTAAGTAGACACTGAGGAGGTCACTACCATAGATGTTTTCTTGCTTGTGAACCAAAATGTTGAATCTACAGTATCCCTTTCTGTGCTCAAGAACAGAAGCAAGAGACCCAATTTTCATACACAAAATAGGGAGTAGAGAGAGTCACCAAAGGGGAATGCTTGAACCCAGTAAAGCCTTTGGATTTGCAACTGTTCAGCTCTGACTGGATGTCAGAGGTTGTAATAGTTGTCAATAAACTTTGCTTTTACTTTGCTATGAGATCGTTTCATGTCTTTTAATTCTTTAATTGATTGAGAAAAAGAACTCACCACCTAGCAGGAATCAAAAGGAAGAGAGGGTGGAAAGAAAGGAAGAAACAATCATTTTAAAAATGTATGGATTATTTTACTATGTAAACTTAGCAAAACTTCCCACTTCTTTCAAAATCAACAGGAAATGAAAGATTTAAAATTTGACTATGTAACAAGCTCTCCAAGATGGAGAATTAGCCTCTCCCAAGGATGAGCCTACTGTACTGCATAGTGACCCAATATAATGTGTTCAAGCTATAAAAATGGGCTCAGCAGGTTATATATATATATATACATATATATACATATATACATATATATACATATATATACATATATATATACATATATATACATATATACACACACATACACATTGTGTGTATATGTATATAATACATATTTGTGTCTCTATATATTCATATATGTATATATATTCACAGAAAAATATCAATTTGATAGTGAAGTTGGTAATGGAAGAGATAGGGAGAGAAGAGAAAAAGGAAAGTAATGCAATTATATTTTAATTAAAATATGTAGTTTTTAAAAGTTCTCAAAATAACAACACCTTAAGTGAAGTGTCTTTTAAAAATGTCAATTTGAAGAAAATATAGTGATTTGGATAGGAACGATAGGGCCAATTTTCATTTACTTTCTGTCTTGGCAGCCTTGTCATGGGTGTTTTATGAAACACATGGTGCATCATCTGAGGTCAGGTCAGTTACATAGCAGCATGGATTTCACTAGATGACTTTGCTTTCTGAAGGTACAAGAAGAGCTGCCAGTAAGGTCTCTAACAGGCAGTCTCAAGCTCATCTTGTGATTCTTTCTCATCTGCCAACTTTCTGAGAAACCATTGGTCAGTCTCCTCATTGAGATTCTCCTCAAAGAATCTTTCATGTTAAAAAAAGGAAGACACATGAATCTAGGAACTCAATTAATAAAGTAAACAAACATTTAAGTTATGAGACGATATATAATACATTACAACAACTTCATAGCACTTTTAGACATAAAATTAAATATAAATGTGATTTTATACTGTACTTTAGTGAGCACACATAAAAATGTATGTTCAAGTGAGCTTTATTCTTTGACTTTAAATTGAATTTATACTTCTCATGAAATGTAAGAGTGGTATTTTCTTGGCTGAAGAGTGCCTCAGGGGTAGAGCATTGTTTAGCATGCATTAGGTTGTGGGTTTGATCTACAGCATTACAAAACAAAAATTGAGACAAAACAAGGGACTAGGGAAGTGAGATGACTGACCAGAGAAGAGTGCTTGCTGCTTTTGCAGAGAATCTGAGTTCAGTTCCTGGCGCATATGTGAGGCATCTCATACTCCAGCTCCAAAAATTTGAAACTCTTCTCTGGCCTCCACAGGCATGTGCACATCTGTGAATATGTTCATGCAAACACAGATATACACATTTATAGAATTGAAGTATAGAATGTAAAATAATTGGAGGGGAAAACCCTCAAATAATTCTATTTTACATCAGAGAAAACCACATTTTCTCATTTACTATATTATAATCATGAAGATAGTATGGAAGTAATGTAATGTAACCTTGTGTTGATGAATAATAAAATTTGTATCTTTAGGTTGAATTCCTTAATCTCTCAGTTTCTTGTAGAATATTGAGATAGTTCCCTTTTAGTTTATTGGGAAGTAAAGTTGTAATGTTTTTCAGAATAAACTCATCTTGACACTGTATTTAATTTGGAACAAAAGCAACTATTGAAGAACTTTAAAAAATGATAGTTCATGTTCATATTCCTCATTTTTTTGATTGAATAAAACCTTCATTGTGCTCATTCTGGGTAGTTGCTAAAAGGGTTTTTGTATTTTTCTTGTTTTCAGAATACCCAGTTCCCACTGAGTGTTTTGTAGAAGAATAACAGAAGACAAAATGTATTAGTTGTTTGACCAGCTTTCTGTCATTATAGCAAAGTATAGAAACTTTCTTTTCTATTTTTTTATTAGATATTTTTATTTACGTTTCAAATGTTATCCCCTTTCCTGGTTTCCCATCCATAAACCCCCTATCCCATCCCTCCTCCCACTTCTGGCAGCCCATATACAAACACCAAACTCAGATACTATTGCAGATACCAAAAAGTGCTTTCTGACAGGAGCCTGTTACAACTGTCTCCTGAGAGGCTCTGCCAGAGCCTTATTGATACGGATGTTGATGCTAGCAGCCAAGCATTGGACTGAGCACAGGGACCACAATGAACCAGTTAGAGAAAGGACTGATGGAGCTGAAGGGGTTTGCACCCCATAGGAAGAACAGCAATATCAACCAACCATACCTGGCAGAGCTCTCAGGGACTAAACCACCAACCAAAGAGTATACCCTTGGCTCCAGCCACATATTTGGCAGAGGATGGCTTTTTCTCTTATCAATAGGATGAGAAGCCCTTGGTCCTGTGAAGGCTCAAATTCCCCAGTGTAGGGGAATGCCAGGGCAGTGAGGTAGGAGTGGATGGTTGGGAGGGGAAGCATCCTCCTATAAGCAGGGGGAGGGAGGATTAGAGAGGGATTTTCCAGAGGGGAAATTGGGAAAGGAGATAACATTTGAAATGTAAATACATAAAATATCCAATAAAGAAAGAATGCCACTGCTATCAGTATCCTAGGGATTAGAGGAATCAAACTTAAGAAAATGAGGAGGAAGAGGAAGAGGGAGAAGAAGAAGGAGGAGAAGGAGAAAGAGAAAGAGGAGGAACGGAGAAGAGGAGGAAGAAGACGATGAGGAAGAGGAAGAGGAGAAAGAATGAAGAGGAGGAAGAGAAAGAAGAGGAGGAAAAGGAAAAAGGGAAAAGAATAACAAGAATGACAAGAAAAGAAGGAAAAGGAAGAGTCTGAAGCAGGAGGAGAAGGAAGAAAAAGGAAAAGAAGAAGGGGAAAAAGAGGAAGAAGCAGAAGCAGAAGCAGAAGCTTTCTACCTTGGAAAGATTTCAGAAACACTATAGCTATGATCCAGAGCTTATTCACGTCGTTAAACAATGGCACTGAGAGAATAAAAAGGATGGGGTGAGAACATGTCAACATAGAAGGTTGTCCATCAATGACCAGCAGAGCTTGCTCTTCTTTCTGCCTGGTATAATAGAAGCTTAGTGTAAGAAAATGTCTTTTCAGATCCCTTTGTAATTAGCTATTGAAGGATTATCAGAATAGATACTTTGTATAAGCATTATAATAACACAGGAATTATGCCACTCTATACCATTATAGAGTACTATGCAAGAAAATAGATTTCTGTGTGGTGCTAATAGTTTTGAATGTTATATGTAACATTCAAATGTAACAACCATGGGATTTGTGGATATATTAGCCTAATTTGTATATTAGAAGTTTTAAACAGAAATACTTGCTAATTCTAAATGTTATGCACTGAATTAATGTGTATTTTGACTTCAAAGGGGATGAACTTTTATTAATGATAATTGTGATTTATTAGGAAAAGAAAATATAAAAACATAAACAACTAAACATGAGCAATGTAAATCAATTTAATATAGTTTGTTTACTTATTAATCAAACTTTAAAAGTTCTGGTAACACTCCAGGCTTAACCTTAGATACATACTAGCCTGGCTTAAAAAAATTCCAAAAAAGAATTCAACACCCCTTCATGACAAAAGTCCCAGAAAGATCAGGAATTCAAGGTCCATATCTAAATATAGTAAAAGCAATATACAGCAAACCAGTAGCTAACATCAAACTAAATGGAGAGAAACTGGAAGCAATTCCACTAAAACCAGGGACTAGACAAGGCTGCCCACTCTCTCCCTACTTATTCAATATAGTACTCGAAGTCCTTGCCAGAGCAATCAGACAGTGAAGGGATACAAATTGTAAGGGAAGAAATCAAAATATCACTATTTGCAGATGATATGATAGTGTACTTAAGTGACTGGAAAAGTTCCACCAGAGAACTACCTAACCTGATAAACAAGTTCAGCAAAGTGTCAGGGTATAAAATTAACTCAAAAAATCAGTAGCCTTCCTCTACAAAAAGGATAAACAAGCTGAGAAAAAAATTAGGGAAATGACACCCTTCACAGTAGTCCTAAATAATACAAAATATCTTGGTGTGACTTTAACCAAGCAAGTGAAAGATCTGTATGACAAGAACTTCAAGTCGCTGAAGAAAGAAATTGAGAAATATCCAGAAGATGGAAAGATCTTCCATGCTCATGGATTGGCAGGATTAATATAGTAAAAATGGCCATTTTGCCAAAAGCAATCTACAGATTCAATGCAATCCCCATCAAAATTCCTACTCAATTCTTTATAGAGATAGAAAGAGCAATTTGTAAATTCATTTGGAATAACAAAAATCCCAGGATAGTGAAAACTATGCTCAACAATAAAAGGACTTCTTCGGGAATCACCATCCCTGACTTCACGCGGTATTACAGAGCAATAGTCATAAAAACTGTATGGTATTGGTACAGAGACAGGCAGGTAGATCAGTGGAACAGAATTGAAGACCCGGAAATGAACCCACACACCTACAGTCACTTGATCTTTGACAAAGGAGGTAAAACCACCCAATGGAAGAAGGATAGCATTTACAACAAATGGTGCTGGTCAACTGGAGGTCAGCATGTAGAAGAATGCAAATTTTAATTCATTCTTATCATCACGTACAAAGTTTAAGTCCAAGTGGATCAAGGACCTCCACATCAAATAAGATACACTCAAACTAATAGAAGAAAAAGTGGAGAAGAGTCTCGAACACATGGGCACTGGGGAAAATTTCCTGAACAAAACTCCAATGGCTCATGCTCTAAGATCAAGACTCTACAAATGGGACCTCATAAAACTGCAAAGCTTTTGTAAAGCAAAAGACACTGTCATTAGGACAAAACAGTAACCAACATATTGGGAAAAGATCTTTACCAATCCTAATCTGATAGAGGGCTAATATCCAAAATGTACAAAGAACTCAAGAAGTTAGACCCCAGAGAGCCAAATAACCCTATTAAAACATGGGGTAGAGAGCTAAACAAAACATTCTCAGCTGAGGATTATCGAATGGCCAAAAAGCACCTAAAGAAATGTTCAACATCCTTAGTTAACAGGGAAATGCAAATCAAAACAACCCTAAGATTCCACCTCACACCAGTCAGAATGACTAAGATCAAAAACTCTTGTGACAGCAGATGCTGGCGAGGATGTGGAGAAAGAGGAACACTCCTGCATTGTTGGTGGGATTGCAAACTGTTACAACCACACTGGAAATCAGTCTGGGGGTTCCTCAGAACATTGGACATTGAACTGCCTGAGGATCCAGCTATACCTCTCTTGGGAATATACCCAAAAGATGCTCCAACATACAACAAAGTCACATGGTCCATTATGTTCATAGCAGTCTTACTTAAAATAGCCAGAAGCTGGAAAGAACCCAGATGCCCTTCAACAGAGGAATGGGTTTAAAAAATGTGGTACATCTACACAATGGAGTACTACTGAGCTATCAAAAACAATGACTTCCCAAAATTCATAGGCAAATGGAATGAACTAGAAAATATCATCCTGAGTGAGGTTACTCAATCACAGAAAAACACATTTGGTAGGAACTCATTTAGCCCAAAAGCTCAGATTCCCCACGATGCAATCCACAGACCACAGGAAGCTCAAGAAGAAGGATGACCAAAATGTGGATGTTCCCACTCTTTCTTAAAAGGGGAAAAATATCCATAGGAGGGGATATGGAAGCAAAGTTTAGAACAGCGAGTCAAGGCGTGGCCACTCAGAGCCTGATCCACATGTGGCCCATTTATATACAGCTGCCAAATCTAGGTAAGATTGACGAAACTAGAAAATGCATTTTGAAAGGGACTGGATATAGATCTCTCCTGAGAGACACATCCAGAGCATGTCCAATACAGAGGTTAATGTTAGCAGCAAACCACCGAACTGAGAATAGGGCCCCCTTGGGGGGAATTAGAGGAAGTATTGAAAGACTTGAAGGAGCTTGCAACCCCATAAAAATAACAATGCCAACCAACCAGAGCTTCCAGGGACTAAACCACTACTGCATATGTAGCAGAGAATAAATAGCCTTGTTGGGGCACCAGTGAAGGGGAAACCCTTGATTGTACCAAGGTTAGACCCCCAGTGCAGTGAAATATGGGGGTGGGACAATAAGGGGGATGTATAGGGAGAATACCTGTATAGGGGAGGCAGGGGGAGGGGAGGAATGAGGGCTTATGGACAGGAAACCAGGAAGGGGAATTACGTTTGAAATGTAAATAAAGAAATATATCTAATAAAAAATTTTAAAAGCATGATAATCTATCATGAGAGTGCCAAGAAATTTGCTGATATGACAGAATTTTCAATTTTAATTTTTACTTTCATTTTTGCAACAAGAGGGAGTCTAGGATCAATGGTGGTGTTTCTGGACTGTGAGCGAATGAGCACATGAAAATATGGAATCTTATAAGGTTGGATGAAACTGCCAAGACAGAAGACATTGAAGAGCATTCTGGCTACAGAGACAGGATATCTTGTGTGTAAGCAATAGATACCAATGCCAGGTGACTTGAGTGGAAAAAGTGATTATTTTAAAAGCTATTATGTCACTTACTGTTGCAGTAATGCTCAAAGTACCAGGAATTACCAGAAATTCCTTTTTCCAGAAAGGAAATAGTGAAGGAAAAGCAGAAAGGAGAAGATGAAGCAAGGTGAGAATATCTGATAGCCTTATTAGTGCTTTCGAGATATAGATATATAAATTTGTGCCTACGGAATGAAGATGGATTTGAAGCTGACCAGTAAACAATTTAGGCAAAGGGTAGTTCAGAGTATGTTCTGAGGAGTCAGAGCTAGGTACAAGTATCTTCCTTGAAGCTTTGAGAAGAAAATGCTTAACAGAGATTTGAGTGAACCAGAAGAGCAGGTGAGTGGATGGAAACCAAAGGGTAAGAGTGGTAGAGAAAGTGGGAAAGAAGTCAAGATTGCACAGAAAGCAGCTGGAACTCAGCCAGAACAAAGCTGGGCACTTACTGGGTTATGCAATGACTAGATATTTGCTGACCTTAGAGAACACAGAGTCAGGGGTGCAAAAGTCAGTGTGTAGAAGAGTAAACCACAAGGGAGCAACTTAAGTTAGTAGAATTGACCCATGTTTCTGGGGGAGAAGTTACAGAGAAAGAGGAAATCTCAAGGTAGTTTCAATTTGTATCTCTCAGATGGCTAGGTATTTTGAGCACTTTCAAAAGCATGTATTGGCTTTTTCTGTTTCTTTTGACAACTATCTGTTCAGTTTATTAGCTCATTTATTGATTGGAAAGTTCTATGACTTAGTGAATATGTGACAAAAGATGAATGAATCATTATTCATTGCTCAGAGAGATGTAAACAGATGTGAGACACCAGTATAAAAATTGGTAAGGAGAGTCTTTGAAAATTAAAAATAAAAGTACCATATAACCCTGCTTTACCATTCCTTGATATGTAGTCAAAGCTTCTAAGTCTTTCCTTGAAGATACTTGCATATCTATATTCATTGCTATTCTCTTCACAAAAGCTATGAAGTAATTAGCCTGGTTATCTACTCAGAAATACAAATATTTCCTGCTTTCACTCATATGTGAAATATATATATATATATGTGTGTGTGTGTCTATGTTTGTGATATATGTATAAACTAAAAGAGAGATCATGAAAAGGAAAAAATAGATTTTAAGGAAAAGACGGTTTGGGAGAGAGAATATAAGAATATATGTGTCATGAAAGTTGAACAGTGGCTACTGAGGGAAGGAAGGAAACCACAAGGAGGAGAAGGAGGAGAAGGAGGAGAGTCAATTAAAAAAAGTGTGTATAAAAATGCTACAATAACATCCATGAGGTTGCCTGTGGATTGATAGTTAAGAAGCAAAAAATATTTAAGGGAAAAGGAAGGAGAGAGAAGAAAGGAGTTGAGGAAAGTGAGAACAGTGTAACAGAAAGATTTTTGTGTTGGATTTTTCTTTGTTTACCTGCTGAGAAGAAATAGGTGAAGGGGGATTTTTTTTTTTTATTAACTTGAGTATTTCTTATATACATTTTGAGTGTTATTCCCTTTCCTGGTTTCCGGCAAACATCCCCCTCCCCCTCCCCTTCTTTATGGGTGTTCCCCTCCCCATCCTCCCCCATTGCCACCCTCCCCCCAACAATCTAGTTCACTGGGGGTTCAGTCTTAGCAGGACCCAGGGCTTCCCCTTCCACTGGTGCTCTTACTAGGATATTCATTGCTACCTATGAGGTCAGAGTCCAGGGTCAGTCCATGTATAGTCTTTAGGTAGTGGCTTAGTCCCTGGAAGCTCTGGTTGCTTGGCATTGTTGTACATATGGGGTCTCGAGCCCCTTCAAGCTCTTCCAGTTCTTTCTCTGATTCCTTCAACGGGGGTCCTATTCTCAGTTCAGTGGTTTGCTGCTGGCATTCGCCTCTGTATTTGCTGTATTCTGGCTGTGTCTCTCAGGAGCGATCTACACTTCTGCACTTCTTTGCTTCATCCATCTTATCTAGTTTGGTGGCTATATATGTATGGGCCACATGTGGGGCAGGCTCTGAATGGGTGTTCCTTCTGTGTCTGTTTTAATCTTTGCCTCTCTATTCCCTGCCAAGGGTATTCTTGTTCCCCTTTTAAAGAAGGAGTGAAGCATTCACATTTTGATCATCTGTCTTGAGTTTCATTTGTTCTATGCATCTAGGGTAATTCAAGCATTTGGGCTAATAGCCACTTATCAATGAGTGCATGCCATGTGTGTTTTTCTGTGATTGGGTTACCTCACTCAGGATGATATTTTCCAGTTCCAACCATTTGCCTATGAATTTCATAAAGGCATTGTTTTTGATAGCTGAGTAATATTCCATTGTGTAGATATACCACATTTTCTGTATCCATTCCTCTGTTGAAGGGCATCTGGGTTCTTTCCAGCTTCTGGCTATTATAAATAAGGCTGCGATGAACATAGTGGAGCTCGTGTCTTTGTAATATGTTGGGGCATCTTTTGGGTATATGCCCAAGAGAGGTATAGCTGGATCCTCAGGCAGTTCAATGTCCAATTTTCTGAGGAAACTCCAGACTGATTTCCAGAATGGTTGTTCCAGTCTGCAATCCCACCAACAATGGAGGAGTGTTCTTCTTTCTCTGCATGTGAAGGGGGATTGCTAAAGAAAAGCTGTATATTGTGCTTGTTAAACATTTTTCTCTCTGCTTTCAGGATAAAAGAAGACACTGCAAGAAGAAAGTAACTGAATGAGGTGTCAAATAATTGAAATGCTTCAAGCCTGTCAACTGCTTTTCCTTGGGACAGCAGATGAGGGTGGTGAAGTTACTGGAATAAGGAAAAGACTGTGAGAAACAAGGTGAAGAAGTAAGAAAGGCAGTAGTGGAAGATTTCTGTAGACTAAGAAGAACTGAATTATTCCCCCTTTACAAATACTTTATTGACCAATCATTATGCATATCTGTAGAGAAAGAACTGAATTTTATCTTTCATTAAAGAAACAGGGATGTTTAGAAATATAAACTTTTGATCTCAACCAACTGGAAGAGACTTTGGCCATTTCTATGAACACTAAAGATACTCTGATTATGGGCTTGGGGAGTTAGCTCAGTGGTTGAGCGGTTGCCTAGCAAGCACCAGGCTCTGGGTTCGGTCCTCAGCTCTGGAAAAAAATGTAAACAAATAAAATAACCAATAAAAATATATAAAATATAAAGTTGACCATTCGTGTAAACATTTAAAAAAAGATACTTTGATCATATGACCCAGATAATCATATTTTATATTTAACAAAATGATTTGAAAACTACATTTCCACTAAAATTATGGACTTTGGAGTTTATGTATATGGTTTTTTGTTTTAATCCCAGGTGTGAGAATATGGGGCTGCTTCAAAGCAGCTGACTATGATTTACCTCATGCTCTAGCAGAGGAACAGCTTCACCAGTAGGAAATAGTTTCTGCAGTTGTGTGACATTTAGAATTCTGGGAATATTTTTAGAAGATATATAAATGCTAGCGCTCTGATGGGTGGCATAGATGATTGTTGGTCACTCAGGAAGGTTGTTTGTGGTTAGTAGTGGGCTCAAAGAAGAAACAATAAGAAATAAATTAGATTCATGGATCTCCATCTCCCGCTTTATCCTCTATCCTTTCTCTCCAATCTAGTGATAGGGAGTGAAACCAGGAGGATAAAGGGTGGGAAAAGGAGAAACCACAAAGTAGCAAAGACAGCTACAGGAGTTTATATTGTAGTTACCAGAACTTAGAGACAGGTCCTTGTCCAATGTCTTCATGGTCTTTCATAGCATTTCAGTCTGTTTAGCAGAGAGGTAACCAGTTTTGCCAGCCGACCATGTCTACAAGGCAGAAATGATTGTAGTGTTTCCTAAGAGGATTATGATGGTAAATATTATTTGTGACTCACCCTGCCTAACTGCTGATCCAGTTGCTAATTGGGAATAGAAGACTGTGTGTCAGGAATGAGAAATGGTTGGGAAATTATATAGAACCTCAAGTCTTATAAATGGGAATGAGAATTGTACACTAGTAGATAATGAAAGGCATGGAAGTAGAAGGCAGAAAAACAATAGAACTGGATTCTCACTTCAGGAAAATAACCCTGCTAGTGATAAAGTACATGGAGTTGAATTATCCAACTCTTTCCTTGTAAACAAATACCTGGGATGGAAACCTGCATAGTTATCTATGTATTTATATCCTATCTCATTCCAGAGAAGATATGACTCTTACATCTCTCTCATAGTTGCTATTAAAATTATATTTATTTATTCCATCTTTGCTGCTAGAAAGAATTTGAAACAGCTCTTTTGAATTCTGCCCAGAGGCCATCTTGGAAGCATGTCATGGCCTGCCTTAACTGAGCTAGCCATAAATGAAGCTCCAGAGCTCCCAGCCAGGAATATTCCTGGAGGCAAAGTAAACAGAGGTGAATTAAGCTGTTTAACAACACATGTAAGCACTTTATTTAGAACTCTGATTCCATCATGGTTGAAGTTTGGAAAGAATATTTACCATTCCGGTTGTCTTAGAAAACATTGCAGTAACTTCTGCTATACAAGAACCAAAAGAAGCTGGGAAAACTGGTCATCTGTCTGTGGAGCAATGCGGAGATCACCAGACATGCCCTTAGAAACTGGAAAGGGGCTGTCAGTGAAGACTGTGCTCTGCCTAGTGTTAAAGTGGGGCAAACTTGAACAGGTCCCATTGCTTTCATGCCCCTCCATCTACAAATGAAATCCAAACAAAACTAAGGGAGACCTCTGGGCTTTGCATGGGACAGTTTTCCTCAATCTTAATGAGGTTTATATATTTAATTACTTTTTTATTATCATCTTTTAACCAAGAGGAAATTTATCTTTATGTCAATTGTAGTTAAATTGGGGTTAAGAATCTTGACCCTACAATCATCATTTACCTTCCACAGGTTACTAAATTTGGTCAAAGTAAATCTCTGCTAAGCACGGAGTCTGCAGAGAGGAGCAGTGTGTATGTGGGAGTTGTTCATAGATAAATACCATAGTTCTTATAAAGAGCTGCTGTATAACCAGGAACAAAGTTCTGTGGAGCCTCAGAACAGCAACAGCCTTACTTTTTCTTGATTTCTAACCTTATCTCAAAGACCTGCTCTCACTACTTACTCTAATGCCATTTCTTGAGGCTCACTTAACCACAGACTGCCATTGTGTACACAGAATGGTTCACTTCTTATGTATTCCAAATATAGCCAGTGGCCATTCAATATAATCCTGAAAGTCAATACTGCATGGTACATCTATATTAATTCGATGATTTCCTCATTTACAAAGATGATGCCAAAGCGACTGTTATAAAAGCCACCATGTGCTGCCCAGCTACATTATATGCCTAGAATCTTAGGTACTTTTTAACAATATATCTCTCAATAGCTCTGACTAGGAAGATAAATTATATGATCATTGTATTAATACAAATACAGATCTCATATAAGCAATGAACTGGTATTTTTCCTCTGTGAATTTTTCTGTGAGTGCCAATTCATCCACAGACTTTCCTAGACTCTGTTTTCTTTTGATCAGAGATATGAAGTTTTGAGATGTCTGGCTTAGGTTATGACTGGTGTGTGTGGTTGAGCAACACTTCTCGGAACAGAACTGAATACTCTGTGCAGAGATCATGACTATGGGGACCCATCAGTGTCTGGCACCCATAAGAACGAAGATGGCTTTTAGAGGAGCTTCTTAACTGAAATTTTAGCAGAGGCTAGAAGAGACATTTCTTAGGACACTGCACTAGAGATGAGATTCAGATTCCAGTCTTGAATTTTCACTGCTCTGTTAGTGTAAATTACTTGGTGGGTTTGTCGTGCTTTCCAAATATGCTGACAGCACTTGCCATACTCCCTAAAAATGATTGTATAAGGCAATATGGAGCAAGATTTTCTGTCTTTCATACTGGGGGTGCGTGGGGGTGGTTTTGTAGCTAACTGGACTCGATTACTTTAAAAATCACATGTGACCCAATATTCTTTGGTTAGCAAGATTTCACAGTTTAGATTTCTATAATAACTGATATTTGGTATGAATTTAGTTTGACTTCCCCTATGATATGAACTACTGGAAAGATAACCAACAGGAAGTAGAGCCACATAGGTCAGGTTTGATCCTATCTGTTCCAGTCTAAGGCTGTGTGGTCTACAGTAGCTTATTTTCTCACCTTCCTTTGTATCATCTGCTGAGGGAATGTGAGGACTTATATTCTGCTGTCCTGAGAGACAGGACCAGGCTCTAGAAGCTGACTTAATGCCCCTATCTTTCTTTCACCATATCTCTTGAGAGTTTGCCTCTCCAAAACTTTGAAACATGCCCATTCTATACCTTAAGGACTAATTCTGATCAAAGGTATTGTCTCTCACTTCCATAAAATTATCCATGATAAAAATAATCTTTGTCTACAAATAACCTCAGGTAATATAAAAGTTCTTAAATAGTGTCATGGGTTGTTCTATAACCTTCAGTTTGGAGATTTTATTTTTTTTAATTCTAATAAAACTATCACCTAAGAGAACAAAAACAATTCTGGTAGGCTGTTTCCTATTTGTAGATATAAAGTAATGAATTTTGCAACTGTCAGTCAAATACATTTTTAAACTAGATGGAATTACTTAAAACATGTGAAAAGACAAGTCACCCTTATGGTATTAAATCGTTGACCACATAGTACCTTGTCACAGAATGAGATGTGCCACATTAGAGAGATTAAGATTGGTGAAATTAGAGGGCTTGTTCAAAAGGGAACATTTTCCATATATTAATATGATCATGCTAGAAGTCAAAGGCCTTTTCAAAATGTCATGTCTCTTGGTGGGAGAACACATCTTCCACAGTAAGCACATGGAAAGATATTTGATGAGGACTGGAAAGGGGACAAGAATGTGTGGAGGTGTGAGAGGTGGAAGAATGGCACACAGGAGACAGCAGCCATTTGACCCAGCAGAAAAGCAGGTGCTGTCTATTACAAGAAGCTTTGAAGTAGAAATCTATGATGATACAATTTCCATGGGTGAACTTTATCAGGAAAACACCTCTACTTGTTTGTGCAAATAACTCTTAGTGGGAAA
Organism: Rattus rattus; assembly: GCF_011064425.1. NCBI lineage: Eukaryota > Metazoa > Chordata > Mammalia > Rodentia > Muridae > Rattus > Rattus rattus. Next base: position 157,423,502 of record NC_046156.1, on the reverse strand, counting down.
CAAATCATCACAAACATTGTGAAGTTGTGCCTCACATTTGCCTTCCTTATCATCTTTTCTTTATTCTTTAAAGCACTAATCACATTTATTGGGCTTCAAAATGTATTATCTTCCTTTAAAGTGTCTATATATCTGTGCAGTAGAATATAAGCTTCTTGAGATCAGCGATTTTTTTTTTTGGTCACTTTTACATTCATGACGTTATTTCTAGAGTAAATGGATGAATGAATGCCAAAGAATATCAGCTCTCTGGGGATGCAAAAACAGGATTGTCCTTAAAAAAATAAATAATACATGTTCATTCTATTTTATAAATGACGTTATCAGTTCATGTGCATAACTGTGAAATAAAAAGAACTCCATAACCTAGGAAGTGCCATTGGCTTTTGTTTGTTTGTTTGGTTGGTTGGTTGGTTGCCTTGATTTCCTCATTTCTCCCCTCTCTAAATATTATTGTTATGGCATTTCCATCTCTATTTGGCAATATTAAAATGACAATGAGCATGTTTCAGTATATGAGTTAAGTCTCTGAAAGGGAGTCTACATAGAAGAACACACATTTGGAACAAGGTCAAATAGAAAAGAAAAGATAAGGAGAGCTGAGGGTCTCTTGGATTCTCATAGGCAGTTCCTGTCTGGGTCCCACCTTTTCTTTCTAAAAGGACAGAAGAATAAGGAACTGGCTACAAACTTAGTAAAAATAATTGGAGCCTTATGGCTAATATCCACTTATAAGTTAATGCATATTCTGCATGTCCTTTTTTGGACTGAGTTACCTCACTCAACATGATATTCTCAAAATCCACCCATGTGCCTGCAAAATTCATGATGTTTTTGCTTTTCATAGCATGGATAGTATTCCACTGTGTAGATGTATTACATTTTCTGTATCCATTCTTCTTTTGAAGGACATCTATGTTGTTTCCAGTTTCTGGCTATTATGAATAAAGCTGCTATGAACATAGTTGAGCAAGTGTCTTTCTGGAATGTTGGAGCATATTTTAGGTATAACTGAGTATTGAAATAGAACCATTCCCATTTTTCTCAGAAACTACTAAATTGATTTCCAAAGTAGTTGTATATGTTTGCACTCCCACCTGCAATGAAGAGGTGTTTCCCTTTGCTCCAAGCCTTCTCCAGCATGTATTATCACTTGAACTTTTGATCTTAGCTGTTCTAACAGATGTTTAATCAAAACGACAAGCCACAAAAATTGTTTTGTAAAGGTAAATGAAAACATCAGCTGAAATAAAGTCACTTCTACCCACTACACCTGGGATAAGCATGAAAACATATTCCAAGAACAATTCTGTGTTTTGAAGAAACTGATGTCACAATACTCTTAAAAAAAAAAACAAACAAAAAACTGACATTTAATTTTTAACTAATTAATTAATTTTTACACTCCAGATTTTATTCCCCTCCTGGTCCACCCCCAACCCTAACAGTTTTACATGACATACCACCTCCCCTCCCCACCCCCCTGTGTCTCCACAAGGATGTACCCACCCCACAAGACCTCTAAACTTCCTGGGGCCTCCAGTCTCTTGAGGGTTAGGTGCAACTTCTCTGACTGAACATCGACCCGGGAGTCCTCTGCTGTACAAGTGTTGGAGGCCTCATCTCAGCTGGTGTATTCTGCCTGGTTGGTCTACCAGTGTCTGAGAGATCTTGGGTATCCAGGTTAATTGAGACTTCTGGTCCTACTATAGGATTGCTCCAACTTTTCCATAATTCAGCTAGAATGGTCAGCAGCTTCGGTTCATTGGTTGGGTGCACATATCTGCATCTGACTCAGCTGCTTGTTGGGTCTTTTGTAGGGCAGTCATGATAGGTCCTTTTTTGTGAGCGTCCCATAGCCTCAGTAATGGTGTCTGGTCTTCGGGCCTCCCCTGGAGCTGGATCCACTTTGTGCCTGTCTCTGGACTTTCTTTCCTCAGGCTCTTCTCCATTTCTCTCCCTGCATTTTTTTCAGACTAAAAGAAATCTAGGTCAGAACTTTGACTGTGGGATAGCAACCCCATCCCTCACTTGATGCCCTGTCTTTCCGCTAGAGGTAGGCTCTACAAGTTACCTCTCCCCATTGTAGGCCATTTCATCTAGGGTCCTCCCCTTTGAGTCCTGAGAGTCTCTCACTTCCCAGGTCTCTGGGACATTCTAGAGGGTCTTCCCAACCTCCTTCTTCTCGAGGTTGCCTATTTCCATTCTTTTTGCTGGCCCTTAGGGCTTCAGTCCTTTCCACCACCCAATACTAGATCATGTTCCTTTCCCCACCCCCACCCCACCCCTATCCCCTTTCCTTTCCCTGTCCCTCCCTCCCTCCTGCCTTGTGGTTGCTTTCTTTCCCCTCTCAATTGGAATTGAAGCATCCTCAACTTGTTGATCTTTTTGAGTTCTGTGAACTGTATCTTGGGAATTATGTACGGTTTTTTTTTTTTTTTACTAATGTCCTCATACCATGCATGTACTTTTGGGTCTGAGCTACCTTAACTCAGGATGATATTTTCTAGTTCCACTCACTTGCCTGAAAAACTCAGGAGTTTTGTAGCTCGCCCAAGACTCTTGTCCAGTTTATTTTTATTTTTATTTTTTTGAGTTTCCTCACAAGCTCTCAGAATTCCCCTTGCATGACTTTATTCTTAAATTGTGTTCCAACAATTATCTGCTTCTATATCATTGAAAGGTCCTATGTTTTTCTGAATATTGGAGATACAGAGGTCAGAGTGAGTGAAGTGTTTGTGGCATTAGCCCAAATATACATATATTAGCGTATATGTATATATATATTCTTCTTTAGATGTGTATATTTATACATATATTGTATTGTATTTATATAATATATTTATATATACATATTATATGTATACACATAATTTTATATATATATACACACACACACGCACACATATTTCTCAGAGGTTAAATAAGCTAAACTGAAACTATTGTATGTTACAGTAAAGTCCAGGCTGTTCCAGTAGGTCATATTCCAAATGCAACATGCCTTCAATGAGAGTGTGGTAAAATAGTGGTGGTATAACTAAGGATAGTCACAGAGTTAAGTAACTGTATGCCTGGAGCCTGAACTCACACTGATACCTATCTTTAGCATCTACACAGAGTTCTCATCTTGGCTGGATGCTAGTCAATATTCTTATTGGCAACATAAATAAAGACACGACCACATTTGTCATTGACACAAAGCTGGAAGAGACCATTAATAGGCTCACAGAGAAAGATGAGGATTCACAGAAATCCATCAGACTGGAACTATGGGTTGAAGTTAATACAAGGCTCAAGAAGAAGTGGATTAACAAGAATTCACATGAAAAAGACTTGGATATTTTAATTGACGGCCAGTGTTCAATGTGATCCAAAGGTGTGAGCCAAAAGAGCTAAAAGACTCTTATCCTGTATTAGGAGAAATACAGTATCCAGGAAAGAAACGCAAGTGCATTTGTAGTCTAAGCTACTGTCAGATCCTGTAGTGTTTTGTTGTGCAGGCAATCGTTTATAAACAGAGTGCAGTAGTTTGAATGAAAATGGCCCCCATACAAAACAACCCTGAGATTTCACCTCACACCAATGAGAATGGCTAAGATCAAAAACTCAGGTGACAGCAAATGCTGGCGAGGATGTGGAGAAAGAGGAACACTCCCCCATTGTTGGTGGAATTGCAGACTGGTAAAACCATTCTGGAAATCAGTCTGGAGGTTTCTCAGAAAATTGGACATTGAACTACCTGAGGACTCAGCTATACCTCTCTTGGGCATATACCCACAAGATGCCCCAACATATAACAAAGACACGTGCTCCACTATGTTCATCGCAGCCTAATTTATAATAGCTAGAAGCTGGAAAGAACCCAGATGCCCTTCAACAGAGGAATGGATACAGAAAATGTGGTACATCTACACAATGGAATATTACTCAGCTATCAAAACAATGACTTTATGAAATTCATAGGCAAATGGAGGGAACTGGAAAATATCATCCTGAGTGAGGTAACCCAATCACAGAAAAACACACATGGTATGCACTCATTGATAAGTGGATATTAGCCCAAATGTTTGAATTACCCTAGATGCACAGAACACATGAAACTGGAGACGGATGATCAAAATGCAAATGCTTCACTCCTTTAAAAGGGGAACAAGAATACCCTTGGCAGGGAATAGGGAGGCAAAGATTAAAACAGAGGCAGAAGGAACACCCATTCAGAGCCTGCCCCACATGTGGCCCATACATATACAGCCACCAAACTAGATAAGATGGATGAAGCAAAGAAGTGCAGGCTAACAGGAACCTGATGTAGATCTCTCCTGAGAGACACAGCCAGAATACAGCAAATACATAGGCGAATGCCAGCAGCAAACCACTGAACTGAGAATGGGACCCCGTTGAAGGAATCAGAGAAAGGACTGGAAGAGCTTGAAGGGGCTCAAGAACCCATATGAACAACAATGCCAACCAACCAGAGCTTCCAGGGACTAAGCCACTACCTAAAGACTATACATGGACTGACCCTGGGCTCCAACCTCATAGGTAGCAATGAATAGCCTAGTAAGAACACCAGTGGAAGGGGAAACCCTTGATCCTGCTAAGACTGAACCCCCAGTGAACGTGATTGTTGGGAGGAGGGCGGTAATGGGGGGAGGATGGGGGAGGGGAACACCCATGTAGAACGGGAGGGGGAGGAGTTAGGGGGATGTTGGCCTGGAAACCGGGAAAGGGAATAACAATCGAAATGTAAATAAGAAATACTCAAGTTAATAAAGAAAAAAAAGAAATAAAAAGAAATAAAAAGTATTAGCACAAGCATTTAAACACAGCATATTACAGCCATTCTATTTAAAAAAAAAAAAGAAAGAAAATGGCCCCATAGATTCATAGGGAGTGGCGCTATTGAAAGTTGTATTCTTGTTGTAATAGGTGTGGTGTAGCTGAAGGAAATGTGTCAATGGAGGTGGACATTGAAGTTTCAAAAGATCAAGTCAGTCCTAATGTGATTCTCTCTACCTATCAGTCAGAACTTTCAGCTCCTTCTCCATCACCGCATCTACCTGTATGGCACCATACTTCCTGCCTTGTTAACAGTGGAGTAAATCTCTGAACCTGTAAGCCAGCCCCAATTAAATGTGTTCCTTTGTAAGAGTTGCCTTGTTCATGGTGTCTCATCCCAGCAATAAAACCCTAACTAAGACAAAGACCATCAACAACTGGAGCAAGTTCAAAGAAGGACCAGAAAAATGGAATCGTCATATAAAGAACAGGAATCTGGGGTGGGGGATTTAGCTCAGGGGGAGAGCGCTTGCCTAGGAAGCGCAAGGCCCTGGGTTCGGTCCCCAGCCCCGAAAAAAAGAACCAAAAAAAAAAAAAAAAAAAGAACAGGAATCTTAGCTTGGAAAAGGAGCACATATACCATATAATGGGAGATGGGATGGGGAAGAAAACCAGAAGTGATGTTTTAGGGTTGAAGGATTATTGTAATTTTGTTTAGTTCATGGGAACCAGAGCTTATGTATCATACAGTGATTCATCATTCTTCTCATTTAATATTTTCAAAGACATGGGCAGGTGGAATATTGGGTAGAACTACTCATGGCAATTGCTCAAGAAAAGTGTGGGTGACTACCTAAAGTTGTTTAATTGAGAATCCTGAACTTCCTTAAGATTGGTTCAATGACCTGTAAGATCTTCATAAAATTTTAAAAAGCAAGACCAATAATAAGTAATTTTCGTGATTCTTAATGACTATTATTAATATTATTGTTGTGAATATTATTGTGAATATTGTTAATATTATTATGTATTTAGCTTTACAAGAGTTTATAAATAACTTTCAACTCCCATTTACTAATAACAAACTTGAGGACTTAGGCTGAGTAACTTTCCTCAAGACACATGACACAAAAACAGGTTTTGCAATTGTGGCTGTAGAAAACAAGTTTTCTCCTAAAACTTTGTGTCTTCATGTCTTTTAGTGTGCTTAATGGGTTAACTATTGGGAGATAATTTAACTTGAATTCACTTGAATTCATTATGCTTAGAGTTAATATAAATGAAGTGTTTTGCGTTAGACAACTAAATAATTTCAGGTCAACTAGAACTCTTATCCCTGTAGAAATAAATGCTCTCCTAAGTGAATTTCAGAATTCTCAGGTTCAGCATAAAAAAGCAGATAGTTGAGCTCATATTCTAAATCTTGAATAATTCTAAGAAAGAGAGTGCCAGAGTACACAAAAGCAGAAAGCTTGGTTTCAGATTTTCATTCCTGAATTGGGGCTTCCATGTGCATGCCATGCTGGCAGAAGCCTACCACAGAATGCATAAATGATGGAAATGACCATGTTTACTCGTACATCATGAAATTTACTTTCTGTAATGTATGTGGTTTTATTTTCATATTCATAACAGTTGAGCAATTGACTGTTTTTTACAAACTTTACAGTATGTGACAATATGTGAGGAGAGAAGTGGTGTCATATTGCTTCAGTAAATTTTCTTCTTGACTGGTGTAGAGTCATTTGGTTTCATATGAATATTTTCATGCAAGTATATAAAGCACTTTGACTATATTCCTCTAGGATACTGCTTTCTTTAGTATAATTCAAAATTAAGTGTGATAATGCCTGTGGCATTGTTCTTTTCTTCTCAGGATTGTGTTGACTACCTGAGGTCTATTTGCTTTACGTTTAGGATTTTGGTTTCTGTTTCCATGAATAATGTCCTTAGAGTTTTGATGGGGCTTGCATTGAACCTATAGACTGCTTTGGGTACTACTTCCATTTTCACAGTATAGATTCTTGTGGTCCATGAGATTGGATGCTTTCCATATTCTAGGGTGTTCCCCAGTTTCTTTAGTTAGTACCTTAAAATTTCAGTGTACAGACACTTTTAACTTTCTTGGTTAAATACATTCTAGCATATTTTTAAGCTATTGCAAATAGCATTGCTTTATTTTTTTTTCCTTCAGCATCTTTGTTATTGAATTGTAGAAAGGCTACTTATATTTGTCCAGTGACTTGTATGCTGCCACCTTGCTGAATATGATTATAATTTCTAATAGATTTCTGATGGAATCTTTAGGTTCTTTTATTCATAGGATCTTATCATCTGCAAATAAGGATCTTCTTTTCGATTTCTATCTCTTTTATTTCCTCTTCTTGTCTTTTTGTTCAAATGAAACTTTCAAGCAGTATAATAAGTAAGTGTAGAAAAACGGGCTCTCTTGCCTTATTCTAGAAGTACTTTGACCTTTCCCCCATTTAGTATAACACTGGTATAGGTTTCCTACATGTAGCAGCATTATTTTGAACTATGTTCTCTCTAGTCCTACTTTCTTTGTTTTTTCATGAAGGGATGAACACACTAATTTTGGAACCATGACACTAAAAATCTATCCATTCATTCATCCATTCTAGGAAGTGGACAAATGTCATGTATTTAGATTTTAAGAAATGGAAGAAAGAACATACATATGAGGCTCTAAGGAGTGTACAGGGAGGGATCCATGGCTTCAGCAGAGGACGGCCCTGTCTGACATCAATGTGAGGGGAGGTCCTTGGTCTTGTGGAGGTTTGATGCCCCAGTGTAGGGGAAGGCTGGAGCAGAGGGGTAGGAATGGGTGGGTGGTTGGGGGAGCACCATCATAGAGGCAAAGGGGAGGGGGGGAAAGAGCAGATGGGCTGGGGGTATGTGTGGAGGTATAACCAGGAAGGGGGATATAACTTGAGATGTAAATGACAGGAATATTAATAAAGATTAATAATAAATAAATAAAGCAATTTTGAACCTCCAAAAATATAAGATGTAGGTATACATATGATTAAACTACTCTACCTTTGGGTCCATATCTAAATGAAAGAGTATCTTCAAAGCAGAGACAACTACATCCCTCTCATATGTGCTGCTTTAGTCATCACTGTAGTTGTCAACACAGTAAATCTAAGAGTTCATTGGGAAATGAATAGATAATGGTTATGTGGTACGTGAAAATGAAATATTATTTCACCAAAAAAGTGATGAAATTCTGTCATTTGTTCCAAAACAGCTGGGAAATAAATTTTGCATAATATGCATTTGTTATTTTTTTCTAACAATCCCATAAGAGTGGACAAAATTATTAGAAGCTAGGGGATGTGGGGGATCAGGATGTTGACCAAGACCTCAATTCCAGAGTAAGTCATATTGTGATAAAACATAGTGTGCTTGCTGTAGTTCACAACAACCTAGTAAATAATAGTGAATGACTAAAACAAACAACCTTTAATCACAACACAATGATAAAGGAATAAAAGTAATAAATACTATGATTTTATTGGTGCATGTTGTATAAATGTATTGCAATACTGTATTCCACTCACAAATCTGCACAACTATTCAGTGTTGGTCAAAATTTAAGATTTTGAAATTGATAATTACTTTAAATGTAGCAATTTTATACTATATTCACATGTTGAATTATCACACTTCATATATAAAATTTAACAATTAAAATAAGAACTATAAAAATAATGGCCCGTTTTGAACTGGTTTCTTTTAAGCTGAAGCTAAGTGTTGAGGAAGATCCTGAGCACAGATAGTGTTTGGGAAAAATTGTTCTACATGAATTCAGAAAGGCCAAAGATCTTGCAACTGAGAGACTTTATGGTCACACTGAGTGTAGTACAATAATCTGCTTTACTAGGCCTGTATTATGGTGTCATCAATGAAAAAGAAGCTCACTGGAGATCAGTCACATTTACACAACAAATTGACTTTATACATGCAGTTAATATTCCAGTCACTTCACCTATAATGAGAGATTTTAGAGATCCTACCCTAGTTCTACATAATACCCAGAGATTTTTCAACATATTTCAGTCTTTAATCAAAGCCCTGGATAGAGCAATTTCTTTTCTCTAGTTTGAGAGACAATGTCAGCTCCCCAGGGACTCATCTGTGCCTGAGAAGTTCAGGCTCTCACTCCACCTTCCCCTTCCTGCATTCCCCTCATTCCTGATTGTTTATATGTCAAATAACTATCTGACATTAAAAAACTTATATACTTTGTGGTTCTGAACAAATCAGGATTCATCTCTATGAAGCTTACATTTACCTAGGAGCTAGTTAACTGGAATGTAATTGTATTCTACTTTATGGTTCTTTTTTATTATCTAGTAATTATTGAATGCACATTAAAATTCTAAGTACTTTACATGTATTATCCCTTAATATCTTTTAATTAGTCAGTGTTCTATTGCTGTCAAAGACACCGGGACTAAGGCAACTCCTATAAATAAAAGCAGTTAACTGTGGCTACCTTGCAGTTTCAAAGGTTTAGTCCACAATGATCACGACTGGAAGCCTTTCTGCATGGAAGCAGACATGGTGCTGAACTTACAGCTTAAGAATTCTACATCTGTCGGTCTGCACTTCTTTGCTTCATCCATTTTATCTAGTTTGGTGGCTGTATATGTATGGGCCACATGTGGGGCAGGCTCTGAATGGGTGTTCCTTCTGCCTCTGTTCTAGACACACCCAGAATACAGCAAATACATAGGTGAATGCCAGCAGCAATCCACTGAACTGAGAATGGGATCCCCATTGAAGGAATCAGAGAAAGGACTGGAAGAGCTTGTAGGGGCTTGAGACCCCATATGAACAACAATGCCAACCAACGAGAGCTTCCAGGGACTAAGCCACTACCGAAAGACTATACATGGACTGACCCTGTGCTCCAACCTCATAGGTAGCAATGAATAACCTAGTAAGAGCACCAGGGAAGGGGGAAGCCTTTGGTTCTGCAAAGACTGAACCCCTGGTGAAGGGGATTGTGGGGGGGAGGGCAGCAAGGGGGGGGGGATGGGGAGGGGAACACCCATAAAGAAGGGGAGGGGGGCGGTTAGGAGGATGTTGGCCTGGAAACCGTGAAGGGGAATAACAATCAAAATGTAAATAAGAAATACTCAAGTTAATAAATATATTAAAAAAGAATTCTACATCTGTATATACAGGGAGAAGGAAAAGAGAGACACTGGGTCAAGTTTGAGCTTTTGAAACCTCCCAGAATACACCTCCAGTGATAGAATTCCTCTACCAAGGCTATATACCCCAATTCCTTAGGTCCATCCAGCCAAATAGGCCCACTACCTAAGGACCAAGCATTAAGATATGTGAGCATATAGGATCAGCTCTTATCCAAACCACAACAGAGCTTTTTATTTTGTGTGTGTGTGTGTGTGTGTGTGTGTGTGTTATGAGATCCATTTTCACCTTAATATATACTGTTCACCATATGTATATTCAGTGGGCTGACCTTTCTTGAGCCTACACTGTTCTTATCCACATTCTCATAATGGACACTTACATAATTCATAGATGTTTATAAAGATTCTTTTAAGCTCATGAAACATAGTCATAAAAAGCCCTAGAGTTTAATTCTATCTTGAAGTCACAAGTAACATATACTATTCAGAAATCAATATGGAAAAAATCTGTATCTTTGGTCTCAAAAGACCACTCAGACTAATCCACTTTTAAGAGATTTTATTGAGAGAAACTTGAAGGAAACCCACTAAAATCAGGGACTAGACAAGGCTGCCCACTCTCTCCCTACTTAGTCAACATAGTACTTGAAATCCTAGCCAGAGCAATCAGACAACAAAAGGAAGCCAAAGGGATAGAAAGTAGAAAGGAAGAAGTCAAAATATCAGTATTTGCAGAAGATGTGATAGTATACATAAGTGGCCCCAAAACTTGCACCAGAGAACTATTAAGCCTGATAAAAATCTTCAGTAAAGTAGCTGGGTATAAAAGTAACTCAAACAAATCAGTAGCCTTCCTGTACTCAAAGGATAAACAGGCTGAGAAAGAAATTAGGGAAACAACACCCTTCACAATAGTCCCAAATAACATAAAATACCTCAGTATGACTCTAATCAAGCAAGTGAAATATCTGTATGACAAAAACTTCAAGTCTCTGAAGAAAGAAATTGAAGATCTCAGAAGATGGAAAGACCTCCCGTACTCATGGATTGACAGGATTAATACAGTAAAAATGGCCATTTTGCAAAAAACAATCTACAGATTCAATGGAATCCCCATCAAAATTCCAACTCAATTCTTCATCAAGTCAGAAAGAACAATTTGCAAATTTATTTGGAATAACAGAAAACACAGGATAGTGAAAACTATACTCAACAATAAGACAACTTCTATGGGAATCACCACCCCTGACCTCAAGCAGTATTACAGAGCAATAGTGATTAAAATTGTATGGTATTGGTAAAGAGACAGGCAGGTAGGTCAGTGGAATAGAATTGAAGACCCAGAAATGAACCCACACACCTATGGTCACTTGATCTTTGATGAAGGAGGTAAAACCATCCAGTGACAAAAAGATAGCATTTTCAGCAAATGGTGTTGGTTCAACTGGAGGTCAGCATGTAGAAGAATGCAAATTGACCCATTTTTATTGCCCTTTACAAAAATTAACTCTAAGTGGATCAAGGACCTCCACATAAAACCAGGTACACTCAAACTAATAGAAGGAAAATTGGGGAAGAGCCTGGAATAAATGGATACTGGGAAAATTTCCTGAACAGAACACCAATAGCTTAGGCTAAGATCAAGAATCCACAAATGGGACCTCATAAAACTGCAAAGCTTCTGTAAGGCAAAGGACACTGTCATTAGGAGAAAATATCAACCAACAGATTAGGAAAAGATCTTTACAAATTCTACATCCGATATAGGGCTAATATCCAATATATGCAAAGAACTGAAGAAGTTAGATTCCGGAGACCCAAATAACCACATTAAATAATTGGTTACAGAGCTAAACAAAGAATTCTGAGGGTTATCAAATGGCTGAGAAGTACCTAAAGAAATATTCAACATCCTTAGTTATCAGGAAGATGCAAATCAAAACAACCCTGAGATTTCACCTCACACCAGTCCGAATGGCTAAGAGCAAAAACTCAGGTGACAGCAGATGCTGACGAGGATGTAGAGAAAGAGGAACACTCCTCCATTGTTGGTGGGATTCCAAGCTGGCACAACCACTCTGGATATCATTCTGCAGGTTCCATCTAAAGACCCAGATATACCACTCCTGGGCATATACCCAAATGATGCTCCAACATACAACGAAGTCACATGCTCCACTATGTTCATAGCAGCAGCCTTATTTATAACAGCCAGAAGCTGGAAACAACCCAGATGTCCTTCGACAGAAGAATGGATCCAGAAAATGTGGTACGTCTACACAATGGAGCACTGCTCAGCTATCAAAAGCAATGACTTCATGAAATTCATAGGCCAATGGATGGAACTAGAAAATATCCTGAGTGAGATAATCCAATCCTCCCCCAAAAACATACATATACTCACTGATAAATGGATAGTAGCCCAAAAGCTAGAATTACCCAAGATAAAATCCACAGACCACAAGAAGCTCAAGAAGAAGGACTACCAAAGTGCTGATGCTTCACTCCTTCTTAAAAAGGGGAACAAAAATATTCATAGGAGTGGATATGGAGACAAAATTTGGAGCATAGACTGAAGGAATGGCCATTCATAGTCTGTCTGAACTGGGAACCTAGCCCTGCTCCCACTCTCTATTTGCCTATGTCTATGTCTATGTCTATGTCTATGTCTATGTCTATGTCTATGTCTATGTCTATGTCTATGTCTATGTCTATGTCTATGTCTATCTCTATCTCTATCCAAACATGCATACAGCCACTGAAACTAGATAAGATTGATGAAGCCAAGAAGTACAGGCTGACAGGAGCCTGCCATAGCTGTCTCCTGAGAGGCTCAGCCAGAAAGTGACAAATACAAAGGTGAATGCTAGCAGCACACCATTGAACTGAGAATGGGGTCCCCATTGGAGGAATTAGAGAAAGAATTGAAGGGGCTGAAGATATTGCAACCCCATAAGAACAACAATACCAACCAACCAGAGGTCCCAGGGACTAAACCACTGCCCAAAGAGTACACATGGACAGACCCATAGCTTCAGCTCCATATGTAGCAGAGGATGGCCTTGTTGGGCACCAATAGGAGGAGAAGCCCTTGGTCCCACCAAGGCTGGAGCCCCAGTGTAGGGGAATGAAGGGCTGGAAGAGAGGAAATGGGGTGGTTGTGGAGGGGGAATGCCCTTATAGAAGAAGGGGGGGATGGGATAGGGTGCTTATGAACAGGAAACTGGGAAAGGGAATAACATTTGAAATACAAATAGAAATATCCAATAAAAAGGGAAAAGAGAGACATTTCAAAACTAATTGTTGAATTTATTTTAACAAATTTTATTTTGTCTCTTAAATTCTCTAATTTTTTTTTTTTTTTTTTTTTTTTTGGAGCTGGGGACCAACCCAGGGCCTTTGCGCTTCAAGGTAAGCTCTACCACTGAGCTAAATCCCCAGCCCCAATATTAAATTCTCTAATTCTTGATAATTCTAAATCTTGTTGAAAATTGTGTATATTATAAGAATACAACTTAGCATATTATATACTTTGCTTTCTAATTTCTGTGATAAAAATATTCTGACGAAAACTAATTTGGAAGTTTATTTGGATTATACATCCCAATCACAGCTTCCCACTCTGGTAAGTCAGGTAGGAGCTGAAGCAGATGCCATGGAGGAATGTGGCTTACTGGCTTGTCTTCTTGGTTTACTCATCATCTCTTATACAACCCAGAAGTACCTACCCAAGAGTGACATTGAGTTGGGGTCTCCCTGGTCAACATTATCCAAAGAAAGAAAATCCCACAGACTTGCCTTCACGCCAGTCTTTTGCAGGTTTTTCTTGGATGAGGTTCCTTCTTCCTAGATGAACTTAACTTGCTTCAAGGTGACAGAAACTTAAAAATAGCCAGCAGATACACACATACACATACAGCAATAACCACAGCATAGCATTTCTACATGGTTACTTCTTCTGTACCATTTGATCAACAGCGTTCCATATCTCCCCTACTCAGCAGTTCTCTATTTCTGTGGTGCTTCCATTAGATACTGGGGCTTCCTATTGGAATATGCAGTCTCCCTGTCTTTATGTCTTACTGACTTGCTTGACACAGTTACAATCTGAGTCCAATCAGTGTGGTTTCAAGTGGTAAGATTGTCTTCCTTTGCAAAGTCTGCCTAATTTGCTCGCTCGCTCTCTCTCTCTCTCTCTCTCTCTCTCTCTCTCTCTCTCTCTCTCTCTCTCTGTGTTTGTGTCTATGTGTCTGTGTGTTTGTGCTCATACACTTGTATATATACCATCATTTTTCCATTCCTCTATCAAAGAATATTTATATGAATTCTTTTTTTCTTGTCAATTATAAACCTTTTTTTATTTTTATTTTTTTTATTAACTTGAGTATTTCTTATTTACATTTCTAATGTTATTCCCTTTCCCGGTTTCCGGGCAAACATTCCGCTAATCCCTCCCCCACCCCTTCTTTATGGGTGTTCCCCTCTTCACCCTCCCCCCAATGCTGCCCTCCCTCCAACAGTCTAGTTCACTGGGGGTTCAGTCTTAGCAGGACCCAGGGCTTCCCCTTCCACTGGTGCTCTTACTAGGATATTCATTGCTACCTATGAGGTCAGAGTCCAGGGTCTGTCCATGTATAGTCTTTAGGTAGCGGCTTAGTCCTTGGAAGTTCTGGTTGCTTGGCATTGTTGTACATATGGGGTCTCAAGCCCCTTCAAGCTCTTCCAGTTCTTTCTCTGATTCCTTCAACGGGGGGTCCTATTCTCAGTTCAGTGGTTTGCTGCTGGCATTCGCCTCTGTATTTGCTGTATTCTGGCTGTGTCTCTCAGGAGCGATCTACACTTCTGCACTTCTTGCTTCATCCATCTTGTCTAATTGGGTGGCTGTATAAGTATGGGCCACATGTGGGGCAGGCTCTGAATGGGTGTTCCTTCTGTCTCTGTTTTAATCTTTGCCTCTATATTGCCTGCCAAGGGTATTCTTGTTCCCCCTTTTAAAGAAGGAGTGAAGCATTCACATTTTGATCATCCATCTTCAGTTTCATGTGTTCTATGCATCTAGGGTAATTCAAGCAATTGGGCTAATAGCCACTTATCAATGAGTGCATACCATGTGTGTTTTTCTGTGATTGGGTTACCTCACTCAGGATGATATTTTCCAGTTCCAACCATTTGTCTATGAATTTCATAAAGGCACTGTTTTTGATAGCTGAATAATATTCCATTGTGTAGATGTACCACATTTTCTGTATCCATTCCTCTGTTGAAGGGCATCTGGGTTCTTTCCAGCTTCTGGCTATTATAAATTAGGCTGCTATGAACATAGTGGAGCACGTGTCTTTTTTATATGTTGGGGCATCTTGTGGTTATATGCCCAAGAGAGGTATAGCTGGATCCTCAGGTAGTTCAATGTCCAGTTTTCTGAGGAACCTCCAGACTGATTTCCAGAATGGTTTTACCAGTCTGCAATCCCACCAACAATGGAGGAGTGTTCCTCTTTCTCCACATCCTCGCCAGCATTTGTTGTCACCTGAGTTTTTGATCTTAGCCATTCTCACTGGTGTGAGGTGAAATCTCAGGGTTGTTTTGATTTGCATTTCCCTTATGACTAAAGATGATGAACATTTCTTTAGGATGAATTCTTATTTTGAATAATGCTGAAATGAGCATATAAGTACAGGCATCTCTTTAAAATACTATTTTTATTTCATTTGGATTTTTATCCAAAAATTAGATGGCTGGATAACATAGTAATTTCATTTTTAATTTTTAATTAATTTGTTTTTAATGTTTTTAAAACTTCTGATTTTAATTTTCTTAATTGTGAGGTTTTGAAGTCTTCCTGATTTCATTTCCAAAGTAATCAATTAAATATGCAAATGAAATTGATCATATGAACAAGTAAACATTTGTTCTAGAATTTCTATGTCTTTCTGTAGCTGAAATTCTTAGCTGGGCAGTCTCTGGAGAGATTTGTGACTGTGCATCACTGTACTCTGAGCTATATCTTATAGACGTATTTTAGGTTAAGTCACACAATGAAAGTGACTGAGGGAACCATCGGTGGTTTCCTAGATAACTGTTTGTGACTGATAGCCACTCCTCATCTCCCAGTGAGGATGGAAGCAGAACAGTTTTCAACATTTCCACTATCTATTTTACTGTTACCATATTGAAATTTTGAGTCGAGTTTTAAGTCTTTCACTCTTTCTCTTTTTTACCCGTATCAACCTTCTTAATGACCTATGAAATTGCAATCTTAGACATGTAAAGAAAATATTTTGCTAACACATTTATAATGCAAGCTACTAAGTCCTTCTTGCTTGCTGCTGCCATTTCCACACATCCCCTGCTTCAGCAACAGTTAGTTAATAACACTTGTGAGTCATGTGTCTCTCCTCCCTGTTACATCATTCACCAGTGTGCCAAGCTGAAAGACCAGCTTCTCTGTGGTCTTTAGAGCCTCCATGACATGTGCTCACTGTTGTACCTAAGCTTTCCTTACACCTTCTCTGTGGCTCTGCCTCCTCCGTCTATAGTGTTCTTGGGGTGCCTGCCACTGCGGAGACCTTTCCTTGAACTCTTCAAATGATCAATGCCCTGTTCAAGTGTTAGTTCTTTGACTTTATCTCTTCTGGAGGCTGTCTGTAACTATATTTAAGGGGGATCTCTCTCCTCTGGTCTTCTCAGGTCATCATTCCCTAGCTTCGTCTTTTATTCTAGCATGAATCGCAAACCACAGGCTATCTAAATCTGTGAGTTTTTCCCTCTTGTTTCTTGATAGATTGCGGGTGCCTAGGATAGAGACTGATTCATAAGAATGCTGAGTAATGTGCTGAATGCATGAAAAATTGAGTCTAATTCCTTCAGTTGTATTCTTTTAATATTTATTTTTAGTATATTGTAATATCACTCTATTTGGAGTTGTTTGAATCTTGGTATGATGAGGTAACTATAGAAGCTTCTGTGATAATAGGAACACTATAAGTCACCCCTGCACAGTGTTTGTCAGAGAGGTTAAAAGTTTGTGATTATATATGTGATGTCTGTTTATGTCAACTGGAAAACCTAAATTAGGATATCTGATCAAGTAAAAATGCAGTACATTTATAAAATAGCTTTTGCACTTTCTGTTCTTGGTATAATTGAATGATTTCATTTTCAGATTTTTTTCCTAATTTTCACTTCCAAAGAGAGAAATTCTTTTATTTCCTTCTGTAGAAGACCTTGAAAAATCAAAAAAAGGCTTAGGTACTAGAATTCCAACAGTGGGAAAACATGAAGATTGTACTTGAATCAGAAATACTTTTTTTTTTAAAAATTCAGTTCTGAGTTTATGCCAATTTTTATTTGTGTCTGGGGAAATTGGCCAGGTAGCTTTCTTTCATCACCTTGGTAGCACAGGCTGTGTTACTGGTTGTAGAGTCCCGAGTCTTAGTCAACAATGACCATCACTCATTCTCTCAGTCAGATATCAAGGTGGGAAGTCTTTGACTTAAGCCAAAGATGAAAGATTTGACCAGCTGTGCCTCTCAGCCGCACGTCTGATCCTTGTGTGGACGAAAGCATACCCTAGGAAAGTGTTGTGAGTCTGAACACAATGGCTGCCAACACAGGGAGTCTAGCCTTGTTTATCTTGGAAACGCCGTGTGCATCAGCCTGGCTGTGAGCAAGGAATTCTTATGTGAACTTCTGCCCGCAGAGCTAGCCAGGTTCACCCATCTCATCAGAACAGAACTTTCTTTGTGAATTTTATGATTTTTGTACGTGGCACTTTCTGAATAGAAGGATGTCTTTAAGGTCAATAAAGAAATGGCTTTGTATGTGAAACTAAAAACCTTTGATTTAATCAGAATTATCACTCTTGAGGACCGAAGCTTTGATAGGGACCAATGGGATAAACTGTCCTTAAGGTTAATATCAACAAAACCTCAGCTTTTAATGAGGGACTAATGGAGGGAAATAGCAGAACAGAGCTGCTTCAAGCCAGCACAGGACACTCTGGTCTCTACAGCAGGGTCTCCCGCTCCACTTCAAACACACCCACTGGTTCAGTTTGTCTGATTGATATTTTCTTGGCTCTCAAGTGTGGACATGCTTTCCAACTGTCCCATTTGTTGACATTTATACATATTACCTAACAGTAATTAGGTACTCTATCCTATGGAATGTGACAGAGTGTGTTTGTTTTCCTGAGCCTCATTAGGCCTGACTGTCTGTCTTGAGGACTACAATTCATTTTTGCGTGCCACATGCGTGCCACACAAGTACTTCTCATTCAGTTCTGCTCCTTTATCAATAGGACATTCTGGTAAATTAACATTATAAAAATATAAAAACCAGCTTTTGCTTCTGTCAACTTCTATTATATTTCAAGGTTAAAATATATTTCTATAAGGAAAAAATTTTAGTGTCAACTTTAAAGTCCTCATAATTCATAATACTGATACATGAAAATACCAAAAAACAAAAACAAAACTAATAAAACATTCTACTATAGTTAATTCAGATATGAACTATTATTCCAAAGTTCACAAATTATAGTCCCACACTGTATTGACTCAAGAAAATATTTATTCTAGCATGTAACAAAACATAGGTTTTAGATATTGTCATTCATAGACACCTATTTGGCTACTTTTAGTCTTGCAGGAATTCATGTCAGTAAATATTCATGCTGTATGGTGTTTTCCAAGGTCACAAGAAAATGATACTGTATCATTGTGAAGTGATGAGCTGGATAGCTCACAGAAACTGAATAGTTAATGTTCAGTGATGCTGCTTGCTCTCAAGGCAGAGTCTCTTGGTCTCAATTATGTGTTCTGTACATTTAAGTATATACTAGCTATAGTTACCTATAGACTACATAGCTTAACTCTATTGTGTGCCACAGTTTCATTTTCCTTACAGTGGTATTTTTTAACAAACAAGTCACTGGCTTGAGAAAATTCACTTACAGTTTTCATATTCATTTAGTTATTTAAGTATCAAATACCAAATCATATGCTAATATGTAGTTAAGATTTTAATTGCCTACTCTAATTGCCATTGTTAATATTATATCACAATAATTAATTTCTCAAAAACACTATAGGTTTGGAGGGAACTAAATAGAATAAAACAAAATAACAGATATTTATAAAAATACAATATATAATTTTTCCAAAATGTGCTTCTTGTTATGTGTATGTAAAATTTAAAATGTCAAAATAGCCTGTGGTTCAGGGTGGCTGGAAGAAAATCACCCAAATGCCCACCCTAGTTAGATGGGCCTGGAAGAAATCACCCAAGTACCCTCCGTGGGTACCTATAAGGTGGAAGCATAGGAGAGAAAATGAAGCTGAGGAATTCATACACTGTGGGGAAAGGTGAAAATAGAGACTCAATAGCTACGAGGCAGGCAAGAGGAACCTTAGCAACTATCTGAGGTCATGGTGATGTCTGGCCCAGGCTGCCACCGAGGGCCATGTCTGGGTCTGTGGTCCTGCTGTAGCCGGGGTCTGTGTTGATGTTGATGGCCTGAATTATGACCAAGATGTTCCTGGTCTAGCCTATTGCCTGAGGCCTTGTTGATTTCTAAGCACTGTGCTGAACTGTCCCAGCCCCTTATCTTTGCCTGGAGAGCTAGCCTGATCCTCTTTTGCTGTGAGAGAGAGAGAGAGAGAGAGAGAGAGAGAGAGAGAGAGAGAGAGAGAGAGATGCCCTTTCCTTCCTTACCTCTTACATTCACAAACAGGTAGGAGGGCTGGTCAGTGGCTCATGAGATGTGGCCCACTTCCTACTGGCTGCAGCACCTCGGGTGAGTGGACCCCAAGTTGATTGGGCAGCACAGTTGAGTTAGCCCTGGTGGCCTGTGGGGTAGTAGAGCTGAAGGGCTAACCACCTCAGGTACCACCTAGACTCAGATCCACAGCTCTGAGTTGGCCTACACCAACATCTATCCCATCTATGAACTACTGGAGTGAGTGAAGGAACTGGTTCTACAGATACAAAACTGCAGGATCTCATTGACACAGGACATAGCAGGATAAATGAGAGGAGTCCTAGTGTGGATCTAGTATGATGGTGTGACAGAAGCCAGAGACCTGGAAACAGACCAATGACTTGTTGCAATGAACATTTGCAAGAAAAGATGTGTAGACAAAAGCATATACTGTGGGATACACTGTAACACACTGCAGTTTCCATAATGCAATATTTTTGTTTTGTTCTTTTATTTGTTTGTTTTTATTTGGTAGGGTTGCAAGAGTGGAGGGCAGATATGAAGGGACGAGATGAGTGGGATTGAGGTACCTAATGTGAAATTCACAAACAACCAATATAAAGTTTTAAAATATCTAAATAATTTTTTTAAGCCAATGAAATACAATTAAACATAACTTTGTCTTACAGGTATAGGGAATAATAATATATAATTGGTAGTATTTTTAAAGCATTTGTAGTCCCATTGAAATTACTTTCTTTGCTTGTGGAACATAAAATAAAAAATTATCTTAAAATGAAGAAGGAAAAATGGAGATATACAGCATAGTATTTCTATAGGAATTATTTTTACTCTTACAATATTAAAGTTTCACACATTAGTACACAAAATTTAAAACATTTAAGACTAGACTTTAAATTTCATTGTTTATTTGGATAAACAGAATAAAATAGCAATAAGATGCATTGTACCAATTGGAAAGTCATATTATTGTTGGTTATTAAATTTTAGGAAAAAATAAATGGCATTTTAGATGGTCAGTGAAGATGATTTTTATGCCCTGTCACAGGGTAAGTGAAGAAATTCAGTCTTCAATGTCCTGATGTCTGTAACATATTGTTGTGTTTTGAGGCAGTTTGCCTCCCAAAGCTTTCTGAGCTGGGAGCTTGATCCTCAGTATGGCTGCGCTGGATGGTGGAAGCTGTAAGAAGTGTGGACTAGAGGAAGGTAATTTAGTCCTGGGGTTCTATGCTTATGCGTGGGCTAATGCTGCCTCTTGAGAATGGGTCAGGTTTCATAGGACCGGACTAGTTCTCTGGAGGATGGCAGTTTGTGGTGAGTCTGGCATGCATATAAACAACTGTTTTGTGTGCACTGTTCATCATTGCCACATGTCCTCTTCTACCCAGATTCTGTCCTCCCCAGGGCCTGCCCAGAGCCAAGTCTTTGCAGAAGTTTCTTCTTAAGTCTCTAGAATGCCAGCTCTAGATTTGGAGCCCACCCAGGTATGTCTTGCAGAATGGCATTTACAATTTAAAAGTCAATCCTTTATTACTTAAATTCTTTAAATATATTCAGTTAAATTTATAATACAAGAGTAAGAATTAATGTTACATGTTGATTTTGAAGTGTAAATGCATTACCCTGTTTGCTGTGGGAACCCAGAGAAGGATGGGTGCTATTCTGAGAAGGCATCTAGTCATCTGAGGTTCACAATGCTTTATATTATAACGTATACAAAAAGTACCATCTGGGGATTCAAGAGAACCTCTTCTAGCTCCTATAGAAATGAGGTTGGTGTATTTTTCTTCCTAGGATGCAAAGTACTTTACATGACAGTAGATACAGTATTCTTCCTTATTCCCAAACATGAGTCAATTGCAACACCAGCAAGTGCCTTAGCCTTGAGTTAGAATGGCAGCTGGAAACAAAAGAAGGCCAGTCTAATGCATCATTGACCTTGTACATGACAAGAGCATGACATTTTTATGCATATGACACAGTCTACATAATTGCTGATATAAACTGATTTAAACTATAAGGTATAGAAAAAGGAAGGAACAGCTGAACCAAAGGAAACTGTGTGAAAAGATACACAGCAAGGAAGAATGGCTGCCTTATGGGAGTAGTAAAGGAGGCTCTACAGCTGCAATGAAGGGTGGGTGAAGAGCATGAGCACCACACTTTAGAAAACACCCAAAACTCCATTAAGGGTTTGGGTTTCACTGGAAACAAAAATCCTGATCATCAAGTAGCATGGCAAATTTTAAACCTCATAAGGTGAGGTTTAGGTATTATTGGAGTGCTGAGGGTTTCATTTGGCTTTGTTAGATTAATGCATTTTGTACATACTTGGCTCTCTGTGGATGAAAGGTTTGCTATGATTCCTGCATGTATCAAGCCAAAGCTTGATTGCTCCAAGTAGTGCAAGACAGTTTGTAGGAAAGGGTGAATGCTGTGGGTATCAACTTTTATTTCATATACTGAAGATATGTGTTTAATGTAATGATGTCTATGGGTTAGCACCTATACTTTGCATCATACAAGGAAGGAG
Source organism: Rattus rattus (assembly GCF_011064425.1). Classification (NCBI taxonomy): domain Eukaryota; kingdom Metazoa; phylum Chordata; class Mammalia; order Rodentia; family Muridae; genus Rattus; species Rattus rattus. The sequence goes on along the minus strand of NC_046156.1, from coordinate 157,401,280 downwards.
CTGTTTATGGCCAACAAGATGACTTTGCAGAGATGTATCAAGGAAAGATACTAATTTGGCTGAGTGCTCACTCTACTATCCTAAGCAATATTTGCTGGCCTTCTCCCTCTGACCCCTTTCTTCCTCTCTCCCCTCCCCCCTCCCCACTTCTTTCTTCATGTGTTACTGCTGGCCTCTTCTCTCTGTCTCTGCCTCTGCCTCTGCCTCTGCCTCTGCCTCTGCCTCTGCCTCTGCCTCTGCCCCCCCCCTCTCTCTGTGTCTTTCTCTGTCCCCTCTCTTTCTCTTCCTCTACTCCCTTCTCAACGCTACTTTCCATGCCTCCAAATAAACTCAGTTCTGTACTAGACCCGTCATTTGGCTGGTACATTGGTGTGGAGAGTGATGCTTTAGAATGAGTCCACTGAGGCACTCCTGCCCCCTCCACACACACACACACACACACACACACACACACACAAACACACACCACACACCATACTGCTCTCTACAAAACATATCCTTGACTCTGTAAAACATATCCTTGATTTTATAAGAACACATCACTATTAACTGCCTTATATATTGTTATATAAGTATCAAAAGGACCTGTAGTAGGCACTATTTCCTCCCTTTCTCATAGGAGGTACCTAAGACAAAACAAAAATGTAGGCAAGCAGCCACCTAAATCCTTCTGGAAATTTGCAATCAAAAAAACAAAACAAAACAAAACAAAAAAAACCCCTACAAAATAAAACTCCACCTGTTAAATTCTATAAACAAACATCATCATTGAATTATTAGAAACAAGTCTTGATTCTAAAAAAACACAGTTGATCCTAAGGAAAAAATTATGAAGTTCAATCATTTCCCTCTATTTAATATTCTATAATATTAATATAATAAACTGAATAATATACTATATATGATATAATCTAAATATAATATACTATATATTTAATATGCTATATTTATACTCTTAAAGTAACCATATAGGTTCAGAAGAAACCAATTTGAGTCAATGGACCTTGATGATGAGCTCTTATTTGGTGGATCCGGGAGGATTTCGTCTTGGGACTCATGCTCCCACTTTCAAGTAAAGTGATCAGCCTGACACATCTCAGTTAGAATAGGCACTCAGATAATTCTCCTCCAGCCTTGCCAAGAACAGTGGCCAAATATAAGATCAGGTCCAAATACCTCAGCTGTCACTAGCAGTAAACTCAGGAATCAAGCTTGTCCTTTTCTATAGCATACACTTAGCCAAGCTTCAGCTGACATTGAAGGGGGAGAGCCAAAGTGAGGCTGCCCACCACAGTCACATAGCGTTATGAAAATTGTAAATTTTGTCACCTATTTTTGCATTTTCTGTCCTAGAACCTACTCAATAAAAATTCTATAAAAATAAACATAGTAAAACCTTATGCTTCAAAACACATTTGAGCTGAATTATAAAATTACTTCAAATCCTAATTCATGTTTTTCTTTTTTATGTAATACAAATCTAAATCTTATCAATTTTAATATTTTACATTCAGTTTAATAACATCACCTAGTTGACTTTGCCAAGGGCGTCCTTTGCCTAACTTTCTCCTTTCTTCCCCTCCTCCCCCAATATCTTCCTCTATTTGCATTTACTCATTTGGGGAGAAAAATCCAAAAAATTGCCCAATGAATCAACTTTCCAATGATTCTGCTGGGAGAATGGCAGGAGACAATTATTAATAGCTCTTTTATTTTACTCCTAGTGTTCTCCTACTTGTCTTGTTCCCTACTTGGAAGTATCTTTCCTTTGTGGATAAGCAATTTTGAAATATATAGTTAAGTAAGCTGCTATAACTCAGTACCATGAAGATGATAATGAGCTGATGAGGTTTTCTGAAAGGTTTATTTGAAGATGAGTTCAGATGAGTTATAATTACTTCTTTCTTTCTCTCTCTCTCTCTTTCTTCCTTCCTTCCTTCCTTCCTTCCTTCTTTTCTTTGTGACAAGGCTTTATTATGTAGCCTTGGCTTTTCTTGTACATTGTTAAGGTGCAAACAAAGCATTTAAAAAGATACTCTAGGCATAAACAGTAGTAACATTATAATTACTAGATTACATTTATAATTCATTGTCGTTCTTACTTCAATACTCAGTATCAAATAAATAGTCTTGGTAACTATAAGATTTAGCTATCAGTCTCCTGATTATCCAGGTCAGAGAAAAGTTCCTGTCACAGCTGACAGCCTGGAATGAGACTATGGCTTACCCATATCAACCATCATGTAGCCATAACTTTAAAGTCCCTCTATTAATCTCACACACAGCAGCAGCCATCATGGCGAGCTAGAAACCCAGGCATGCACGGCCCCTTGACTTAGAGCTTAGTTATTTGTTTCTCTGTGTTTGCTTGGATCTTCCAAACTAACTGAGGGCTCCTGATTCCACAGTGCTATTGTGTGGATCAAGTGATCCCTGGTCACAAAAATACCCTGAGACTGACTCCCCTGGCGTCCAGGTTCTGCGTGTGGTCAGCCATTCCACATACCTAGCCGATGAGCTGTCTTGGCAATGAAGAGAGATTTCCTTCTCGGGTTTTGTTACCCACAAGAAAAAGTAAACTGGAAAAGTCACTTTTTATAAAAGTAAAAGTTATAAGAAAATGCTTGCAGAAATCTTGTTCAAGACATTTCCAACACGAGGTGTATCTTTTTGGTCTCAAGATATTCTTGCCCAAACAAGTTTTTTTTTTCCATAATAGATGCATAGAATTGCAAACATCTATTATACTGGCTTCTTTCATGTGAGGCATAACCAGATATTTCTAATTATACCTTTGTTATGCACAAATGGGATATGCCAGTTTTAGTCTCCATTTATGTGGTTTATTGTATTACAAAACACACTAGGACTGAGAGAAAAAACACAAGACCCAACCGATTTCATAGACCTTTTCCTTTTTGTTTCCCTCCCCTGTCTCTAATTATGTCTTGGAGTGTGAAATTTTTATGTAGCATACTCTTTTTTGGCGCTATTCTTTTAAAGCTTCAGATATTCTTGGTGTCCTGAGGTGAACAGAGCATAGCTCCCAGTGTGGTTCTGTCCCAGACTGCTGCTGAGTAAGGCTAGGGTGCAGAGTCCCTCCCTGGCCGGCCGGGATTCGGTGCTGTGCTCCCGAGTCATACTAGACAAACTAAGTTAGGCTGGATGTGAAGCCTAGGCAGTCTACCTTAGAAACTCATCCCGTTAAGGATATTGGGACCGGAAAGCGTGCAGTCCCAGATTCCTCCTCATCTCTATTTCCAGGATTTTACACGTTTTCCGTAGGGGAATCACGCACTAGTCAGAGGATCAGAAGAGCTCTTTCCACCCTAACCGGATTCCTGCGGGGAAAGGAACTCAAGCGTCCAGAGACTGCAGCGGGTCCTTCATTCCGAGGTAAAAGTTTTCTGAGGAAGGCTGCAAGAGCCGTGGGTGCAATTTTTAGCTGCTAAGTAGCACACGGGACTGCAGCCTGAGCCGGCTGCTCCTCCAGACCCCAAGTGAGTGAATAATGGAGGGAACCAACGCTACCAAAGCCGAGCTCTTAGAAAGCTCAGTTGCTTGGTAGTCTGCAAAGGAAACAGAGGAAAGAGCCAGGGCTTTTGCAAGAGCCAAGAAGGGAGCCTTCTGTCCCCCACCATTCCCCCTCCGTGCCTCCTCCCTGCCCCCTCCTGCCACCCTCTCACCCCGACAGCTGTCCACCGCTTGTAATTCATTGGCTCCCCGCCCCGCCTTCCGAGTACCACCCCAATCCAGTTTAGCCCCCTTCCTCACCCGCTGACCTAATAAGGCCATGCACACTGCAGGAGACCTATATAAAAGTGGGGACTTTTTGGAGCTTTTGCCGGACAACAGGAGCAAGCAAAAGCAGGAGCTGTCCAGCGCTGAGAGACAGGAAAGGTGACCATGGCTAAGGAGTGGGGCTACGCCAGCCACAATGGTGAGTGGGTCCAGGACACTACGGGTGTGCCTGCATTGCACAGGTATGCAGGTAGAAATAGTTAAGAAATAGCATAGACTGAGAGTTTTCTGGTGTCCTATGCTGCTTGTCTTTTAAACATGACTCACTGTTTTCCTTTCCATGGAGGAACCTGAAGCTCAGAGACGCACCCACTATCACTAGCTTAAGGTCCGATAATGTATCCGAGAAGTCATTCAGCCCAAAGTCAGGTTTGGTTGAATCTTATTTTGTGAAACTGAACAGTGAGCACTTGGCCTGTTTGAGCTCGGGGGCCCTGTAACAATCTCTGCTTCAATCAAGTCAGCCTTGGGAAAAAGAAGAAAAGTATCCTTTGCAAGCTACAAAGTATCCAAAAATATGTGATCAGTCTGTGATTCATTTCAAAGATAAGCTTTTCTGGTTACATGATTCTCAAGCCAGGGGAGGGAATGCAGAGATTGGCATGCTCTTTGAGCACAGGAAGCAAGGTTCTAAGTAGGTTTGAAATCAAAGCACTGTGTTGCTCAATTTGAACCGGAGACCTTCCTGTAAACACTCTTTGGCTTCTGTATAGTTTGCTGGCATAGTTCACCAGATAGAGGCCTTGGGCTTTACTATTAAATGAATGAAATCCCTGTCATTTACTTCCTAGGTCCTGAGCACTGGCATGAACTTTATCCAATCGCCAAAGGGGACAACCAGTCACCCATTGAACTGCATACTAAAGACATCAGGCATGACCCTTCTCTGCAGCCTTGGTCAGTATCTTATGATCCTGGCTCTGCTAAGACCATCCTGAACAATGGGAAGACCTGCAGAGTTGTGTTTGATGATACTTTCGACAGGTCCAGTAAGTATAGCACTTAGGAAGGGTCATGTGGGTGTTTTCGGTATCTAATGGCAATATGCAGTATGTGAAATGGTAACAGAATTATTACTGCAATAGGGATGACTTTAGACTTGGCTCTAGTTGTAGAGAACTATATTCACATCATGAAGAAGAATGTCACACCCTCTTGTTGCTGCAAAATGGCCATATGCCCATGCTAAAAGTTAACAAAGCACTCCAGAGACAGAGTATGGATCTAGAGGGGAAGGCAGGGAGCCCACGTGGTCTTTCTGACCACTGAGAGACAACATTCTTATGGTTTCTGAGTGGTATGGAGAACAGGCTCCCCCCACGCTGCAAGAAATAAAATAGGCCCTCCCTTCCCTGGTGACTGGAAAGAGGCTAATTAATGTGAAAAGGCAGGCCCACTATGTCAGTTAAAGTGGCCTGGTTTCAGTATCTCACTGGTGTTAACACAAAGAATCTTTGTAGTGAGTGTTTCTGATGTATATGACCACTTTTCCTTGGGCCAGCGTTAGTGTGAAATTGAAACATTCCTGGGAGGGAGGAGGGTTTTTTGTTTTGTTTTGTTTTTTGTTTTTTGTGGGTTTTTTTGCCTACATCAGTAACCAATCTGTGAAATCAAATAAGACTTATCTGAAATATTTTGAACATTTGAATACTAATTTGAAATAATTTGAAATTTCAGAAAGGCTGAATACTCAAGAGGCAAAGGCAGGAGGATTGCCACAAATATAGGGCTAACCCGGTGTTCTGATGAATTCCAGGCCAGCGAGGGCTATAGAGTAAAACTCAAAAATTGCAAGCTTTATCTCAGTGCAAGTGAGTCTAACTGAGAATTAGTCTTTAGTAATTAAGAACGCAATTTCCTAATTAAGTTAAAATTTCCTTTGTTGATAAACATGAATGACCATTCCGGTGATGTCTTAAGAAATAATGATAGAGTGACATACAGCTCCCCCTTCCAGGGTAGGAAGAGGGCAGAAGCTTACTACTTCTTGAGCAATTGTTATATGTTACTCTTTCCTAATTTTTTCCTTCCCTTAAAAGCTGAAGAGTCATTTAGGAGAAAAAAAAAAGGCAAACAATAACAACAAAAAATGAAATTAAAGATCATTCACCAAGCAGAAACACATAAAGTAGCATTTTTAAAAGAAATATAGTTAAATGTTAGAGATTTGATAATTAGATAATACATAGATAAATAATAAATAATTAACAATAAACTAAACTAATAATTACTAATAAATGAATAGTAATTAGTAAATAAATCAGACTCATATCCAACTCATAGCTATTTCAATGATTGGACAGGAAGCTACAAAAAACCAAACCACTTCCCTCTCATCAAGGGATCAAGCTGGTTCAAGCCTAAAATTATTGCTTAAGTCTGCACTGTGGCGTTTCGTGTGTCATGGAGAGAAATCAAGCCTTTCTAATATAGCTGTGATTACAGTGCTATTTGCATTTTCATCATCCTTGGGAAGATATCTGAACCTTTAAATTACTCTCCAGGGAGAGGAATTGAGAGCAAATTACATGGAAATTAAGATATGTGCTGTAGAAGTCCAAACTGATGCCCTAGAATGATCATATATACCCTTCCACCTTGACTAGCTTCCTGGGAAATTCCTGAACTTTTATCCCATCTGACTTGAGTAGACACAGTCTAAAGCAGATGTGCATGAGAGTTCTGGCTTGTCATCTAAGGAAAAACACAGCTAAAAGTAGGACTCGAAAAAGGAATTCCCGCCTGCTCCATGATCCCTGACAGGGACTGTGAGATGAGCTTAAATCTCAGTTAATCCTCACAGTGGCTCACAAAGTGTAGAATTATTATCACCTTCTTAGAGATTCAAAGACCAGTTCAGAGAAGTTGAGCATCTTGCCTGAGATCACACAACTATGAGGGTGTGAACTCAGAATGGTACCTAAATCCTGTCCAATGTGTGACTCTTCCCAACAGTACTGTACTGCTAACCTGTTCTCAGGGCTGTTATAACATCTCTGCTATGTTAATTTGTTTTCTAGAGTGTTAAAATGACAGCACGAGCAAGCAACAATAAGAGAGAAAAGAAAATTCTTACTTTGATAGGTTCTAACTTCGAGTTACAAGCACTGTGGGGATGGTTCCCTGTTCCCAGTATCTTTTCACGCACAGCATCTTCAGTAGAGTTATGGTTTCAGACAGGGCTCTGCAGAGGCAGGCTGAGCTCACCAGTCACCGTGTTATCTTATTCACAGTGCTGAGAGGTGGGCCTCTCCCTGGACCCTACCGACTTCGCCAATTCCATCTTCACTGGGGCTCCTCCGATGACCATGGCTCTGAGCACACAGTGGATGGAGTGAAGTATGCTGCTGAGGTAGGAGGAACTGCCCGATCCACTCTAGGTCTTTAACAATCAAAATGGAAAAATTAGAAACAACTGCACAACTCTTTCTGCTTCAAGCCTTTCGTTGAAGATATTTTAGCTTAAACACAAAGTAAAGCCACCAAATATCCTAGGTCAGAGAGAAGTGGGCAAGTGGGTTATCGTCCTCCATGATTATTTCACAGATTATACTGAGAAAGGGGTCATAGACTTGAATAGAATCAGAGCAGTAGGGAAGCAAGTTCATGTGAAGCACCTATATGCATTAGCTCATTTGATCCCCACTGCAACCTGTTGTACAATGTTACAAATAGGCAACCAATACACCTAAGGGTTGTGTAACAGAGGCAGAGTGGCTGGACCTGGTGCTTTTTGTACAAGCTACTTCAGATACCACTTTTATGAGCATATATAGTGCTTCAAAAACAGCATCAAGTAATTACAAATAATTCTTTCTGCTTGCTTAAGGATGTATGCTTATATGTGTATGCATCTCATTTAAGGCAACAATTTTCAAATGGAATAAGACAGGTCTCCTCTGTTTTCATTAGGAAGCCAAGTCTGTTTAGCATTGACGAGAAGTGAACAAAATTTCACTTTCTGTGCTTTGGTCTTTTCTGAGGTAGATGATGATGAGCACTGGGATGGGACAGGACTGGGGCTGTGGCAGCACACTGTATCTGATCCCTCGGGGCTTCACTGGCTACTTAACTGTTGGCTAAAGAAAACTCAAAAGAACTCCGAGTACTGACCAGGCCTAGCTATGGTTGGCTTCCAGATTAGAAGAGATCAAGGGCATTTAAGAGAGTATAACCATTCCTCCACAGCCAATCTAGAGAGCTAGGGTAGAGAGCAATTAATTATTAGGAATGCCTTTCTGCTAGACAGTTCCTCCACCACTGGTGAAAAGTTCAGACTAATTTTTTCCAAATGAAGAAAAGACTTTGAATACAATGTTTGTATCTGGAAGTATCGCACATTTTTTGAACTTGAATATAACATTTTAGCAGCCATAAACTATTCTCTTGCCAGTGTAACTAACTCAAAATGGACAACCTCACTATTTAAGCTGTGCTCAAATCCTGAATTAAGATAAGCCAGACACTGAAGCTCTAAGTGGAGACAGGAGCTTTCATACCTTTTTCTTATCTGAACTATTAAAATTTCACCAAAGTGTCACTCGTTAATATTTGGAATGTCAGCAACTTCCGTGAAGATGATCAGCAACAACCTCGAGACCGCACACATTGGGGTCTCTTGTAGATAACAGCGCCCATTTCCATGCGGAAGGATTTATCTCACGACCTGTGCTTGTTTGGTCGTTGCAGCTTCACCTGGTTCACTGGAACCCGAAGTACAACACCTTCGGAGAGGCTCTGAAGCAGCCCGATGGGATTGCTGTGGTTGGCATTTTTCTGAAGGTGAGGTGCACACTGATGACTAATTTTTTCTCACTCAGAATGCAGTCCCTTACTAATGTTTAGTTAATGGGTTCCATTCTTTCCTTATGTCTGAGGCATGTACAAGGGCAGACTCAAAGCTTCCAAAGGCAAGAGCAAAGGCTGATGTGTGTTCATTTTCCTTCTCCATTACTCTATTTCAATCACACTGGAAACCAGAAAGCCAGTGCTGGGAACTTCTGGGTTGCCAAATGTCTGGCTAGACCTCTCCTTGGCTTAAGGAGGCCACCACCCACAGGATCTCAGGCTAGGAATGTGTGTGTTGTTCGGCCAACCTCGGTTTAAAGTGGACTTAGTGTCATTAACACATGAACTTCATGGTAACCCAATCTGAATTTTAAGCCAGCAGTGAAAATCCAGCTTTTTTCATTCCAAATGACCTAGTTTGTTCTAGGTTCTAAATTCACTGACTGTGAGAGGAAAGGCAGTGGGTTTGGCCGTGGATACAAAATCTACTCTGGCTTTTACTCTTTTAAAGAATGGGATTACTTTGCAGAGGATCAAGCACCAACATGCAATTTTGTGGTTTTGCACTTCAGAGAACAGAAATCCAAATTTAGATCAGAAAATGTATACTTTACAATCTTCCAGGGTGCATAAACTTATATTTAGCTTAGCCAGAGAATATGGAAGACATAAATATTGATTACATGTGAATGGGGCAAATCAGTAATTAAGGTGATCTTCAATTATGGAGGAGAGGAAAATATCTCATTGAATGTCATTTTCTTACAGATAGGACGGGAGAAAGGCGAGTTCCAGATTCTCCTTGATGCCCTGGACAAAATTAAGACTAAGGTAAGGGTGAATCATTTTCCCTCTGCAAACCTAAGACAATATCAATTGTCATTTTGAATTTCAGGTAGAGCCTGTCACGGTCTGATGGATAGCATGCAAAAGTAGATGTCATGGCCCTGTTTTAGAGCTGAGACCTTAGAGCACTGTCATAGCTGTTATTTCAATTGTCAGTCAGCCTATTAGATAAAGACTTTCCTAGGAAGAAAGTGAGGGGTTCCAGGGTCTCCTTTCCCCTCTCCTACCACAGTGGGCACGGGATCGCTGAGGTTCTCCAGGCCAGCCACTTTCAATCCTGGTATTGTTCTTTCCTGGTAGCCCCACATGTTTTAAACATTAATAGTAAACGCATCTAATAGACACATTTTAGTTGTCTTTGAGATTATTCTAAGGAGCTGCTTTTCGGTGTAATGCTAGAAGTAAGTATTCTAAGCATGGAATGTACTAAAGTGAGTCTTCACATCAAACTTCCAAGAAGTAATTCTATTCCAGTCTAAGTCTCCTCTGGGAGAAAGGACAGACTCTCAGCCCCACCCACCGTGTAAACAAGGAATAAAATATTACACTGACCATGGCAGATAAAGTTGGAACACCAAGCAGATTCCTTTTCATCTGTGGTTTACTAGTGAAGGGCCTGAACCTGTTCAAATATCTGCTTTCCCTTTCGCTATTGAAATCCGTTCTCATGAATGGATAGATGAGGCCTCTAGGGGGCGCTTGGTGCACGTGTCCGCTTAGAGAACCTGTTTGGTGTCTTTCAGGGCAAGGAGGCTCCTTTTAATCACTTCGACCCATCATGCCTGTTCCCTGCTTGCCGGGACTATTGGACCTACCATGGCTCCTTCACCACGCCGCCCTGCGAGGAGTGCATCGTGTGGCTGCTACTGAAAGAGCCCATGACAGTGAGCTCAGACCAGGTGAGCCCAACTGCAGAGCCCTACGTGTGAATTGTGAACTACAGACAGCTAGAGCTGAAATAGCAGTAGAGAGCCAGATTGGTGGTGTGGTCCTCAGACGTCTCACAGTTTGAGCTGTAGAAATACCCTTAGCTTGTTCTGTTCAATTTGGGGAAGCTTCCCAAGGTTAGTCAGACAATACAATTCCAAAGAGCCAGTGGGATCCTGAACACATACATATTCATTAGTATGAGTGAAGACTGCTAGGTAGCAAATTTGGGTCTGAGGAAGAGAAAGGTGCAGAAATGACTTCACAAGACACCTTTGGAGAGATGTTGCATTCTCCAATTTTTACCAAAAAAAGACCCTGAGGCTCAGGAACAAAACTATTTCTTCACAAGGGCAACCAAGTGCAAAATCCTTATTCCAGGCCCAGCCTGTCTACTTCCAAGATCCCCTAATTTCTCATTTCACGCCTACTTTATTTCCATTTACCTAAAGAATGTGCTGACAACATTTACAAGGCATGACTTCAAGGAAAGCTGAATGGGTGTGGACACGGAGAACATAAAGAAGTGAACCCCACAGGCTTCACAGCCTGGAACAGGATGTCTCACAGTAAAATCAGCCTACCAGCCTGACTCCTTGGCTTAAGAAGGAAGCTTGTATGTTTGTTTCTTCCAGGGTGGACGCAGGAATAAGCCAACATTTCAAAACAAAAATCGAGATTCAGCTTTAATAGTCTGATTAATCTGTATAAAGGTTTTAAAAGTACAATGACAATTTTTAAGGGGGTAAAGCTAAAAGAAACTTTAATACTGACGCATATTATATTTTGACATTAACATTATACCTACGATGTTCAGAGAACAACTTGCAGTCCTGGGTTCTGGGCATGGAGCTCAGGTTGTCAGGCTTGGCCATAAACACCTTTACACACTGAACCATCTCCACTGCCAAGGCATCATATTTTAATGAGAATTCCCTATTTTCTGATCCTTTAAGAAAAAAAAAGTTCACAGTTTAACAGTTTTTTTTCCTAGTCCTTTAAAAAGTAATTCCATAAATACCTGACTTGATTACCCAGTGGGAGCCTATTAAAGTTTTTCTTACTTCAGGCATATGCTAAATCCTCATCTCCTTCTATGTAATATATATATATATATATATATATATATATATTTCATGCTGAACCCTCAATTTACAGTCTAAGAGAAATTCGGGTGGGGAAGGAGTTATCCAGAGAGCAGGGAATTCTGGATGTAAGGAAATGTCTATGTTACGAACGGTTGCTTGCAAACTCAGGACCTATACCTGGAGCCTGGTTTGTGGTTTGTCTGGCCCGGTTAGAAAGCCTGTGGTTTCTAACAGTCTGCTTCCCCTTGCAGATGGCCAAGCTGCGTAGCCTGTTTGCCAGTGCAGAGAATGAGCCCCCGGTGCCTCTGGTGGGGAATTGGCGCCCTCCTCAGCCGATCAAGGGCAGGGTGGTGAGGGCCTCCTTCAAGTAAGGCTCTGGACGAGCCCTCTTCAGGAAAGGAATTCTGCCCCTGAAGAGCTAGCTTGCCTCCTCCTGGTGCTCCCTGCTCCAAGCTATCCTACAACACTGAGAGAAAGAAGAGACGCAGTCAGATGAAACCGCAGTGCCTTTTGACATGATCTAACCCAGAAGCATGAATTTCACACCTAACCTTTTTAATAACTACCTTTTGTAAAAAAAAATTAGTATTTCTAGTATAAGTTCAGTGAAGAAGAAATAGATGGAAAAATTACGACAGTGACAGTGGCTTATTAAGCATATTAAGTTTCTCAGAATCTCAGCACTCCTGTTTTCAGGCTGAGTTACTGACACGTGATGGGTGCATGCTATGTATGTGGGTATGGAGGCATGTGCCCACCTTACCACATTTGAGTGAAAGCACAAGTTAAGACCACTGTAGATTTCAGAAGGTGAATACATAATGTTTACCTCAAATAATACATCGCTACTCTATCACTTTTTAAAAATTCGCCTACTACCAACTTCGCCTGGTTTTAAATTACCGATAAACACAAACCCATAAGGCCAGGTCTTTTAAATCTTTTGATCCAGCATTTAAATTTCTTCTTCATAAAGATGGTTTTCTTTGCCCAATCTAGGGTCATTTATTTTTTATTTCACTACTTTAATCTTTGCATGCCTATTAAAAACAAAGCAAAACAAACAAACAAAAAACAAACAAACAAAAAAAAAGCTGTCTCTGGTGTCTTTTGAGTTGGAAACTGGAATGACTGGTTGCTGAAACAGGAAGGAGGGAATGCCAGCACTGAGGCTGAGAGTTTGTATTGATCATTGATCGCAGAAGCAATAAAGATGGGATGGGAATGAGAAGAGTGTGCATCTTTTTCGTAAACTGAAAATTTAGAGTAAACATATGCAGGGACAAGTTTCACTGTGGCATTTTCATGCATGTTAGTAATTGTATTTAGATAATTCAGCCACGCTTCGATGCTCTCTCCCTGTGACAGCTGCCCCCAACAGTCCCCTCCCCTGCTTTGATGTCACAGAAATTCCATTGTCCCTTTCTTTAAGATCTATCTCTTCCTCTCCTTTGTGAGCCCTTTTCTAGTTTCATGACCCCCCCATATATGTCTATGCACATACAATTTTAATCCTAAATTTTAGCTATGAAAGATGATATTCAGTATTTACCTGTCTGAGTCTGGCTTGTTTTATGTAATAAGATGGCGATGTGTATGCACAATTAATGGGAAAGCAGTATAAATGACAGGATGAAGGAAGGCCAGAGAGAAAACCTCCCAAGTGTGGTTGTTGGGTTTTTTTGTTGTTTTTTTGTTTTGGTTTGGTTTTTTTTGGAACTGAAGTAGCACTAAAAGACTCAAATTCTGAGTTCAGATGCTACCATCTTCAGGAAAGGGGCAAGGCCATTGGTATGGGAGTCTGACCAAACGGTCAGCCTGGGCAGTGGGTGTTGGTCCATCTATCTCATCATGTGAATGCTCCCAAAGTGTCAAGTCAACATTCTCTAGGATTCTGGGCCAGTGAAACAAGCTAGTGTTCCTTTTAGGCATAACATCATCTTTTTAAAAATGTACTTCAACATGACATGTCCCAACAATGCAAAAATGCATACATATTTAACTTTTAATACATTTAATATTTCTAAACACAAAGTCCAGTTGTACAGTCAAACGTTGGTTGTCTTTCAGCACTTCAGTGGCTGAGAAGTTAGCAACTGTACAAAAGGGATAAGCAATAAGCACTGAGAACAGTCCCGGGTCAGGAGAGCCCTGAGACGCCGGAAGTCAAACCATGTGATAAAGTCCTGTGAGGCTGGAGTTATTTAATAGATTACCACTTGGGTGAAGTAAAACCAGGTTGGTCAGTGTGAAGAGGATGTGTTAATTAAATCCCTTGAAATTAGGAGGTGTGGAGCTCTGATCATTAGTGGTAATACACAAGCTGCTTGTCTCAGGGCATTTAGCTTGTAATGTTCAGAGCTCTGTAAAGACTGTATCCATTATGTAAGCTATGTGTGGGAGGCACATGGTTTCACATTGATTAGAAATGGCTACGATTCTCATACCTTGCTGGACAAGGCTGAAGGAGGCTGTCTCCTTGGACCTTAAGCTCCAAGAGGTAATAGGCTCTATTTCCACCATTGGCACCTAATACTGTGACCAGCAGCATTTAACCACTAGCCATGTTTTAGGTGAACAGATGAGGGGTCCAAGGAAGAATTAGCCTCTGGAACCTCTCATACTTACGAATACTGCTTTTATTCATCTCAGTTTATTTTATATCTTCTTGGAATATCATTTCATTGACTTTAGGTAGAAACTTCACAGTGCCCAATCTGCCCACACTGCCAGTGATTAAGAGTGCACAATCTTACCCTGACTCCCAGCTTCTCGCTGTCTTTAAAGTTTGCTGCCACAATAAGCTTCTTTTGGAGTATTGACAACAGACACATGCTTCTGCATTCAAGGCACCATCACTTTCCAGATTAGGTACAGGCCTCCAAACAATTGCACTTCAGGCTTCTGTAGCTTGCAGAGCAGTTTACCATGAGCTGCCATTTAAAAAGGCTCTGGAACCCGCCAACCTTATTCTTCTGGGTATAATTGCAGGTATCTTAATATTGCAGAGAGGGGAGAAGCTGATGTAAATTAAGTGTTTCATAATGTTCAGATAATGGCATGCTTAAAAGCCTACAAGGAGAGCAATGCTGGCAGCAGGTGAGAGGCTGAGGGGGGCAAATACATTTTAGCTCCTATATTTGTAAATTATATGATTGGAGACTCCAATATAAAATGTTTCAAAATGTAAAATGAGTGACTCGTTTTGTAGAGGAATGAGAACTATTACATAGACAGTGCATGTGTAGACAGCTACAGTTCTCAGTATCTAACGCGGGTCATTTATATCATTAAACAAATCTAGGTGAGACAAACAAGCCATAAATAAGTACGTGAGAGACAAGAATAATAGCAAACACAGGCAAAATTGACCTAAAAAATTAACTGCATAGTCCAATAAACACATTAGCTGCATTTAAAGAAAATTAGTTCTAGACTTTCTTCAATATAAGAATGAACTCTAGGCATATATAGTATATTATTTAGCATAAAAATTATAAAATGAGTAAGAAACAAGAACTCTATAAATCAGATTTTAGTTCATACTTAACGTATATAAACGTAATGAATTTTAATAAATGAATCCCTGGGAGTAAGACTTAAATTCTAAGACCTAACCACGTTTACTTGTTATTTTCACTTTGAACACTAGATGGCAATAAACTCTCTGCTACAAAATAATGACTGACCCTTAAAAGCCACCCTGTGTTGCAAACATGTTGATGTCTAAGTTGCTAAGTTTTTCAAAGTTTTTTAAATTGACACCATGCTTCCTTTGCTTACAGGTTTAATACTATCTATTAATAGCGACTGGCCAAAAAGATGAAGAATTTTTACTTATTCTTAAGAATCTTACCTAATAAAAGGGGATTGAGGCTAACTGGAAAGCACTTACTGAACTGAGAGACTGATAAGCACTGAGCATATAAAGTCTTATTTAGCGTGTAGAAGGACGAGAAAAATTACACAGCATCTGCTGGACAGGAGACCACGGGGGACTGTAGTCTGTGTGCCTGTGTGGATGAAAACAGTATTTATAGGGAGAGTTATTTTAAGAATTAAATCAATACACTTAAAATATAAAGAAGTGTCATTCTGACAAATTTTTCAGTAAGATTTAACATTTACCTTTTGAAAATTAATTTGTGTGTGTGTGTGTGTGTGTGTGTGTGTGTGTGTACGCACTTAGGTGGGTAATGAAGTGGTATGAGTGTATGAGTGTATGCACACTTTTGGGCCTCAATTCATTCCTTTCACTATGTAAGTCTTGGAGAATCAAACGTAGGTCTTTAATCTCGGCCGTGATGATATTAAAGCAATTACCCCTGTACTAAATATGCAGCAAAGGAAACAGAACCAACACACTGCCTAAAGAGGTAGTTTGAAGGAAGGTTAAATAATTCTTCCCAGGGAAGTTTCTGCTTTGGGAGCTCTGTTCTTTCTGGAAGACATGTATGATTAGTCAGATAGTCATCCAGAAAATCAGGAAGAAAGCAGAGGCCAAACAATTATAATGTTCATTTCTGTGTGACACTGGCTTTTCAAATGTCATGAAACGGGGTCCCCTACAGTGCTTTGTGAGGGGGAATAATCCATCTTAATACCTAAGGCAGAAAGACTCCTGTTGGGAAATTAATTTTGAGCGTGCCGAAGCACGTCCTAAAGTGAGGATGCCAAATGCGCTGTACAAATCACGGTGGAGGCAAGCATCCATGCTTCTGAGGAGTCTCAACTCTAATGGAACAAAGTGAAGTCAAACAGTGTAAGCATATCATCTAGGATCAAGGGGATGGCCAGCGCTAATGAGATCATCTGCAGATGAGAGGGTGTTTAGCAGGTACAACCTGTGACAGCCTGGCCAGGTAGATAATCACAGGTGATCAGCCAGAGCAAGAGCGACTCTAACAGCACAGTCCCAGGGGACAGGGTGCACTGCGGCAGCACCAGCCCAGTGATCTAAAAGCTAATTTTAGCCAGTTGAGAAGCCGCTCTGCAGTAAACAGGGAACCGGGTTCTCCCTTGTATATGAATCAGTCCCAAGCAGAGGAACCTGAAACCTCAGGGAAAATACATTTTTCCATAAAGTAAACACTTTCTCTGTTCCAACTTGGCCTGTAAATTTCTGTCGCATCCATGCGCTCTTTTGAAATTTGGACAGTTCCAAACACGTTTGTTAGAGGAAAGTCACTCCCTAAAGGCCACTTGATTCCCATGGAAGCATAAAACAAATGGAAGTGCTGGAAAGAACAAGGTTCACAGAAATCACACTTCTGCCTCTCTGTGAGCAACTTAGAGCAAGACCTCAGGTCACCAGGGGCATACCTGGATGGAGCAAGAGCCCCAGAGAAACTGGCAAGGGGGATGGGATTGTACAAGCCAAACAGAGCCAAGTTAGAGTAGGGCCCAGTGCTGGGTAGAAATGAGAGAGAAATGATCCACACAGTTCAGTGAAAATAAAGGGCCTACAGCTCTTCCTCTATATACTGATGGGAATAGCATATGTATTTGAAGTCTCTATGTGAAATGAAAGGTGGTATGGGTTGGTATGAGTGTGATGTATGGAGGGGAATGGGGGGCGCAAGGTTTTATGGCGGTATGAACTTGATCTTGAGACCTGAGGACCTAAGTTAGCATCAGGGACCTGTTAGAACTCAAAAAGTATTTGTCTAACTGATAAGGGATAAATGGATGGTAAAGTGAGACTTGTACAGTATTGTTTGCTAGTCTTTGTCAGCACTCTTGTGAAAGTTATTTCCTCACCCTTTGAAACGCAGAGATACCTCAATGAGGTTTTAGAATATTAGAGAAACCAAGTTTTTTAATGAAGAAAATGCATGGGTAAAAGCAGTTTTACATATATCTAAATGATCATTGCTTTTGAACCGAAAACTGAACTCAGTAGAGAAGAGACGTGTTTTAGGAGATAGAAAAGGGAATTCTGTACTTGGGGACTTATCTCCTTTAGCACCTGCACTCCTGTGTGCACACTGGAACGGGCCTGGCATCGTGCCTGTGGATTAGGCTCCAGTAGCACTTATTTGTATCATCATCCCGATGCTTCTGTCTTCCCGGGCTCTCTTTCTTTCTAGAAGTTTCTCTAAATTTCTTCAGTAGTAACTTTAGTTCCCTAGTTGTTTCCAATTTTGTGTGAGGACGGTTAAAGCAATTCCATATACATGTTAAAGAATCCTCTTCCTAGACCTACTCTTTGCCTCATGGTCAGAAATCAGAGAATAGAATGCTTTGGAAGTAACAGTAAGCACTCCTAAGTGCTACACTCCACTAAGACAGTGAGTTCAGGGACATGACCCCTCTACAGGGAGCACAGACAAAAATACTGTCAAATCGTTCCTGTACTTATAATTACTATTCAATACCTTCTTATTATGTGTGCATGATACTGGTCCTCAACCTTGTGCTCTACCACAAGCTGCTACATCCTGTCTCCTCTCTGTTGTTGTTGTTGTTATTTAATTTTGAGACAGATTTGCATTAAATTATCAAGGTGTGTCTTGAACTTGTGGTTTTCCTACTCAGCCTGTCTGGTGCTTAAGACACTGGGTATAAGCACCACAAGGCCATATTCATCCTTAATTTTTTTAAATAAAGCTTAGAATATTTTTGGAAAAATAAAAACTGATATTTGACCTTAGATAATAAATTCAGAGAAAGTAGTATTATTTTGGTGTGGGAAGGTTGGGTGATCCTTTGTGCCTTAGCTCATTGGTTGATTTGTAAATTTCTAGCAGCCTACTGAAAATCCTTTTCTTTTAAAGAAATATTTTAATGACATTTTATTAAAGAAAGTCTTAATTTCTCCCATTTACTTTGTTTTCTTTAAAGGGCCTGTTGTCAAGATTGCGAGGTATGCTGAGCTTCTTGTCCTTAGCAGCCTAATTGATAGAAAACATAGATTGGGCCCCAGGAGGGAGAGAGAGTTCCAGAGGAGTCGGGAAACAAGCAAGGGCTGAGAGAAAAGACATGGCCAGAAGCAATGCCTCTATCTGAGCAAGCATTTGACATGAGACACATGTTATGAATACATATACACATGTGACTTTGTAAAGCCTCTTCTCAGAATGAGTCTATGCTTTTCTAATGTGCTTATGTGTCAAGAGTACAGGAGATCAAACCAGGTCAATAGGCTACTTGGATGCATGAAGGAGAAAAGAACAGGAAGAAAAGAACAGCCTCTGAGCGTGGCACGAAGGAAAGGCTAATTTGGGCTGTGACTACCAACAGGAGAGCTTATCAGGAATAGGCATGGCCAGCAACACCGGGGAGTGCTCACTAGAGATATCAGCACCCATTGGAAAGGACACTTAGATAACAGGGCTTGGGGCAGGTTACCTAGAGCGCATGGCTGTGTGCCAGCCGACCTGGGACCCACCATGACTCCAGGCATATTTGGGATAGTGTGAGTGAGGCACACAACCCCCAAATGGGACCTTTTTTTTTTTAAAGATACATAGGCATACATGTAACTTATATATCTTTTATATAGTTTTATAAAATAAAAGTAGATAATTTTAGAAGATGAAAAATTAATCATAAACACAAGTCCCATTTTCTTCCTGCCCTGGAGGAAGGAAGCATCATCATGGGTACCTCTGAACTGTGGAGTACTTTTTGTGGAAAGCTGGGTGGAGTTTTCTGCTTACAAGAGTAGCAGTGGTCTCCTGTCTGTCTGTCCAACCTGTTCAGCCCCATGCTTTCTCACTCTGTGATCCATTATTTCATGCACAGCTTTACCAAATGGGCACCTGAAAATGAAATAAAGAGAGTCTTGAATTATGAATATTAGAAAAGCAGCAAATCCTGCTGTGGTGGAAGAAGGGAAGCATTTAGCCTTGACTCTTGAGCAGTAGAATTTGGTGGGTGTATTTTGAATTGGTTATAATAACCCTTTCAGTTTGGCCAGACAATGCAAAAAGAAAGGAAGAAAGAGAGAGAGAGAGAGAAAGAGAGAGAGAGGGGGGAAGGAAGGAAGGAAGGAAGGAAGGAAGGAAGGAAGAAGGAAAGAAAGTTAGTTTAGACGGTACCTGTTGTTGTGAAAGAATGGAGGAAGGAACGAAAGGAAAAAGGAACCGAAGGAGGATGAGGGAGGAAAGTAAAGAATAGAAGAGACAGAAGAGAGAAAACACATTTTGTCATATATGAGACAAGTGACATTTTGTCTGTCCACTGAAATAACATCCAGTTATTCATTCAAATTTGTGTATTTATCTTTTAGACACAGTACTAAGGTGGGTCAGGAAGGAGAGACAGGGGCATAGAAATACTGTTGATAGTTACAGAGTATGATTTTGAAAGTTTTGTGTTAAGTGGTAAAAATGCATAAAATTATTTTATGAAGCAAAGAAAAAATGCTTAAAGAAAATGCTGCCAGAATTCAAAGTCAGACTAATTTTCTTAGCTTATACGCTTTCTTCCTGAAATCCTGATTTTGAGTAGTACAAAACTTTTCAAACAATTTTTGTCTGAATAAAAATATCTTCTCTTTCTGCTTCTAAATTGTCTTGACAAAGCATAAAACGAGAAAACCAGTTATAAAATGTAACGAAGTCCATTCTCTGAAGCCCACTCATACATGTTACAGGTCTGGGTGATGCTGGCTGTGTGTGCTGTCTGCTCCCCTGTGAGTAAAACTGCTGACTCTGGCCTCCTGCCCTTAAGCAAGAGGAAGCATTTAGTTCTGATGCCTTTATTCCTGCATGGAAAGTGTTAGCTTGCTTGTGTTAGTAAGAGGAAGCCAGAAATTCCCCAGAGTGGTGATTTATTGGTAAAAGAGAAGTTTAATCATGCGGTGAAGCTAATGCTCACCTAACAAGCTGTTAGGATCTGGGTGGCACTGGGTGCCCATTCAAGCAGCATAAACTGACAATTTTCCCAGGGTGCAGTGGTTCTATTTTTTTCTCCCCAATGCAATGAACCAAGGGTAAGTGAGAGAATATTAGCATAGCACTCTTGTGGGTCTCAGATGTTTTTAATACAAAGATAATTATCATAATTGTTTCCCAGACCTTTGAGAAAAGAATTATCTTATAGTGTGTGTGTGTGTGTGTGTGAGAGAGAGAGAGAGAGACAGACAGACAGACAGACAGACAGACAGACAGACAGAAGAGACACAGAAAGAATAAACCCAAGACCAAGACTCTGAATGTGCTAGAAAAGCATTCTGCCTCTGGGTTCTATCAAACTTTTACAGTACAGACAGTCTTATGTCAGGATTTCACAGAGTGACATAGTGGGACTTTCCTTATTTGAGGGGATATAACCCAAGACTTCCAGTCCTACCTCAAAATGTAGATAGAAAACACACACACAAGAATATTCTTACTCTTAAATATTCTGCAGCTTTGGCACCAAGTTCCAGAGTTATTCTGTCCTCCCATGTTTCATGCCCTGCTTACAACTTTTGTGCTATGGGTCATCACTATGTAAAATAGGTATTACTTGAACAAAATCCTATGATACCTGGGTAGTCAATCTGGTAAACAAGATGTCTGCTAAATAGATATTGGCAGGTAGTGTTAACAGCATGGATTATATTGGACAAAGGATAGTTCATGACCTGAGTGAGACGAAGCAGAACATTGTTGGATTTCACAAGAGTACAGGATGATAAAAATCTTATAAATTGTCTATTTTAGGAATTTCTTACTTACTACTTCCTGTACGTGGCTGACCATGGGTGACTGAAGCTAATGAAAAATGGGTAAGGAAAGTTATACTAGACAGGTAGCATTGGGGGTTAATAGTTCCCAGTGTCTTTCCTGTACATTGGAGCATACGTAGTGCATCTTTGAATTGTGTCCATTGGATGCCAGCTACATACCACCCCTGTATCCCAAAGTGGGAAAGCCAGAAACATATCTAGTGATGGTCAATGTGCCTTATAAGGCAGATCAGTTGAGAATGGATGTTCTAAAAGGATGTCGGCCTTTATTGTATTTAGAGCATTGTGTGTAGTAAATGGCAATTTCCCTGAATCACCAAATATTAAAAAGGTATAATTTACAGACTTGTCTAATTCTCTCATTTAATTTTTCCTTCCACTTCTGTGTAAAAAGGAAACTTGTTAACATACTTGAGTTCATTGACTACTTTGGATGGATTTAGTTCTTATAGAAGTTAAATATTACCAGGTATCATGAAAAAGCAAAGACATTCTTTAAAGGTCTTTAAATTTAGAAATGTACATACTACAAAAATTTTTTAATCTAAAAAACAGCTTGCTAAGGGCAGTTGAACTCAACTGTTTGTAGATGTAAAGTTAATGTTATCTCTGAGCCATATTTTAGTTAGAAAGACTTTGGCAGGATGATGTAAAAGTGTTTGGCATGTTAACACAACTTGGCTTTCCAGAGTAGGACTGCACATATAGTTCTTACACATTGTTATACCAGAACCATAAAGCAGGGTCCTTGACAAGGAGGATTGCCCTGACAGATCAAACCAGAGTTGCCAGTAGGGTTCACACCTGGCTCTCCTGCTTGCTAACAGAGTGACCTGTACTCAAGAAACTTATTTCTGTCCCCCAGTGTCCCTGCTTCAGTATAAACTGATGTGAAGCAGTTAGAACTGTATCGGTAGATACATACTTTTATTTTTTTAGAGTTGTATTGATAAATTAATACTTTTAGTAAGTTTAGAACATAAAAACTCTCATTAAATGCTCTTTTCCATTCAAGTTACTGGCACAGAAAAGACAATCTTATATTTTACTGAAAAGTATTAAAATAATAATTCTATTATTTATCCAGGCATGAAACCAGACCAGTCCTTTGAGATCGCCCAGACCCTTTTTCTTATAATGACATTCTGGAGCTAGAATTCTCCCTCATCAGTTTACAATGGAGCAAGGGAAGTTTCGAGAGCCTGCCTATTTTTGCTCAGGGCTACACTGAAGCCCTATGGTGGACTTAGCTCACACAGAAAGCTTAATTATAATTTCACAAACGGGCACTTCTCCTGACAATAGCAAGGACACGAACAGAGGAGCCAATAACACAGGAAGCCTCAGCTAAGCCGCATGAATGAAATTTATTGCTCAGCAGCCCTGGGCATGCTAGATACATTGCACGTATGAACACACGGAGGCTTGAAGACTGGAATAAATCATGTAGGCTTATGCAGTAGGTAAGACCTAGAGACTCAATACAAACCCACAGAACCTGGCTTTCATTCCTTTAGAGGAATGCTGGTAGAATCACAAGCCAAAAGGGAAGCCAGAGCTAGAGCTAGATGACTTTCTAGGTGAGAGGGACTTGGACTCTTTCTGGAAGTGATTCTTGGAAAGAAACACACCAAAGGCATGGGTTGCAAGAGTCACACGGACCCTCCATCTTATTCTTGTCTGTAAAATGAAAAGTTGGAATGGATTGCCTAAAACTTTTAAGTGTCTTAGTTATAGTTTGTGTCATTCTCTCCTTTGCATCTGCCCCCTGGCTTCCTCATACACTAAACAGAAAAGCTCTCCCTGGTACAGTGGTCTGTGCAGTTCTTTTGGCTGCAAGTCCTGCCTGGCTGATGCAGCTGCTTCTCTTCTTTTTGTTGATCCCAGTGGTAAAGCTACAAACTTTTCTGTTCTAGAAACGTCTTTGTGCAGGCCTTTATACTTATTTGCTGTTCTTGAGCTGTTCTGTTCCTGGTCATGTCTTACTGACTCTTTAAGGGTTTCCTTCACAAGGGCTTCTAGGACCCTCAGCCTAAAAGTGGCCTCTTCTCCTGTGCCACTCTACCTCATTCCTGGTTCATGTGCTTCATACTCATTGGCATGGTTGGAATTCACTTGGATTGTGTTTGCTTACTGTTCCCTACAGCCTCTATATCCATTCATCATGGTCTACAAGAAGACCAGCATCAATTTGACATGGCAGCAGCCCAAAGTAGCATTTGAAATCTTGGGAAGTGAATGGACTTCCACCAAAATATGGAAAATACGGAGCACTTAGTAGCTGCTCAAGAAATACAATAATAAAACGATAACTCATATTTAATAAGCTATAATTGTTGGCCTAATGTCAACCCCTTTTATACATGTTATATCATTTAGTTCTTACCATGACCTTGTGACATGAGTACCATTATTATCTTAGTATTATGGTTGACTTGCTGAAATTTAATTCAGAGCCACCTTAGGGTACACAGTGAAACCATACATAATATATATGTCATCATGTTCGTGTCCTAAATATTCTTCATTCTCCCCACAAAAAAAGTCCACACAGGTGGAGGCTCTCTTTCTCTTTGGCCAGATGTTTACTTTTTATATTGATTGCATTGTGTTTTATACAGCCCTGTTTAGGACAAACTCTAAAGCCATAATTTACTGACTGCTTCAAGTGGCAGGTGATTAATGTGCACTTGCTAACTGAATTCTTATAACCCTAGCTGGTTGCGATTATTTTCATTTCCCCCATGAGCAGCCAACAGCATATTGGGATGGTGGGTTACAAACCGATGATTAGATAGTTGTGTCAGTTTAGAATGTTGCATCACAGACAGTAGGCTAGGGAGATGTGTACATACAGGACTCTAGCAGTCCTGTGAAGTGAATGGCTCTCAGTCTTCCTAAAACCTTAATACTCTAATGACTATGAAACTACCTACTTATGTCATTAATTATTGAATAAATCATTTATATTTCTTTGTAAAATATATTAACTACCGGTATTTAGAGTAAATCAAATGCTTTCTCATTTTGTTTTAAAATTTTGATCTGATTTATCTTAAAGACTTTTTATTATAATAATTGGAACATGTTTTAGTAATTTTATATGATTTTTCCTGGTTATGTTATATATTTATAAATATGAATATGTGTATGTATATGTACATATGAATATGCATACATATATATGTATATTCACCCCACCTCCTGGGTTAGAAGGAGGTACATATCTTCCCTCTAAAAAGACATAAACACATACACACTGGTTTTATTTTTAAAATCCAGTGTTACTCTCTGGCAGCCAGTGAATGATGACAGCCTGGGAGGAATATGTCCTCAGTACAATAGAGCTAGACAGTGACTGATCCACATAACACTACGAAGCCATCGCCATCATGAAAACCTGGCAGAAAGAAAATGCCTACAACCTACATAATTTGAAAAAGAAATGAATATGAAATATAATACCTGATACACTCTTGACGTCCAAAGGTGGGCAAGGGAGACTCCCTAGAGGGAGCCCGGCTCCCACTAAAATGAACCACACATGATGAGGATTCCCGTAGCTGCAACCAGACTTGGTGGGGTCTGAAGTCTTGAGAAGTGCTTAATCCAATTCTGTTCTTGTTCCGTGCACGATGGTAATGGAACATTGTGCCTCACAGGAAATGGGAGACTCCTGGCAAATTATGCAGCTCTAGTGTCACAGATAGAAGGGACTATTTGTGAACTGCATTTTGTAATGGCCCTAGAAACCTAAAAGTGTGATTGAAGATTCTTTGTCAAAAATTTCCTTTGACGTCAACTTGAGTAGTCATGTATACAGAAGACCAGAGTTTTCTGAATCTTAGAATAAGAACATGGAGATCTACGTGTGCATCATCTCTGTGAGACGCTGGAGGAAATAAAGGCACATGATGATCCTGAGGACACTTAAAATGTAGTCAGATGGTATTTTTCATTATACTAACACATAGATTTTTAATATATGGGTGACGTGATGTCTAGGCGTCCCTATAGAAATACAAAAACAGTTCCCTTCTCATTTTGAATTCTAAATACTATGGCCTCAAGTCCACAATCGATTCAATACAAAAAACTTCTCAAAGTCAAAATAAGAAAAACAAAGGGTTAGATGAAGAGACATGTTTAAATAAAAAATGCACCAAAGAACATTGAGAGGTGTGTCCCCGGGACGCCCAAGGTCCCTGGAAAGTCATAGAGCTACCTTCCTTTTTTATTTTTATTTTTTGAAAGTCATTTTCATTAATTTTTTGGTTTGGTTTAGGCGTACCAAATACAAATCCTTTACCAGGAAAGGAAAAGTTCTCATCTCCTTGGAAGACGTTTTAAAAATCCAATTCCAAAGAGCAAAGCGATTTTTGAGAAATGTTGATTATAAGTCAACATGCAACCAGAAAGCTAGGTGCCTAGGGTTAATTTGTAGGGCAAGTGAGAAGCTGGAGGGAGCCCTGGTGGCAAGGCCGGGTCGTCTTCCCGCAGCCAGGCAGCAGGGGGCCCCCCCGCTTCTCGCTCCGGACTCCGGGATCCCCGCTCCGGGCGCCTCCAGGACGCTCCCCGCCCAAGGTCAAACTCCGCAGCCGCGTGCGTGCGGGCCCGGGTGGCCGGGTGGCCGGTTGACGCTGGGAAGCAGAGCCGCGCTGTGAGGGCTGTGCGGGCTGTGCGGGCTGTGCGGGCGGGTGGCTAGGTCTGTGCTCACAATGGGGCTGGGGGTAGGGGTGCGGGCCCCGGAGGCAGCGCCGCGCCGGGACCAGCTGAAGAGCGCGCAGCTGCTGCAGCGGATCGGACGCAGAAGCGGAGAGCTGCCGGAGGGCGCCCCGCCCCAAGCAAGGAGCGGGGGCCCGGAGCACCGAGGCCTCCGCCTGTCACCTCTGCTTGTCACCTCCGTCCGCCACCTCCACCGTCTCCTCCCCTTGCTCAGGTCCACTCGGTCCCTCCCCTGGGCCGCCCAGAACACCAAGTTGGCGGGAGCCTATAAAAGCTGGACCGTGCGACCGGGACACATACTGCAGGACCGCTAGACAGACGACAACTGCTTCTCTGCCCCAATCACCAGCGTGACCATGTCCCACCACTGGGGATACGACAAGAGCAACGGTGAGTGCAGAGGCCGCGCGCTCCGGGCTGCGCGCTCCCGGTCTGGGCTCAGGCACCTGCCTTGCTCCGCAGATCCCGGAGCGCAGGTTGGATGCCGGGTCCCCGCTCTGGGATGTCCCTGGCGCCCGACTCAGAGCGCTGTCGAGGATCTGATCTCAAACTTGCCTGGCCGGGCACAGGGGCTGGGAGGGATAACCTAACGAAACACCCGAGAACAGTACCTGTGGTGACCACAGCTAGTCACCCAAGGCCAACCGAGGCAGAATCGGGCAAGAGTTATTACTAACATTTTAGTTGTGGGTCGCAAAAAGGTTAAGAGGAGCCCCTTGTCCCTTTCGTATCAGTATCAGTTGTACTATGGCTAGGATTATCAGCGTACTTTGTTGTGGCATCTTCTGGATTCCTTTTGAATCTAATTGCTCTAGCTCTAGAGTTTTCCACTCATCTCTCAACTTCCAGTGTTAGAGGGTCAGTCGTAGATATCTAGATGTCTTCCAGATCAAAGGCCTTGGGTACATGAGGCCAGCTGAGGGAAAAGGAAGGTGCGCCTGGCTTGCGGTTAAAGTGTGTGGGCTTCCCAGCAAAGAAAATTCTAAAGGAGGTGTCAGAGCTTGAGTTTTGGGCTATATGGTTTTTACTGTCACCTAGTGTGGCAGCACGAGGTTCTCGGACCTGTTATGCCTTAGAATCTATATCCCAAACTCAGTCACATGAGGATTTATATCCCCAGGCAGACCACATCGTTGTTTGTCAGTAGCTCTGTCCAGTTTTAGTCACTGAATCTGAATAAAAAGACCTCAAAATTGTTAATGCTTGTCTGACATCTGTTAAGAAATTGATGTATATTGATTCTAATTTTCGTGCTGGCCTTATGAGGTAGACTTGCAATATTATTACCCCACCTTACAAATTAGGGGACAGAGGCACATTGTTTTCATAAATGTTAACTGAGTATCACCTTCGAAATTGGAACTGAGCGAACTGTATCTAGAGCCACCGATGGCTTCCAGTGGCTGGTGTCCCACATGGGTGACCTCACAGCTGTCTTCTCATCTCTAGGACCAGAGAACTGGCACAAGGAGTTCCCCATTGCCAATGGAGACCGACAGTCCCCTGTGGACATTGACACCGGGACTGCTCAGCATGACCCTTCCCTACAGCCTCTGCTCATATGTTACGATAAGGTTGCTTCCAAGAGCATTGTCAACAATGGCCATTCCTTCAACGTTGAGTTTGATGACTCCCAGGACTTTGCAGGTTAGTATTTAGGAAACATCAGGCTTTCTAGCCAGTAGTCATTTTCCGTCCTAATGGAAAATACAGGGACACGGGAGGGAGGTCCCTGCCATGGCCGTTTGTGTCCAGAAACTAAGATGCCACTCTGATTTCTTTCATAGGTCCTAGAAGTAGGTTAATTACTGTGAACTGTCCTCAGGGACTGTATTCTTCCTTGTCAGATTGTCAGATATGTAGGCCATCAGGCAGGGTGGGTATTGAGCAATACAGAAACCAGGGAATTCACGAAACTTTTAAACTTTTACGGTTCTGTTTAAAACATTTGTCCTCCCAGACGATAGCTATTCTCAGTAGGTATGCCTTAATATGTACTGCCTTCAAGTCAGCAGTGCAGAAAGTGATTTTAATCTGAAGATTAAAAAGGTTGACGTTCCCAGTAAACACTACGTCTTTGTCAGTGTCGGCATAGTGTGCATACATAAAGATATCAGAATCTTGTTCAAAAATTTATTCCACAAGTGAAGATTTTTCAGAGTTGTTTGGATATGCTTAGACAGTTACTGAAAAAAAAAATCCAATTACCGTAATTTATTTGTAATAGGGCCTCTTGACACGATGCTGGTGAATGCTTTTCTTTCTTTAGGAAAAGGAGTCCCTGTCCTATTTAGACACAGTGGCTGCCTTTACGGCCTGCTAGTTGATTTAATTGCCAGTGTCCTATTTTCCTGAATGTTTTCCTTTGAAGGTCATTGAATGAAATGGGGCTGTAAACACATTGTTTGCTGGTGGTTTGGAGTAGGGGGTATATTAGAGGAAAAAGACAAAGACAGAGGAAACAGCTTCTATTGCTGTCAGAGTTGGTGCTAATGACCATGCTAAATACCAGCTTGCTATCTAATGTTTAATTAAAGCATTATAATCAGGTTGGCCATCCGTTGAAGAAAGGTGTGTTTATTGGGGGGTGAAGCAATACACATAATGCTACAGACACACATAGAAAAAGACATTCTGCAAAGAACAGGAGAGACTCAAAAAGAAAAAAAAGCCTCTTCTCCAGGGCAGGGGGTTTCAAAGCCTGACAAGTCATTCAGGGTTGGTCAGTTTGAAGGAAGCTAGGACAGTTGATTGGTCCAGAACTGTGTGTGACCAGAGCAGGCTTTGGAACTTGTTGACCGTGCTGCTCCTGGGAGACCGAAGTCCTACAGAGCCTTTGTTTTAAGCTGCCAGGTTTTTGTCTCAAGCCATGAGGGTGACAAAGAAGCTGGCCATCCTGGAAATTGACTACCTTTGCTACCTAGCCGTGCCCCACCTCCCCATCCCTGTCTGCCTAACAGGGAGTCTTTCTCACTCCTAATAATATCACCATCACTAACATCAGTTCAGGGTTCGTAAACTAAGGGTCACGAGGGCAGGTGAGCCAGATTCCTTTCCTGTGTCCTCAGAATCCAGCGTGTATTGAAAATATCTAAAAGAGAAGGATATAGAAATATAGGCTCTGACTGTAACTTTGATACAGGCAAAAAGAAACTGTTCAAGGAACTGGGGCTCTTGATTTGACATCCAAGAAGTCATTGAAATATTGTTGTAAGAATTCTCTGAAAGAGAGTCTGAGGCCCTAGCACTGGAGACAGACAGCATGGGCAAGGGCGGTTTGAAGAGAGGAATGGGGGCTCGGATGGCACAAGTCAGGGTTCCAGAGCTTTTAGAGACTAGGGTAAAGGAGATGGTTTCCTAGCAGGAGACCACAGCTAAGCCCTTGAATTTCCAGGCAGCCTCCAGGGAAGGAAGGGTGTGGGGAACAGGAAGTGTGGCTGCCAATACTTCTTTTGACTTAACTCCCTTCCCTGGTGGGAAATCCTGGATTTGAAAGTCAATTAGCTAGAGATTCACATACAATCAGTTGGGTGACTATCAATATCTGTGAGAAGGAAAGGCTGTCACTTTGGTACTTGTAAAACTTATGTGGTCTTAGAAACTGTAGAAACATGGAGGAGGCTTGGTAATCCACATGATACTTCTGTGAAGGCTTTCCGAGCAAATAAGGTTCATTCAGAGAAATAAAGGGTTTGGGTGTTTTGGAAGAGACTCCAGCAAAGGGCTTTAGGAAGCTCCAGGGGATTAAAGAGAGCACAGGATGTGTGTCTGTGTGCCCTAGATAGCAACAAGGTCTAGGAAAAACAAGGGTCAGCAAAGATTATAGTTCTCCTTTGCCCATCAAAGACTCCTTTGTAATTTGCCTAGTGTCTCCTATCTCTTTCAGTTACTCTGCTTAAACAAGAATCTAGAATGTATTAAAATATTGATATAAAAAAGCCCACTTACAGACTATGTTAAATAGTAATATGTCACATGGAAATATGCTACTTAGATTTTCTTTTGTTTTTTTTTAAAGCTTCTTAGATTCTCAAAGGTTTAACAAATGGAAGTGATACTGTAGTCAGCCCACAACAGGAAGGAGGAAGAAGGAAGGAAGAGACAAAGGGAGAAAGAAACAAGGAAGGCAGGAAGAAGGAAGGAAGAGAGAAAGGGAGGAAGAAGGAAGGAAAGAATGACTTGCTTAGGCTTGTCCTTTGCAACACTACTTTCTAACTAGCAGTGTTTAAAACAAGAATGCAAGTAAAAATCTTCAAATGATAAATATTATCGATCGTCGGTTGTATGTACCGTGTTTTAAAAAGCCAACATAATTTTTCTTTACACTTAAAGTCTAAAAATAATTTATTTTGGACACTTGGTATTTTATTTAGAAAGTTAGCATTTTAACAATGCTTTGTTGAGTTATTTTGTCCATTTGTTTTAGTATTTTTTGAATTTTTCAAATTTTTCTTTTCTGTATTTAAATGTATCATTTACATCTCATGTACTGGAGTGCAGACGCTCACGCACACACACACACACACACACACACACACACACACACACACACACACACACACACACACACACCTGCCCTACTCCCCACCTCAGCACGGAGATCTCGCCTTCTAGAGTTTATCTTGAAGTGAGACCTTGCAATGTGTTCTGAATGTTATCTTACACCCAGGCTTAAGTACCGGGTGTCAGACACTGAGCTAGCTGGGTTTGATGTTGTGTTTATTTACTTGGAGGTAATTCTTTTAAAACAAGGAATTAACAAGTTTTAGACTGGAAGCTCACACTAAAATTGTCAACATTCCTTTAAAGCCAATAATCTTAAATTAATGAAAAATTGCTAATACGTTCTTTTAAAAAGTATTATTAAGAAATAACCTTCTCTGCTTGAGATGTTTTTTTGACAGCTTTTTCTGGTACAAAAGGAGTCAAAGCATTAACCACTCCTAACTTATTAACTCTTGCTGATGCGTTTCCAACTCTCTCTGCTTCATTATAAAGTTAGGGAGGAATTATGAGAGCAATGTCAGAATTCTTGGGTCAGCACCCACTGTTCATCTCAGTTAGCTCTCCTTTTAAAAACTGAAACAGTGCTTATTTGTTTATGTTCCTCCAAGAAGAAAGAAAGAGGCCTAGTGACCCTCATTTGCCTTTGAAGCTGACCATTGTGTGGATAACATAATGGGGCTTTGTACCTGGGTTCTGTTGACTTTCCAGGGACTTAATTTTGAAGCTGTAAACTTACCGTCCACAAGTGATACTAAGCAACCAATGGAGGGTTTCTGTGTGCGGAGTTAGTGATGTCAGAATAATTATTAATACCTAGGACACTGACCAGAGTTTCCTGAACGTTATGAGTAGTGAAACTTACTCCCAAAAGGTGTCAAGCTTAAACCTATGTAATCCCTAAATAGGTTCAGCTAAAACTGCTGTACACTTTTGATTGCTAACTGGTTAGAAGAAACGGAACATGAAGAACCCCTCTCAGATTTGTTTGCATGACTATAGTTCTAGGATTATTGACTGCTGTCAATGCAAAAGTATGCATAATCTAATCAGTAGTAAAGATTGCAAGCATGAATTTTAGATTTGCAGAGTATTTGTAGAGAAAATGTTTTAGCTATTAACATTTTCATCTTATCTGTGGAAAGTATTCATTTGTCTGAAAGGGAATTGCTAAAATTGTAATTTGGGAATTAAGGGAGAATACTTACCCCAACGGTCTTTAGCTTGATGTTCAAATAGATCTTAATTATCAGTAGTGACCAAGAAGAAAAATAGTGAGCAATGGTACATTTTCAGTGATTTTTATATGGGTTTCTAATTTATTTCAGTACTGTAAAAATCTCCTATCTTAATGAAAATACAGCTTAATAATTTAAGTATCCAGTATAAGAAGACATTATTATATAGTGTTACATGGTATTTATATTGTGTTTAACTGATGATAGATTACAAAGTTAAAATTGGGACAAGTTTTGATATGGAATTTAAATTGAAATTTGAAAGTCCTCTTTCTATATCTGCCACCTGGTGGAACATGTTTCTGTGGCACACTGAGAACACGGACTCTGTAGAACGCCTGCCCACCACCAATGCCTGCGTTTTTATAGAGGATAAGCACACAGCCAGTAATTTCTACTACATTGAAAAAATAATTTTGCATGAGAAAAACCGACTTCGTTATAAGCCAAGACAGTTTTAAAATGGTATTTAATAACTCAGAATGAATAAATGTATCTTGGAATATAGTGTAAGCTAAATTTAATCAAAGTGTGGTAATTTTTATTTCTTAGACAAAGTAATACATGTTGCATCTATCTGAGATAAAAGAACTGTATGATTATAGCAATGTTTTCCAAGCATGAAATCAACTCCATGCTCACAATTTTCTGAAACCCAAATTTCTGCTCTCTGTAGCAACTCAGTTCTAAGGATTTAATAACTTTTTTTCTAATTACAATGGCCTTCTAATCTGCATAGCAACAGTTATATTTTTTTTTTTTTTTTTTATTAACTTGAGTATTTCTTATGTACATTTGGCAAACATCCCTTCCCCCCCCCCTTCCTTATGGGTGTTCCCCTCCCCACCTCCCCCATTGCCTCCCCCGACAGTCTAGTTCACTGGGGGTTCAGTCTTAGCAGGACCCAGGGCTTCTCCTTCCACTGGTGCTCTTACTAGGATATTCATTGCTACCTATGAGGTCAGAGTCCAGGGTCAGTCCATGTATAGTCTTTAGGTAGTGGCTTAGTCCCTGGAAGCTCTGGTTGCTTGGCATTGTTGTACATATGGAGTCTCAAGCCCCTTCAAGCTCTTCCAGTTCATTCTCTGATTCCTTCAACGGGCGTCCCGTTCTCAGTTCAGTGGTTTGCTGCTGGCATTCGCCTCTGTATTTGCTGTATTCTGGCTGTGTCTCTCAGGTTCGATCTACATCCGCTCCTGTCGGTCTGCACTTTTTTGCTTCATCCATCTTGTCTAATTGGGTGGCTCTATATGTATGGGCGACATGTGGGGCAGGCTCTGAATGGGTGTTCCTTCAGTCTCTGTTTTAATCTTTGCCTCTCTCTTCCCTGCCAAGGGTATTCTTGTTCCCCTTTTAAAGAAGGAGTGAAGCCTTCACATTTTGATCATCCGTCTTGAGTTTCATTTGTTCTAGGCCACTAGGGTAATTCAAGCATTTGGGCTAATAGCCACTTATCAGTGAGTGCATACCATGTATGTCTTTCTGTGATTGGGTTAGCTCACTCAGAATGATATTTTCCAGTTCCAACCATTTGCCTAAAATTTCTATAAAGTCGTTGTTTTGATAGCTGAGTAATATTCCATTGTGTAGATGTACCACATTTTCTGTATCCATTCCTCTGTTGAAGGGCATCTGGGTTCTTTCCAGCTTCTGGCTATTATAAAAATAAGGCTACGATGAACATAGTGGAGCACGTGTCTTTTTTATATGTTGGGGCATCTTTTGGGTATATGCCCAAGAGAGGTATAGCTGGATCCTCAGGCAGTTCAATGTCCAATTTTCTGAGAAACCTCCAGACTGATTTCCAGAATGGTTGTACCAGTCTGCAACCCCACCAACAATGGAGGAGTGTTCCTCTTTCTCCGCATACTCGCCAGCATTTGCTGTCACCTGAGTTTTTGATCTTAGCCATTCTCACTGGTGTGAGGTGAAATCTCAGGGTTGTTTTGATTTGCATTTCCCTGATGACTAAAGATGTTGAACATTTCTTTAGGTGTTTCTCAGCCATTCGGCATTCCTCAGCTGTGAATTCTTTGTTTAGCTCTGAACCCCATTTTTTAATAGGGTTATTTGTCTCCCCTGCGGTCTAACTTTTTGAGTTCTTTGTATATTTTGGATATAAGGCCTCTATCTGTTGTAGGATTGGTAAAGATCTTTTCCCAATCTGTTGGTTGCCGTTTTGTCCTGACCACAGTGTCCTTTGCCTTACAGAAGCTTTGTAGTTTTATGAGATCCCATTTGTCGATTCTTGATCTTAGAGCATAAGCCATTGGTGTTTTGTTCAGGAAATTTTTTTCCAGTGCCCATGTGTTCCAGATGCTTCCCTAGTTTTTCTTCTATTAGTTTGAGGTGTGTCTGGTTTGATGTGGAGGTCCTTGATCCACTTGGACTTAAGCTTTGTACAGGGTGATAAGCATGGATCGATCTGCATTCTTCTACATGTTGACCTCCAGTTGAACCAGCACCATTTGCTGAAAATGCTATCTTTTTTCCATTGGATGGATTTGGCTCCTTTGTCAAAAATCAAGTGACCATAGGTGTGTGGGTTCATTTCTGGGTCTTCAATTCTATTCCATTGGTCTATCTGTCTGTCTCTGTACCAATACCATGCAGTTTTTATCACAATTGCTCTGTAATACTGCTTGAGTTCAGGGATAGCGATTCCCCCAGAAGTCCTTTTATTGTTGAGCATAGTTTTAGCTATCCTGGGTTTTTTGTTATTCCAGATGAATTTGCAAATTGTTCTGTCTAACTCTTTGAAGAATTGGATTGGTATTTTGATGGGGATTGCATTGAATCTGTAGATCGCTTTTGGCAGAATGGCCATTTTTACTATATTAATCCTGCCAATCCATGAGCATGGGAGATCTTTCCATCTTCTGAGGTCTTCTTCAATTTCTTTCTTCAGAGTCTTGAAGTTCTTGTTGTACAAATCTTTTACTTGCTTGGTTAAAGTCACACCGAGGTACTTTATATTATTTGGGTCTATTATGAAGGGTGTCGTTTCCCTAATTTCTTTCTCGGCTTGCTTCTCTTTTGTGTAGAGGAAGGCTACTGATTTATTTGAGTTAATTTTATACCCAGCCACTTTGCTGAAGTTGTTTATCAGCTTTAGTAGTTCTCTGGTGGAACTTTTGGGATCACTTAAATATACTATCATATCATCTGCAAATAGTGATATTTTGACTTCTTCTTTTCCGATCTGTATCCCCTTGACCTCCTTTTGTTGTCTGATTGCTCTGGCTAGAACTTCAAGAACTATATTGAATAAGTAGGGAGAGAGTGGGCAGCCTTGTCTAGTCCCTGATTTTAGTGGGATTGCTTCAAGTTTCTCTCCATTTAGTTTAATGTTAGCCACTGGTTTGCTGTATATGGCTTTTACTATGTTTAGGTATGGGCCTTGGATTCCTATTCTTTCCAGGACTTTTTATCATGAAGGGTGTTGAATTTTGTCAAATGCTTTTCAGCATCTAATGAAATGATCATGTGGTTTTGTTCTTTCAGTTTGTTTATATAATGGATTCGTTGATGGTTTTCCAGATATTAAACCATCCCTGCATGCCTGGGATGAAGCCTACTTGATCATGGTGGATGATTGTTTTGATGTGCTCTTGGATTCGGTTTGCCAGAATTTTGTTGAGTATTTTTGCGTCGATGTTCATAAGGGAAATTGGTCTGAAGTTCTCTTTCTTTGTTGGGTCTTTGTGTGGTTTAGGTATAAGAGTAATTGTGGCTTCATAGAAGGAGTTCGGTAGTGCTCCATCTGTTTCAATTTTGTGGAATAGTTTGGATAATATTGGTATGAGGTCTTCTATGAAGGTCTGATAGAATTCTGCACTAAACCCGTCTGGACCTGGGCTCTTTTTGGTTGGGAGTCCTTTAATGACTGCTTCTATTTCCTTAGGAGTTATGGGGTTGTTTAACTGGTTTATCTGTTCCTGATTTAACTTCGGTACCTGGTATCTGTCTAGGAAATTGTCCATTTCCTGCAGTTTTTCAAGTTTTGTTGAGTATAGGCTTTTATAGTAAGATCTGATGATATTTTGAATTTCCTCTGAATCTGTAGTTATGTCTCCCTTTTCATTTCTGATTTTGTTAATTTGGACACACTCTCTGTGTCCTCTCGTTAGTCTGGCTAAGGGTTTATCTATCTTGTTGATTTTCTCAAAGAACCAACTTTTGGTTCTGTTGATTCTTTCTATGGTCCTTTTTGTTTCTACTTGGTTGATTTCGGCTCTGAGTTTGATTATTTCCTGCCTTCTACTCCTCCTGGGTGTATTTGCTTCTTTTTGTTCTAGAGCTTTTAGGTGTGCTGTCAAGCTGCTGACATATGCTCTTTCCTGTTTCTTTCTGCAGGCACTCAGCGCTATGAGTTTTCCTCTTAGCACAGCTTTCATCGTGTCCCATAAGTTTGGGTATGTTGTACCTTCATTTTCATTAAATTCTAAGAAGTTTTTAATTTCTTTCTTTATTTCTTCCTTGACCAGGTTATCATTGAGTAGAGCATTGTTCAATTTCCACGTATATGTGGGCATTCTTCCTTTATTGTTATTGAAGACCAGCTTTGGGCCATTGGTGGTCCGATAGCACGCATGGGATTATTTCTATCTTTCTGTACCTGTTGAGGCCCGTTTTTTGACCAATTATATGGTCAATTTTGGAGAAAGTACCATGAGGAGCTGAGAAGAAGGTATATCCTTTGTATTAGGGTAGAACGCGTTCTATAAATATCCGTTAAGTCCATTTGGCTCATGACTTCTCTTAGTCTGTCACGTCTCTGTTTAATTTCTGTTTCCATGATCTGTCCATTGATGAGGTGGGGTGTTGAAGTCTCCTACTATTATTATTGTGTGAGGTGCAATGTGTGTTTTGAGCTTTAGTAAGGTTTCTTTTACGTATGTAGGTGCCCTTGTATTTGGGGCATAGATATTTAGGATTGAGAGTTCATCTTGGTGGATTTTTCCTTTGATAAATATAAAGTGTCCTTCCTTATCTTTTTTGATGACTTTTAGTTGAAAATTGACTTTATTTGATATTAGAATGGCTACTCCAGCTTGCTTCTTCCGACCATTTGCCTGGAAAGTTGTTTTCCAGCCTTTCACTCTGAGGTAGTGTCTGTCTTTGTCTCTGAGGTGTGTTTCCTGTAGGCAGCAGAATGCAGGGTCCTCGTTCCGTATCCAGTTTGTTAATCTATGTCTTTTTATTGGGGAGTTGAGGCCATTGATGTTGAGAGATATTAAGGAATAGTGATTATTGCTTCCTGTTATATTAATACGTGGATGTGTTATGTTTGTGTGCTTTTCTTCTCTTTGTTTTGTTGCCAAAACGATTAGTTTCTTGCCTCTTCTTGGGTATAGCTTGCCTCCTTATGTTGGGCTTTACCATTTATTATCCTTTGTAGTGCTGGATTTGTGGAAAGATATTGTGTAAATTTGGTTTTGTCATGGAATATCTTGGTTTCTCCATCTATGTTGATTGAGAGTTTTGCAGGGTACAGTAACCTGGGCTGGCATTTGTGTTCTCTTAGGGTCTGTATGACATCAGTCCAGGATCTTCTGGCCTTCATAGTTTCTGGGGAAAAGTCTGGTGTGATTCTGATAGGTCTGCCTTTATATGTTACTTGACCTTTTTCCCTTACTGCTTTTAATATTCTTTCCTTATTTTGTGCGTTTGGTGTTTTGACTATTATGTGACGGGAGGTGTTTCTTTTCTGGTTAATCTATTTGGAGTTCTGTAGGCTTCTTGTATGCCTATGGGTATCTCTTTTTTTTTTTAGGTTAGGGAAGTTTTTCTTCTATGATTTTGTTGAAGATATGTACTGGTCCTTTGAGCTGGGAGTCTTCACTCTCTTCTATACCTATTATCCTTAGGTTTGATCTTCTCATTGAGTCCTGGATTTCCTGTATGTTTTGGACCAGTAGCTTTTTCCGCTTTACATTATCTTTGACAGTTGAGTCAATGATTTCTATGGAATCTTCTGCTCCTGAGATTCTCTCTTCCATCTCTTGTATTCTGTTGGTAAAGCTTGTATCTACAGCTCCTTGTCTCTTCTTTTGGTTTTCTATATCAGGGTTGTTTCCATGTGTTCTTTCTTGATTGCTTCTATTTCCATTTTTTAATTCCTTCCACTGTTTGATTGTGTTTTCCTTTAATTCTTTCAGGGATTTTTGTGTCTCCTCTGTATGGGCTTCTACTTGTTTATTTATGTTTTCCTGGAATTCTTTCATGCATTTTTGCGATTCCTCTCTGTAGGCTTCTACTTGTTCTCTAAGGGAGTTCATCATGTCTTTCTTGAAGTTCTCCAGCATCATGATCAAATATGATTTTGAATCTAGATCTTGCTTTTCTGGTGTGTTTGGATATTCCATGTTTGTTTTGATGGGAGAATTGGGCTCCGATGGTGCCATGTAGTCTTGGTTTCTGTTGCTTGGGTTCCTGCGCTTGCCTCTCGCCATCAAATTATCTCTAGTGTTACTTTGTTCTGCTATTTCTGACAGTGGCTAAACTGTCCTATAGGCCTGTGTGTCAGGAGTGCTGTAGACCTGTTTTCCTCTCTTTCAGTCAGTTATGGGGACAGAGTGATCTGCTTTTGGGAGTGTAGTTTTTCCTTTCTACAGGTCTTCAGCTGTTCCTGTGGACCTGTGCCTTGAGTTCACCAGGCAAGTCACTTGCAGCAGATAAGTTAGTCTTACCTGTGGCCCCGAGGCTCGAGTTCGCTCGCGGCACTCCTGCCCACCGGCATCTCCGCGTCTGCAGCGACCGAGAAGATCTGCGCCGCCTCTTCCGGGAGCCTCCGTGCACCAGGGTTCCAGATGGCCTCCGGTGTTTTCCTCCGGTCTGTTTCCTTCAGGATCCGGCGGTGTCTCAGGCAGGGCTCCTGCTGCTCCTGGGCCTCCCCACAGGAACCCAGAGGCCTTGTACAGTTTCCTCTTGGGTCAGGGGATGTGGGCAGGGGTGGGCAGTGTTGGTGGTCTCTTCCGCTCTGCAGCCTCAGGAGTGCCCACCGACCAGGCAGTAAGGTATCTCTCCCACGTGTTCTGGGAGCAGAGAGCTGCTGCGGGCCGGGATCCGCGGGTGTGGGACTTCCGGTAAACACAGGACGTGCCTGGTCCTAGAGGGATTCTGCCTCTGTTGTCCCGATTCCACCAGGCAAGTCACTTGCAGCAGATAAGTTAGTCTTACCTGTGGTCCCAAGGCTCAAGTTTGCTCTCGGGGTTCTGCCCACAGGCTCTCCGCGGTGGCAGCGACCGGGAAGATCTGCGCCGCCTCTTCCGGGAGCCTCCGTGCACCAGGGTTCCAGATGGCCTCCGGTGTTTTCCTCAACAGTTATATTTTAATGTGAGCTAAGACAGCTGTCTAGTGTTAAAAATTACCGCGGGGTATGTTAGATCATTGAATCGTTTCTTTTGGTGCTCACAAATAAAATAAAGGTATATGTGGACTCAAAACATATCTGTGCTTAAAATATCTGCTAAAACAATCGAAAGACGGTGGAACTTCAAGGTCTGAAAGGAGGGAAAAAGAACTA
Organism: Rattus rattus; assembly: GCF_011064425.1. Classification (NCBI taxonomy): domain Eukaryota; kingdom Metazoa; phylum Chordata; class Mammalia; order Rodentia; family Muridae; genus Rattus; species Rattus rattus. The sequence goes on along the minus strand of NC_046156.1, from coordinate 157,362,157 downwards.
GTGGGACTGTTTGTTTACTTGACAATGTGAGACGCTAGTTTGATTCTCTTCTCCGGAAAAGCAGATACTCTTACACTGGTGATGTCTGATGCTTAGGGTAGGTTCACTGAACTGGATTTGCCCCATGGCAGAGCTAATGACTCTTTACATGGCATTTTCTGTATATGATCAGTCAATTGGTCGTGAGCTTTGAGGCAGTAACATAAAGAATTTTTTTCCCTAGTACTAAGTTGCTTTATAAAGATGATTTCATTGTTACGCAGGTATTATTAAGAAAATTGTTCTTTCGCTTCTGAAAAAAAGAAACAAACAAAACTCCAAATAAACTAGTATAGGAAGCTGGCCTTAATTTTTTTCTTTGCTGGCTCATCAGATAAACACAGATAGTAGCTCCTGCTCTTTAAGGGACTTGTTCTCTGTATAGTATATACAAGATCATATTTCTTCATGTATGTGTAATATGATACCATTTATGATTCATTCTTCTTGTTTCCTCTTGGCTTGTTGGAAGAGTCTGCATCCAGTGATTGTATAGGTGCTGTGGAAAGGCCACACTGCATGTCTCAGCCAGATTTCATCCTTTACTTTGAATAGATGAATAGGCCATGCTACTGACTAAACATATTTGAGTGAAATGAAGCAAATAAAGTTTATTGTAGAGACTCTGTCTTATGTTTTACAAAGCCACCATGGAGTTAAGCTCATTGTTTTATAGAACTATAGTCTAAGGACAAAAAAAAATGTACCCAAGTAAGAGATGCTTTACTCTCAGTCCTGAGAAAAGAAATGAGCAGAACTGAGTTACTTCTGAGAACATTTGACTATGTTGTTTAAATATCATAGATGCATACGAGTAAGCAAAAGTTTTAGTTGTTTACTTCTATTATAATCCTCTTCCAAGTCATACTGGTCAAGTACCTATGAATGGAGGAATTGAAGCATGTGGCCTCTATGATGATTTAGTAAAGCCTTCCTAATTCCAGGAGAGAGAATCCAGTATAGTTCCTGTACTTAGAATTTTAGTTTGTAGAAGACAAAGCACCTAAAACATACAGATGCTAGAGATGATACAGATGATTATTAGTGAAATAAATAACTGGGTGCACACATTTTACAGGTTAGGAAGGCCTAGAGGTTTGATACAAGTTTTCAGGTGACAGAGCCAGTTAGTATAAGTATAGTTAAATTTATAATATTTACGGTGTTTAACTGGCAGGAAGTCAGGACAATCTTTGGGCCACATAGAAAACAGGTCCTTGGGTTCATAGATTGATCGTTCTACTAGTCCTTTTACTAATTGTAAACCTTCTCTCTCTGGATCTTTATCTATAGGAGACATACCAGTGATAAAGCCCAGCCATGATGGACAAGGCATCCGTCTTCTACCAGCTAGCACATAGGAAAATAAAACAGTTGAAATAGCTTTAGTTGGCACTATATTAAATCTGTCTGGTTTTAATTTCTGTGTGTACGTGTGCGTGAGTGCATGTGTGTATGTTATGTATACAGAGACATTACATGCACGCATTATAATTCTAGTGCTGAAAGAGGGACCCCTCAGTGGCTCCTACAGATTGATCCAGTTTCACTTTCACTGGGGCTCATCTGATGGCCAGGGCTCTGAGCACACCGTGAACAAAAAAAAATATGCTGCAGAGGTAAGATCATTTCTTGTTTACAGGGAAAATCCATTTTTAGTATTAATTTTCAAAGTTTTTTGTAAGTCCATCCCGTACTGAGTAAACAAACTCTCTGTGAAGGATCTTCCATCGTTTCTTAGGTGTTTGTCACCATCCAGTTAAGGCTGTAAGAATAGCATTGAGTTTATTTTATTATAAATTCATAAATAAAATCTGCCTTTTCTAAAAATTCTACATGTCCTTGTCTTAGCAGTGCTCTTGAAGTGATGTGTATAACCAGTATAACCAGTATAGAATTAAATGAAGTTTTGCTTAAAATTATCCACATTTTATCTGTAATAACCTTTACCTATAAAGGAAAGAGTAGTCATTAGGTAAGATCTGGTGGCTTTTATCCTGTGAATCATTTACTGTGGTTTTGTCTCCCATGACTTTAGCTTCACTTGGTTCACTGGAACACCAAATATGGGGATTTTGGAAAAGCTGTGCAGCACCCAGATGGACTGGCTGTTTTGGGTATTTTTTTGAAGGTTAGTTAATTGCCTAAACCCTTGGGTTTTTTTGTTTGTTTGTTTGTTTGTTTTTTGTTTTTTGTTTTGTTTTGTTTTTTTGTTTTGTTTTGTTTTTTGTTTTGTTTTGTTTTGTTTTTGTTAAGGTGATTGACTAGACAGAATGTTTATAACAGGAAGAACATTCTACAAAAAATCGGAGGAAATGCTTCTGGTACTTAAGTATTTTCAGGTTTAATTCTCCCTCCATCATTCTATGCCTTCCTTATGGATATCTGAGAGACATTTTGGGATATGTCACTTAGAAATCAGTTAGATATTAATGTGAAGAATAGACAAGGTTAAACTGAAGACAGCTGATAGGATATAATTTGTTTAAATTGAAACTTCAGTGAAGATTATTACTCTGTTTTTTTGGGATAGACAATGCTAAATTGAAATTGAGTCCTGATGAGGTGGTTCTAACACAGGACTTCATCGCTGGCAAATTTCAGAAACTATGGGATCTGAGTTGAGCTGCCCCTAGCAAGTTGTAAAGGGGAGTGTAGAACACTGTGGGGTGGACATTCGAGTATCTCATGCTGAAATGGAAGCTTCAGAGCTCCTTAAGTCATCCAAAGGCAGCGGAAAGAGAAACGTGATAAAAGTGCTTATGCTTGGGATATAATCCTGAGAAACTGCTAGTGTGGGGCTTCCCAGCACTTGGGCCATGGTTACTAATGATTGAAAAGAAACAGGAGTCAAGAGACTGCTAGAAAGGCCTTGGGGGGTGGGGACAGGGAGAGAGTGTATGTAGTAGGGCAGACAAGAGCGTGAGCTCCTCAAAGGCATCCACTGAGGTAAGATGTTTTTCTTTGAGCTTAGCAGTTGGTGGTGATAGGGTGATAGCAAGCTAATTCAGGGAAATGAATTACAGAGTCAGAAGCTGAGGTGGGTTAAGGATTCAGTGACAGCTGCCAAAACACGTGTTGTCAGTGTTTACAAGCCACAGATGTCTAGGGGTAGATTTTACTTGTTCTTCTTTGAGCAATTTTTGATAGTGTTGGAGGGGTTAGGGGGTTTGTGGTGGGGATACTGGGAAGAGGGATAACATTTGAAACGTAAATACATAAAATAACCAATAAAAACAAAAACAAAAAACCCAAAATTGTTGTGGTACCTGTTGACTCATAAGGCCTTATAACCCCTGCTTTTCTGCAGATTGGACCTGCCTCACAAGGCCTTCAGAAAATCACTGAAGCACTACATTCCATTAAAACAAAGGTAACTCATTCAATATCTTGATTTTAAAAACTCCCTTTGATCAGACTTATTGATGACATAGTATTTGGATGAACAGTTTACTGAAGTAAGAAATTGCTTATATATAATGATTTTTTTTCCTGCGGAGTAGGCTCTAATTCTGGTAAATAGTGTGGTTTATAATGATTTACTATTAGAAGCATACATATGCAAGAACAGAGAACATCAAAGAGGCAGAAAAATCCTCTGAACAAACCACCCTATGATTCATGTAGAAAGTGCTGTGAGAAGCTTGCTGTGTTGTGATCACGATGCTAACTAACCCAAGAGATCTGGAGATGTGTGGGATGGACAAAGGCCTGCTCCATGGAAACTCATATTCCATGACCTGAGTTCATCCATCCTAGACTTAAATCCACTGTGTAGCACTAATGTGCTGAGGCTTTTGAGCATCCACTTGCAATGACTGGTCACATGGCAGGCTGGCTACCCAAGGCTCATCTTCAAGCTGACGTAGCAGCCAGCTTACTAAATGTAAATCTTTACTCTTAAACTTGTGATAGACATCCTGATGTGTCGCTCTTTACAATTTATGTGACTTCTGACAGCAAGGGTAGTGGGAAAGAACTCAGGTTTTGCTATTGTTGTTGTTGTTTTTGTTGTTGTTGTTACAGAGCTGGTCATTGGAAGTTTAACCAAACTCAAGTGAGTATATAGGCAACACAAATTAGATTTGTTTTTGTTTTTTGTTTTATTTCCTCCTTTTCTTTCAGGGAGGTCACAAGAGTGGGCTGTGGACCTGGAAAGATTGGGAAGTGAAATTGACTGGGTTGTATTATATGGAATTCCAAAACAAGCAATAAAAATATTGTGTTGAATACTAAAAAAAAAAAAAAAAAAAAAAAAAAAAGTAAATCTTTGCATCTATCATTCCTCTCATTGAATCACATGTGATAACCCTGATGCATTTTCCTTATGGTCCTATTCTCGCTCCTGATTGCTAATTATCTTTAGTTCCCTTTATTTATTCTCATCTTACACTGCTTCGTCTCACAATGGCCTTCTAAAGAAAACACTGGTGTGAAATCTCACATTTCCACCCACAGTTACTGCTTTGAGAGTGCCGTGTCCAGAGCTGAACAGTGTGCTTTAATTCTAATGGATCTGTGGAATGTCATTGCAAAATTATCACCTTATTGTCAAAGATCCTATATTTCTGTTATTGCAACCTAATTATATTTACCATTTTAGTGGTAACAATATGGCTTAAGATGCCAGATGTAATCAGTTAAGGGCACTGAAAAACCTAAGGAACTGTTTGGATGGCAAGATGAAACATAATATGTAATTTTTCATGCTCTCGCTTGCCAATCTGTTTCCAAACAAAATGTCTAGTGCTAGTTCTCTTCATTTTGTTTGTCAGTAGACCAGAAACCTCTGCACAAAAGTCCTGCAGTGAGAGGCGACTAGACCTGTGAATGATAATCTTTCCTAGTGCAGATCTAGTGCTGACTGTTTTCCGTGCATTTGGTCTGCAGGGGAAACGTGCAGCCTTTGCTAACTTTGATCCTTGCTCCCTTCTTCCTGGAAACTTGGACTACTGGACATACCCTGGCTCTCTGACCACTCCGCCCCTGCTGGAATGTGTGACCTGGATAGTGCTCAAGGAACCCATTACTGTCAGCAGTGAGCAGGTTGGTTTTCTAGGGAGAGTTTTCTTTCAGTGGAGGCAGAAAAGCTGCTCTTCGCAGTCAGGTCTGGGATTTAATCCTCCTGTGATGTCTCACCCTGTGGCTGGTGTCACAGAGTGCTTGGCAGTTAGTAAAGATTTGCTGGTATTAGTCAACACCTTCGGCAGAACTCAGATAGGTTCCTAATCTGTGAAAGTGTTGGTTATTGTGAGGATTATATGAGGATGATATCTGCTTATTAGCTTGTTCTTTTTTTAACAGACAGGAGGAAATAGAAGCTTTGAAAAATGAGATTTCATGTTGGAAGTTACATAGATGTCAGTGATAAGTCCCAGCCTGCTGCTCACTGACATAAGAATTTAGCTCTCTCTTGTGAATGTGAGATGTACTTCTGAATCCTGACAGTCCTCCTGACGCTCTGAGCATAAAGCCGAAATGTGGGGAATGGACATTTCTTGAGAATGACAAAAGGCAGATCCCAGTAATATAAAAGACAGTTTTCAGTGACAATTAATTGAGTATCTGTGTAACTTAAACCTGGAACTTTTTGGAATCATGAGCATTCGGACCTGTAAAATGCAAGAAAGTTCACATTGCCAGAGTTTATTTCACGGTCTGGAATTTGCTGATAAAAACTGTAAGCACCGGAAAATGGAAGTGCATTCCATGAAGTTCCTTGGGCAGCACCAGGTGTGGCTGGCAACATATTTTCTTTTCTGTGCTCTCTGTTAGAATATTGATGTGTTGATCATAAAATTAATTCATACCTGTTCTTTGAGGAAATCAATATACAATTAGAAACTCACATGTAGTGTAGTCAAAGTGGGCCACAAAACAGTATGTTTGCCTGGTATGTGGCTTGAAAATTAAACCGGGAGTTTTAACAGTTGAGCAAGCAGCATGAAGTAGCACAAGGAAAAGATTAAAATGCCACTTCTTGTTGTAGACGTGGTGCTTGAGATATGGTGCAAAATATCAGCATTCCTTTGATGTCTTCACTAAGAACGGCTCAGATATTTCAAAGTCTCCTATCAATAGCTCCTTTGATAGGTAGACTTATTGTCTGTACACACTCTAGACCAAATACACATAGAGAGCTATGGGAAATGAACTTGCCCTTTATCTTAGAAAATAGTGTGAAACTACACATATGAATTGCGTGTTATGGTGCACAGGATCTGAAGGTCTTCTGTATAGCTCACAGTCACAGCTCTGGTTCTTCTTTTGAGATTCTGTTTGTTTTGCTATGCTTCTTGGCTCTGTTCAACCTAGGTGGTTGAAAATACTCTTGAGTGTCACATCCAGGCACTCCCACCTCTGAGGCACCTTCCACTGATTCCCCAGGAACACAGAAGCCTTGTTTTAAAGATCAGCGATGCTCAACAAATCTTCCCCTCATGCTGACTAGCATTTTGCTCCTTGCCCATTTCTAAGTCAGATTTCAGCAAGAGACAGTGTTAGCATGAAAAATTAAAACTTATTGCAGTTACGTATTGTGATGCACTTTGTCTTCTCTGGGACAGAAAACTGATATTAGTTTAAGAGAAAGTATGAGTGGTAGGAGTGGTTGGTTGATATACAGGATAAACAATCTGTTGTATTCTGATACCTTACTTTTCTATACACAGCCTTGTCTCTGATCCTAAACTGATGAGTCATGTTATTGACATTTGAATATAATGTGAGTCATGGAAAGGGACCATAATGGAGATATCTATATCAACTGATCAAAATGTTTTAGGACTGGGAAGTGGCTCAGTCAATCTTCAAAGTACTTATCTTAGAAATACTAGGACATGGGTTCAAACTCCAGAGATCATGTGACAACACTGGGTATATTCATGTTAATTTGTAATCCCAATGTTAGGAGAGTGAGGACTGATGGATTCTTAGAGCCCACAAGCTAGCCAGCCTCCCCTAGGCAAGCTCTAGGCCAATGAAAGACCTTCTCTGAAAAAGCAAATGGCCCCAGCACTTACTGAACAATATTTGAGGCTGATCACTGGCTTCCAAGCGCATGTGCACCCACATGTGCACATATATCCACAAACACATGAGCACACACACACACACACACACACACACAGAGACAGAGACAGACACAGACACAGACACAGACACAGAGACAGAGAGAGAGACAGAAAGAGAGAGAGAGATCCGTTGAGTGTTACAGCAGAACTTTTCACATTTGAATCTGCCCATGTCTATGTTGAGCCAGGACACCAGAACTGGCTCAAAGGAAAATAAAACACAGCCAGTTCATGGGTTCAGCTGTCTCAGAACCCCAATGCAACCTGAAGGTCTAAATGTCTAAGTGTGAGATCAGTATTTCATTCTTCCTGGGAGCAGGAAAGCCTGCTCCTTTACCCAACCCAACACTTGATGTACTTTGTCTTCTCTGGGATAGAAAACAAAACCTTAATATGTATTTAAAATTATACATTGCTTTACATGTCATAGGTATTTACAGATTTTTATTCAACTTAAAAGGAAAGCAAGAAAAGCAAGCTCATGAAAATTTTTATTTAAAGAAAGACCTAAGTGGCTTTCTATATTCTACGTAAACAGATTTCTCATGTAGGGGTTGTATTTAGCTGGTAATTTTTTTTAAATTTTCATTTCTTTTTCTTTTCCTTTCTTGTCTGCCTTTGCCTCCCAAGTGCTGGGATCAAAGGTGTGCACCACCACCATCCAGTTTTGGAGGCTGAATTTAAATTGAAACTTAATTTTTTAAAACTCTATTTATTTAATTTTTTAAAACTTTATTTATTTGTATATGAATACACTGTTGCTGACTTCAGACACACCAGAAGAGGGTATCGGATCCTGTTACAGATGGTTGTGAGTCACCATGTCGTTGCTGGGAATTGAATTCAGGACCTCTGGAAGAGCAGGCAGTGCTCTTAACTGCTGAGCCATCTCTCCAGCCTGAAACTAACTTTGTAAAATTACATTATGTTTTTAGATGTCTCATTTCCGTAAACTGAACTTCAATGCAGAGGGGGAGGCTGAAGAACTGATGGTGGACAACTGGCGTCCAGCTCAGCCGCTGAAGAACAGAAAGATCAAGGCGTCCTTTAAATAAAATGACCCTGCAACTGGGGTCCAAAAAGCACAAGTGTGGCTGCCTCTCTGTAGCTAAGCACAGTTCCGCCTTGGTGATTCAGATCCCGACTTTGCATCTGGTATTGTAGGCCGTTTACCTCTCACCCATTGTGCTTACTAATAAAATGTGAAAAGGAAGACCCAGGTGTCTCATGTGGTGGTAGCATGGTGGCAGGCTGGTGGTTGACTTAGGGCATCCTTTCTCAGCCACAACAATGCAATGCAAAGAACAGATATGACCTCTTGCTTCACTTCACAGCCATAGAATAATGAGTACTCAGGCCTGTTTATTAAAATGCTATTTTTAAAACCATATAAGGTAGAATGATTGATTACAAATCCACATCATGAGACAAACTGAGGTAATTTAGGCAAATCAGGTAAAACAGTCATAGTTTTATGGTTATAAATTAGATGAATGTTCACTATTCCAAGATCTTATATTAAAGAAAAACTTTTAAAAAGCTTATATATTTGTAGCAAAGTTATTCTTAAATATGAATTATGTTGTAACTTAGTGACTTTTGATTTCTAGAGGTGTAAATGAAGATGTAAAAATTGATATAGTTGTGATACAGAGTATATTTCCCTTCAGATAACATACCATAACCTAATGGATAATGTATTTTAGATATATTCTCTAATAAAATTCAGAACTCTATTTTGGGTTCCTTATTGTCTGCGCCACAGGGACAGAAATGGGTGAACAAATGACTGCCTACAGGGTTCATATCAATTCATTATATATAGTCAGCCATTACAATTGAAGCAAATCCCCGAGCACTGGTGTGATCCTTTGAGAGTCCTATGAAACTCGTCCAGAGAGTCAGAACTGATGGTGCCACAAAGGGAGAAGCTTCTTCCCTCAAATGCACCCCCATAACATTTTCCCTTCTCACATGCCCAAAGTCATGGGAGAGAGATCAACTAACCATAGACTCAAGATCTCTGCAATTGGGAGCCAAGCAAACGTTTCTTCTTTGAAAGTTGCATGTCAGACATTTTGTTGTATATAAGGCTAATTACCATGCAGCTTCATTGCTTTTTATTAAGTAAGCTGTTCATTTTATAGAGCAAGACAAAAGTGAGCTGATGGTTCTGGAAGTGAAAAATCCATTTTTCACAAATAGAAAACTACACAATTTCCTTTCTAGACCCTGCCATGCTGGCTCTGGCTGCAAATTGCTCCTCCTGTTCACGATTAAGGGATTTTCTATAGAGCCTCAGGGTGTGACATCAGTAAGTAAGGACTTACCTCAGACATTAGAGAAGACTAGGAAGGATTGGTAGTAGAAGGCATTTTTCTTGTCAGAGGCTCAAGATTACATATGAAAAAAGTTTTACACAGTTCAGGCAGCCTCGCTCACTGTAGGCAAGGCCAGAGATGTTGAGTTTCCCATCCACATCTATCTTTGATAAAAAGGTTGCTTCTTGGAGAAGATATGGATCCCAGTTCTTAGTACATAGTTTTGGATTGTTTGACAGAAAGCACTGCCTTCCAAGAAAGACTGTCTAGTCTTTTCCATAGTCACTGGATCTCTCTTCGTCTCCCACATTCCCAGTTCCTAAAAGCTTTGAAGTCTGTATGCATTATGACCCAAAGTCAACCTTCAGAAACGTCATTTGTGCCACAGACCTAAACACCGGATACATGGAGAATGCCAAACAATTGTATACACACGCACACAAACACACACACACACACACACACACACACACACACACACACACACAGTGTGCTGGCAAAATATACGTTCGTTGACATGTAAGATTTTATATAGTATATGATCTATTGGTGACAACTGGTTTTTTCAAGGTACAATGTAGTATGATTTACTGTTGTGTCCATAACCCTTCCTAGTCATATTCTACAAACAGAATGTGTATTTTAAAACAGAGCAGTATGGGCCAGAGATATCAGAAAGTAGTATTCATTTACCCCACCCATGCGCAATTATTTTTGGTCCAAATTTCACTCGCCAACAGCCTCTTTTCTCCTCAAGATCTCTGAATCTACCTTTAATATCATACTTAGAGCTTTGTCTTGGTCTCATTTTTATCTACTTGTAAACACAAAGCCATTTTTTTTACTTCCACCTCTAGCTACATCTCATCTATGTATACAACTATGTGTACTCAAACTTACATGCTATTGCACACTTATATCGTGCAAGAGCACATGCATACATATACACATGTGTATGTAGAGTCCATCATCAATGCAAGCTATGGAAGTTCTTATGCTTTCAAATCAAGACTATTCATCATGATGATAGCTAGAGAGTTATAACTATTTTTCTTGTTATTGATGATTTAAAATTATTTTCCTATACATCTATGATTTGTCATATACCAAATACAATGAAATAAAAATTATTCAATTTTAGAGATAAAGCTTTGTTGCCATAGAATTAGTGTTCATATTCTCTCCATTGTACCTCCTACAGGGTGACAGTCCCATGTGTCGTGCTCCAATTGTATCAAATCATTACACCCAACCCATTTCTAAGCAGCTGGCTTTAGCCACCAAAATAAAATACCAAGCTTGTCTGAACATCTTGACAAAGGAGATTTGAGAATATGACCAGACTAAGCCCAGAAGAAAAATATTCAAATAGATACCTCAAGGATTGTTGAGTACATAGATTTTTTTAGAGAATTTATTTTTGAAATTATAATTATATTATTTCTCCCATCCCTTACCTCTTTCCAAATCCTTCCATCCATACCCCCTTTTACTCTCTTTCAAAATTGTGGTCTCTTTTAATTGTTTTGTGTGTGTGTGTGTGTGTGTCTGTGTGTGTGTGTGTGTGTGTGTGTGTGTGTGTCTGTGTGTGTCTGTGTGTGTATAAGTATGTATGTGTGTATGTATTTCTAAATACATAAATATAACCTTTTCAGTCTCTATAATGTTACCTGTAGATCCTTAAGTGAGGTTCACATGAGCTTTTACCTGTCTGACCTGTGTGTGTCAGTTTTTATGAGATTGGTTCGGACAGGCTGCAATGCTGGGATCCTGGGCTCTATGATTACTTACTGTGTGACTAGAAAAGATATTAGACTGTCTGGGGCTTCAGTTTGTCCACCCCCTAAGGGAATGTAGTAAGGAATTTTCATGAAAGTTGGCTTGAGGATGTAAAAAGGCAATCTGAGTAAAACTCTTAATTGTATTTTATCGTTTGATTCACTGTACATTCTGATTGAAGCCCCCCTCCGTCATCTCCTCCCAGTCCTACTCTTGTACCCCTCTCCTATTCCTCCATCTCTCTAGTCTCAGATGCCCCCCATGGGTACCTACTCACCTTGAAACATTGAGTCATAGCAGGACTAGGCACAAAATTTGTCCTGCCTACAAGTAGTTCAGGGATAAAACAATGGAACCAAGATGGAGGAAATGGCCAAGCAACAACTGGCCCAACCTGAGACCCATCTCAGGAGAGAGCCAACCCCTGACACTATTAATAATACTCTGCTATGCTTGTAAACAGGAGCCTACCATAACTGTCTTCCGAGAGGTTTCATCCAGCAGCTGAGTAAAACTCTTAAATCACGTCTTTTTCACAGGAAGTGATCAGTTAAATGCATTAATGTTTGAAGCAAATTCATTGACTCATGATGTAGGAAGTAGATTTTTTTTCCAGGCTTTTGGAAATGAATAACCAAATAAGGAAATACATAGCTGATTTTACCATCCAACAGACCTTGACATGTGGTGAGCCTGTGGAATGCCTGATGCCTCTGGGAATAACTTGGGGGAAAATTCACAACGACAACTCCTAACTCCAAGAGATACATTATTCATTAACTATCTGGCAGTCCCTGACATAAGATTGTTAAGACAGAAGAGTCTATCTCTCTCAGTGTGAACATAAGCATGTTTGTCAAGATGTTTAACTTGGATTCATTTCTTTCTTTCTTTCTTTCTCCTTTTCTTTCTTTCTTTCTTTCTTTCTTTCTTTCTTTCTTTCTTTCTTTCTTTCTTTCTCCTTTTCTTTCTTTCTTTCTTTCTTTCTTTTTCTTTCTTTCTTTTGCTTAATGTTTTAGTTGGTTTTGACGAGTAATTGCAAAATAGTCAAAAAAGCCTTTTGTTTACAATGCGTTGTTTTAAATGCCATTGCCTTTATAATAATTAATTTTACATCTAACATTTAAATTTTAATTTTTATAATCATGTCTATGCTTACATGAGTTTATGTACACCACATACATGTGGGCATTTTGTCCTCTTGGAACTGGACTTATAAATGGTTGTGACCTGCCATGTAGATTCTAGGAACCAAATCTTGTTCATCTGTAAGAGCTTTTAACTGCTAAATGATCTTTTTGTACATTAATATTTATGTCTTAAGTGTACTTAAAGTGTACCCTAGTATTATATCCAGCTTTGCATACAAATCAGAAAACCATTTATGTTAGTGTTTATATTTTTGATGTTTTCATTCTCCCTAATCGAATATCAGGATGTCTTGTCTGTGAAGATTCTTCACAAATAATTGTTCCAATCTGTGAGATATGTATACATCTATTTTAAAGACACTTCTTGGTCATAATTCAAGGTGATTGCTTGCTGAAATATGGAATCAAGAAACTCAATGTACATAAAATCCATAAGTGATGGGTTGATACAAGTTCCTGATTCTGGGTCCACTTCCTTTGCTGCTCATCAGGAACTGGGATTAAGAACAGAAGTCTCTGCCAACTACATGGGCTTCATACATACATCTTTCACTCAGCTCATGTGTGTTGACAAATAATAGTACCATCTCTCTTTCAGGCTTAGAACTGTATGTGCTCCAAAGTGCTACAGGTCAGGTTCTTACGCACGCACTCACACAGGCACAGGCACATGCACACACAAATATATGTACACAAAACCAATGGTTTCTAAAGATCTCCCATAGCACTGGGCCCATTGGATTCTCATGTCGTGTGTAGCTTAGACTCTTATTTCTCCTCATGGTACTTTTCCTGTCTTGGTACATTCTGATTTTCATCATATCCCCCCTAAATTTTTTTGTGTGTTGGAAAATTGGAATCCTGATGAAGTAAGTCAGTGTTCCCAGGTCTTTCTCCACAGGGAGGGACATTCAAATTTAATTGATTTTAACTTATACATATAAGTATATACAACTTTGCTCCACAGTATATCAACTTACATTCTTATGGATTTACCAATGGGGTAGCGTTTCCTTAACCCACTCACCAGCAGTGCTTGCCCATCTGTACTGGCTGGGTTTGGCTTCTGCAACAACAAACCACAACCTGTGTGAATTAAAAATACAGCTTAATCTTACAACTCTCTACCAATCTGCAGTGTTAATGTATTGAGCAGTCCTCCGAAAGATGATCAAGGGAGGGACTGTCTCCTAACCTCCACAGAATATTTTTAGCTCTATGAACTTTTGCGCAAATTCATTTTTAATAAGCATACTGTTTACATTGGATTCCAAACATACCTACCCTGGAATAAGCACATCTGAACAAATTGACACTATTTCTAAATAAGGGGACACTGGGAGAAACTGGCAGTTAGGACTCCAGCTCCAATACATCTTTATCTTTTAATAATAGGATGCAGGTCAACTTCTAACCCTGTTCAAAATAACCTTTTTATAAGAGGTATTTTACATGAAAGTGAAGTTATAAATTATAATCTCCATTAATTCTGAAGTAACAAATGTTACTTCTTGCGATTGCATTTTATGGATTATGTAAAATAACTTTTAGTCATGGTAATAAAAGTCCAGTATAAATTTAAAGGGGAGATGTATAATGTAGAACCTTGTATGTTTATATTGTATAAACTCAAGTCTTCTACAATAGACAGGATTTTTCAACAATTTTTATGTAGGTGCCCAGCAAGAAATAACAGTTACCGAGCTATATTCATATCCCTGATGTCTTTAAATGTATTTGCTACACATTTTCAGTTTTTTTGAAGCATGTATCTCTTGTCTCTATCTTGTGCCTCACTAACCTGTCAGTTATCCTAGACTCTTTGGCTAGGAGATAGGTTGTTTCTTATCTAATGAGGAAAAAGCTATTTCTATGATATTAGCATATGATAATGCTGCCAGTTTATGAAGGAGAACCCTAAGAGCCTTGTTAGTTGACAAAAATAGTTCATGTTTAAACATGAAAGTCAACATAAATTCGGTTTTGTACCAACTCAGTCTAGGAAAGCAGGTCTTTTGAATTTCATTAAAACCCCAATGTACTGGCACATCTGGACTTTAAACATTAGACTTCTTTCATAAACAGTTCTGAATAGTTTACATAGCTTTCCTTTGCTCCATAAGAACAAAAAATAAAAATTTCAAGCATGTACTGGGGAGCACGTGCAAAGAGTTGTTGAAACTAAATCTGATCATGAGGTCAGAGATCAGAAGAACAATCAGTGCCTTAGCCATGGTCCTTTGGTCAGATCTTTCCAGTTGATCTTGTATTTCACTTTCCAGTTTATGAAAGCTGATTCCTCTCATTCTCTGAGCACCTATTGCACTATGTAAGTCTTACCTCAGATTTTGAACAAGCAGCATCTGAAATAAAGATTTATACTTCACAGAACTTTCCATGAATAAGTGAGCATGAATGTGCTGGACAAACCTCTTGTGTATGCTGGGCTTGGGTTGCACAGAGAATTGTCTAAGAGAGAGAGAATAAATCAGCTTTCTGTGTCTGTAAGACCAGGGAAGAATCATACAGGTATTCAGGGAGAAGCTCATCCTTAGAATTGTCTGCCTTTGTATTCCTCTTTGTGAATTAAGGTGGCCTGAGTTGTCAGTGTTCCATGTAAAGTGTCTACTCATACAAGATACTGTTCTCTAACCATAGTCAGACCTTCCCTGGGCACAGAACTCCTGAGAACTGCTCTCTGGGCAGGGATGGCCAGTCTTCTAGGTATAAAACCAAGCAAAAACCTATTAAGATTTTTTTTTTAGGAACAGAAGTCACTTACGTATGTACCTTCCTCTAATAGAGCACAGATATGCTACTTACATCCTAGTCCCATGTTCTTCACAGTTTGGATGAATTTCAAACTGAGTCGGGGTGGGCTGTTTCTTTCATTCTATCTCGTGCTCTCATGAATGCCTATGACAAGCACTCACACCTAAGCTTAAGTGGACACGGTTTAGCAGAAGTTTAAGAATTTATACAAAATTGATTTCTTTTAAAAGCAAACAAACTTATCACCACTACCAAACTCACCAGGAAGTAAAGGAGCACACCAGAGCCTAATGCCATTTTGCTAGTTTTGTGATCACGTTTACTTTATTGCTGTAGTTAGAACTTGGTTAGGTCATACATATACTGAATCCATATATAATGTGTTATTTTAAGGAAATGACTTGTCTGAGCCTGCCTTTTACCTTGTTGTAAAAAAAAAATTAGCTTTGAAAGACCTCTTATGAGAACTGAAAGATGATGCCTTTTAAAGCATTTCGCTCTGCAGGCACACATGTGAGCAATCATTTTCATGCTCTCCTTCCCCCTCCCTTTGTTCTTTCTGTTCTTGGTATTAATAAACCATTATCTCAAAGCTCAATGGCAACATAATTTACTATTCTGAAATAGCTCTACTTGGTGTGACATTCATTTCATGTACGGTGTATATACTGACCTTGAACAGAAGCCATGCAGAAATGTGTGTCACACGAGTTTTCAGATGAAGTTAGTTGGGATCACTTTTACCTTGGCTTCTCCTATAATAAGTCATATGATTATGAAAAGAGAATTTTCTTTTCCAGAAGTTCTGTTCCTTATGAGAGGTGAGAATCTCATCACAAGCCTGTATTATACTTCTAAGGTCATCTCTGTACCCATTTTAGCTCCCAAGCTGCTGCTCCAACAATTGATTCTGACACTTTTCCAATACCCAAAACTGTGTGAACTGCAATATTATTGCTTTACAAAAATTAATAGTGTGAGGCTAAGTAACACTTAGAAAATACTCTAGATAGCATCAAAATGTAATTCAGTTATTTTGTAGCATAACTTCTACTTGAGGTTGAGGGTCTGACCCATTGCCCTGAGCTCTTAGCACACCTGGCCGTCCACGTGAACTCATAAATCTATGTCTTCTAGGCAAATCCTAGTGGTGCTGTACATATTTGTCTCCACTTCCTCATTCCCTTCCTCTTGTGGCTCAATTGAGTCCGCACTCTGCAGCACTGGATCAACTAAATGGTGCTACTTACCATTAGAGGTACAAATACCCAAATCACAGACTCATAGAAGAAACCAGCTCTTCTTTCTTTATCCTCTTCTTGTCATGGTATACATCTAAAAAAAACCTTCCCCTTTTGCTCATAAGTGAACATGTCCTTTTGGCTTCCTGTTTTACATTAGCCTCCATGGCTAGCCTCCTGTTTTAGATTTGTTTTGTTTGTTTGTTTTGAGGTTTTTGTTTTGTTTTGCTATGATAAAATATCCTGCCAAAAAGCAACATAAGCAAGAGAAAGATTTACTTGGCTTATAGTTACAAGTTATAGCTCACCATTTTGGAGAAATCGGTGCAAGACACCAACAGTTGGTCATCTCATATCTATAGTCAAGCTGAAAGACAAATACATCCTGCTTGATTGCTCTCAGTTACCTTTTCTCCTTTATTATACTGCTTAGGGCCACTTTCCTAGGCACTAGGTACCACCCCAAATAGACTAGGTCACTCATGTCAATAAAAAGACAATTTACCACAAACATATCCATGAACCAGTCTGATTTAGATAATTGCTCCAATAGGACTCTACTCAGGAGATTCTAGGTTGTTGCAAGTTGACAGTTAAAACTAAGCAGTATACTTCTTCCTTGGTTGGGCCTCTTAATGATGGAGTTCTCTATAGACCTTTGTTTCTTCTCCAGTCACATTTCTTAGCTAGGTGATCAAGACTTTTAAAAGTGGATTTCAAACTCCTTTAAAACATTCTTTCTAGGACTATGAACCCTCATCAGTAGGGGTGAAAACTCTAGGTAGGCACCAGCTTGACTTCTTTTTGTTCAGAGAGTTGTGTGGGTGGTGTCTTAACATCACTTTGTGGAGAGCAAACAACAACCTTAGAAATAGCTGGGGTTGTTGGTAGTTGGGGGGAGGTTCCATGGTGCTCCTTTGGCCAGCAACTCCATTAGATGTATGTAGCCCACAGGTGGAACTGGAGTTTTTATTTGGTGATGAGAGACATTTTGTTTTTACTTTGTTTTTCCCTCCCCCATTATTTGATGGTTTCAGTTTTATTTGTATATATCTTAAGAAGCTTCTACTATATTAGGTTTCCATATGAACCCTCCAAATGGCTTTAGTTTTAGCTCTCCCTCCCTGTATTCCCTCTCTTACCAGCTTTTCCCTTTCTTCTTCCCATGTTGATGCTCTTCTAGTCCATACCCAACACATAACTAACTATGCCCCTTCCCTAGGGAGCTATATCCCTCCTCCAGTCACTTGCACTGTGTGTCATATCTGTGGTTATATGGATTGTAGAGCTTGCTTAGTGAAGATTTAAAAGCTAACATCCACAAATAAAAGAATATACATAATATTTGTCTTTTTTTTTAGTCTGGGTTACCTGATTCAAAATAGTTTTTTTCTAGCTCCATTTACCTGAAAATTTCAGTTTTTTACGAGCTGAGTAATATTCCATTATGTAAATATATAACATTTTCTTCATTCATTCAAGGTGCTCTGCCTGGTACCAAAAAGGAGAGAGGTAAATGCCAATGCAGCTACCAACCCTTCAATCTATAATAATGACTTGTCTGCAAAATAAGATGGTGCTATACTCCCCCAATGCTTATAGGAGTAACCATCCAATATATGATTGGATTTAAAGTCTACTCCACGAGATGGAATCCATTCCTGACAGTGTTTGAGTGCCTAGAATCTGAAACTAGACAGGCCAAAGAAATAGGGGAAAAATCAAATACTACTGTTCTGCTAAAGAAACTGTAGCCTTAAAATGATCCCTAAAGATATTCTGCTATGCTCATAGACCAATGTGTGGCTCAGCTATCATCAGAGAAAGTTCCTCCTACAGTAGGTGGGAAAAAAATCAGAATCACAACAGTATAATGTGCAGAGAGTGAGAGACCTTGGAACACTAAATAGGCTGTCTCTGTAAAAATCTTTAAGAGCTCAGGGAGCTCTGTGTGGAAAAGGAGGCAGAGATACTGTAAGAGTTAGTAGGGATTTATGCCAGAAAGGAAACAAGGCCTTCTAAACACAGCAGGACTGGCATCACATGGATTCAGAGACTGTGGCAACATGCACAGGGCCTGCACAGGTCTAAGTCAGGTGGTATTCAGCCCTGAGAAGGAAAGTGAACTCAAACCACCATCCATCCCGAACCCAGCAGCTGTCTCCAGTTGATAGCCATTTTCTGCTATTTTTTCCCAATGGTATCTCTTTGGGCATACAAACCACTTTTAAGGACAGGTTTCATGCTCAGCAGTAGATGCTCAACACAAAATACACTAAATTGCTTTTTTGAAAGTTCTTTATTTCACAACGCTTTGTCTGAACAACTTTAACTCTCCTCCCCCATCTTTCTCTTTCTTTCTCTCTCTTCCCCCCCCTTATAGGTCTTTGCATGTATATTGTGGTTTCTGGTGTTGTGTTTTTAATGGGACTTCTATGCATGTGAATGTAGAGTGTTTTCTTTATATGTTTCATGTGCTTTCTCCATGCCTCTTTTTCTTCTGTTGTTTTCCTTTTTTGGCTTGTTCATTTTAATTTAATTTTATTTTTTAGGTGCCTTGTGTTCTAATGAGAAAGATAAAGGATGGGGATTTGGTGGGTGACGAAGTGGAAGGATCTGGAAAGAGTTGAGAGAGGCAAAACTGTGATCAGAATGTATTACATAACAATGAATACATTTTTAAATAAAAATAATTAAAATAAAAAGTTCCTAATATATGTGAAATCAAGGGCTTCACAGATACTGGGCAAGCTCTTGACCACCAAGTGGCATGAAAGACAGCCCTGTTCAGGACCCACAAATTCTTTTCTCTTCTCCAGATTGCTATTCTCTAATGCAACTGTCCATTTACTTCCTGGATGTCCAAGAGACATCTAAACTTTTATGTAACCAGAAAGACCATTGAGGTCATCTCTGTAAGCTCTCTTAACTCTCTCTGGACCATCAATGGGTACTACTTTCAATACTAAACTTAATGAAAAATTTAGAAATCACATCTGTTACTTTTCCTTAACACTCTTCATTCAAGCTTATGTGTTCAGTGAACAGAAGCAAAACATTTGAACATGTCTCCTTGCCTCTATTTTGCAGTTAATTTTTTACACTGGAGCTGCACTCAGCTATCTAAAGAACAATAACATCATGTGCTTCCCTCTGTGACAAGGAAATTCAACATTTACCATAAAGTTTTGTACCATGACTTCCTGTTTAGAGTTGCTGCTCTTCTCCATTTCCTGATTTTCCAGTAGTCTCTTACACCACAGATTTGTACTTTTGTGCCCTTCTCTGGGATGTCCATCCCTGTCTCTGGTCCTCTCAGCTGGAAGAATGGCACAACAAAGAGCTAACACTGTCATAAGCCACTGTCCTTCCAGATTGCTCAAGGTCTGCCACTGCTCTTTAACACTAGCACTGGGAATGCAAGTATGAGACCAGCCTGGATTACAAAATGAGCTCTATGTTAGCAGGGTTACAGAGTGAAACCCTGCCTTAAAACCAAAATGAAACAGAAAACCCAAACCAAACAAACTAAAGCCCAAAACTCACAAATCAAAAACCAATCCCTCACCACAGCTTTTCCTGTGTAACTTCTGTTGTATTTTTGGCAAAACACTTACCATTACTTGGTATGACTTTATTTACTTATCTGTTTATATACTTTATTCATGGAGTTTGTACTGGCTGGTTTTGTGTGTCAACTTGACACAAGCTGGAGTTATCACAGAAAAAGGAGCCTCACTTGAGGAAATGCCTCCATGAGATCCAGCTCTAAGGGAATTTTCTCAATTAGTGATCAAAGGTGGGAGGGCTCATTGTGGATAGTGCCATCCCCAGGTTAGTTGGTAAGGAAGCAAGTTGAGCAAGCCAAGGGAAGCAATCCAGTAAGCAGCACTCCTCCATTAGCTCCTGCTTCCTGACCTGCTTGAGTTCCAGTCCTGACTTCCTTTAGTGCTGAACAGCAATGGGAAGTATGAGTTGAATAAACCCTTTCCTCCCCAACTTTCTTCTTGGTCATGCTGCTTTGTGCAGGAACAGAAACCCTGACTAAGACAGAGTTTAATGGCCTTCAGTTTACAGGCTTTGGCTGTATGCCTTTCATCTGTACATGCCTGTTGGAAGGTTAACTGGACACTTTAATTTTCTGCAAAGTTATGGTACAAAGGCTTAATGAACCAGGATCCTTTCTATAACACATATTTGTACTTAAAGATAGGTACTGCATAAATGTCAGCTATCATAATTACAAAGACATAAATTTTGATTTAGAAAACTAGCACTCAGTATCCATTAATAAAGGCCTTTTTTTCTAGCACTGATGGGGGCACAGTGACATGAACTTTCTCATGTATTGCTTATAAAAACATGAACCCCTTCAGAACCAGATTTTAAAGACGTGACAGAAGATACTAGTAATTTTCAATGTTACCTGACTTTTCAAATAAAAGTCTATTTAATGATGAGAATGGAATTTCATAGTGGTGGGTAATTATAGCTCTTTGTCTTGTGGGCTTTTCTTTTATTCCCAACTTCCTCTTATTTCTTATGTTGTTATTATGAGTGTATGACAGAAAAAACATGATGATTTTGGGCACAGTAGATTCTTTTTTAAAGTTTGACCTCTGATAATCTAGCTTTCATGTATAATTATTTGAAGGTTTTCATAGTGATAAACAACATACACTTACCAAGCATATCATAATACCAATGTTTTCACTGCCTTCTATTAGCAAAATTCAGTATTTCTTTTCCTGTCTTCTCATCTTTAAAAATGTAAAGCAGCAAAACCAGAAACATGTCTAAGTACCAAATGGCTAAAAATCAAATATTTTTATCGATTTCTATGCTGTTTTTCAAAAGTCTTAATTCCCTTTTCCTCTGAGTATCTTCGAGAACTGCAATGTATTTATTGATTCAAGGTCGCTGATTCTGTAGGTAAGTGCTATTTATCTTTGGCTGTTCATGCCCACAATTACCTTTAAATATTTACCTCTGAAATCTCAACCATGCCCTTACCCTTCCCTTTTGTCAAACAAGATCTCCTTCTACTTCACTGAGAAAATGAAGGCCATTTGGCTGGAATAGCATCTTCCCTTTATTAGGACCAGAGGTGAGCCTGGTGTAAGCATCTCCTCAAAGAGACTCAGCTTGTTCATTTCAGTCCATCCAGATGATGATGTCTGCTTCCATGGATTGGTCTCTATTTTGAATACTATTCCTGTCACCATTTCAAAAATTACCAGTGTTTTCTCTTGTTTGATTTAGACATAAATCTCACTCATAACCAAAAGATGGCTCCTGCAACTTTTCTCTTCATTTTTCCCACATTAAAACTAGACTGCTCTCTCTGTCTATTGTGACCTTTCTCTGACGCTTCTTGTGACGTATTCTAGCTCTCATCTTCACTAAAAACCAAATAAAATCCATCTAGGATGGTTTTGGCTAACTTTATCTGTTTAAAAAAATAGAAGTAGTATGGAGAACTCACAGCTGGCTAAGACCACTGAGAGAACCATCTGGAAAATTTAAGGATAGCAAGCAAGGAATTTCCAAGTCATTACAGCTTGATTTCTCTACATTTTGCAAACAAGGTATGTGCTGTCTTCAGCAACAGACATACATCTCCTGGATCTGTTAGGTATTCAAGGACTGACTTTTGCCTATATTCTTTAGGGGCATCCCAGGCCTCCCTGACCAACAATGCCTATAAAGGTAGCCAATGCCTGGCACTAGGAACTTTGTTCAGTAATCCATGGCTTCTAGGAGCACCGTTATGGAACCATGCAGGGGAGCTCCCTTCAATCTCTCTTTCGTGGTTTTTAATTGGGTTAAATAATAGTGAATTTCCATATGCCTTTTTCATATACACTTTTTTGTTGCTTAACTGGCCTTCCCTTGCCTATATCCCTGCCCCTCCACCCTGAACCTTTTAAACAAATAGAACAAAATTGTGGAAGCTAGGACCCACATGAAAGAGAGAGAATGCATGACATTTATTCTATTGAATCTGAATCATCCTATTCAAAATATATTTTTCTGTTCTATCCATTTATCTTCAAATTAATATATAAGTAAAATTATAGTTTTTATATGCACCACATTTTCATGATCTATTAATCAGTTGGTGAACATTTAGGCTATTTTCATTTCTCAGCTATTATGAATCGAGAAGCAATAAACATGAACGTGTAGGTATCTCTCTGGTACAATCCTTTGGATATATGCCCAGGAGTAGAATATATATATATATATATATATATATATATATATATATATATATACACACACACACACAAACACACACACACATATACACACACACATATAGTGTGCAATTTAGTAATGTTCAGGAAAGAATATGGAGATTATATTGAACATCATGATGCTTTGGGAAAAGACATCAACTCAAAGAATAGGTAGAGAAGAGGAATGGATACAGAGAATATGGTACATCTACACAATGAAATATTACTCAGTTATCAAAAACAATGACTTTATGAAATTCATAGGCAAATGGATGGAACTGGAAAATATCATCCTGAGTGAGGTAACCTAATCACAGAAAAACACACATGGTATGCACTCATTGATAGGTGGATATTAGCCCAAATGCTTGAATTACCTTATATACACAGAACACATGAAACTCAAGAAGGATGACCAAAATGCAAATGCTGCACTCCATCGTTAAAAGGGGAACAAGAATACCCTTGCGAGGGAATAGGGAGGCAAGGTTTAGAACAGAGGCAGAAGGAACACCCATTCAGAGCCTGCCCCACACGTGGCCCATACATATACAGCCACCCAATTAGACAAGATGGATGAAGCAAAGAAGTGCAGGCTGACAGGAACCGGATGTAGATCTCTCTTGAGAGACACAGCCAGAATACAGAAAATACATAGACGAATGCCATCATTAAACCACTGAACTGAGAACGGGACCCCCATTGAAGGAATCAGAGAAAGGACTGGAAGAGCTTGAAGGGGCTCGAGACCCCATATGAACAACAATGCCAACCAATCAGAACTTCCAGGGACTAAGCCACTACCCAAAGACTATACATGGACTGACCCTGGGCTCCAACCTCATAGGTAGCAATAAATAGCCTAGTAAAAGCACCAGTGGAAGGGGAAGCCCTTGGTCCTGCCAAGACTGAACCCTCAGTGAATGTGATTGTTGGAGGGAGGGCGGTAATGGGGGGAGGATGGGGGGGGAAACACATAGAGAAGAGGAGGGGGAGGGGTTAGGGGGATGTTGGCCCAGAAACTGGGAAAGGGAATAACAATTGAAATGTAAATAAGAAATACCCAAGTTAATAAAGATGAAAAAAATTAAAAAAAAAAAAAGAATAGGTAGAGAAAGTGATAATGCAGTTGTAATGTTCTGGGATGTTTTTGCTTTCATTTCTCTTTATTGAGTGTTTGAATTTTTTCATCAACATGTTTTTTTAAAAACACCTATACAAATGTGCTTCCTTTATATGTATCTCCATTCAAGGTTCATTTCTTATCTCTTATTTTCTCCTTTTCTCATGACAATTTTAGAACCTTGTGGCTAACCACCCCCACTTCCTTGTTTACCTCCAGCAACCTGACTTATGCACATATGTTTCCTGAAGCTGATCTACCGGAAGCACTTTGCCTTTCTGTCATCTTCAAGGTTATTCTCCAGCTCATTGCAATGGCTGATTTGCCCCGAGAAGGGACGAGGACAGGAAGCAGGTGGGATCCTACAAAGACGTGTCACATGATTGTCTGGCTTCCATGCTTCATTATCTTCCAGAAAAGATGTTGGAATCTTTTGGAAAAGTGCAGACAAGCTATGAAGACCATAGAACCCTTCACTGAAGCAAAGGGTACATGTCTCTTCAGTGTTTGCTAATGGTTCTATGAACCAGAACAAGTCAATGTGTTTTTGTCTTCCCATCTACCTTGGTATAAGAACTGAAGGATATTTAGCTCAGTCATAAAATGTGTCCTTAACTAAAGAACAGTCACTGCCTGGTGGCCTCTCAGTCCTGGCATGCTGAGCTCCCCATGATATGTAGGCCACATGGAGGTTCATCATCATCATCTTCTGTTTTTTTAATTTTTTTTTAGAAATATTTATTTACTTTATGTGGATGTGTACACTGTCACTGTCTTCAGACACACCAGAAAAGGGCATCGGATTCCACTGTAGATGGTTGTGAGCCACCATGTGGTTGCTGGAAATTGAACTCAGGATCTCTGGAAGAGTAGCCAGTGCTCTTAACCTCTGAGCCATCTCTCCAGCCCCTACAGTTCATCTTCTACAAATACCGCACACAGTCCTCTGATGCATGGCTTCCCAACTGCCCTTGTCTCATTCTTTTCCCAGACTGCAGCAAATGTGGGACTCAACATTATCCTTACCTTCTTAGTAGTTGACCTCATTTGCAACTCATATCTTCCACACCCTCCTCCACTTTTTATATTACTGCTTTTTATCTTTATTAGCCTATGATTTTACATGTGTTACATTATTGTGAAAGTATCTTCTCATCATTATAAGATGGGTGTATAGATTCTAAAAGGATAGGAATCATATTTTAATTCTTAGTCCTGATCATTTTTTAACTTCCTTTTTTGTTTAATAATTTTATTTTTTGAGAACTTCATATTAGAATGCTACATTTATATCACTTTTGTTCATCACTATTGTTTCATCAATTACTGTCTCCAAAATTAACAATCTCTTTAGTTATTATTGTTATTTACATACATACATACATACATACATACATGTATACATACACATAAATACACACTCACACACACCTGTACATATAACCTATTTAATCCTACTAAATAGCTTTACTATCTTCCAAGAAACAGGCACTTCATAAGTCCTCTGTCAGTCTCCCAGAACATAAGCTTTAAAAGTCATTTAAGTTCTCTTATCTGAGGCTATTCTGTTCTATTCCTTTTGCTTTTAATCTGTCACTGATTTATTCTTCAAATCAAATCTAAACCTACAGACAACAAGGTCTTCATGTACTTTGAGATTAAAAAGTCAAGTTGTAGATACAATTCACAGACCATATGAAGCTCAAGAAGAAAAACGGAATGTGGATGCTTTAGTCCTGAGAAGTGGGGACAAAAAACTCATGGGATGTAGAGGGTGAGAGGGACTTAGGAGAAAGGGAGGAGGAGGGGAGAAAGGGGGCAGCATCAGTTATGAAAATAGACAAGGAGAAGTACAAATAGGAATGATATACAGAGGGTCAGGAATTTGAACAGTGATGTGTAGCAATGGGGGATGGGGGACTCGGGTTAGCCACCAGCAAGTCCCAGGTGCCAGGAAAGCATGAGGTTCCTGGACACAACCTGGATGAGATTAACTGAAATGCCCCAAAAAGGGCAGAGAGAATCAATAGACACCATATCCAGAGGTTAGACAAGGCCCCGGTTAGGAGATGGGGCCACCCTTCTCAAAATTTTAACCCAGAATTGCTCCTCTTTATAGGAAATATGGGCACAACGAGTGGAACAGAGAATGAAGGAAAGGCCATCCAGAGACTGCCCCACCTGGGGATCCATGCCATATGTGGCCACCAAATCCAGTCACTATTGCTGATGTCAAGAAGTGCTTGCTGACAGGAGCCTAATATGGTTGTCTCCTGAGAGGCTCTCCAGAGCCGTACATACACAGATGAGGATGCTTGCAGCCAACCATTCATTGGACTGAGCACGGGGACCCTAATGGATGAGTTAGAGAAAGGACTGAAGGAGATGAAGGGGTTTGTAACCCCATACGAAAAACAACTGTATCAATCAACCAGACACCCCAGAGCTCCCAGGGACAAAATCACTAACCAAAGAGTACACATGGAGGGACCCACGACTCCAGCCACATATGTAGCAGAGTATAACATTGCCTGGTCTCAATAGGAGGAGAAGCCCTTGGTCCTGTGAAAGCTCAATTCTCCAGTGTAGGGGAATGCCAGGGTGGTGAGGTGGGAGTGGGTCCTTGGGAGTTGGTGGGTGGGAGGATCAGCATCCTCTTAGAAATAGGGGGAGGGGAAATTGGAGCGGGGGAACTAGGAAAGAGGATAACATTTGAAATGTAAATACATAAAATACCCAATTGAAAAAGAGAAAAAGTCAAGTTGTCATTTTACATTCAAATTGATATGTCAGCAATAACAACAGAACATATTATTTTCATATTTTGGGTACAAGTTGTCTGTTTGACCTGCTTACTTCTCACATACAGGAGTTTGACATGTTTTGCCAATGCATCAATGATTTCAGTGATTATGTGGACCAGTGACTTCACAATCCCTTAATTTCTTGCCTCCAAAGACAGTAAACTTCCTACCAGCTCTGTCACACATGATATGCTAAGTCTTGTTACCAATCTATTTCCTATTAAAAATCTTCAGTTCTAGTGCTGTGTTCACTTCTGACTGCAGTGTCCAGGATGTTCACTTTTTACTCTTAACCTATATACATGGGTTATTTTCAATTCTCAATTTCCTTGACTACTTTAAAGCACTTGACAATATTCCTTACACAATTATCAATCAACCTCTCAATCATACATCCATCCACCCATCTTTTTTTTTTATCAAAACATGCTATTTTGACTTCATCTTTGGCCTAAATTTGGATAGAAAACTAATTTTTAGTGTCTTCTTAGTGTATCGTGTGCTCTTCAAACTCACTTGTTTCATTTTCACCTCCTTTATCTTTCCATCTTAATGGGATCTGCCTCCCAGATTTTTTGCTCTTTTCATGGTTCAACCATAGCTAGGCACCTGTGAATCACCTGAATTCCTCCTACTCCTCCCCCTCTGCATATTTGAATAATCACAAAAATTCTCTCCATAAGTAGTTTGAGTCAGAGTTCCTTTCCTGTTTGAAGCCGCTTCTCTCATTCATTACTCATTGTTCCTCTCATCTGAAATATTACAATAGCCTCCTACTCTTGTTTACCTCCCACTGATCTCACTTACTCATTATTTTTCATGAGAAAATTACAATAACCTTCTGCCTCCCTTTTATCCCGAGGAGCTCATAAATTCATCTTTCATCCTGTCACTTGGATGCTTTGTCTAAGGTATCACAAATTACAAAAAGAAACTTTTCATAATCCGTCTGCTTTCCGTGAGATGAAAGTAAAGGTCTGAAATAACACGTGCAAGACCTACCCCTTCTAGCTCGTCCATCCTGGACTCTTATTTGTAGAGACAGCAAACTAGATGTCATGCCATCAAACTACTTTCTGCCATTACCCTACAGTTTCAAAATTTATAATATTGTGCTATGGCAAAACTATTCTAATCGTGGTCACTTGCTTATACCTCCTCCTGCCTGAGAATTCATTTGCCAGATGGTTTCACAGTTGCTTTTACGAAAACATTGATACAGCCATGTTATCTTCCATTCATTAACTAGTTAGCTTTTCCAAAACCAATTCATTAACTATCTATCCAGTTGCTTAACAAATAGTGAGCACTGTGCAGAGTTCTCAGTGATGTAGGCTTTGTGTTCTGGGATCAATTTGTATCACGGTTTCAGATTCATTCTTCTGGTCTAGATACTTGTCTTTTTTTTTTTTTTTCTGGTGTGTTTGTTTTGCCATTAACCAGTGGTTGAACTCAGGACCTTGTCCATGCTGCTTAAGTGTTCTTCCATTACTGAACTGTCTCTCAAGCCTTGTGCTTGTCACTCTGTAACAATATAGCTGTTTGATCCAGATATAAAGTTCACTTACTTAGGATAATAGAGCTGAACTTTTACTTAAATTCTCTTCAAAACTTTCCAACTATTTCTGGTCTTTATTTACATCATGTCTTCTTTACCTCACATAGCTACTGTCCATGAGGACCCAGAGCTATCGTCTTGATCCACACTGATACCCAGCCTCAAGCATAGCTCAGCACCGTTTGGATAGAGAAGAAGCAAAATCTGCATTATCAAAATTATACACTTTATGATTATTTATATTCTCCATTACGGTAAATGTTTCAAATTCGTAACAAAATAGATATACTGCCCAGAGGTAGTCTACACCTTGCTGTTATATTAGCTCTATTCTGTCACTGTTCAGGGTATTCCAAATATTTCCATCTGCAGCCTTTTTCCATGCCTCCTCCTAGAATCCTAGTCTCTTTCCCAACCAGATGTTACCTCTTCATTCTCCTTCATCTTATCTTTCAACAGCAGAAACATGAGCTTGTGACTATACACTTGCATACTTGTACTATACATGTCAGTGTGTATACGATAATACACATGTTCCTATTGCATTTGAGCTCCTTACAGCTATTGATTTTGTCTCCTTGTCTAGGACAGACAAATAGACTGTGCTGCTGTGCTAAGTGCCTGCCTGCCTGCCTGCCTGCTATTATATTTAATTGTCCAGAGGACTTGCTACAAGGCAGACTAGTGTAACTGACAGCCTGATATTTTAAGGGCTTGCCAAGGTTAAAACAAGTTAATAGGCTAATAATTAAATTAAAATGTTAATAATTGGTAGACCTAAGCTTAGCTCCGGTTGATTTTTGAGAACAAATATTGTAATGTTTGCCTCACTTCCTCATCTTTGAATCTCCAAGAATAAACCAGAATCTTCCACATAATGAGGATCAGACAGACCCCAAATTCAAAGTGAATCAAGAGGAACTGTCATCTCCTCTGAAGTTCGCTAGCTCTATGGGGTAAATTATTTCTTCCCATACGTTTGCTCGTGTCTTCTTACTGCATATACCAAAGGTACATCATTACTCTTAATGTTTGCTAGCTCATAATTTCCTGCTGCCACTACCCAAAAAGGAAAACACATCATGTGTTATAAGGAATACTTGGATCCAATTCTTCATTTATTCTGTGTAATCTTCGTTTTCCCAAACTATAGAAGGAAACTACAAATATGCTAATTATTTTCAAGGTCCAGGTTATTCTAAACTTTTGAACATCTGTTACTGTGTGAGTAGATGGATTATAGGCATATTTATTTATTTATTTATTTTAAATTGGATTTTTATTTACATTTCAAACATTATCCTCTTTCCCTGTTTCCCCTCCAGAAACCTGCTATTCCCCCCTGCTTCTATAAGGGTGTTCACCCAACCATCCACTCACTTCCTCCCACCTCTCTGCCCTGACATTCCTATACAGTGGGGCATCAAGCCTTCACAGAACCAAGGGCCTTTCCTCCCACTGATGCCCGACAAGGCCATCCTCTGCTACATATGTGGTTGGAACCATAGGTCCATACTGTGTACTCTTGGGATGGTAGTTTAGTCCCTGGGAGTTCTGGAGTGTCTGGCTGGTTGACATTGTTGTTCTTATGGGGTTGCAAATCCCTTCAGCTCCTTCAGTTCTTTCTGTAACTCCTCCATTGGTGATCCCGTTCTTAGTTCAATGGGTGGCTAAGAGCATCTGCTTCTGTATTTGTCAGGCTCTGGCAGAGCCTCTCGGGAGACAACTATATAAGGCTCCTGTCAGCATGCACTTCTTGGCATCTGCAATAGTGACTGGGTTTGGTGGCTGTATATGTGATGGATTCCCAGGTGGAGCAGGCTCTGTATGGCCTTTCCTTCAGTTTCCACATTTTGTTTCCATATTTCCTCCTTGTTTCCCCTTTTAAGAAGGACTGAAGCATCCACAGTTTGCTCTTCCTTCTTCTTGGGCTTCATGCGGTCTGTGAATTGTATCTAGGGTATTCTGAGGTTTTGGGCAGTTATCCACTAATCAGTGAGTATATACTATATGTGTTCTTTTGTGATTGTGTTACCTTCTCAGGATTATATTTTCTAGTTCCATCCATTTGCCTATGAATTTCATGAAGTCATTGTTTTTTTTTTTTTTTTTTTTTATTAACTTGAGTATTTCTTATGTACATTTCGAGTGTTACTCCCTTTCCCGGTTTCCGGGCAAACATCCCCCTCCCCCCTTCCTTATGGGTGTTCCTCCCCCACCCTCCCCCATTGCCGCCTCCCCGACAGTCTAGTTCACTGGGGGGTTTTAGTCTTACAGGACCCAGGCTTCCTTCCACTGGTGCTCTTACTAGGATATTCATTGCTACCTCATGAGGTCAAGTCCAGGGTCAGTCCATGTATAGTCTTTAGGTAGTGGCTTAGTCCCTGGAAAGCTCTGGTTGCTTGGCATTGTTGTACATATGGGGTCTCGGCCTTCAAGCTCTTCCAGTTCATTCTCTGATTCCTTCAACGGGGGTCCCTGTTCTCAGTTCAGTGGTTTGCTGCTGGCATTCGCCTCTGTATTTGCTGTATTCTGGCTGTGTCTCTCTCAGGATCGATCTACATCCGGCTCCTGTCGGTCTGCACTTCTTGCTTCATCCATCTTGTTCAATTGGTGGCTGTATGTATGGGCCACATGTGGGGCAGGCTCTGAATGGGTGTTCCTTCTGCCTCTGTTTTAATCTTTGCCTCTCTATTCCCTGCCAAGGGTATTCTTGTTCCCCTTTTAAAGAAGGAGTGAAGCATTCACATTTTGATCATCCGTCTTGAGTTTCATGTGTTCTATGCATCTAGGGTAATTCAGATGCTGTACACCTTTATTCCTAGCCCTCAGGAGAGAAAGGCAGGTGGATCTTCATGAGTCTGAGGCCAGCCTGGTCTACAGAATGAGCTCCAAGACAGCCTACAGAGAAATCCTCTCTTGGCAGGCAGGGGTAAGAGGGAGAAAGATGACGAAAAACTTCTGTGTTCCTTAAAACTGAATGGCTTATTGCTTTACTAAAAATGTGTATTCTTAGAGACACAAAGTGGAACTTTACAGAGGTATGCAGTAAAGACTATAAAGATCTGAGAGCAAAAGTGAGTGGTAGCTCTAGTTATGATGTTTGAGACAAAAGATATTTTTAGCAGACTCCCGGACCAGCGGAGGATCCCTGCCTTCAGCAGCTCTCTGCTCCCAGGCCCCCTGGAGGGGAGTTCTTGCCGCCTGGTCGGGCGGGCTCTCCTGAGGCAGCAGAGCGGAGGAGACCACCAACGCTGCCCACCCCTGCCCACATCCCTGGCCCAGGAGGAAACTGTATACGGCCTCTGGGTACCCGTAGAGGAGGGCCCAGGAGCAGCAGATCCCTGCGTCTGAGACACGCACCTGAAGGACCGACCGGATAAACAGTTCTCTGCACCCAAATCCGTGGGAGGAGAGCTAAACCTTCAGAGAGGCGGACACACGCCTGGGAAACCAGAAAGAGACTGCACGCTGCACACAGTACTGACCCCAGAGGAAAACAAAAGCTATCTGGAACCCTGGTGCACCAAACCTCCCGGAAGGGCGCAGATCTTCCTGGCTGCTGAGGCCGTGGAGAGCTCATAGGCAACACCCATGAGCAAACTTGAGCCTGGGGACCACAGGTAAGACAAACTTTTCTGCTACAAACGACTTGCCTGGTGAACTCAAGACACAGGCTCACAGGAACAGCTGAAGACCTGTAGAGAAGAAAAACTACTTGCGCGAAAACAGAACACTCTGTCCCCATAACTGGCTGAAAGAAAACAGGAAAACAGGTCTACAGCACTCCTGAAACACAGGCTTATAAGACAGTCTAGCCACTGTCAGAAATAGCAGAACAAAGTAACACTAGAGATAATCTGATGGCGAGAGGCAAGCGCAGGAACCCAAGCAACAGAAACCAAGACTACATGGCATCATCGGAGCCTAATTCTCCCACCAAATCAAACACAGAATATCCAAACACACCAGAAAAGCAAGATCTAGTTTCAAAATCATATTTGATCATGATGTTGGAGGACTTCAAGAAAGACATGAAGAACTCCCTTAGAGAAACACAGGAAAACATAAACAAACAAGTAGAAGCCTACAGAGAGTAATCGCAAAAATTACTAAAAGAATTCCAGGAAAACATAAATAAACAAGTAGAAGCCCATAGAGAGAGTCACAAAATCCCTGAAAGAATTCAGGAAAACACAATCAAACAGTTGAAGGAATTAAAAATGGAAATAGAAGCAATCAAGAAAGAACACATGGAAACAACCCTGGATATAGAAAACCAAAAAGAAGAGACAAGGAGCTGTAGATACAAGCATCACCAACAGAATACAAGAGATGGAAGAGAGAATCTCAGGAGCAGAAGATTCCATAGAAATCATTGACTCAACTGTCAAAAGATAATGTAAAAAAAGCGGAAAAAGCTACTGGTCCAAAACATACAGGAAATCAGGACTCAATGAGAAGATCAAACCTAAGGATAATAGGTATAGAAGAGAGTGAAGACTCCCAGCTCAAAGGACCAGTAAATATCTTCAACAAAATCATAGAAGAAAACTTCCCTAACCTAAAAAAAGAGATACCCATAGGCATACAAAAGCCTACAGAACTCCAAATAGATTGGACCAGAAAAGAAACACCTCCGTCACATAATAGTCAAAACACCAAAGCGCACAAAATAAAGAAAAGAATATTAAAAAGCAGTAAGGGAAAAAGGTCAAGTAACATATAAAGGCAGACCTATCAGAATCACACCAGACTTTTCGCCAGAAACTATGAAGGCCAGAAGATCCTGGACTGATGTCATACAGACCCTAAGAGAACACAAATGCCAGACCAGGTTACTGTATCCTGCAAAACTCTCAATCAACATAGATGGAGAAACCAAGATATTCCATGACAAAACCAAATTTACACAATATCTTTCTACAAATCCAGCACTACAAAGGATAATAAATGGTAAAGCCCAACATAAGGAGGCAAGCTATACCCTAGAAGAAAAGCAAGAAACTAATCGTCTTGGCAACAAAACAAAAGAAGAAAAGCACACAAACATAACCTCACATCCAAATATGAATACAACAGGAAGCAATAATCACTATTCCTTAATATCTCTCAACATCAATGGCCTCAACTCCCCAATAAAAAGACATAGATTAACAAACTGGATACGCAACGAGGACCCTGCATTCTGCTGCCTACAGGAAACACACCTCAGTGACAAAGACAGACACTACCTCAGAGTGAAAGGCTGGGAAACAACTTTCCAAGCAAATGGTCGGAAGAAGCAAGCTGGAGTAGCCATTCTAATATCAAATAAAAGTCAATTTTCAACTAAAAGTCATCAAAAAAGATAAGGAAGGACACTTCATATTCATCAAAGGAAAAATCCACCAAGATGAACTCTCAATCCTAAATATCTATGCCCCCAAATACAAGGGCACCTACATACGTAAAAAGAAACCTTGCTAAAGCTCAAAACACACATTACACCTCACACAATAATAGTAGGAGATTTCAACACCCCACTCTCATCAATGGACAGATCATGGAAACAGAAATTAAACAGAGACATAGACAGACTAAAGAGAAGTCATGAGCCAAATGGACTTAACAGATATTTATAGAACATTCTATCCTAAAGCAAAAGGATATACCTTCTTCTCAGCTCCTCATGGTATTTTTCTCCAAAATTGACCATATAATTGGTCAAAAAAATGGGCCTCAACAGGTACAGAAAGATAGAAATAATCCCATCGTGCTATCAGACCACCACGGCCTAAAACTGGTCTTCAATAACAATAAGGGAAGAAAGCCCCCATATACGTGGAAATTGAACAATGCTCTACTCAATGATAACCTGGTCAAGGAAGAAATAAAGAAAGAAATTAAAAACTTTTTAGAATTTAATGAAAATGAAGGTACAACATACCCAAACTTATGGGACACAATGAAAGCTGTGCTAAGAGGAAAACTCATAGCGCTGAGTGCCTGCAGAAAGAAACAGGAAAGAGCATATGTCAGCAGCTTGACAGCACACCTAAAAGCTCTAGAACAAAAAGAAGCAAATACACCCAGGAGGAGTAGAAGGCAGGAAATAATCAAACTCAGAGCCAAAATCAACCAAGTAGAAACAAAAAGGACCATAGAAAGAATCAACAGAACCAAAAGTTGGTTCTTTGAGAAAATCAACAAGATAGATAAACCCTTAGCCAGACTAACGAGAGGACACAGAGAGTGTGTCCAAATTAACAAAATCAGAAATGAAAAGGGAGACATAACTACAGATTCAGAGGAAATTCAAAAAATCATCAGATCTTACTATAAAAGCCTATATTCAACAAAACTTGAAAATCTGCAGGAAATGGACAATTTCCTAGACAGATACCAGTACCGAAGTTAAATCAGGAACAGATAAACCAGTTAAACAACCCCATAACTCCTAAGGAAATAGAAGAAGTCATTAAAGGTCTCCCAACCAAAAAGAGCCCAGGTTCAGACGGGTTTAGTGCAGAATTCTATCAGACCTTCATAGAAGACCTCGTACCAATATTATCAAACTATTCCACAAAATTGAAACAGATGGAGCACTACCGAATTCCTTCTATGAAGCCACAATTACTCTTATACCTAAACCACACAAAGACCCAACAAAAGAAAAGAACTTCAGACCAATTTCCCTTATGAATATCGATGCAAAAATACTCAATAAAATTCTGGCAAACCGAATCCAAGAGCACATCAAAACAATCATTCACCATGATCAAGTGAAGCTTCATCCCAGGCATGCAGGGATGGTTTAATATCTGGAAAACCATCAACGTGATCCATTATATAAACAAACTGAAAGAACAAAACCACATGATCATTTCATTAGATGCTGAGAAAGCATTTGACAAAATTCAACACCCTTCATGAAAAAAGTCCTGGAAAGAATAGAATTCAAGGCCCATACCTAAACATAGTAAAAGCCATATACAGCAAACCAGTTGCTAACATTAAACTAAATGGAGAAACTTGAAGCAATCCCACTAAAATCAGGGACTAGACAAGGCTGCCCTCTCTCCCTACTTATTCAATATAGTTCTTGAAGTTCTAGCCAGAGCAATCAGACAACAAAAGGAGGTCAAGGGATACAGATCGGAAAAGAAGAAGTCAAAATATCACTATTTGCAGATGATATGATAGTATATTTAAGTGATCCCAAAAGTTCCACCAGAGAACTACTAAAGCTGATAGACAACTTCAGCAAAGTAGCTGGGTATAAAATTAACTCAAATAAATCAGTAGCCTTCCTCTACACAAAAGAGAAACAAGCAGAGAAAGAAATTAGGGAAATGACACCCTTCATAATAGATCCAAATAATTTAAAGTACCTCGGTGTGACTTTAACCAAGCAAGGGAAAGATCTGTACAATAAGAACTTCAAGACTCTGAAGAAAGAAATTGAAGAAGATCTCAGAAGATGGAAAGATCTCCCATGCTCATGGATTGGCAGGATTAATATAGTAAAAATGGCCATTCTACCAAAAGCGATCTACAGATTCAATGCAATCCCCATCAAAATACCAATCCAATTCTTCAAAGAGTTAGACAGAACAATCTGCAAATTCATCTGGAATAACAAAAAACCCAGGATAGCTAAAACTATCCTCAACAATAAAAGGACTTCAGGGGGAATCACTATCCCAGATCTCAAGCAGTATTACAGAGCAATAGTGATAAAAACTGCATGGTATTGGTACAGAGACAGACAGATAGACCAATGGAACCGAATTGAAGACCCAGAAATGAACCCACACACCTATGGGCACTTGATTTTTTGACAAAGGAGCCAAAACCATCCAATGGAAAAAGATAGCATTTTCAGCAAATGGTGCTGGTTCAACTGGAGGTCAACATGTAGAAGAATGCAGATCGATCCATGCTTATCACCCCTGTACAAAGCTTAAGTCCAAGTGGATCAAGGACCTCCACATCAAACCAGATACCTCAAACTAATAGAAGAAAAACTAGGGAAGCATTTGGAACACATGGGCACTGGAAAAAATTTCCTGAACAAAACACCCATGGCTTATGCTCTAAGATCAAGAATCGACAAATGGGATCTCATAAAACTGCAAAGCTTCTGTAAGACAAAGGACACTGTGGTTAGGACAAAACGGCAACCAACAGATTGGGAAAAGATCTTTACCAATCCTACAACAGATAGAGGGCTTATATCCAAAATATACAAAGAACTGAAGAAGTTAGACAGCAGGGAGACAAATAACCCTATTAAAAAATGGGGTTCAGAGCTAAACAGAGAATTCACAGCTGAGGAATGCCGAATGGCTGAGAAACACCTAAAAAATGTTCAACATCGTTAGTCATAAGGAAATGCAAATCAAAACAACCTGAGATTTCACCTCACACCAGTGAGAATGGCTAAGATCAAAACTCAGGTGACAGCAAATGCTGGCAAGGATGTGGAGAAAGGGAACACTCCTCCATTGTTGGTGGGGTTGCAGACTGCTACAACCATTCTGGAAATCAGTCTGGAGGTTCCTCAGAAAATTGGACATTGAACTGCCTGAGGATCAGCTATACCTCTCTTGGGCATATACCCAAAAGATGCCCCAACATATAAAAAAAGACACGTGCTCCACTATGTTCATGCAGCCTTATTCATAATAGCCAGAAGCTGGAAAGAACCCAGATGCCCTTCAACAGAGGAATGGATACAGAAAATGTGGTACATCTACACAATGGAATATTACTCAGCCATCAAAACAATGACTTTGTGAAATTATGCAGGCAAATGGTTGGAACTGGAAACTATCATCCTGGTGAGCTAACCCAATCACAGAAAAGACATACATGGTATGTACTCATTGATAAGTGGCTATTAGCCCAAATGCTTGAATTACCTAGATGCCTAGAACAAATG
The DNA here is from genome assembly GCF_011064425.1 of Rattus rattus. Lineage (NCBI taxonomy): Eukaryota > Metazoa > Chordata > Mammalia > Rodentia > Muridae > Rattus > Rattus rattus. The sequence goes on along the minus strand of NC_046156.1, from coordinate 157,325,128 downwards.
AAACTCAAGACGGATGATCAAAATGTGAATGCAGATCGCTCCTGAGAGACACAGCCAGAATACAGCAAATACAGAGGCGTATGCCAGCAGGAAACCACTGAACTGAGAACAGGACCCCTGTTGAAGGAATCAGAGAAAGAACTGGAAGAGCTTGAAGGAGCTCAAGACCCCATATGTACAGCAATGCCAACCAACCAGAGCTTCCAGGGACTAAGCCACTACCCAAAGACTATACATGGACTGACCCTGGACTCTGACCTCATGAGGTTGCAATGAATATCCTAAGTAAGAGCACCAGTGGAAGGGGGAAGCCCTGGGTCCTGCTAAAGACTGAACCCCTAGTGAACTAGACTGTTGGGAGAGGGGGCAATGGGGGAGGGTTGGGAGGGGAACACCCATAAGGAAGGGGAGGGGGGGGGGATGTTTGCCGAAACCAGGGAAAGGGAATAACACTGAAATGTATATAAGAAATACTCAAGTTAATAATAATAAAAAAGATATTTTTAAAATTATTTGATAAAGAATCATATATTCCCCAGATCTTGGAAGGGCATGCTGGCTCAGTTAGTGAGCTCAGTCAGTTAGGGTTGTTGCTGTGCACTGGGTTCAACTCAGAGGTAAAGCAGCTTCCCATATTGACATTTAATCTTGAGTAGCCAGCTTTAAATCACTTATAAATTAAAAAAGGATTGTATTACTATTACAGGTAGCAAATGAATCAATCTAATCTTTTGATTATGAAACCAAGGAGCCAGCATATTATATAGCACACACTGGCTACTTTGTAGTTATATAGATAGAGGACATATAGATTAAATTACATTTTATCTATTTTGTGCTCTTTTTTTTTAAGGGACTTAAAACTGTATAATATACACATAGTTTAATTGTCAAATAAGATCAAACACAACACAAAAAAAATCAATAAGTCCAATTTTAAAAAATCAAGTAACTTGGCCTGTCAGTTTTGGGGATGACTACTTGCTTTATTTTAGGAGAAACGAAGTAGACTTCCCCTTAGTCACCATGTTTTCCCTAGAGTACTGTTAGGAACGCAGAGCTGTCTAGCCTGCAGCTTCTGAGACAAGGAGGAATGAGAGGGTGGATCAGGCACACTTGGCTCACCTGTGCTATTACAATCCCATGGAGGCACATTAGTGCACACCTGATCTTAATGGGCAGTGCTATGTAAGATTGTTAGTCTAGAATAGCTCTATTTAGGACATAGAAGCACAGACTAGAAGTAAATGACTGCCTCAATTCTGACTTTCTGTAATAAATGACCTTCCAAAAGTGATTCTGTCTTATCGTGGCAATTTTCTTTTTTCACTGAAAAATTGCTGAATTTAATATTTTTAAATTAATTACTTAAATACTTTACATCCTGGTCACAGCTTCCCTTTCTTCCTTTTTTTCCAGTCCCTCTCTCTTAACCTTTCCCTCCCTTTTCTCAGAAAAGGAGAGGTCTTCCGTGGATATAAACCAGTCTTGGCATAGCAGTAAGACTAGCTAGGCACATCTTCTATTGAGGCTAGATAAAGAAGCCCAGGTCAGGGGAAAGGCATCCAAATCTAGGCAACAGAGTCAGAGACAGCCCCTGCCCCTGTTGGGAGCTATGCTCTTAAAACCCTCCATTATTGAAGTTAACATTATAGTTAGAGTTAAGTATGACTGGGTTCATGGAAAAATCTCCAGCCAGCTGTAGAAGGCTAATACAAATCTGGTGGTCTAGCTTGCCTAATGATAGGACAAACTTGTGACCTTTCTGAGAAACTAACATCTGGTGGTCAGGTTGCCTAATGATAGGACAAACTTGTGACCTTTCTGACATCTTGTTGATGTCAACCGATTGCCTGACCACAAGAACAGTGTCCTTGGCCTGTGTAGATGTTTTCCCACTTCCCTCCACCCTCTGTTACCCTTGCTATGGTATAAATTCAGCCTTGGGAAAAAAAATTTGTCGCCTTGATCAGACTCTTGTCTTGGTTTCCTTCTTCACGTTTCTTGTCTCCCATTCTCTTCGAGGCACCCTCTGGACCCTGGTTGACTGTCCTGCAGGACGGGATATGCTCCCACTTTAGGAGTATCATATGAAGACTCAGCTGCATAACTGTTACATATGTGCAGGCCTAGGTTTGTCCCATACATGTTTGTTCTCTGATTGCCAGTTCAGTTTCTATAGTCCCTTGTGGGCCCAGGTTAGCTTATTCTATATTTTTAATTCATTATATCAGAATTTATTTAAGAAACATTAATTGAGTAATTAGACGACGCTGAGCAATGGGAAACAGAGAAGTTAGATAGTCATGTATATGGAGTTTGAGAATTGGTTAGGCATGTAGATGTCAACAGATGTTTAAAACAGTGTAGTTGGTATTCTGAAACTTCATACAGGACACCTTGAGCTCACAAATAAAAGGACAATGTAAGTAATAGTAGATGTTGTAAAGTCAGCACTTACCTGAAGGGAACACATAGACAGCTAGTTCAGTTCCTGCCTAAGCTTGCAATACATTGGCAGATAGGTAAGCTGGAGTTAGACTGGTTTAATTAAGACATGCCAAAGAGATCTTCATCCTGAAGTCAGAGCAGAATAATTGGATCAATTCAAAATGTTCATAATTGAATTTTAGAAATACTTAACATGGACAATGGAGAAAAACACACGGGAGTTGGGAGAGTCAAAAAATAGCTTTACAACTTAAAAGGAGAAAACAGTGCAAATCTTACACAAAGGAACAGCATTAGGGAAGGACTTTCGTGAGACGATCATACTGTAGCAAACTAACTTCAGTCTTTCATTAGCACTATTCCAAAGAAAATTCCATTCTGTAGCTATGATGCCCTGATCCTGAGATGGCTCTTGTCATTTACGTCATCATGGTCAAAATTCATGCAATATCATCAAGCAGAAAAGCAATTCCTGTTTGTTCTCTCTGGGTATTATCTCATTCCCTTTGCTCTTGCCAACGACCTTGTAGTCAACTGTGTAAAAATCTGCCAGATAGTGCATGTACTTTTTCAGGTCTCAAAGAGATTTCCAAAAGTAAGGAGATAATTACATAACATGGACAAACACTGATAATCATTGGAGGGGAGCATGTGCGGAAGTCTCCATATAGTTTTCTCTACTTTTGTTTTTTTAAATATTTTTTAATAATAACACAATCTTTTGAAAATGTTTAGCAATATTTTTTCATGATAAATATCTGTAACAGGAAAATTAGATTAGTTTTAATTTTATCAAATCATATGATTAATTCATTGAACCTCTGGATTTATGGGCCTATGGAATTGATAAGATAAATTTGCATTACCCTATCTTAATGTCTTGAAAATAAGCTTAAGCATCTTTTCCTATAGAAATCTATTCACATTAAGGATACAGCCAGACTCAGCATAAGATGCTAAAAACAGCACTTCAGTGTCTTCTGTCTGAGTCCTTAGAGGAGAGGTAAACCTTTTGTGTGTCAAATAGCCATTAACTTACTGCTTATGTTAGAAATTATATTGATATGCTATTTTTTTAGCCTAAAATGAATATATTTCTCAAAATAAAATAATTCAACCTAAAAGAATTGTACTCATAATGATTTAAACTAGTATTGCATTTCTTGTCTAAAGGGATGATTCTTTGCTTTTGTTCAGATCAACAAGGCTTCTGATAAAACTCAAAATGAAAGTTGCCTTTATTAGGATGACAAACAGAAATTACTGGGGAGGAATTTTTCCTCTTCTTTGCCACAACACACGTAGCAAATTAAACTAGACTTAGGAATTGTAGGCTCAGCATTAGTTATGTAAATGACCTCTTAAAACAGGCTCTGCTAGTAGTAAATTTCAGTGCATGTCTTTAGACAAAAAGAAATGACAATATCCATATTTTCTGAGGCCTAGGAAATCCAATAACCTGTAGTTCTACGTTTTCCAAATTTATGATCAGCAATTAAAGCTAAGCAACACACAAGCCAATGCTAAGCTAAAATGTAAAAAAGAAAAAAAAAGTCTAGTTTACAAATGATTTGAGTTTAAATGAGCTGTGGGACCCTTTGCTTGGAATTCAGAAAGCATTTCCTCATTGTAATAACCATTCAGATGATGATTCAGTCTCCAGAAATGTGTACAACATCGTTAACACATGTATGTTTACAATCTGTAACTTCAACATGGTGCTGGAGAAATACAATGCAGATGTCCTGAAGACTTTTTATGCCAATATTTCCTCTGACTGAAGAATGTAGTTCCATCCAGATCCCCTGTAGGATACTCTTTGCCTCCTTCCCATCAGTGCACCCTTCCTGCTTTCACACTCTGTTTGGATAACACTGTCTCTCAGATCCTTAAATAAATCAGGCTCCTTGCTACCATCAGTAGAACTCTGTTTTTTTTTTTTTTTTTTTTTTTTGTCTTTCAGCCATTCAGAAAAATATCACAGTGAATATTTGTCTGAAACTTACATATTAGGCCTCTGACAGACAACATGAGGAAATATTAGGAAGGGATTCTGTTCCATCAGTGTCTGGTTATTGTCTGGCCCATGCAAGTATACTGTGGAAGTGGAGGTTATTTGATTATTTATCTTTAATTTCTACTTGATTATTGAAGGCCTGCTATTGCCAGTCATTGTTTCAGGCAACAATGAATAGTGTCTGTATTTCTTTAAAACTTAGTCAGAAGACAGAGTGCACATAAAGTTGGTAAGACAATATCAAACGAATTATGAAAAGAACTGAAACACAACAATGTGTTTAGGAGGAGTACCAGATATATGGTTACTCTTACTGAGTTCTCTAGGAGACACTAAAGACGTAAGATGCAGGAATAAAGTGGGTATATTGCAGTGAGGGTGGTGAGGACTTGTGACTTCAGAAGCACTCTTGCTTCTTCTACCTTGTATAGCACCCATGGTCAGATGGGATCATGCTGCTGACAGTCTAGTGCAGCATTTCTCAACCCGTATGTTACAAACTCTTTCATGGTTACATATAAACAATCTTGCATATCAGATATCTACATTACAATTTATAACAGTAGAAAAATTAGTTATGAAGTAGTAAAAAAATAATTTTATGGTTGGGTTAACCACAACATGGGGACTTCTATTAAAGGATTGCAACATTAGAAAGGTTGAGAACCTCGGGTTTATACTGGTCCAAGCCCCAAGTCTCAATCTGCTAGGAAGATGGTTGTAATCAACTTAATGATTTTGTGTAGGATAGAACTTGCTTGATCTTAGAGAAAAGATCTCTTCCTGGGTGTCAGAGGCAGTTAAATCCTGGCCCGGAATCCATCAGAGAACCAAAGCACTAACGGTCAAAATGATGGAAACCTTAACCCCACAATAGTCTCCTGCAGACCCCAGTTATATCAGTCATCAACTTCCTGTTATTGGGTAAGTCACTTTGAGAAGCTGTTTATCTCCCACAACAGCATGCACATTGACTGTGTCTAAAATATTCATGTCAGGGGACTAGAGAGATGGATTAGCAGTAAAGAACACTAGCTGCCCTTCCTGAGGAGTTCAATTCCCAGGAACCGAATGGCAGCTCACAACTGCCTGTAACTTCTTTTCTAGTGGTCTCACACATTCGGACAAAATGCACTAACAAACATAAAATGAAGATAAATTAAGTAAAATACTTATGTCATCTCTATGTAGTGTCACAAAGATATAATTTTAGGTTGAAGTTCTGCCTGGGTTTCAGAGTAAGATCTTGTTCCAAAAATATTTTCTATACCATTTTATTTTTCAGTAACACTGGCCAAAAAGAGTTAGCCAAACTGGAAAAAATTTCCTGAACAAAACACCCATGGCTTATGCTCTAAGATCAAGAATCGACAAATGGGATCTCATAAAACTGCAAAGCTTCTGTAAGGCAAAGGACACTGTGGTTAGGACAAAACGGCAACCAACAGATTGGGAAAAGATCTTTACCAATCCTACAACAGATAGAGGGCTTATATCCAAAATATACAAAGAACTGAAGAAGTTAGACAGCAGGGAGACAAATAACCCTATTAAAAAATGGGGTTCAGAGCTAAACAGAGAATTCACAGCTGAGGAATGCCGAATGGCTGAGAAACACCTAAAGAAATGTTCAACATCGTTAGTCATAAGGGAAATGCAAATCAAAACAACCCTGAGATTTCACCTCACACCAGTGAGAATGGCTAAGATCAAAAACTCAGGTGACAGCAAATGCTGGCGAGGATGTGGAGAAAGAGGAACACTCCTCCATTGTTGGTGGGGTTGCAGACTGCTACAACCATTCTGGAAATCAGTCTGGAGGTTCCTCAGAAAATTGGACATTGAACTGCCTGAGGATCCAGCTATACCTCTCTGGGCATATACCCAAAAGATGCCCCAACATATAAAAAGACACGTGTCTCACTATGTTCATCGCAGCCTTATTTATAATAGCCAGAAGCTGGAAAAGAACCCAGATGCCCTTCAACAGAGGAATGGATACAGAAAATGTGGTACATCTACACAATGGAATATTACTCAGCTATCAAAACAATGACTTTGTGAAATTGAGGCAAATGGTTGGAACTGGAAACTATCATCCTGAGTGAGCTAACCCAATCACAGAAAGACATACATGGTATGTACTCATTGATAAGTGGCTATTAGCCCAAATGCTTGAATTACCCTAGATGCCTAGAACAAATGAAACTCAAGACGGATGATCAAAATGTGAATGCAGATCGCTCCTGAGAGACACAGCCAGAATACAGCAAATACAGAGGCGGATGCCAGCAGGAAACCACTGAACTGAGAACAGGACCCCTGTTGAAGGAATCAGAGAAAGAACTGGAAGAGCTTGAAGGAGCTCGAGACCCCATATGTACAGCAATGCCAACCAACCAGAGCTTCCAGGGACTAAGCCACTACCCAAAGACTATACATGGACTGACCCTGGACTCTGACCTCGTGGGTTGCAATGAATATCTAAGTAAGAGCACCAGTGGAAGGGGAAGCCCTGGGTCCTGCTAAGACTGAACCCCTAGTGAACTAGACTGTTGGGAGAGGGCAGCAATGGGGGAGGGTTGGGAGGGAACACCCATAAGGAAGGGGGAGGGGGGGGATGTTTGCCCGGAAACCGGAAAGGGAATAACACTCGAAATGTATATAAGAAATACTCAAGTTAATAATAAAAAAAAAAAAAAAAAAAAAAAAAAAAGAGTTAGCCAAGTGTACCTTATATAGTCCTAAGGCTATTTTGCCAGACAAGCACAGTTAAAATGGAGACACTGAAAACATTATTGAAAATATGCCAGAGACATTCAATAATCTAAAATTAGCTTCTTATTTTCACTATCCTTATTCTCATTTGGTGCTGGGAAGAGAACACACCTTGCTCTTCCTAAGCAAACTCCCCCCTCCCCCATTAAGCTAAACCCCCAACCTTCATGGCCCTTTCTTACACTCTTTTAGAAAGTTTTTACTTCTTTTTATAGACTTAGCTAGCAATCTTCTCTGGAATAATTACAAACAACTGGTGCTCTTAACTGAGTCTGTATTAAACGAATAGAGAGCATGTCAGAACACGGCTCAGATAGATTCAAAAAGTTGAAAGCTCCTTTGACTTCTTTTTGCAGAAAACTGGTTTGTCGGGGAGACAAATCTTAAACCTGCAATGTTACGGAAGTATAGTCAGGGGGAAAAAAATCAATGGAGGCTTTAATTGCATCCCACTTGGTACATTTGTTTGCATCATTGCCCTGGGGGTGGAAGGAAGAAGCTGACTTCAGGAGTTTTACAGAAATTGCTTAATAATTAATTCACCTTCTCAAAGGTGGTCAAGGCCTTCTCAAAGGTGGACAAAACAAACTCTGACTAAGGAAAACAAAGTTGAATTATGATTTGCTGTTTTGTGTAATCTTGACTGAATCTCTTCGTTTTTCTTATGGTTCCTTTGTGCGATAGTATTAGTAGTCTTCTGTGCTGCGTGCTGGTTCTCTTAGTATATGGAAAATATCTGTTAAGTTGAATGCACACCCCTTTCCAGTTCAGGCATTACTAGGTCATTACTTAGGTGAAAAAAATCTTTGAGGATTAATTAGTGTTTGCAAGGTGTTGATGAGAGAGTATAGGTGGCTTGCTCCAATGAAAATTCTTCATTATAACTTTGTTGTAATTGATTTTCATGACTTAAGGATTAAACAGATATAAGCTGATGATATTCACTATGTTTAAAGTCTATACAAAGGTTATTCTGTGTTATGGTGAAAGAAAAAAAGAATGCTAGACTTGGAATGTTCCAGAATTTAGATATTCCTAAAAATCTTAGACATATATTTGGGCTAGGCAGCTTAAGTAATCAGGTTTGAAGTAGGATAAGAAGTTATAAACATCAGAATAAAAACATGGCTTTTCGTTTTTAAATTTTGTAGTTTCAATATATGTGAAATACCTAGAATAGTTCTGGTAATATAGTAAGTTTTTAATAAAGTATTGATAAGTAATATTAGGTTAACTATATTGTATGGACTTCCTTGATATAGTATGTCTACTTTACCAGAGACTTGGGTCTGTTTAAAATCATGGACAATGAAAAGTAACTAAAATAAGCAAATGAGATCAAGAGGTAGGAAAACAATACTGATGGGAAAGCCCATATGCACAAATATACATGTACAAATGCTAGAGGTTGGCGTCAGTTGTCTCTGGGGGCTCCCAGTACACAAGTAAAAGAAGAACTCAGGATCCGTTTCAGCTGCTGACTGTTCTTGAGCTGAAGCAAAGAGACTATCCAGAAAAAATTTAACCTGGACTAAGAGACCTGGAAACATTTTCCTGTAGATTTTCATGTATGCTTTAACTATTGTCAATACTGGGAGGCTATGTATAAATGGTTCTTGAAACGTGTTGTGATATCTCTGAAAAAGTTTAGGATTATTTAATAAAAATAGCCCTTAAAGTTTGAAGCAATATAATTTTTGCTTGTAGTTCTGAACCACACATTGTAACTTCAAATTATTTGGTCTGAAATTTTTTCAAAGTACCATTTGTTATGTGACCAGTGAAATAGTTAACAAAAGATATTTTGTAATATCTTTTTTATTTTTCATAACTTACACAATATTAACTGAATAGTTAGCCAATAGTAACATAAAGTGGCCAGTGCTCCCTGGTGAATTCTTTATAAATATTACTCTCTGATTCCCTAAGGCTATAAGAACAACCAACTCTACTGTTATTTTCATTTTTAATAGTTACGTTATTTTGCAAAAATCAAAGTAAAACATTCTGTTTTAAAAACTAAAATAAGATGCAAGTGAGCATTTGCTTTCTTGTCTTTGAAATAAAAATGTTAATAGTTTAGTTAACTTAATTGAAAAGGTTCTTATGACTTCAGACATTTCTGTCTCTGGTTTTCTTACTTGTCCCATGGCAAAGTGAAAGGTGAATCATGAGTATATGACCTCTTGGAGGGAGAAATTTGTTACCTTTTTCATTGTAAAAAATGGTTATATCTCTAAAAGATGGGCCTCTGTGTAGCATTCAGGAGGGAGTAAGGGCAGTGTGTCTATAATAGAAGGATTACTAACTTCTACTTAACAGTTAGCGATGTAGATGGGAACTTTCCATTTTTTGCCCTGAGGATAAGATCCTTCATGACTAGCCATTTCTCAAGCCTAGAAATCCATAATAACCTTTTGTACTTTTATAAATATTAAACTGGATGACTTCATAGTTCAGACAATAATATTTCCATTAGCTCTTGTAGACTTTATAACCAACTTAGATTTGTTTGATGGCAGTAAAGGTAAAAAAGTTGGTCAAGGTAGAAGTGGCCACAGGTAACAGTCAAGCCAGTTCACAAGGAGGAAGACTTTCTTGTTGTGTCGGCCCAGCACTGACACGGTACCGAGAATCTGGTGAAAGCCTGCGGGATGAAAGAAACACACACACACACACATCACACACACACACACACACACACACACACACAGGTTATCGTGTCAAGCCAAGAGAGGAAGAGAGGAAAAGAGAGAGAGAGAGAGAGAGAGCGAGCAGAAGAGTGGAAGAGTGGAAGAGACTCCTGTAACTTTATTCACCACTTATATACCCAAGTTCTCTAGGTAGAAAATATCTGGGAAGCACAGTGGGAAACCCTGGCTCGTGACTACCTGGCTGGGGACTTCGGTGACAAAAAACCGACTACGAGATCTGAATTAATTAGGGAGAAATCCGAGAAGACCAGCCTAAATCTCAAGGATAAAGGCTGAGGAAGCAAAAGGCAGAAGTAAATTGACCACCACCCAGGTGTGGTCCAGGTGTGTCGGTTCCACATGCATCAGCCGGGCAGAGGTCAAGCAGTGGAGACACCGGGTGTTTACTACTTGGTCTTTTCTTCCTGTGCCGTAAACACATGGGAGAGGCTCTTAGGAGTATGTGTGGCCAAGAGTCACGTAGCCACTTTGAGCTATCCAGGCCCAAATCCAATATGGCTCACTACATTGTTGCCCTTTTCAGGACTTCACATGACTCCCAGTCTACACAATTGAGAAGATTCATGAATGTATAATTCATCTACATCACTATTGGATGGAAGGAAGGATGGAACAATGACTCATGGACCAGAAATTTTCTTATTGAAATACAGAATTCAAAATAATGTTCATTATCTACTGAATTAGACATTGCCGATTCAGAGATGTGTGAGAGAAACTATAGTAAAAGTTACAGCACTCACGGCAAGCACTATTTTGAGTAGATTACCTAAGTATCTATCTTCAGGTTCTCATCAGTCACATAGTCCTTAATTTCCAAAGAAACTGTATGGTATTTGCATATCAGTTTTTTATTACAAAATGATTAAGATTCGGAAGGTGTCAGTAGCCAGGGCAACTGGGAGAGGTGCCAATGCCTTCAGCTTAGGTGGAGTCTCTTCCATTTGGAGCCGTTTCAATTGGGAACTTGGCCTGCCTCACAACTACCTCTAGTTGTTCACAAGAACAGCTTTTTATTCATCATGTTTTTCTTAATGGCTTGTTGAAAAATATGTTCTTCAGAATTACATGGCAATGCATATTTGACCTGGTACATTGTCTTCTTTCTGTGGAACACATTTCCCTTTAAATTGGCACTGCCTGATCTCTGAGTAGCATCTTTGATAATTTCTTCCCCAACAAAAGACTTTCTTTTCTGTTTTCTCTCCCATCTTTCTCATCTTTTGAATAAGACTCAGTTGTTAAACTCAACAGTTCCCAGTTCACACACATGTACATCGCAAAAGATTTATTTGAAATAAAAATGCACATTTCTAACCCCATAAAAGAGGTAGTTTGTTTTCCAAACTAACAAGCAATTTTTTTTTATAAAGTAAGGACATTGTTTATTTACAATGAAGGTAATTTTTAAAAGTGCCATTACTGCAACATTAGTAAGAGAAACAATTCATGACATTGCATAAGAAGTCATGATGTTTGCATTTAAATTTGGTTTAATTATAGGACCATAGCAGGTTTAATAACTGTGATGCTTTAATAAAGTCAATTCTTTGCTAGGAATACTTTCACATTAAATGATGGATTCATCAGCTTTTCTTTTTCAATAAATGAAAATTAATCCAGAGGCCCGCAACTGAACAATGTATCAAAAAAATGAGAGATTTTGGAGCACTCATTACTGATGCCGTAATCAAAGCCCTTCCCTCAAGGTTCAGATATCTATGCATAAGAGGAGGCAGAAATATCTAAGAGTCTGCGGTGATCTATGACTCCAAGACAGCAGCACTTTCAGACACAACTGGACTGAGGAACATATGAACTCACAGACACTGGTAGAACGTACAAGTTCTGCACAGGTTGAAGACAAACAGGGTCCTAGCACTGAGAAGGTGATGTGGAAATGGGGTTCTACCCCTAATCCAGAAGATGTTTGCATTTGATACTGACTTGCAAAGGGAAATTAATTTTCTTCAATGGTGTATGTCATCCATACTCCAAAGAAGTAGTTGGACAACATGAAATGAGTGCGTATGCGTGTGTGTGTGTGTGTGTGTGTGTGTGTGTGTGTGTGTGTGTGTGTGTGTGTGTGTGTGTGTGTGTGTGTGTGTGTGTGTGTGTGTGTGTGTGTAGTTTTGTTTCATTTTGACAGTTTTAAAAATCTTACTGGTCTTGGTCTTTTGCATGTTTGTTTTGATTTTTGTATTTGGTTTTGTTTCTTGTATTTTTTGTTTTTGAAGGAAAGGGAAAGAACATAAAGCTCTGTGGGAAGAATCTGGGAGGAGTTAGAGAAGGGCAAGAAACATGATCAAAATACATTGTATGAAAATTTAATTAAAGCAAAAATGATGAGCTCTCCATTTCTTGATGCAAATGTATCTGAGCCCTTCTTGTCTCTTGGAGTTATGAAGGGACTAGAGAAAAATGAAGACTTCTTTATGATTTCTTAGTTTTTGATACATTTTTCCATTATTCTTATGTGTTTTCTTCCTACCTCCTAGCCCTGTTTTCCCAGAACAGTCCTATTCTGGTGTCCAGGAAAAGAGAAACTTAAGCTTACCTCTTCACAATTGGAACTTTCCAGAAGGTCTGGGGGTGTCACTATAGGCACTGAGCAGTATCTGCTTGCCTCTCTGCTTCAGTCATCTCACTGCTTCTCTTGCCAAGCTTCTCTTTGGACATATGGATTCCTAGGAAGTGACCTCCACATGTCCTTTCTGTTGGGCCTGCATAGCAATTCTGATGGAGCAGTCCTTCGAGAGGCCTGCCTTTCTGGTACCTGGCTCATCTCAAGCTACACAGGTGGGTGTCCACAGCTTCCTCCCTGGGATCTAGTCACCCCTCTGGCACAGATATGCTCATGAAGAAATTTGATCTAAACAATATCCCATTGATGCCCTCTTCCAAGGTAACTCTAGAGTGTGTCAGGCTGACAGTAAAAACTAATCATTATATTATTACATCCAATCCAATACAGTTCAACAACTCTTTACTTACCACAGTGTTACTCCAGGCCCCCTTAAAAATAATAATTTATTATAATAGCTTAAGATAAATAGGTGGGTTCTGTGTAAAGACTACTCTGCTTTCTGAAAAGGACTTGAGATTGTGTGAATGTTGGACAGGGGTTTTGATAGTAAACCCCTGGGGATATAAAGGGATGACTTGGAAAAAAACCTGTTACTTAAAGTTTAGATTTTTAAAGCTTCTGGTGGCTCTATATCAGGTTTAGTACATCTCTGTCATAATATTTAGTAGGAAAAAAGTTAAATTTCTAAACCCATACTCTAATACTGTGTGGGTATCAGTTAGTCAACCTTTTCTCGACAGCCTTCATCCTGAAGGTCCATCTGCAACAGCTTGAATAGAGAGGCACTCAGTCCTCAGTGGTAAGTAGAACTGAGGACATAAACTCATAGACCTTGATATATTCAGTGGAAACCTTGGTGGACTTTGGATTAAAGTGGAATTTTTTTTCACTTTGGGTGTTTAAGCTATAACATGTCTTGAATGAGATCAAAGGAAATATTTCTGATTCTGTTCTTGTTCAGAAGACAGAATGTCTTCAGTTGATTTTATATTCCAAATGCCTGAGAAGATAGTGAGGTTGAGAATTCTTTTTTATTGGATATTTTATGTATTTGCATTTCAAATGCTATCCCCTTTCTTGGTTCCAATCGATCCATTCTTATCTCCTTGTACAAAGCTCAAGTCCAAGTGGATCAAGGACTTACACATAAAACCAGATACACTGAAACTAATAGAGGAGGTCTATAATTCTTAACAAAACTATTAAATTCAGGCACTGGAAGTTAAGTTTTAACTATACATTATCAATTTAAAATCTAAGTCATTGAGGCATGTGGAGGACATACTCAGAGCACGTCCACAGCCTTTATGATGAGCAAGAATGTGGTAGAGAGGTGGGAGAGAATGGGAATTGAAATGGTTTGTGGACTATACAGAGCAGAGGAACTGGGAACATGAGAGTGATGAAGAACAGCTCTGCCCCTTACCTGAGCATTATGGAAGAGCTGACCCTGAGGGCATGGGCATGAGAAAGCTGGACCTACCCCTTGTTGGGGCAAAGCAGAAGAGCTGGTGAGCTGAGCAACTCAGCTACCACTGAGTCCCAGATCCCGGGCTTTGAGTTGGTCCTCCCTAGCATCTTCCCCATCTATAAACTGGTCCTGCAGATCCAAAGCTGCAAGACCTCCATGACAGAAGACAATAACAGGAGATCTGAGAGGAGTCCCTGAGAAAATCCAGTATTGATAGTATAGCAGAAGCCCGATGTCTCAAGCTAGACCGATGACTCATTGCAATAAACATTTGCAAGTAGAGTTTTGTTTGGGCAAAAAGGTATTCTGTGTGATACACTGTCACACTGCAGCTTCCATGGTGAGATGGTTTTATTTTTAGATTTTACTTTATTTTGGGGAAGGTTGAAAAGTCAGAGGGCAGATATGGATGGTCAACAGGAAGATGAGTAGGATTGGAGCATATGATGTGAAATTCACAAAGAATAAATGAAAAGTTTATAAAAATCTTTCATCACTAGGAGTGGAATTTCTGAACCCCAAGATTTCTTCACTGATTGTGAGCCCCCTATACATTTTGTTCACAGTAGCTATGATCTGAATAGTTCCTCAGACATTGAAGTGCTTAACAACTTTCCTCTTTGGAGGAAGAGCTATGCTGTGAATCTGTGTTGTAATGTAGCATTGTTTTGTTTTTCTCACATTCCTCCCTAGTGAGAAACAGCCACTCAGTCAGATTTACATCAGCACTTCCTATGGTAGCTGTGGGAAACCCATCACAAGCCAAAAATGATGCTGTCTGTTACATTTGTTTGGCTTACAGTAAGTGAAAAGGATATGTTTTGACTTCCCTTGTCCATACTCTCCTCTGTTTGAAAATATTTTGAGCCACTAATGAAACACTGGCATTTGATCAGCCACAGAAGCTCATTAAAGAAAAGAGTGGCGTGTATGTTGTGTGAGTTTCTGAGTATTGCAATGGCATGGCACCCAAGCCAGGCTCATAAAACAACACATTCATCCATTTCCCAGAAATCAAAGTCAGAAATCCATATGCCAAGACACTATTACACTCCATTTGAGCCCACTTTCATCATCTCCCATCTGTGGTTTGTGGTGTTGTACCATATATCTACACAATATGCTTCCTTAATATGGGAATGTCCTCTGTCTAATGTCCTCCTTTTTACAAAGACCCCAATGATATTGAATTAGGTCAACCCTAAGAACTCATTTTTAATTTGGTCACCATAAGATCATGTTTTCTTATAAAGTTATATTTCAAGTACTGCATATCAGAACATTAGCCTATATTTTGGGACACATAATTAAATTCCTGTAAGCAGTGCTTTACGCTTATATTTCAGAATAACATCAATGTTCATTGTATTTTTCCCAGATTTATGAGGTATACCCTCTGGCTTATGGGATATACACTTCATGAAGGCAGGCTGCAAGGCATGAATGGCTGACCTCAGGGTGATGACACTAGAGCTGATTGGCCATTCTGCTCCCTTACCTTCCTGGCAGGGATCCCTGGCAGAGGTCTAATCACTCTCCTTAGGCCTCATTATTCTTTTTGAGTTTACCTGAGTCTGTTAAATAATGGTGGTCTGTTAAATAAGTGAGAATATTTGAGTTGGTAAATGTTTGAGAATAACTACATGCAGGTCCTTTCATGTGCCAACTTGAAAGGAAATAGTTTTGGTTGGGCCAGAAAATATTCCGTGTAGAGTTTTTAGTGTCAATACTCCTTTCCTGTTTTATGTCATTGATACTTTGACTGTGCTCTAAAACTGCATGAGCTTCATACCTGCAGATGATAGCCATATTTCTTTGCATAAAATAGTACTGTTCAATATTTGGTAATTGAGAAGTAGGACCACAGGATTGAAAACCATAATCTTATCTACTTTTCCCTTTGGGGAGAAGCTAAAGCACAAGTTATTGTCTTTCTGCATAAACACACACAGCACTTATTGTCTGACATGGTCTTTTAATAGCTACGTCAGCTTTTTGTATTGTCTATATTTTATTTCAAAATAATGATGCAATAAGACAAGCAATAAGCACCAAAGCTGTTCTAGTCAAATGTAAGATACCTTGTCCCTGGTTCCCCCTATTTCAAATTCCTTCACAGGAGTTCATGTCTTGAAATCATGGATCACTTCCATCCTCACCATGGCTGAGCTGTCATTACCTGCATATGAGCATCTTGTTCTTTAAAATGAATTTCACTCAAGTTATGGGCATTCACAATACTCCACATAATTTAATTATCACTTTAAGTCTCTCTAGCATAAATAATTATAACTGAAAGATGGAACAAAAAGGGTTTTGTTCCTAGACACAGAAAGACACAGAGACAGAGAACAGTGGCATGATGTTAGCAATGGTGGATCAGGTATTAGTGAATGCGGTGATAGCCATGATGTCAGTTTGTCTTGCAAAGCACATCCCAAATGTTTCATAGGACCCTAGGAAGAATGATAGACATAGTGGCTGAAGTTCTGCATCACTTTGTATAAAATTATGGAGGAAAAGACTGTCAATCACATGCCAAGAAAAGTCACTGAAGCAATGAATCATTGCCAATCAATTACAAAGAAAGAAAAAACCACAAGGTGAGAACTTGTGTGCGTGTTTGGGGGCGGAGGGGCAGAAGGCTTGGAAGTTCCTTGGTATTGTGTGACCGAACAACAGGTACAGGAGTTTCAGCTTTCGTGATTGGGAAAAAAATTACCTTAGGCCAGAGATGACCACACTTAGGAAGCAGAGGCAGGTGGGTTTGTGAGTTCAAGAGTAGCCTGGTCTACTGAGTGAGTTCTAGGACACAAAGAGACAAAGAGGCACACCAAGAGACCCTGTCTCGAAAAAAAAAAAATAAATAAACAAGCAAAAAAAAAAAAAAACCTATGGTGTTATCTTGTAGCCGATGGCATCATTGATCCAACACGTTGTGTTATTTCATTGCCATCTATTTTTGCTTGGCTGTGTCACTTTTGCTAATTAAATAGAAACAGCCCTTGTTGTTGTAGCTGGGAGGGATGGAAGCTGTCATCATATGGGAGTGTGAGAAGATTCATCTTTTCACTTGGTTTCAGGGAGAATAAGGTTTAGGTGCAGGAATGGAATGGAGAAGGTGGGTATTCTGAGAGGAATGGAGGCACAGAAATCGAACAATTAGGAATGTCCCACTCGCCCACAGAGAACAGTACAGAGGTTTGTCTGGGCCAGCCTTCCTTCTGCTCAGACCCCATTTCTCTTAGTCTTATGCATAGATGCATTTTTGCATTATTTTAAAACAGAGAATCCCATGGCATTCTACAACAGCTACTTCTTGATATATTATTGTACTGTGGCAATCACTCATGTTCTAATGAACTTTCCTTGGTCACACTCTTTTGTGTTTGTATTCCACAATTTCTTGTGTATAGTGAGAGAAGACTTCTTGAAAGATGAGACCTTTCAGAGGTGGGGCTAATAAAAGGTCATTAGGCCACTTCACTCAAAAGGAGTTAAACAGTTCTATAGGACTCTGTGCTAATTTTTCGGAATGTAGGTTGTGGTTCTATGGATTCCGGTCCTACCCTATTGTTCTTTTTAGTTTCTTCCATGGTATATCCATACTAATGCTGGATTCCCATTCTCCAAAATGTTGAATTAAATAAAGCTTCTCTTACAAATTCTCTACCCTGAAGTATTCTGTTACAGGAATGAGAAACTTAGAAAGGCACCCATTATTTATTAACAATAACTTTTTCGCTAGTAACATTTCCAGTTCCTAAAGTAACTATAGAACTTGTATTCAAATTGCTCTTGACAAAATGACTCTTAATTTTTTATGTCTTGTTATGAAACTCATCAAAAATGTTAATAGTAATCATTTATTTATGCATAAAATGAGGTTGAAATAATACTTATTCTATGTATAATATGTACATCAATTATCTATACAAAATATTCCAGGATCTGAAGAAATTACATGAATTACACATGAGTATCAATTCATTGGTATAAATTATATTTTCCTTATAAGAAAACCCAGGCCCAAAATATTATAGACCAAGATAAGGCTCCCAACTCTGTCACATGCTATGAATTCAGCTTAAACATTTTATGTGTTAATACGTAAATCCATAGATAATTAAAAAGGCCTAAATGATCAGATGGAGGATCATTTAGAAGCAACAATGTGTAGAGTAGTATTACACTTCCTGAGATCCTCTTTTCTGTATGCAATAAAATGTGCTAGGCTTTTTTTTTTTTTAATGAGTATTCAGTGTACAGGCAACTCAGAAAGATCAATATCTTTTTTTATAAACAAGGAACTGGGACACCAAGTCTTAAATACTTGACCCTGGTTTACAAAATAAGGCACAGCAATCAAGAATCAGACCCATGTTCTCTGTCTCCAAACCCTTATGCTCTGTACCCCAGATTTCAGCTTCTCAAGTCACATTAGGAAAGTCCAGAGGAGCCTTTGGGAGGGCTCAGCAGAGAATTTCAAGAGAGAAAATCCTATGTCCAGACTTTAGGTTAGAGCTTCATTCACCCCAAGATTTCTTTTTTCTCCTTTTTTTTTTCAAGTGCATGAACTAATGGGTTTTGCTAGGATATGTCCAAATATATTCTATTTTACCTTTTTTTTTTCATATTTACAACCTCAGCCTACCATCCATTCTCTACTCATTACTTATCTCATATACCCTCCAAAATGCTCTTTGTCTGACCACACACACACACACACACACACACACACACACACACGCACGCACACACACAGACCATACATACATACATACATACATACATACATACATACATACATGCAGGCATATACCTAGCCCACATTCCCTTGCCCACACTCTAATCCCTCTGCCCTCAAATATCCCACCCATTCAACATACTAGGTAGATTCACTTTTCTTCTTCTAAGCCTCAGCTCATGATGTCTTTACTATCTGGAATATCCTGATTCAAAATACTACCTTTTTCTATCTCAGTATAATTTCTATGTTCAATTACTCCAGCAATAATTCCCGCATTCTTAGCCTAAGTCCTCATTCAGCACCCCAAAACTGGAATAGACTTCTGTATTGGCTCATTTTGTGTGTCAACTTGACACAATCTAGTGTCATCAGAGAGGCAGAAACCTCCATTGAGGAAATGTCTCCATAAGATTCAGCTGTAAGGCATCTTCTCAATTAATGATCAATGGGAGAGGTTCCAGCCCATTGTAAGTGGTGACATTCCTGGGCTGGTGTTCCTGTTTTCTATAAGAAAGCAAGCTAACCAAGCCCTGAGAAGCAAGCCAGTAAGCAGCACTGAATCCAGTAAGCAGCACTGAATTCAATCCTACCTTCAGGTTCCATCCCTGCTTGAGTTCCTACCCTGACTTTCTCCAGTGATGGACTATGTATGATCTATGAAAGTGTAAGCCAAATAAACTCTTTCCTCCCCAACTTTCTTTTTGGTCATGGTGTTTTCATTGCAGCAATAGAAACCCTAAGACAGCATCTGTATATGCTGGCATTTCCACTAAGTCTCTGGCTGTTGTTATGTATCCTCCCTTCACTGTATCCTTGGGCCAAAGTTAGATTACTAGCTTCAGGGCTGACAAAAACCCTTGGCAAGCAAGCAGTGATTAGGGAATTGAAGACACTGGTATTCAACAAGGAACAAAGCTGGAAAATAGTGATCCTAGTCATGAAATCTGATCATTTCTATCTAGAGTTTTATCAGGGATCAGAAACTACTATCACTTATTGTTAGATTTCCGCCATCTTGCTTGGCCAAGAGATCTATAGTGGAGGCTTCAAATGAAGAAAGACAGAAAGGCATATGTTTGTAGTGCTTGCTGTTCTAGTAAGTAATAGAGGTATAGATAGATATCTGCTTTCTGTCCTGTGGGCTATAACCTGGGTCAGATGAGAGACTTACTCAACTAAACATGATCGATACATACCACTGTGGGATATCAAAGAAATTCTGTGTGTCTTATGGGGAAAGACATTTTGAAATTGTGTTGAAAATGACCAAAGGAGATGAGGAAATGTAAAGGCATCCAATGCCATAGAGCAGAAGCTCTAAAATTTGGAGAATAAAGTTCATGACAACTTGCATGTCAGCCTGCCATTCACTGCTTGGCAGAGCATGAAAGCCTTTTTTTACAAGGACTTTTACAAGTGGATTGATGTTTGACTAACTCTGACTCTGGCCTGTGCTGCCAATTTTCCTGCCTACTCATTGTGGGGGCTGTGAAGTGCTTCAAACAGAGACTAAAGGGGTAGAATTGATGAGATTATTATAATAAATTGAGAACACACTAGAAAAATCCTTACTTGAATACATCTTTCATGTTAGAAGAAATAGTTGTTAGTCAGGGAAAGAATGAAAGCTCTGAACAAAAGTGTGTAAGAAGTCTAGGTTTGATCGTGAGCTTATCCTTTGTCTATACATGGAATCTTGAGTAAGTTATTCAGCCGTCCACTTGTCTGTTTCTTCATTTGTGTAAAGTGAAGAGATATTGATTTCACAAGGCCGTTATGAAAAAACAAGCAAACTGACAGGGGAGAAGTATGAAAGACTCCATCCAGAGTCTTTTCAGCAGAGTGCTTCTCAACCTTCCTAACATAGTTGACCCCTGTTATGTTATACGTATGTCCAGGCCCTGACCAGGTACCTTGCTGAGGAATCATGCCGTGTGACAAACCTAGTAAAACGATTTATTGTGAAAGGAATGGAAGCCTGGACCTGGGGAGGAGTAGAAACTGAGAAAGTACAGGAGGTCAAGAGCAGAAAAAGAGAGGAAGAAAGGCTAGCGCCAAGAACATGTGTGTGTGTGTGTGTGTGTGTGTGTGTGTGTGTGTGTGTGTGTGTGTGTGTGTGTGTGTCAGAGAGAGAGAGACAGAGACAGAGACATAGAGAGACAGAGACAGAGACAGAGAGTGAGATGATGGACTGGGGTATGGAGCAGTCCTCTTATACGCCTGGTTTGCACCTGGCAGGCAATCTTGCAAGTGGTTGTGAGTCCACTGTTGGGTGGAGCCTAGCAGAATTATATGGAAGCCAACAACTCTTTAGTACAGTTCCTCATCTTGTGGTGATCCAAACTACAAAATTATTTTAGCTGTTACTACATAACTATAATTTTGTTATTGCTAATGAATTGTAATGTAAATATCTGTGCTTTTTGATGGTCTCAGGCAACCTATGTGAAAGGGTTGTTTGAAAACCAGATTGATAACTCCTGGTTTGGCAGATATGAAGTACCTGCTTTAATAGTTTGAATTAAAAGGTATGGTTTCTGATTAATGTTAACAATAGTAGCTAGCTAGCTACAGTAGGTAACTCTTAAACCAGGATTTCAAGGTTTAATAGAATCTGCCATTCAGTTTCCCAAATGTTGGTTTCTCAGTGGCATGTCAGTTCTGAGGAATTAATATCTCTATAGTAAAAACAGGAAATTTGTGTTTTTACAAAGGTCACAAATTATTACTGTGGTCATCCACTTTGAGCTAATGCTCTGAAATTCATAGGGAGTGTTTTTTTTCTCCCTGCCCTGATGTATTAATCATAGTTTGAAACCACAAAGTAGAACAGAAGGTATTTACCCCATAGGTAAATTCTGCTCATAGCTGTGGTGTGAAGAATAGTGCTGTGTAAGATAGTTTTTCTTTTTATCTTTCATTCATCAGTGATCTTCTCTCGCATCTCAATAAACCTTTGATACTGATGAATTGTCAGAACAGTGTCTTCATGACTGAATGAAGTGAGGACGTGGCTGCTCCAAGGTACATTTTAGAAGGATTTTGCTCTACATGTGAAGGAAAGAACAATCAGAGGCACGTGGAAGTGTTCAGACTGAATGGGGCCATAAAAGGAGGGAGAAGAGAACTGAGAGGGGAAAGAGTGTCCACAGGAAGGCTCAAAAGCCAGGATACCCACTGGGGATCAAGAGAGGGAGCTGAGTGGTCAAAGAGAATCAAGAGAGTGCATGTCCAAAAGGCCAGGCTTTTATAGAATCCCGAAGGGATTGGGAGGGAGGAAGCCTCTGGGCTACAGTGGTTTAGGGTAGGGGCCAGGGTGAGAAGAGCCACCAGTACTGAGTGAGCTTAGAGGCCAGCCAGTGCTTTGGTAGGTAGGCTAATAGGCTCAACAGTTAGCCTTTTGTCCTGAGGTTTTGGGGAGTTGACAATAATGAAAGTGGTCTGTGAATTGGATTCCTCACTGAGCTGCTTTCTGATTGGCAAACACTGTTTTAATCTTTCTTTTTTTTTTTTCTTAACTTGAATCAGAATAACAAAAGGGGCTTTTATTACCTCTTGTTAATGAGTGCCAAACAACTTGATTTGCCCTGAGTCACAGTACAGTAACTATCAGCTCTTAGATTTGAAAACAGGTAGGCTGATTCTTAAGGTTGTTTAATCTTAATAATTTAAAGGCAGACTATTCTTTCAAATGTTTCTTATTCATACATTATATGTACAGCAATAAACACACACACACACACACACACACACACAATTTCTTCAAGTTTTTTGAGAGACCGTCCAACACATAGCAACAGCGATGTTAATAGTTTAAGGTTGTCTGAGGACCTAACACCCATGTACCTATAAGAAGAAACCTAAACATGAGGTTACATTGCTCCATAGTTAAGTTTATGCTGTTAGGATGTCGTTTCCTGAGTTCAGCAATCTCAGGAATGAATTCCACCTTGCTGGCTGGATCAAAAATCTTCCCAGGTCCTGGAACCTAACTCAAATCCTGCTTCTTCAGATGTTTGATGTTTGTCTGGTAGCCAGTAAAAGATATAAGAGGGAAGATGCTGTTGTCCTGTTATCTAAACCAAGGCACACAAGTCATGAATGTGCTGTCTGTCTTGATTTATTGACTGTGTGCTGTTTGCCCACTCCTTTGTTCTTTTATCTCTCTAAATTCCAGGTCAAAATCCAGGAGGGGACCAGACTGCAAAAGCATAAGCACCCTGAAGCCAAGTGACTATGTTCTTCTCTGTCCCTAACTCCTCTGGTTCCTCTGATTCTTCCTGTTCCCCCCCCCCTCCTCCACATAACTCCCTGAGAGCTCCACCTGATAGCTAATGTTTGGCAGTGTCAACATTTAAGTGACGTCTTTGGAATGTCTGACCTTAACTGAAGCCTAATAACATATCAGGCTTCAGATATCCACTAGAAATAATTATCACACTCACCTGCTAGGCTTCTCCGGATTGACAGGTGTTAAGAGAAAACCTCAGCGGCTAAGGATGAGTGCTGTTCACAAGTGAAGTAAAACTGTGAGGCTGACTAGAGTTCTCTAAGTATGAACCTGTCACCTGTCACCCCAATCAACATGGTCAGGGAAAAATAAGTAAAGGCATTCCTCTGCCTTTGCTATCCTTTATTCCCTACAGGCCGTCTTATTTTCATTACTGCATTGCAATGGGTTATATTTACTTCTGTCAATGTCTGTTTACATTGCTAGCTGATGCCTGCTTTAAAATTCACTGATGATGATGCCTGGGGACAAAGGTTTGTCGCTAACACACACTGGGAGGTTAGCAGAGGATCATATGGTTAACATTGACAACCTGACAAGATCAAGAGTCACCTAGGAGACAAACCTCTGGATTTGCCTGTGAGGAACTTTCTATACTGGGACATTTGAGGTAGGAGCCTGACCCTAAATGTGCCATCCTGTGAGACTGAATAAAAAGGAGAGCAGACTTCACTCTCACTCTTCTTCCTCACTCTCACTCTTCCTTCCACTTTTCCTCTCTCTTCTCTCTCTCTCTCTCTCTCTCTCTCTCTCTCTCTCTCTCTCTCTCTCTCTCTCTCTCTCTTCTCCTGGCTTGACACGGTAAAAAAAAAAAAAAAAAAGGAGAGCAGAGGCCGGTGCTCAGGTTTCATCTCTGCTTCCTGTCTAGGAAGCAGTGTGACTTCTGTGTAATAGGCTGTATCCTCAAATGTGATTCAAATACATGGACAAGAAAAGTAATCAACACCGGACTCAAAATTATACTGTAAACCCCGCAGGCAACAGAGGAGATCTCTAGGGCAAAGATCCCTGTTCTGTGGGTTCACATTCCATTCAGCATTCCTCAGCTGAGTTTGTTCAGCAGAAACTGAGCTTATGTGATTATATGGAAGATAAACATGCTTTAAAGGGAGCACAGACTCACACATATAAAGGTGAATCATTTGTTAAAAAGAGATTTATTGTACAAACATAAAACAGAATAGACAAAAGTCCTAGTTCCCAAGCAGCTTGCTCTAACAATGCGATGAAGAATCCAGTAGGACAATTCCTTGTATTAAAGAATGTATTAAAATTTTATTTCTGGGCATCTCTTGCAGAGGAATAGACATGTATGTATATACACATTATTATCATTGAATGATTTTTTTATAGTGAAAAACGGGAAACAATCTAAGCATACATTGATGAGGTTTAGGGTACAGTGGCTGAGTTTTACAAGCCAAGCCAGAGTTGGCAACAGTATGATTTTATAACTGAAAATAAAGATTGCATGTTGAGTTCTCATTTGATCTGATGGTAGGAAACAAACACTAGTCCAGGACTGTCTGTTTTGTTCCCCTGGGACATCTTTTAAAATCCCAACTGCTAAAGGATTCCCAGGCTTAGGTCTTCATGGCTTCTGGATGTGTGACCCTCTGGTGTCTATGGAGAGGTATGATACTACCTTCCCAACATGGACACTGAGTACACTGGCTTCCTGGAGTCAGTATAGGTCAGCTAAGTCTTTATTGATTTCCAGATTCATATAAGTGGTGAGAGATGAAGGGTAGGTTTTTTTTTGTTTTGTTTTGTTTGTTTGTTTGTTTGTTTTTTTGTTTTTTTCCATTTAAAGCTGGTGAAGTCCTCATGTCATTCCTGTGTTGTGGTAGGGCCTCCTTTTGTAACTTGGAGGCGTCTGATCAAAGTTCTCTTTTCTTAGAGATAGACCCACATGGACTCCTGACTTCTGGCGGCATTATCTAGTTTTCTGTACTGGGAGTGGTTGGGTTGGAGACAGACATTTATCCTACAGATCTTGAGATAGTCTTGGGGAAACTTTGATCTTTTCTTGACAGCCTTCTGTTTCTTTCGGTTCTTTGACTATTTTCATTCCAAGCTATTCTTTCATCACTGTTGGTTGTATTTTTGTTTTGTTTTGTTTTGTGGTGTGTGTGTGTGTGTGTGTGTGTGTGTGTGTGTGTGTGTGTGTGTGTGTTAACCTGCAGAAATTATCATTTTGGTTTTAAAAAATAAATTAAGATATACCTTTTTTTTGGGGGGGGGAAGTTTTGTTTTAAGGCCTTCATGAATATGGCTTTTTTTTTCCTGACATGATTTTTCTAAAATCTACTTTGAAACTTAAAAGTTGTGACACAACAGATTCTTTGAGAAATTTAAGGCCTTTGCTGAGGAGGTAAGTGCTCCTAACCAAAGGAAGCAAAGGTAGAGAATGTGTCTTTATTACCTTGCACTTATTACCACTAAAATAGAACAAAACAAAACGTAGTGAATTCACATTAGGAACTTGTACATGTCATGTGAAATAAATGTTTATATGAGCCTTGGAAAAATTGTTAGATGAGAAAATCAAATTACAACAAATAAATATGGTGTGATTCTATTTAAGCAAAATTTACTAAGAAAAAGTAAACTTTTATGTGTATACATATATGTATTCTATGTGTGTATACAAATTCATAAACTCTAGCTATCACTTTAAAACATAAAGATATTACTTTTAAAAAATCACAGGAAAAACCTTGGGGAATATATCTGTGTCTTTTGAAGTCTTTGTAGGTGAGTAAATGCAAAATTTTTAATTGTATCTTTTAAAAATTATAATAATTTTACAAACAAAATATTTTAAGAGAATTAAGCCATGGTTCTGACATTGACAATTACAGTTTTACTATCATACAATGAAATATAATGTATGGAGTAGTTAAAAGTTCAAAGCCATTTTTGAAGATTTATTATTTTTATACATGTAAGTCATCTTCATGCTTCCTCAAATAGGCTGTCAACAGTGTCAGGACTGTTCTGACGGGAAACTCAGTTTTATTCTCTACTTTCTTTCTCTTTTCTTTTCTGTTCTCTTTCTTTTTGTGTCTGTATATTATGTCTAGCTATATCTTGATGCAAGTGAAGTAAGCTTCTACTTACTAAAAAAGTTTATACAATCATCTTTGAACCCAGGATACCTAGGAAAGGCTGACTTCATTCCTGAGTTACCTTGCCCAGGAGAAGAGAAAGGCTTGGGGTTGTAGCTCTGATCAGGCAATGACAGTGGAATGCTCTTTGGAAATTCTGGAAAAGGAAACCCTGCAATGTGACTCAGAACTAACAACTTAAAGGATCAACCTGGGTTTGGCCACTCACAAGAGGTAGGCCTCAAAGTCAGCTTGGCCTACCTGCCTCTGCTCTTTCAGAAGTTTTGGTGAGATTGCAGCCATTAATCATTAATAGATTTGTCAGCTCTGTCAAGAAAAATGTTTCTTGTATCTTTCTGGAATTTCCCACCTTTGTAGGAGGTGAGAATAAAGATATGGACAAGAGCAGAAGTCTTAGCAGGAGAGTATACTGTGAATCTATTCATTACCTGCAGGGCCCTCACCAATCCAGGAAGGAATGACCTGAAGTGACAAATAAAGAAATGCTCTATTTTTCTCTGTGCTCAGAATTAAGTCAGCAGACTTTGTGATTCTTCCCATATTTCTGCCGGGGTTGACATCCTCTAGTCTGACTATAAGAAAATGAAATGTAAACTTTTTGTCTTCCTGCCTCTTTTCCTATACCTATCGTATTCACCAGTTCTTGGATCCATTTTTCCCATTTTTTTTTTTGCCTTTACCCACTAAAGTAAAGTATTATACATTTGTAGAATTTAATGAACCCAACTCAGTGTCCTGTAAAATGATGTTTCATGGTGATTGAAATTTACTACATATATGATCTGTCCTGTGGCAATTTTTCACAAAAGGTGTCTTGGGCCACACTTTAGCTAAAAACGGTATTGGAGTGTTTTACTTTAATTGGAAACAGAGAGTATGGTTGTTTCTCATTGCAAGAATTACATGTAAGGATTAGAAAAACATCAGGAAAATTATAAATAATGCAAAGAGGAAACTGAAAACCCCTCTATCTCCAGCATTTACTAGTAAGTTGTTAATTGCCTTAATTATACCTCACTCTTAAATTCGGTCTAAGGATCTGTTAATATACATCTTTAAATGAAATAAAGTAAGTGAAAATAATTCATATTTTAAAAGTCCATGAGTAGGTCCAGCCTTGGAAGTTTGGAAGTTATATTGACATCTTTCTTTCTTCTCTCTGTCTATTTTCCTTTAAGTTCCCCATTCTTCTCTCACCAACCACTTTGCCCACACTCTCCCAACAAGTTCACCTTCCTTTATTTTCTTATGCTTTGTATTAGTTTTGGTTTTGTGACCCACTGAGTTTACTCAGGGCTGCCCACATGGGCATGGGTGGAGCATAAGCACCTTACCAGTTGCTTTCTCACTGAAAACAGTGACTTCCCCTTCCTCAACATCTCTCAGCTGGCAATAGCTCCCTAGGGAGGAGCCCTCAAGGCCTTGCCCTCTATGACTGAATGCTGATGGATCCAGTCTATACAATCCTTGATGCTCTGGTATATAATTAAACAAAGGGGCTGGGTATTGACATCAAGTGGTGTACAGTTTTAAGGTCCTAACAAAGGTCTTACATCATTTTGTATATTATTAATTACAGACCAGAGTTTAGAATATTTTACATTACTATAACAGGACCATTATAGAAACAGAGGCTTAGTGGCTTTCCAACAAGAATAACTTATTGATTACCTCTAGTTTTGCAACAAATGAGTCCTTCAGCATGATCAACTACACATAATTAAATTATCTTTGGGGTTTTTTGTAAGTAGAAAAATCAGCAGAAATGTATTTGTGATAATCTATAATAATTTTGTGAGTCTAAAACCCTTAATAGAGAGCACTTATTGCTACTTCACTGACTTCCCAGCAAGGATGGTTGAGGTGGCAGCGGTGCCAGATTCACACTTGCAGCAATCCTTTCTGGTTCTGCCCAGAGTCTGAATAGACAGATCTGAATGAGCCTCAACTCATAAAACATGCAGGGGAGTTGTCATCTGTTCACTGCTTGTCTTTGCTTCTTTACTAAAGCTTTTCATGGGTCTTAGAGCACTGAGGAAATTAATATACCTGAGGGAAACTCTGGAGCTAGGGAACCAGATTCAGTCTAGCAAACTTGTATTTCACACCTAGTAATAATTTTATGAAAACCCAGCATATTGCTCTACTCTCAAAGAACTGTATATACTCCATGTTTTTTTTCCAACTCTATACACAGTAGCCAAGGTAGGGAGACTAATATGAAATATTAAGTGTATGTATGTACATATAGGAAAGGATTCCTGACATGTGAGACAATATCTATAAAACTGAGGACATCGCTCTATGTAATAAGCCAGAATAGAATGATGAATGGTGTATGGATTCTGTGCTATTTGGTCTGTAAATCAGGGACCTCACGGGAGCTGATAATAGTGACTCGAGGTCTCTGGAGAATGCCAGATTGGGAAATCACACAAGGGGTCCAAGGCTTCAGTCAAGTACGGAGAATAAACTCCAGGGACCAGCTGTATGATAACACACCTGTAATTAGCAATGCTGTGTTGTATATTTAAAACTTTACTGAAAGGGAAGATCTCACGTTCGATGCTGTTCTACAATACGAAAAAGTAATGGAGCTCTGGTAATGGCAGCAAGAATGCATGTGTAGTGAACAAGGACATAGCTTGTGAGAATGCCGAAGAAAGAAGGCTGGCTGGCATCCAGAGTTTGATGTAAAGTTTTCTATCTGTTATTCTAAAGCAGAAGGCTTAGTTGGTGAAGTTGTCATAGTCTCTCAATACATTAGGATGAGATATTCTCCTCAGATTCACACTTTCCTTCACTTCCCTAATGCTCTTAAAGCATTGTCCCCTCACCCTGGACATTGCTGCTATGATTGCTGCCAGACACTGCCTCACTTTATGCTGCTGAGCTGTCAAACAGAACAGTTCTAAAGAGAAACAGTAGTGGGGGTGGGGGGACTTCCCATTGTTAGCATTCCTTCTAGGCTCCTCCCACAGTTACCTGACTATTGCCAGGTATGCCTGACTCACTATAAAAGGGGCTGTTTGCACTCTCATCACTCTCTTACTTTCTCTTTCTTTTTGTGCCCATATCCATATTTCTTTTATTGCATATTTCTTTATTTACATTTTAAATATTATCCCCTTTCCCAGTGGTTTCCCCTCCAGAAACCCGATTCCCCATACTCCATCCCCCTGTTTCGATGAGGGTACTCATCCCACCCTGACACTCTCTCCCACCTCCCGACCCTGACAGTCCCCTACACTGGGGCATTGAGCCTTTCCCATCGATGCACGACAAGGCTATCCTCTACTACATATTCGGATGGAGCAATAGGTTCATCCCTGTGTACTCTTGGGATAGTGGTTTAGTCCCTGGGAGGTTTGGAGAGTCGTGTTGCTTGATATCGTTCTCCTTATGGGGTTGCAAACCTCTTTAGCTTCTTGAGTCCTTTCTCTAACTCCTCCATTGGGCACCCCATTCTCAGTTCAGTGGTTAGCCAGCAGAGCCTCTCAGGAAAAAGTTATATCAGGCTCTTGTCAGCATGCACTTCTTGGCATCCACAAATTGGGTTTGGTGACTGAATATGGGATGGATACCCCCGGTGGGGCTGTCTCTGCATGGCCTTTCCTTCAGTCTCTGCTCCACACTCAGTCTCCATATTTCCTATTGTGGGTATTTTTGTTCCCCCTTCCAGGAAGGTCTGAAGCATTCATACTTTGATATTCCTTCTTCTTGAGCTTCCTGTGATTTGTGAACTGTATCTTGGGTATTCTGAGCTTTGGGGCTAATATCCACTTATCAGTGAGTACATACCATGTGTGTTCTTTTATGATTGGGTTACCTCATTCTGGATGATATTTTCTAGTTCCATCCATTTGCCTAAGAATTTCATGAAGTCATTCTTTTTAATAGCTGAGTAGTAATCCATTATGTAAATGTACCACATTTTCTGAATCCATTCCTCTGTTGGGTTGTTTTCAGCTTCTGGCTATTATAAATAAGGCTACTATGAACATAGTAAAGCATGTATCCTTGTTATATGTTGGAGCATCTTTTGGGTATGTGCCCAGAAGTAGTATAGCTGGGTCCTCAGATAGTACTATGTCCGATTTTCTGAGGAACCTCCAGACTGATTTCCAGAGTGGTTGTACCAGCTTGCAATCCCACTAACAATGGAGGAGTGTTCCTCTTTTTCCACATCCTCTCCTGCATCTGCTGTCACCTGAGTTTTTGATCCTAGCCATTCTGACTGGTGTGAGGTGGAATCTCAGGGTTGTTTTGATTTTCATTTCCCTGATGACTAAGGATGTTGAACATTTCTTGAGTTCTTTGATAAAAACCTTTTCCCAATCTGTTGGTTGCTGTTTTGTTCTATTGGTAGTGTCCTTTGCCTTACAGAAGCTTTGCAACTTTATGAGGTCCCATTTGTCGATTCTTGGTCTTAGAGCATAAGCCGTTGGTGTTCTGTTCAGGAAATTTTCCCCTGTGCCCATGTGTTTGAGGCTCTTCCCCACTCTCTCATCTATTAGTTTCAGTGTAGCTGGATTTATGTGGAGGTCCAAGATCCACTTAGACTTGATCGTTGTACAAGACAATAAGAATGGACTCTTATCAAGCAAGTGAAATATCTATATGACAAGAACTTCAAGTCTTAAGAAAAAAGTTGAAGAAGATCTCAGAAGATGGAAAAATTTCCCATGCTCATGGATTGATACGATTAATATAGAAAAAATGGTCATCTTGACAAAAGCAATCTACAGATTCAATGCAGTCCTCATCAAATCCCAAGTCACTCTTTACAGAGTTGGGAAGAGCAATTTGCAGATTCATTTGGAATAACAAAAACCCAGGATAGTGAAAACTATCTTCAACAATAAAAGAACTTCTGGGGGAATCACATATCACTATTACTATATTACAGAGCAATAGTGATAAAAACTATTTGGTATTGGTACAAAAACAGGCAGGTAGATTAATGGAATAGAATTGAAGACTCAGAAATGAACTCACACACCTATGGTCACTTCATCTTTGACAAAGGAGCTGAAGTTATCCAGTGGAAAAAAGAGCATTTTCAATAAATGGTGCTGGTTCAACTGGGGGTCAGCATGTAGAAGAATGGAATGCTCTTACTTTCTTCTTCTCTTCTTCTCTTTGTCCTTTCCCCATTCTTCTCCCCCTGTCTCTCATCACCTGCTTCTATTCCTCTACTGTCTTTGTGTCTTTGCCTCTGTCTCTATTTTTGTCTCTTTCTCTATGTCTCTGTCTCTACTCCTTCAACTCCCCTCCCTGTGCCCTAAATTACTCTATTCCACAATATATCTGTCCCATGGCTGGTACCTCATGGGGTAGAGATGCCTCAGCTTGGGCCCACAGAAGCTCCTCCTTTTCCCTGTACCATACCATGCCTCTATCAAACACACCCTGGTTCTTTCTTGCTTTTTACCAAACAAAACATCCCTTTGGCAAAGAGAGTGATGGAAATTTTATTATGAGCAAGTACCAATTAAAATGTGGCATAATGTTTAAATTAAAATTACAGTAGCAAAGTGACTTTCATTTTAAAACCACATCATTTTAGACTCAGAGAAAACCAAAAATTTCTACTATTTTCCAGTCAAATATAAAATATTTATTACAATTCATTTACTTGGATTTCTTTTGTAATGCTGCCCACATGCTAGAAGCCTACTGTAGAATACAAAACAAGTTGACCCTTGGCTACTTTGTGGATTATCTAGCTAAGCTGCTAGAACAAATGCAATCAGATACCTGGAAAGAGTAGAAGAAATCTGTCAGATGACAAATCCAAATAAACAGGTCAGAATTAGTTGACTGCAGAAGATTTTCAGAAAGAAAAGGAATCTTGCAGTAAGAGGAACTGGTTTCCAGTTACCTCTGCTCAGTTACATATGTATGCTGTGGGTGAGTGAGATTCGGAAGGAAGAATGCTAACAGGTAAATATTTCGAGTTCCGAATTAATTTTACCCCATATAAGCACCAGATTCACTGTTTTATGTTTAAAGATATTGGCTATTTATTTTAAATCTTTATTATACATTTGAATTTATAAACATAAAACATAAGCATGCATATACAAACTTACATGTATCTACATGTAATTTGATATTTTCTAGGCAAACACTGAAAGTGTCTTCAATATATTCAATAATAAGAACACATTAAGCAGCTTAGGTGGGTATTTGTGAAAAATAACTGTTACGATTATTAACCTATGGTTATTGCTTAAAATAGCATAAAATCTTCAAGAGATCAAAGAGAAAAAATTAACTCTTCAGGGCATTTTTATAAGGCATTGTTGTTTCTCAGACACAGGAGTTTAGTCAAGATACGAACAGGCTTAGTTTGGCTGATTGAAGCATGTGCCATGGCCCTTGTAGTTCCTTGTTTACCTCCTATCTAGACTTTCAAAAGAGTTCCTTGATTTGATCAACATTGGCACAGTTTAAAAGGTCATGCTGATACAGCAGAGATTTCATTACTGCCTAAGCTTGCAGTTGTGAAATGTGATTCCATCCCACAGAGTTTCAGATGGACACATTTTCTACACATTTCATCTAACTTCAGCACATTTATAATTATTAAACATAATTACAATTATGTGGTTGTCCTGGGGTATGATTACAGCTTGTAAGATCATCAGTTTGGGTTTTTCTGCTGTGTTTTGTTTAATTTACATTTCGTGGCCATACACTTTCTTCTCTTGTAAGATTTATTCAACCCCCACTGCTGATATCCTCTAAGGCAGAAATAATTTTGAAGATTTTCATCCACTTACTTGCTTACTTCAAAAAACAAAATCCGGTTGTGTAAGATCTCACAATTTCTAAATTAGTGTGGTTGTGGTAAATAGTAATACCTGCATTCAGAAAGTTGAGGCAGGAGGATTGATAGTTGAAGGCCAGCTACCACTATATGAGGACCTGTCTCAAAAAGAAAGTTCAGTTTCTCTTTTCAGGAAACATTCAGTCCAAAGTTTGGCAGCTGAGAAGGAGGAGAGTAAGGAGGGAGTTGATTTGCTCTGGGTCCTGGGATCAAGGTTGTGGTAAAAAAAAAAAAATTACTGAAAAAAGGAAAGCAAAAAAGAAGAAAGAAAGTAGAATGAAATGAAAAATAGAATGTAATATTTATATTTTAAAATGGAAAAGGAAAGTTGGAGTTAATACACACACACATACAAACACACACACAGTTTTAAGCTCATGGATATTTTCTTAGATGCCAGGGATATAAAATATGTTGAAATCTCTGCCCTCTAAGTATGACTAAACTAGCTTAGTGTTGCTTCTTGAGGCAATGCCTATTTACTTGATGTTTCATAGGAGTATATCATTATAATCTCTATGCTTTTCATCTACTGTGGTCAATATTTAAATCAGCAAACTTAAGGGCTTGTTTTGGGACAAACGATCACAGTCACTGAACCTAAATTTCATGACTAAATTGTTCAAAAATGTAAAGCAGTAGAGATTTATAAGAAGTCTAGGCTTTTATCATTGACTCCTTTAAACAAACAAGATTACTCCAGCAGGACTTCAGACTTGTCATCTTTTATTAATAATCATTTGAGTATCTGTGTGTGCCCATTTATGTATTTGCAGGAATTAGATCTGAACATTGAGATCTAATAGATTGCCTTGGGTGTGGGCTGGATAATATATTCAGTCATGAGCAGACATATGTGTCCATTAGCTTCTGACAGTCTAGAGTTCATGGAAGATGGAGAGCCTTTTATTCTGTGATAGCACTCAGCAAACCATTAAAGAGACAGGCTTATTCTCATCTCACCAACTCTATCGAACCTCACAGAGTCCAAACTAAACTGATACTGAATGAATATTTTACATTAGAGAGAGATTTTTTTTTCTGAGCTCAGGTACTGAGCTCACATTTCTAAGGGCAGGACTTGAGCATCCTTCCCTAAGGTTAAGGCCTACTGTTATCTAGGTAAATGCCTCCCTTCTGTATAGTAGAACACATTTCTCTGTCTTTGATGTCTGCTAATAAATGCTACTATGAATATTTTAGTTATGAAGTTGTCAAAGAAAAGGCAAATAGTACCTTTATAAATACATTTTAGGAGTGCATAAACCTGAATTCAGTACACCACGCAGTTTAGATATTACTTATGAAAAATACAGACATGGCCATTTTATGCGCATCACATTGGTGTATAGTTCCCAGGGCTGGGAGATTGGCAAGTGTGCAAGGTACATGGGGTCGATGTGGTTTGGTTTATTTCTTGATTTTTAGATGTCACTGGGCATTACATTATTAACTTTTGTCATGGTTAAGTCTTCGGTTGCTTATTTTTTATGTTCTTTCATCTTGGAGGATTCTAGCTTTACAGTATATCGTTTGTTTTATAGGAATACTTAGCTTCTCCTATAGTACCAGATTTGTACCCAGATGAATTTAAAACTAATGAAGTATTGTGTAGCTTACATATTGAGACACATTGGTTGGACTGCCTGGCTTTCAACTATACTTGAGCCAAATGTAGCTTGAAATTTCTCATGAAATGCTCTAATTTTCAACTCATCCAAGACACTATATTTACTATCTTTGTCGGAGACACAACATACACCCAATAAAGAAGTTCTTCATTATCACCTCAGTTGGTGACTTACCAATCAGAAGCTATATAGATGTTATTGTTTTTGTTTTTGCTTTGCAACCACGCTAATACACTCCTTCCTAAGGTTCTTTTGCCTATGTTTCTGAATTTCCCACTCATAAATCTGAAAATAATTGAGTTGAGGAGAAACTTATGGGAGTCAGGCAGGTTGGAAATAGAAATGAGCTATGAGAGACCAGAAACCTCTGAAAAGACCAGGCTCTCACTGTTAAAATGAAAGAGAGTGGCAGGGTGAGACACAAAGAATCTAGTGATTAGGGTTTGGGTATAGAACCTTTGTCTCTTACTCAGTAGAATACGAGATGATTGAATTCTAGTAAGTTAGATACAATACAGGATAAAGGCTCTTCCTCCAATGTGGCAAAGCTAGCACAACCCCCAGAAGTTTTAATATTAATGTTAATAACATATTAATAACAAGAACAAAAATGGAACGAGTATTTACTGTTTCTCAATCCTCACATCAAATGTGTGATACATTAATACTCTTTTCTCCAATGAGGAAAAAGAGAGACAGAGAAATTTAAGAAATTCATTCAAAGGAGCACAAGTATGAAGTAGTGTGGAGAGTATTCCAAGTCAGTCTTGGGTTTAGATAATGATTAATCACTGTTTTTGGAGATCTGGACAGTGAAGGAATCTAGGATCCTGAAAATCAAACCAAGAACAAGCAACAAAGAAATCTCTCTCTCTCTCTCTCTCTCTCTCTCTCTCTCTCTCTCTCTCTCTCTCTCTCTCTCTCTCTCTTCCTCCTCCTCCTCCTCTCTCCTCTCTCTCTTTCTTACACACACACACCTATATGAATATAACAAAAATCAATAAAAACTGAGGTTATAAATTAGAAAGAGAGCAGGGAGAGGTACCTGGGAGGTCTTGGAGGGAGGAGAGGAGGGAGTAAATGATATGATTTATGATTATATTATAATATATAAAAAAGAAAAGAAGATATCAGCCCATACACATGATTTGGTATGTTCATTGTGATGTGTAATCTTCAGTGTTAGCCACATTATTTGGAATCATGACGTATATGCCAGTGAGAGTGTTTCTATAGAGGTTTACAGAAGAGTGAAGACACACCCTGAAAGTGGTTAACACAATACCACAGGCTAGAATTCCAGTACAAGCAAAAATAGAAAAAAATGTGAGCTGTGTCAGCTGAGCACCAGCATTCTCACCTCTGTACTCCTGAGCTGTTGCTTACGAAAGCAAGCAATACCACAATTCTGCTGTGAAAGACAAGGCTGTTTCAAATTGTGAGCACACAAACACTTCTTTTCTTTCCCTAAGTTGCTTTCTATTGGATATTTGGTAATGACATTATGCTATATTTATATATTAGTTTTTTTATATAAATGTATGAATCATAGTTTGGGACTTGAAGAGTGGTTGGTATTAAACCTATGGGTCCTAAATATGGCTTCCATGGCTTTCTGAAAATGTGTCTGATACTTATATACATGACATGGCATGATGACTGGATTCCAGGAGTTTGTGTTTGAGCTTGACTCTTGGGATGGTAGTGACAGAAAGAGACTTAAAGTGGGGTTACCAAAATCTCCAAACAGTGCAACCCTCATTTGCCAGTAGTAAGAAGGTCATTACAGAAGTAGAAGAGCTTTGTCTAGCAGTAAACAGAGGTTTACATGTATAGGTATGAGGCTGGTCAAGAATAAGAGAACAATCATATGTGGAGTGAAATATTCCTAAATACAGAAGTCTAAACAAGTCAGTCTTGCTGTGCAGCTGGTTAGCAAAG
This sequence comes from Rattus rattus, assembly GCF_011064425.1. Classification (NCBI taxonomy): domain Eukaryota; kingdom Metazoa; phylum Chordata; class Mammalia; order Rodentia; family Muridae; genus Rattus; species Rattus rattus. The sequence goes on along the minus strand of NC_046156.1, from coordinate 157,288,531 downwards.
AAAACAAGTAGAAGCCAGCTTAAGCAACCCATTTGTGTTCAGAGTTTATCAAGATAAAATATGAGTTTGAGAATTTTCCTGCAGGAATTACTTGAAAGACTTTACAACTTCAGTCTCAAAGCTCATTCAGGATATCGCCCCTTCTCAGCCCTCAAAACTGAGCAGAATTCCTAAGGAAATAAGTGGAAAGACAGTAAATATTATAAGACCATCTCAGACTGGAGTAGCTGCAAGAAAACCTAGTGACTTTGCTCATTTGCTGCCCTTTGGAAAATGGAGCTCAGTGGAAGTGTAATATCTAATGTCTCCTAATGATGTTCTCTGTGTCCTTTGTCAGATTTGAAGAAAACTTTATCACAACCATATTATGTCAGCAAAGAGAAAAACTGAACTTTTTATTATTCAAACACACTACCATTTTCTTTTATGCCACTTAATTGCATCTCAGACTAATCATTAATTACATTCTTAGTAATTAATTCCTTGTTATAATACACAACTACAGTTTTCCTTTGAACCTCGCAAGCCTGCCCAGGAGATGAAATGAAACCATTTTCAGTGCTGGTATAACATTCTCTTCTTCCTTTTTGGTCCCTTTCATTTTTGAGCCCTTCTAATGACTGATATGTACTTTATGGATATGTAGATATTTTCATAAAACACATATTTGTAAAAATTTTGAATGCATAATGTGGCATTTGTGTAACTTGTCTCTGGTTTTCGGGAAACACATCTGCAGTGTCTATGCTTGTAAATGCCATGGAATGGATTTTGAGAAAGTTTTTCAGACTTATACCCATAAATGGATGGTAGATCACAGCTCTTTGAGCAGTGAATTTTATAGGTGCTATCTTGTCACATTGGTCTTGATTGAGCCCAACTTTGCCTGTCATCTGTAATGTGAGTGTTCCCTTTACTCTCATATGCTTCAGAAAGTGGCACAATGAAAACTAACATTTGTTGATTGGCAGCTCTGAAGTTGTGGTTCACTGCTCAGCCTGCATTGGTGGTTACTGGTGAGTTTGAGATTCTCCTAATCTGTCCAATTCTTATTTTTCTGTGATTCCTACTCTAGTACATGCCCTTCATTTCCCTTTTCTTTTGATTTTCAAGGTCTTTTTTTATGATATGAACACCATTACAGTTCCAAATGTTATTTGTCCATCCACCAGAATGTAATTTGCTTGTCACTTAGATATTCACTGTAAAATATAAAATTCTGATTTTAATATGGCTAAATTTACATTGTAGCTGAAGATGACCTTCAAGTTCTGATACTCTTAACTCTGTGCTAAGATTGCAGGTGCGTACCACCATACTCAGACTACATGGCAATGGGTGTTGAAGCTGGGGTTTGCACTCTGTTAGCTGAGCCCTACCCTGAGCCTCTCTCTGTGACTCTGAAGTACATTTTCCTGTACTACTAGATTACAGCTATTTCCCTAGATATACTTTGAAACTTTGAATTCATATCTTTTTTTTATTTATTTATTTTTTATTTATTTATTTTTTATTTATTTATTTATTTATTTATTTATTTATTTATTTTATTAACTTGAATATTTCTTATATACATTTCGAGTGTTATTCCCTTTCCCGGTTTCCGGGCAAACATCCCCCTCCCCCCTCCCCTTGAATTCATATCTTTAATGCAATGTTTATCTTGTTTCGTAAAGTAAGAATGTAGGGTTTTTTGCTCCATATAATGAATTTTTTCCCAATGCAACCTATTAAATGTTGAAATGCTCACCCTGCTGGTTTTTATTTTTTTAATGTTTCTCTTAACATACATTAAATTGTACATGTGAATAAATTGAGTCTATATCTATGGCTAACAATCCATGGGTTCTATCAAACACTGAATGAAAATATATACAATAGCCTCTCTATTTAATGAAAGACATTTTTATTGTCTTTATTATTTTCTAACAAAACAAGACAGTATAAAAATATTTCCTAGGGCTGTATACTGCTTTAGTAATGTGTGAGTACTGTAGATATGACTTAAAAATATAACCAAGGACACATGGTTTCCATGTAAGTACTATTTTATTTAAGGGCTTAGCTGGTTCCATGTTCTGATATATCTCATTCTGCCATTTTCTCAATGGAGCATGAGGGATAATTCTCTCTCTCTCTCTCTCTCTCTCTCTCTCTCTCTCTCTCTCACACACACACACACACACACACACACACACACACACACACACTGTTTGAATAGTTTGGCCCTGTAGCTGGTGCACATTGAAATATTGTTATATTTCAGTAGAGAAATAATTTTAAAATACCATTGATCTTTTCATTAATTGTATGTACAAATGGTAATATAAAAATACTAGATTAACCTATACTACTAAATTTAATTTCCTATTTCTTTAAAAGTTTTGTGTCTATTGAAATTACTTTTTAATCTCCCAAAATTATTTTTTAGCTTATAAAAATTTTATACTATGGTAGACATTGTACTTTTACTGAATTGTACTACTGTAAAATTTATTTATAATATGTAAGTACCCACTTTTCCTTTCAAAGAATACAATATTAACCACCAATCAAATGGAACTTTTGTGAGTTTAGCTTTAACATTGCTAACTGTTATTATTGTTGTTTTTAGGTGCTTGAATAGCATAAGCTGCAATGGAAGTATGGAGGAGGAAGGGTCTAGACAGTGTTAATGGCTGTATATGAGTTCAAGGTCGCAGAGAGAAATATGAAATGGTTGGTCCATTAACTTGCCATCAAATTCCAAGAAGGGTTTCTACTTTAAGATACTTGCTGATCAGTCTTCATAGTTTCCAGTAGTATTTGCATGCCACTGTGATTCATTCTTGACAACAAACAAACAAACAAACAAACAAACAAATGGTCTTCTAGAGTCAGAGGAGAAACCATTCTTGTGAAGTGATCAGTGAACTGGGAACTTTTAAGACTAACCTGCTTAGAGAAAGTTTTTACAGATATGTTCTAGAAAGTTCTTCTTATGTTCAGTCTAGCTCCAGAGGAAGTTAAGTGCAATTGCATAGCTCAAGCAAGAGAAGAGGTTAACCCAGGGCAGATAGCCTTTCTACTAAAATATTTGTATTTCTATACAGAAGCACATTAAAGTTGGAGTGGGCAAATGAGAAGGTCACAAGGCTGCTACATATGAGCTAAGGTTCCCAACCTCTGAAATGGATGAAGATGGAAGAAATAGTTGGGGACAGTAGACTGCAAAGTAGAATGTTATAAATACAGAACGAACAATTGCTACAAGCCCCAGTTCTAGCTAAACAGGAATCCATGCCTCCTCTACTGGGGGAAGAGGGTGATATCACTCAGGCAAGGCCACAGGACAGAATGACAAATACCAAATGGTAGCTGACTGGGAAGTTCCAATCTACCTTCTCAGACTTTTCAGCCAAGGGCCGTTTCTTTCTTCCCCTATAAGGGTTGCTAATTAGAATCTGCCATCTCAGCTCAATTCTAAAGCAGCCTAAGGCTTTCATATGCCCTTCTTCCTAAATTTAGTCACTAGAAGAAGTCACTTAGAATTTCAGTACATTTCCTGTAAACAGCTACTGACTTCTCAAGAAACTGTTCCGTAAGACCTTGCTAAAGATATGCTCAGAAACATCTCTTTGTACTGATAGCCTGCCTTTTCTTAGAAATTTCTGACTGAAGTTAATTGCTTTCTGGGTGATTTCATCTTATAAATGGGAACCAACAGCCTTAAAAGACTGAGAAGATTTTACAGAATAGTCAGGATAATTAAGGAACCACTTTAAAGAGCATTTTCTCACTCGTTTTTGTTAAAGATGAAGTCATCTTTAGCTTCTTTACCTATTGGCTCTATAGTTCATGAAGGTGAGAGACAGTGAGTCATTTGTCACCAAGAAAGTTGAGCTATAAACATGTGCTGTGATTTTTCACACTTATTCTGAGTAGGTTTTCCTCTTGGAAACTTTCATATATGAAAATTTTTTTAACTGAAAGTTGATTTCTTTCCTAATAATGTCTATCATGAACTTCTTGTTCCTCTTAAGTGCTACAGAGAAGCACCCAATGTGGACATATCATGTTCAACAAAAATACATAATTTTATTATGCTAGAGTTTTTTAACTGTACTTTTTCTGGAGTATGACAAATACACACATTTGATACCTTGCCATATTTATATTTTTGAAGATTTACATTTTTGCAAATATTCTAGTTTTGTCAGAAAATATTTTAACTTGTTATTATATTTTGATTCACGTTATTGAAAAGGTTGAAAGAGAAGAATTAATGAATAAGGACTGGGGACATGGCTCATTGGTAAATTGTTTGTTGCATATGCATAGAGACCTGAATTTGGATCACCTGCACCAAGATAAAAAGCAAAGTCTGGTAGAGCATGCCTGTAGACTTCTATTCTCTACATGTACATGTACATATCTACATGTACCCGTGAGCACCTATGATTGCATAGATCACACAAACACACACACACACACACACACACACACACACACACTCACAGAAAGAGTTATGAACAGAATACATAATATAGTGATATAAATTTAGATAGTATAATGACCAATTTTGTTTGTCAACATGACTGCATCTAAAATCAACTAAACCCCATGCAGCTGTGAAGGATTTTCTGTTGATTAATTAGAGCAGGTCACCCACCATAAATTTAGAACACTGGTGACATTGCAGATAAAAGGACACACAAGAAAGATACTATGTTTTTTCTTTCATTCCTTCTGTGGTACTAGAACCAATTTCCTTGTGATTCTAACATAGCCTAAAGACTAGCAGATTTCCAAGAATTCTCCAGGATCAAGGGCTAGAGCTCTTGGAGACTGCCAAAATTTCAGACTGAACAACTACTAGAATCTCAGTCTTCCAAGCATGAGACAGGCATTTTTTGACTACCTAGATCATACCCTCAAACCAGATCTAATAAATCATTCCTATATATGCATTTTCACACATGCACACATTTTATTAGTTCTATTCTCTTAGAGAACCCTGACTAATACAGATTATGGCATTGTGAGTGGATCAGCTTAAGAGAGCAATATGTGTTGCAGGCTACAAAGCTTTAAGAGTAGAATACTATAAACCCTTTGACATTGGCTATGCAGTATTTGGGGTCCTGGCCTTGTTTTAGTCCATTGTGTCTTCACTATGCTCTCAATCTGGAAAGGCAATAGCAATATTTTGTGCCATTTCTTTACTGGAAGTGATTGGTTTATTTTGGTTTCACTGGGGATTATGGTTAAGAGATTGCTTTGAGTCTTTAAAGGAGACTTTGAACTATAAAATAAAATGTTGATATTGTAAAAGATTACAGGGATTTTTGAAGTTGGACTAAATGCATCTTACATTATGATGTGGTCACAACTATGGAGGAAAAGGAATGGAGTGTGGTGATTTGAATAAGAATGTCCCCCCAAAGCTCATGCATTTGAAAAGTTGGTTCCCAGTTGATGACTTGTTTAGGAAAACTTTAGAAAGTGTAGCTTTGTTGGAGGAAGCATGTCATTGGAGTTGGGTTTTGGTAATTTAAAGACTCCTTCAGATTCCAGTTGCTCTCTATTCTTTGTGCTTCATGTTCAAGATGGGAGCTCTCAGTTTCCTGCTCCTCCTACCACACCTGCCTCCCTTGCTTCTATGTTTCCCATCATGAAGGACTCTTAACCTTCTGGAACCATAAGCCAAAAACATTCTCCCTTTCATATGTTGTCTTTCTTATGGTGGTTTATCACAACAACAGAAAAGTAACTAATACAGAAGGATGAAAGGGCGAAGGAAGGAAGAAGGGAGAGAGAGACAGAGGGAGAAAGGGAAAAAGAAAGACAAGAAAAATAAGACAGCCAACCACTGCTTCCAACCTCTTGAATGGCTTTGGTTAAGAAGCATTGACTAAATTTGGTGAAGAAAGGAGGTAGGGAGGAGGGGCTGAGACGGAAGGAGGGAGGGGAAACTGAATGGGATGTAGTATATGAGAGAATGTAGTATATGAGAGAATTAAAAAAAAAAAAAAAGAACCACCTATGTACTGAAAAAACACTAGAAAAAAGTGTTGGGTAACCTACAGGACTTAGTAAGAGTTACAGTTCCTTTTGGTCATTATCAGAATCTCAATTCCTTGAGTTATCATTCTGTCTCTCTCTACAGTGGCTGGCTGTCCAAATCCATCAGCAAAGCTAAGGAAAATGTAATTAGGCTAGAGTTATCTCACTTTAAGCCTGGCTTGTCATAATATAGAAAAAAAGAAATGAAACTCCAACTTTTACTGAAAAGTTCCCCCAAACTTACTGTGATAATACTTGAACTGTGATAACATAAAAATAAGAATAGGACATGGGAAGTTTATAGAGTACATAGGGTGGGAAGAGGAGGAGTTAATATAGTATGGGGATTAGAATGCACAGGACTTTTACAGTGAAGGGGATATGACGTAGGGGGCTTATACAATGAAAAAGATAGGATGCAAAGGGCTATACAGTACTGGGAATGAGAGGCAGAGCAATTGATAAGTGAGAAGGGTAAAATATGGGAGGTTACACAGTAAGGAGAACAAAATGGGGAGAGCTTATAAAATCAAGGAATTAAAATAAGGTAGGCTTATATAGTAAGGGGCTAGAATGAAAGGTATTTTATATAGAGAGGGAGTGGGATACAGTGGTGTTATACAGTGATTGTAAGTTAAGATTGCTATCAACCCATATTAGACATTTTTCCTTCCACACAAATTCTTTTGGATTCTGTTAATCATTATTTCCTTCCAACCTCATTCCCAGCTCTCTCTTCAGCTGCCTCTTTTTATGTAGAACAACCAATTCCCTCACTCAAGGACATACCTGAGTGTGTGTGGGTGTGTAGGAGGATGTGGGTATGTCTGTGTGTGTAAAAGGGCTGAGAGTAGGAAGAAAATTATTTGTAATTTAATATGTTTAATTTTATCGTGTAGAGATTGAGCATTTTCTCCTTATTAGTAATGAAAGATAAAATCAGAAATACAAATTCCTCCTTCAATGTTGTTGGCTGCCCCTGTGGTTGTTTTCCATTTGGCCCAGTGGCTTATATCTCCTTGAAGAAGGAGGATGCAGAAAGGACAGGAAGGAAGCCAGAAACTGAAGTTCTGGAAAGGATATGCCTGCCTTTCTGTTACAGGGCAGCAGAGATCATGTGAGACTCAGAGCCTGAATATCTTCTTTCATTCCCTAGCAGGCTGCTTCCTGCTGGGCACATAGTTGGCCAAGTAACTAGTCAGGTGGTGGCCCAGTTTTCTTAGTAGGATGTGTGGAGTGTGTATCTCATTGTACCTTGGCTGCTGCTCTTCATGTGGCCCCGTAGGCTTTGATCTGACATGCAACTTCTCACCAAGCACTGTAGGACATTGCTCCACTAATTTCTTTGTCCACTAAATGGCCTCCCATGAGATAAAGGAGTGAATGAACATTTGAGCTACTTTGAAAAACAGAAGACAACCTGAATATAGACACTACCACAACTTCAAGAGCCATTAAAAAAAATTATGGCTCTCTCTCCTTGGGGAGAATTCTTTTGTGTGAAGGGCTATATTTGTCAGTCAGGCTGCTATAATAAATATAGGACAAATGGGAGTGAATCTTCACTGTGATGGTTGTTACAAGTCACAAACCACAAGGTCAGCAAAGTGAACGATGCTCTGGCTTCTAAATATGGCCTCCTTATTCTCCCAGAGATCTTTCCTCCTTTTCTTACAAGGAGATACCACTCATTGTGGATTAGGGTTCATTCATTTTCCTTTTCCTTTAATGGTGTCTTTAACTGGCACATCTCCCCAAACACTGTAGTCAGAGGTCTGGGAGTTTAAATCTTACAGAAATTTTGGAGGGACACAACTACCTGTAACATAGATGGCCACCTTTCTCTTTTTATATGTTAATTTTCATCCAAACTTTTTTTAAGCACTAATTTATTTTAATTTGCATAAGTTATTTTGTGAACAGTCATTGTGGCATTCAGATTTCTTTTGTCTTTTGTCTTTTTGGGTTTGGCTTTGAAGGTTTCCAACAAGGACAGTATTGTCTCCAACACATTTGTCCGTTGAGGTTTGTTCATTGTCTTTCTCTCAGTTCACAAAGGAGTAAACATTGCTTGTGACTCATTTTAGGTAATAATCAGTTTGTAAAAAGGGAGAGGAGATTTCCATTGCATGAGATCTGCCTTAAAGTAGTAATTCATGACTAGTAATTGGCCAAACCACTTTCTGGTGGCAGTCTGAATCCAGCACTTTTCTGTGCCTTTTCTAGATCAAAGACAAAGAAATAACTGTAATTTTGCTAGGCTTAACAAAAAAAAATTATTCAAGTGATAAGGGGCACATAATTTCTTAGGAAACAGAGCATGGCAAATACATTCTAATCTGCCAAGGCAGTAAATGTACAAGAGATTCCACATGCCTTTTTAATTTTCATTAATGATTTCTATAACTAATTTCCCATGTATTTCACTATCTGAGCTATAAAGGGATTCTTCTAAGAAGAAATAACTCAATTTTTTACCACCCTTTTATGCTTGTTTCAATAATCAAACTGTTGATGTTCCTCATAGGTACTTAGGGCTGAGCTGGGCTGAAACATGAGTATAAAATGAGTTACATCAAGAGCTGGGCCTGAAATCCTTCTGAACTGCCACATGCTTTATCACTGAATTCTCCATTGGAGATGCTCCATTTTAAAGGCCCTTTAACCTTCCCTACCTAAAATGATTTTTAAAATTGTGTCTGCCTGTTTGTAAACCATGTGTACTTGAGTAGATCAGAAAAGGGCATTGAACCTCCCAGTACTGGTGTTACAAATAGCTATAACCTATCAACGTGGGCATTGAAGTCAGTTCTTTTGTTAGAACAGTAATCAATGTTAATCACTGATCACAGGGAAAATCAGGACTAAGTTAGACCACAAGTCAATCAAAGACAAATAACTTATACTGAGAACTTTTTACAGAAAGCTTCCCTTTTGGTTAAATTTCTTAGATTTTGTGTTGGGTAAGTATCACTGTTCAAAGTTTGAAACTGTGGAAGCAGATATCAGTGAGTTACTAATAGTCCTAAAACTAACTTCCAGTCATTTTAGAAACAATCCAGGAAAGGAAGGAGAGTACACACACACAGACACACACACACACACACACACACACACACACACACACACACACACACACACACACAAAGAGACAGTTGCATTGGCTCAAGGCATCACCCCTGTCTCAGCCACTTAAGAATCTGAAAGTACAAGTGTGCAACATTTTTTCTTTTTTTGGATTTTTTTATTTACATTTCAAATGTTATCTCTTTTCCCCTCTAGAAGCCCACAAATTCCCCCTGCTTCTATAAGGGTGTTCTGACCCCCAATCCCTCTAACCTCCCTGCCCTGACATTCCCCTACACTGTGGCATCAAGCCTTGACAGAACCAATGGCCTCTCCTCCCATTGATGCCCGACAAGGCCATTCTTTGCTACATATGTGGATAGAGTCATAGGTCTATCCATGTGTACTCTTGTGAAGGTGGTTTAGTCCCTGGGAGATCTTGGGGATCTGGTTCATTGATATTGTTGTTCTTCTTATGGAGTTGCAAACCTTTTCAGCTCCTTCAGTCCTTTCTTTAACTCTTCCAATGGGGACCCATTCTCAGTTCAATGGTTGACTGCAAGCATCTGCTTCTGTATTTCTCAGGCTCTGGCAAAGCCTCTCAGGAGACAGCAATATCAGGCTCCTGTCAGCATGCACTTCTTGGCATCCACAATATTGTCTGGGCTTGGTGGCTGTTTATGGGATGCATCTCCACATGGGGATGGCCTTTCCTTCAGTCTGAGCTCCACACTTTGTCTCCATAGTACCTCCTGTGAGTGTTTTTGTTCCCCCTTCTAAGAAGGACTGAAGCATCCACACTTTGGTCTTCCTTCTTGAGCTTCATATGGTCTATGAATTGTATCTTGGGTATTCTGAGCTTTTGGGCTAATATCCAGTTATGGGCTCAGGGGAAAATTTCCTGAACAGAACACCAATGGCTTATGCTCTAAGATAAATGGGACTTCATAAAGTTGCAAAGCTTCTGTAAGGTAAAGGACACTGTCACTATGACAAACAGCAACCAAAAGATAGGGAAAAGATCTTTACCAATCCTACATCTGATAGAGGGCTAATATCCAATATATACAAAGAACTCAAGTAGTTAGACTGCAGAGAATCAAATAATCCTATTAAAAATGGACTACAGAGGGGGTTGGGGATTTAGCTCAGTGGTAGAGCGCTTGCCTAGGAAGTGCAAGGCCCTGGGTTCGGTCCCCAGCTCCAAAAAAAGAACCAAAAAAAAAAAATGGACTACAGAGCTAAACAAAGAATTCTAAACTGAGGAATATCAAAAGGCCGAGAAGCACCTAAAGAAATGTTCAACATCCTTAGTCATCAGGGAAATGCAAATCAAAACAACCCTAAGATTCCACCTCACACCAGTCAGAATGGCTAAGATCAAAAACTCAGGTGACACCAGATGCTGGCAAGGATTTGGAGAAATAGGAACACTCCTCTATTGTTGGTAGGATTGCAAGCTAATACAACCACTCTGGAAATCAGTCTGGAGATTCTTCAGAAAATTGGACATAGTACTACCTGAGGACCCAGCTATACAACTCTTGGGCATATACCCAAAAGATGCTCCAACATATAACAAGGATACATTGTTCACTATGTGCATAGCAGCCTTATTTATAATAGCCAGAAGCAAGAAACAACCCAGATGTCCTTCAACAGAGGAATGAATACAGAAAATGTGGTACATTTGCACAATGGAATACTACTCACCTATTAAAAACATGACTTCATGAAATTCTTAGGTCAATGGATGTAACTAGAAAATATCATCCTGAGTGAGGCAACCCAATCACAAAAGAACACACATGGTATTCACTCACTGATGCACAACCATTGATTTCACAATGACCTGAGGAATAGGGACCCAGAACTTTATCTACAGCTGGGATTTAAATGTGAATTTGAACCTGTTCAAATAATAGAGAACTTGGTTTATAGACGGTAAACTTTAAAAAAAATCCAGAACTTCCTCAAAGAATTTATCAAAAGTAAGAAATGATAGAGGAATAATATATCTAAAGGTCACAAGGAAGATTTGCATTTACAGCAAATGAGCCCCTGTAACCTAGGCCACACCAACATTCATTGATAAAGTGTATGGAGAGAGCTAGTTCAGAACATTTCCACAACAGAAGGTTTATGGGCATAGCTCATGGTGAATAGAACTGAAAAGAGAGCCATGGTCTTACCACCTGGTGAAATGGTTGAACTTATGAGGGTCCAAGCATGAAGAACTGAGTGTGAATCCCAATCACTGGACAGTACATATCTGTAATGGCCATCCTGGGTAGGGAAAGATGGAAGAATCTTCAGCATTTGCTGTCATTCTTGTTATTGGTGAGCTCCAGATGCAGGCTGAATCTCAAAACTTAAGATGGAAAACAACTGAAGAAAACACTCCGGTCTTCAAATGCACATGTGCATGCACATGTCTGAATATAAACACACACACACACACACACACACACACACACACACACACACACACACACACGTACACAAATGCACTACTCCCCCACAAACTGAACATACAATCAGTCAGACAGACCGACAGACATAGACACACACACACACACACATACACACACACACACACACACACACACACACACACACGGTATTGAGAATATCAGCAGATAATATGTACCAGCATGTGCAAAATCACAGCATCCAGAGTTCCCCATGGGGAAGACAGGTATGGAATGAATCAGGACAAAACATCTGGAGACTGTCAGAGACAATAAAGAGGAAAGAGACCCTCAGAATTTGACTGTTACATATCATTGAAGCACAGGGTACATCCCCTTGTTAAACTAATATGAATAAGCTGAAAGGCATAGAATCCATAAATAACTGTGAACCTTGTTTTGGGCTCTAGAAACACCAGTTCCTTTCCATGTCCTGTTAATGATTCTGAGGGTTAAATTAGAATACACCAAATTTTATAAATTTGGGATCTACTCGATCTAACACTTACCATGACCAACACTCTCTAACTGAGAAAAAAGTTTGCCTTTATTTACTTTTTTCCATAAACAACACTGGTCTGGGTGGCTGGTCTAATGAACAAGAATTTTTGTCTATGAGACAAAATTTGTGTATGAGAACAGAAATTGATAATTATACATTTTTTTTCATTTTCAAAAATTTATGCTTATGAGTTCACAATGTTTGTATGGAAATCACATTCCCAAGCCACAATGCATGCAGTGTTATTTTCCCTTTAGAGGATTACATATTGAGCACATACTTTAGTGTGTTTTTTTTTTTGTTACTAAATGATGACAAATAACACTAGGGCCTAGACTCTTGGACTTTCTTCTAAGGTAGTTCTTTCTAGGTTACTGGCCCACTAGAAACTGGTCTAAGGACCACACTCAACATAGGTCCAGAGAAATCTAGTGTTTTCTATGAAAAGAAACATCTTCTTGACGTTATCTATTTTGTTCAATTGTTGTGGATGCTAGGGATTTTTTCTACAGAAGTTGGTACAGAGGATTCTCTCCACCTTCTTTCTTTTGTCTAAGGGAGAAACAGATGTTACACTGCAAACACATGTTATGTGGATCTTAGTCCACAGGGCAAAAGAGAATCAGTTGGTTTCGAATTGGACATGCTTCCCTTGAGGAAAGACCAGGTTAAAATTTAGAGAGACGGATTGTTTCTGCCTTTCTTGTTTAACTATAGCAGTAAAGAATTAGTACACAGAAAACATCTAATGTAATACAGAGCCCTTTGAATTCAGAAAAGGGATTTATTTAGTTTTCAAAATACCTTAAATTAACAAAGCCCTTAATTAAGATTTACCATTAATTTTCCTATTTAGCTGAAGTGGTAGAAAGGAAACAACTTCTCTTTTAAATGTTACAAAAGAAAGCCACAACTTTGCTATTTATGGGATCTGTATTTTATGTAGAAAGAGGGTGCTCCCCAGTCAGGGTTATGGACTTGTAGGCACTTTACCCCTGTTCTCAGGATTTTAGAACTGTAAGATTCAAATGCAGCCACTCTTATACTGAGCATACATGTTTATTACAGACCAAGCTACATTTTTCTGTCCTTCCTTCCTTCCTTCCTTCCTTCCTTCCTTCCTTCCTTCCTTCCTTCCTTCCTTCCTTCTTTTCTTAACTCAGTTTTGAATACAGGGTCTCTACAGTCATCCTAGGTCTTCCAAGTGCTGGGATTAGAGGCCTGTAATGATGCTTGACTATAAGTAACAAACTTGTGCCCAAGAGAGGTATAGCTGGATCCTCAGGCAGTTCAATGTCCAATTTTCTGAGGAACCTCCAGACTGATTTCAGAATGGTTGTACCAGTCTGCAATCCCACCAACAATGGAGGGTGTTCCTCTTTCTCCGCATCCTGCCAGCATCTGCTGTCACCTGAGTTTTTGATCTTAGCCATTCTCACTGGTGTGAGGTGAAATCTCAGGGTTGTTTTGATTTGCATTTCCCTGATGACTAAAGATGTTGAACATTTCTTTAGGTGTTTCTCAGCCATTCGGCATTCCTCAGCTGTGAATTCTTTGTTTAGCTCTGAACCCCCATTTTTTTTAATAGGGTTATTTGTCTCCCTCGGTCTAACTTCTTGAGTTCTTTGTATATTTTTGGATATAAGGCCTCTATCTGTTGTAGGATTGGTAAAGATCTTTTCCCAATCTGTTGGTTGCCGTTTTGTCCTAACCACAGTGTCCTTTGCCTTACAGAAGGTTTGCAGTTTTATGAGATCCCATGTGTCGATTCTTGATCTTAGAGCATAAGCCATTGGTGTTTTGTTCAGGAAATTTTTTCCAGTGCCCATGTGTTCCAGATGCATCCCTAGTTTTACTTCTATTAGTTTGAGTGTGTCTGGTCTGATGTGGAGGTCCTTGATCCACTTGGACTTAAGCTTTGTACAGGGTGATAAGCATGGATCGATCTGCATTCTTCTACATGTTGACCTCCAGTTGAACCAGCACTATTTGCTGAAAATGCTATCTTTTTTCCATTGGATGGTTTTGGCTCCTTTGTCAAAAATCAAGTGACCATAGGTATGTGGGTTCATTTCTGGGTCTTCAATTCTATTCCATTGGTCTATCTGTCTGTCTCTGTACCAATATCATGCAGTTTTTATCACTATTGCTCTGTAATACTGCTTGAGTTCAGGGATAGTGATTCCCCCTGAAGTCCTTTTATTGTTAAGGATAGTTTTAGCTATCCTGGGTTTTTTGTTATTCCAGATGAATTTGCAAATTGTTCTGTCTAACTCTTTGAAGAATTTGATTGGTATTTTGATGGGGATTGCATTGAATCTGTAGATCGCTTTTGGTAAAATGGCCATTTTTACTATATTAATCCTGCCAATCCATGAGCATGGGAGATCTTTCCATCTTCTGAGGTCTTCTTCAATTTCTTTCTTCAGAGGCTTGAAGTTCTTATTGTACAGATCTTTTACTTGCTTGGTTAAAGTCACACCGAGGTACTTTATATTATTTGGGTCTATTATGAAGGGTGTCATTTCCCTAATTTCTTTCTCGGCTTGTTTCTCTTTTGTGTAGAGGAAGGCTACTGATTTATTTGAGTTAATTTTATACCCAGCCACTTTGCTGAAGTTGTTTATCATCTGCTGGTTTTTCAAAGGGGCAATATGTTGGTATTCTGTCTAAACTCCACCCCTACAGCTACCTGGGAACAGCCAGGTATGCTCCACCCCACAGTTGCCTAGCAACAGCCAGCTGTGCCTGACTATAAAGGGGACTGCTTGCCCCCTCCTCCCTCTCTTCTCTTACTCTTTGTTCTTCTCTGTTCTTGCCCCCTTCCCCCTTCCCGCGTGCCCATGGCCTGCCACCTTTTCTCTCCTCTCCTCTTCCTCTCTCATTAAACCTCTCCACGTGGAGCCATATAGTCTGGGTGTGTTCTGTCCAGGCACAGACCGAGATTCAAACTCTAACATAATATATTAAGGATCTTTAGGTTCGTTCGGCATTTGTTAAGATATGTTAACTTTGGTTGCAAAGGCACAGTGACACCTTGCTGAATATTTTTTGATTCTTTATTGAATATCAGACATGTGGGCAATTAACAGCTCATAGGAGCTTAGTGATCCTGTGTGTCAATAGTGATCCTACAGTCATGCTGCTCTTCAAATAAGGAGACTCAATCTCAAGAAGATTAAGTCATGTACTGAAGAATAATACACAGTTCTTCCAAAAAGGGATTTTACATAATTCCAAGGTAATTTCTTCAAACTATTTGAGACTACTGCAGTTCGTTTGGCCTAATGCTGCTTCTATTCTAATGTTAATTTGGGTACCCCAAAATTGTTTGCATGAGAGTTCCCACATAAGACACTGTTGGATCCTGCTCCCAGTTAATTCAGATTGGTAAATAAAGATGCCAACAGCCAATAACTGGTGAGAAGAGACGTGGGGGGAGGGGTGTAGGTTTCTTTAGCTACAGAGCATGAAGAAGGAGGCAAGTTGGAAGAGTGTGGAAGAGAGGAGGATTGCCATGCTTGAGAACAGTGCAGGACAAAGAGACATGTGAAGGACCCAGGAGAGCAGGGCCCAGTTGGGCAGACCTCTGGGTCCAGAGCAGCCAAGATAGAACGTAGAATTAGTAAATAACAACTCAGGATTAACCTCATGGAGGTTAGACAGTGGCTGAGCTTTGGAACTATAAAAGACATATCAAAATATATGTTTGTGTCATTCAGGAACATAAACTATTGAGGTAGATATCGAGATTTATTAATTATTTCTACAACTCCTGTTACACAGAGATGGAAAAACTGACTGTTTAAGTTGTCTTAAAACCTAGGCAGTTTAAATAGCAAATCAGTCAAAGTCTACTTGGTTAGTGATAGAACTATTTCAAAGTTAGAAACATTTAAGCCATAAAGTATATTAGATGACAAGGAAGCTCCCTATTCTTATCTAATTTGTGAGTAGTTTTATGAAAAGTGGTATTTGTATTAAATTGTTTTACCTAAAAAGTCTTGATTTTCTTCAAGTACTTAAAATTTACTTTTGCAGTTTGACTGCCATGTATAGGCTAGTCAATGTTCCAAGTAATTATAAATTTAATTTTTGGGACTTAGAAGCAGAACATATATAAATATTAACATGTATAAAATCATTCTACTGTAGACACTGTATTCAGGACATTCTTTAAAACATGAAGCAAGAGAAGTCTCAGACCTCAAGACTGCACTGGATTGAGAGAGTCCAAGTTTATGTGGTTTAAATAAAAGACTTAATGAGATCATGGACATGAGTCATCGTTTTGTTCCTACACGTCCTTGTGCTCCATTTACATAAATAAATGTGTAAACTATGTTTACTTGATTTTGTTCTTAAAATAAACTTCCTTTTAAAAAAGAAAATACATATGGCTCTAGAATTAGGAAGACAGTAACTTATTAGAACATTTTAGAAATAAAGAAGCCAGAGAACTAAGTGAGTCAGATACCAAAAAGATCAAACACAGAAACTTATAAAACTTACAAAGAGAGGACAGAGAGTTGCTACTCAAAATGTTCATTCTTATAAAGAATTAGGGCATAAAATATAGTTCCACTAATGAGAAAATTAATGGATGTTTTTAATATATTAAATATTTGGGAAAAATAAAAATTGGTCTTGTAAAAAAGATCATCATAATCACCCAGTGACAAACACTAAGGAAGAAAAAAGCTGGTATATTATAAAAAAGAAAAAATATATTATTTTTCAGGAGCTATCTTGGTTACATTAACCAAAACAAGACTGTAAAAAAAGAAAAGAAGCTCTTTAAATGAAAGATTTGAGTCAAAATGTGGGGAAGTTGGTGTATAGAAACAGAATATTCCTCTTATGATGGGGAAAAGCAATGACGTAACATTTAAAATTACAACAAAAATGTTTTCTTACTGCATTTTCTCAGTGTTCCCTGAGATTTAAGAGGATGACACAAATGTCTTGTTTAAGTCTGAGTCCAGCAGTCTTTCATTCTCCACATCTGGGATCTTTGCATTCACTATAAGGAGAGACTACTTTGTCTGAGGCTTACGGGGGTACTCATCTCTGAGTAGATATGCAAGAGGGTTTTGATGCTGTCTCAGTTCAAGTAGGCAGTCATCTTAGTTATGAGAATAGACGATAAAAACTATTCATTTAGGGCAGAGGCCCCAAAGCAGTAGTTTTCAGAGACAATAGATACCAAAAATACTCCAGCTTTTGTTGCTGTTGTTTCTTTGCTTGCTTGTGTTTTCAGTGAAAATACAGTTACAGTATTATGTCTTCCACTCCTCCTTCTTATTCCTTACTCCCATGTCCACCATACTTCTCAAATTTATGGCTGCTTCTTCTTTAAACCCTTGGTTTTACCTACAAACAAATAAATATTTAAATGTAATTTGCTAAGTTCATTCAGTGTTGTCTGCATACATGTATTTATGGGGTTGACCAGATGGCACTGCATAACCAAACAATGGGCTTGTCCAGAGAGGGACTATTTCTCCTTTTCTCAGTAGTTGTTAATTATCTTCAGCTCTTCCTCTAGGGGTGGACTTCATGGAATGTCTTCCATGTGTTAGAATAACAACTGTTGGAATGTCTCAGATCTTCTTTAGGTAACTTAGGTTATTGAGATTTCTTGGGTGTAGGTTCCCTGTCATATCTAAAAGGCATAATCTTGTAGCAGACTTGATCTGGATTTTACAATCTTTCTGTCTTTTGTAATTTTCTACTGAATCTTGGGTGCATTAACTGTGCTGTAGATATATCAATTGAAGCTGGATATCTCATGGTCACTTGCTTTGTGTTTTGAGTAGTTGTGGCTTTCTGTAATTGTCTCCTACCACACACACACACAAAGCTTTTTGTTTTTGTTGAGACGTGAGAACTACACTTATCTTTGATTATAATGATACATATTTAAGATGCACTTAGGGGTTGTATTAGTTTTGGAAAGTGCAGCATTAGGTTCTCCTCTAGGTTCTATGGTTTACCATGACTGGTGCTAAAGTATTTGTTAGTCTCTGGTTCCTTTGTTATTGTTGTTGTCTTCTATATGAGCATCTCTGCCAAAAAGTTTGTACATGCCTAGGCGACTAAAAATGAGATGAGGTACTTGGATACCAACCTTACTCTCATTTAAAAAGATCCCAGATAATCAACTTTGATTTGTGAAACCCATTCTGGTATATAAGAGCTACATTCTTACTCTTTCTTTTGCTAACACTCATGAATCTTTTAATAAACTTCTTTCTAAAACCTACCTCTAATGATCTGTGAGTTTCATTCTTCAAATTTATTTATTTATTTAAATTATCTTTAACACTATCCAGTTGTTGTCTCCCTCTCAGTCAACCCTCTGACAGTTACTTATCTCATTCCTCCTTCCCCAGCTCCAAGAGGATGACCCACCCCTCTACCTTCTCACCCAACCCCTCCAGGCCTCCCTACTCCTGGGACATTAAGTCTCTTAAGGGTTAGGTGCACCTTCTCATCCTTCAAATTTATAAGACAATAATCTGAAAGCTCCTGGGTCAGGGTGGCCATTGAGTTTTCCTGGACCTTTATTACCCTGGGACAAGAAAGGCTCCATCATTCTCAAAGGCAATCCAATATTTCTGTAGGATTAGGTTCCCCTCCAGGGTCTAAAACTTCTTCAGACATGGGTTTTGGACAAGGTTTACAGTAGTAGTCCTGACTCACATCCAATTAGGAAATTGTTTGCTACCTCTATGAAAGTCATGTTCCCATTACACCAATGGGTTCATTTTGGCTGTAGCTTAGAGTTCACAACTGGCTTAGAACAGCTACATACTGAGCTTTAGAGCAAAATTAAGGTAGCCCAAAGTGGAAAGAAAAGTATACCTAGGCTCTGCTCATCATCTTAAATAAAGAGATAGGAAAGAAGATTACAGCATTGAGGGTCAGGGCTCAGACAATGAACAGATCCCATAGAATTTCATGACAGTTTTTAGGACAGAAGTTCTTGGAAAGAAAAGTACATTGCCCTTAAAACTAATTATCCCACCTGTGTCTTTACCATCTTTAAGGTGAATTCATGCTCCTGAGGGTGTGGTCACTCAGTGGTTGATCTTCTCAATTATATTAGCTCTAAGGGGAGGAGACAATGCAAGTCTCCACATAGAGATAGATTCCTTTCTTTTGGTTAGAAGATAAAGCTTTTCTGTAATGGGTCTTCAATTGTATCCTAACACTAATCAGACCACATCTCTCTGCTTTCCTGCAGACACTAGCAGGCATCCTACTGGGAATGTCTGTAAGTCTGTGGTTACTTGACTTCCTAAACTTCAGGAAAAGAATTGTAATACCTAGAGGTTTGGGAACTCTTTATCTTAGGCAGCATGTTTGTCCCAGTTGATTCTGGGATCCCTGGTGCTACAGGGAGAGGCAAATAGCCTCTGAGTTTGCAAAATAATGACAGGTTTCAAGGAGTTTAGAGACCTCAGACATCAAAGACTCTCTGCCCATTCAGTGAATGCACCAAAGAGGTGTATTTCCTCCACATCTCCTATACATCTCCTAGTCTTCCTTCTCACTTCCTCCCCTCCTTCCCAAATGCTTTAAAGTAGGGCTCTTTGTTTATCTGAGAGGCCCAGATACCCTTTCATTCATTTTTGGACATCTGCCATAGTTTCTCTGGTGTGAAATAAACCTTGAGCCCTCAGAGAACAATTTTTATAAGATATGGGGACACAGATGATCTCTGGGTCCTAATCTTGTTCCAGTTGAGATAACATGTTCACCATGGACTATAGTAATATATTTTACCTTCTAAAAGCATCCATTGACTTATCAATGGAGCTGATATATACCCTATGGGTGACTGAATAAGAGACTTGGTGTCTTGTGTCTGTCCCTTTAGTTGCCTCCATCTCCTCATATTTGAACTAAGTATTACTGATTTCATTATGTAAACATATTAATCACTAAAATGCATTATCTAGTACCAGGGTAGGAGGATACCCAGGGGGTGGGGCATCCTCTCAGAGTGGGGAAGAAGATGGGGGACATGAATTGTAGGAAGGGATGATGGGGAACAGTGAGCAAATTTTAAAATTTTAGAATGAAAGAAAAATGCATTATCTATGACTGTAATAAAGCATGAACCGAATCCACTGCTGATTGGTATTAATACGTTTCTTTTTCATTTTTTTCCTTTTTTTCGGAGCTGGGGACCGAACCCAGGGCCTTTCGCTTGCTAGGCAAGCGCTCTACCACTGGGCTAAATCCCCAACCCATTAATACATTTCTTGACAATGTGGAAAGTGGGAACAAAGCAGACATCTGGTGACCAGGTCAGGGAGTTTCACAAGAATTTGCTGAGTAAACACCCTCAGGAAGTGTCCCAACCACAGTAAGGGTGGGATCCCCACCCCCACACCGCCATTCCCTGTTCCTGCATACCAGAGATGTCTCCCCACCAAGGGCCTCCAATGAATTCAAAGGAAACTAGGTGGCCACCAATGAATTCAAAAGGTGGTAATAAGCCCTGCCAATGAGAAACAAACAACTCATGCTGTAACCTAAAGCCTACACCCTGAAAAAGTATAAAGAGTGTGTGCCTTTGTTCTTCGGGGTCGCCTCTGTCTCGATTACAGGGCCGCCCCAGTGCACTGGATCATTAAACCTCTTGCTATTGCATCGATCTCTGTCTCTGTGTTTCTCTGAGTGAAACATCCCGGACGTAGGGCTCGGGGGACTTCTTAAATCTTACAATGACATGCCGGTACCTGATCCCTGCTCTTCTTAGCCCCCCAAATGCAAGCACTTAAAGTCTTTCAGCTCTATCATAAGACAATTCTGAGCTATGCTTCAAAAATTACTAAACAGATTTGGTTGCCCTTCCCATCTAGCACAAGTCCAGGATGCTCTGAAATAAAAAAATTCCTTAAAATTGTGTCCATGTCCCATGGAAAATTACAAAGTGTTAGCCATCCCAGATATTCAACTAAAATCTGTGGCCAGTTTGTTCCTCTCAACGCCTGGTCGTTCTGGCAGCACTGACTCTCTTTAGTTCAGGACAGCAACTTAATTAGTTTCTACCAGGATCATGCCTGCTTTATACCTAGAAGAAAAAAAGTTCTTATATGCTTCATGCCATAAGGTCCTGCTTCTATACCTGACTATTTCATCATGAAAACAAAAGGACTAGTTTGTTCAACTAAAATTTAGTTACTCGTTTTCAAAATTTTTCTGTACCTAGTGATCTGCATCATGGGAATAGAAGTGACAGAATAACAATATATGTTATTTGTTCTGCTTAAAGAACAATATGCAAATATGGAAGACATTGCTATGGAAAATTGCCCACACCTTATTTTTTTTTCAGGGACCTTGAAAAACATAGAAAGCAATCAGGACATATGAAGAAAATTAGAAATGATTTTAACAAAAATTTGCTTATTAATTTGGGCAGAAAACTGAGCTTTCCTTTCAATGTGAGGATCCATACTAAAACTTGACTCACCATGGTTCAGCACTCAGCAGCTCTTCCCAATAATAGAGGTACACTGCACTGTGGGGCCATCATTAGCTCATCCCTGTTCTACACTTCAGTTACTCACACCATATCTTGCAGGAGCTGACAACAGGGTGCACAAGAGTCTGGCTCACTCTACTTCTTTATTAACTGAAACACAATTTGCTTGCATGGGGCAAGGATGGGGGGGCACACTGTTTTTGGCTTCATGATGTATTCAGCCATTATCTTTTTACATTCCCTTCATTTTTAAATAAATAAATAAAAAAAATTTAAGATGTCCTTTATCTTTCTTTGCCTTTCCTTTGATCTTGTGTTCTTGAACATTAGATTAAACATGGACTAGCACTCATATATTAATTCCATCTTTCTCAGGGATGAGGTCTAGCAATGTTCATATTCAGGTATAGCAGTGTTACCTTATAATCGTAAACTTTAAATAATTCATAATGGACGGCAGAAGTGACTCAATGGTTTTGAGCACTTGCTGTTTCTCCAGGGCATCAGGATTCAATTTTCTACAATTACATAGCATGTCATGACCAAGTAGGGGATCTGAGAAGCCAACTCTGGTCTCTGTAGGCACTGAATACATATGATGGACAGACAAGTAAACAGACAAAACAACAATATAATACAATAAATAAATTAAATAAATTAGTAACCCCATACAAGTTTTCATACTTGCAATCTTACTTGTGATTTCTGTGAAGTTCAGTTTCCTTTTTTCTTTCCTTTTCTTTCTTCCTTTTTTTTTTTTTTTTTTTTTTTTTTTTTTTTTTTTAGCTTATTTCCAAAACTCTGTAATCACTGTATTGTGGGAGAAGGGCACTTTGCTTGTAGAAGATAGCATTACAGAGTCTGTGTGGGTAGAGCATGTACAATTAGCTAAATGCAATCTATCAAAAAAATTCTACCCCAAATCTTTCATTTCCTGAGTCAGTTGCTTCTCTATGTGGACCTCAGTACTTGCCCACTAAAATGTAGAAAGCAAATTCTAGGAAAGAGAATTGCAAGGCTTTTATCTTATTTATTTTCTTCCAGACTTAATCACAAGGTATTTAGTAAACAGGATGAACAGAATGCCTCCAGGTCTGGAGCAAATTTCTGCTGTGAGGATGGTGACACTCCAAAAGGACATGTTGGGAGGTCCTTCACATGGTTCTGTGTATCAGTCATCATTCTTCAAGGGCAGACTTCCCCTTTTAGACGTCTCATCTCCCCACATCAGGCCATGCTGCCTCATCTAGATTAATGTATCCTATCTGCCGAGTCTTAAGTAATTTCAGTTACAGACCCTGAATCATCAAAGTCTCATGCTGAGTGACTGAGATTTCACTTTTTTCCAGTCTTTTACTCCTCCGAGCCTGGAGCTTCTTGTGAATTACTAACGTGCAGGTTAATTTTCTCAGTGACCAAGGCTTGACTGAGTCATAAAGCTTAAACTGTGAAACAATCCTTGTGGGAACAGTCCTGCTCTCATGGCAGATGCACCCCTTGCTTCTTCCTCTGCCCTGTCGGCTGCAGGTGTAGAGGTACCCACCCACTCACCTTTGACTGAGTGCATTCCCCAAGTCACTTCCTTTTCCCTTCTGTGGCACGCTGGGAAACATCATTTGCTCTGACTCTACTTGTAAGATACATTTGAAGCTCAACTCAGGTCTGTTCATGCTCTTTGAAGCTGCACCTGTCACATAGTTTCTGAACTTTTAGAGATGAGGAGGATGAATATAAATCAAAGCAAAACAGGAAGTTAAAAGTCACAATGCAAATGCATTACCACACCAGATGAAGCAGTTCTTTCTGTCTGCATTCTTATTTTCAGTACCTTTATTATGTCTGGCACTCATTTGTGTGCTTTGCTTGAGTTATCTGGTTTCCTGAAAGTAGGGCTTTCTTTTTTCTCAAATGGCCTTTATCTGAATAAAGTGAGGATGTTCAAATAAAGCATTGTCCCAGATAATTGAATTTTTCAAAATGAGGTCTGAGCAAAATGCTCTTTAATTGTTGCTTTATTGAAACATGTCTAAGATATATTTTTTAGCTTAGTAAACAAAAATCTAATAAATTGGTTGACTCTTACTTGGGGATTTGGGTTCCTGGCATGCTTTAAGGCATTGGATCACTAAGCCCACATTTACTCATTCTTACAGAACTTACTATTTCCATTGCCCTTAATGATGATTTTACAAAAGTAAAAAGAATACAGTGTAGTGAACCCAAGGCAGCTAGTCACTTTGCTACTTGTGTTGTTCCTCAATCAAAAGCATTTTGGGTTTTTTTTTTTTTTTTTTTTTTTTTTTTAGAAAATGCTTTTGTTTGTCTGCAATGAGTTGTGCAACCCTATCAAGCTGGCAATAAACCAAGTCACTGAATGCCTGAAACAGAATCGTTGTACAATTTAAATAATACTACAATTGCTATGTATAACTAAGTAGATACCTCCACCATATTGCTTATACATCTTGGTATTTTCAAAAACGCTTTAGTTTACTGCTATCTTCAACCTTAGTAAATAAAATCAAATAAGTGAGATATTTGTTTTCAAGCTATAACATAATCTTTAAACTGTATGGTCTAGTTTAAAATTAAGTGAATTCTAAATTAAGTGAAATTAAGTAAAGTTTACCTCTTTATACCAACTGCAAAAATCTATAGCAAAACTATTGCAGTCAGTTATCCCATTTGGTGTTCCCTTTTTAGATGCTCCCTGCCTAAGAACTTGAAATATATTTCAACAAATACAAAGCAACAGTGATATGATGCTGCTTCAAAGACCAGTTTCATCCCTTGTCAGGCACTTTGATACAGTACCCTGGGATAAACTGTACCCAGACATCTGACTTGAAGAGATGAGATAATAAATACTGTTTTAAACTAGTTAGTTTGGTAGTTAATTTTTATGCATCAAAGTATAATTAATAGAACAGATAAGGAGTTAGGAATAATATAAAATAATATTAATAGAAGTGTTTTAATTTTAATTATCCTATTAATATTATTAAAATATGAAATTATACAGTGTTTTAATGCTAAATATAATTATACTATACTATGGTTTAATAGGAAAATTACATTTAAAAAAAGTTCAGGACTAGTTTATGTGCAAATCATGATTCTAAGTAGTGTTACTGAATCTCAACCTTAACTTGTGAGTTGCTTCCATTTCACTGATGAAGAAACCAAAAAATGGAAGTAGATGCATGATAGCAATCTCTAAGTAAAAGCCTGCATTTCTAATGTCTGTGATATAAGATTTCAAGGACCGAGGAAACAGTCTCCATCTGCCAAAATCACTTGGTTTTTGTGAACTTTGGTGACTTTTTCCTAATCTTTTTTTAAAACCAGGCAGGTCTGTACCTTGAACTGTCTCTAGCTCTGGTCTCCAGATATTATAGTCTTGCTGTTAGATGCCTGAAGATATACATTGGTAGCTACATAGCAGGCACACAATGGAAATCTCTTAAGTGCATAGTACAATGTGTGCTTGCATGATTATCTCTGCCACAGACAAAATCTTTTCTGTTGCTTTTACAGCTGGTCAGATGGACAGTGGGGGTTGGTGATGCATTTCACTGGCAAGGGCTAGAGCCAGGCTTGCACAGAGCTCAGGAAGATTTATGTCTCTTTGCCATCTTCTTCAAATGACAGCCTCACATAGTCTAAGTTAGGTTCTGCTTATGACAGAAAGATACATAGAGGCAATTTGTCATCTCATGGTTTTTCCATTGTTATTATGGATGAGGATAAAGGCTGAAATTTCAGATCCTTTGAACTGAGATGGAATGAAAACATCTTTTCATCTAAGTATAGCTCTTCCTGTTACAACTGTTGGGAATGTAAATCAGAATATCTTTTATGAAGAGAAAATTTGTAATGCAGAACAAAATCATTCATGTACACACTCTTTGATTCAACATTATTACTCTAATTTACTTAACATAAAAGGGTATATTTAAAAATTAATATTTCATGGGCAAATATTTATGCTTCATTACATTTTATTTATTTTGTGTATGTGCATGTACATGTGCATGTGTGCATGTGTGTATGTGTGTGTGAGAGAGAGAAAGAGAGAGAGGGGGAGGGAGAGAAAGAGTGGGGAGAGAGGGTGAGGGAGAGGGAGAGGGAGAGGGAGAAGGAGAGGGAGAGGGAGAGGTATGCATAGCGTGTGGGTGCACGTCTGATAGTTCGTGTATAGAGGCCATAGGAAAACTTTCAGAAGTCAGTTCTCTCATTCTACCATGTGAGCCCTAAGTCTCAGTTTCTGGTCATCAGACTTGGCGGTATGTATTTTCACCAGCTGAGTCATCTTACTGACCCCAAAACAAAGGTTTAGAAGCAATTTAATTGCCTATCTGTAAGTAGTTGGTTAAACAAATTATGATCTAACTTTCCTTATAGAAATATAACCCAGCTAAAACAACACAGGATTATCAAATGGGAAATCTCGTCATACTGCTTATTTGCAATGATCTTAGTGATATTTTAAATGTAGGAAGTGAAGAAGAGTAGTAAAGTTTGGAGGATAAAATTGGTGCCATTAAAACTATAAAATATTTATAGGGTATTTTTGAAAGATCTAGACAAATTCTTTGATGTTTTCTTCCTTGAAAAGGTGGAGCCTAACTCTTTTACCTTTGAATGTAACAATATGTACAGTTATCTAATTGTGTAAAATGTAAAAATATGATGAGACTCTGAGATTTTCGGTATCTCTAAGGAAGGAGAATGTGTTTGCTTTGAACAGGGTGAAGTATGTTTCCAGTTCATCTATCCTCTATGCCTGCTGGATTTTGAACCATGTTAGAGGTACTTTAGATATAAATTCAAAGGGCATGAGACTTTTTTGCCTTAAAGTTTTAAATTTCCTTGGTGATGGATATGGGTGACATTTCAAAAAAAGAGGGGTTGCTAGTGTCAATGTCCTGGTAGAGTTGTGTAGTACATACCAGCTTTTTTGCTGAGGCAGGCTTTGCAGTTGACCAGGACTTGTAGGCCCCATAGTATGAAGTACTAGATGGTAATGTTTCTTGATGTTAGCTAAAATGAGGAAGTTAGGCTCAGGCAAGCCAAATCAAGTTTTATAATTCTCTTTGACTTGTACTTTTCTCTTCCAGGACAATGTGGGTGCCCTTGCGCAAGCTCTATTGCTCACCAATTAAACTTACTTTCCATTGTATAGTTGTCTTAAGGTGAGCAATACATTTCTTTTTTTCTGCAGCAGCC
This sequence comes from Rattus rattus, assembly GCF_011064425.1. Classification (NCBI taxonomy): domain Eukaryota; kingdom Metazoa; phylum Chordata; class Mammalia; order Rodentia; family Muridae; genus Rattus; species Rattus rattus. Next base: position 157,261,716 of record NC_046156.1, on the reverse strand, counting down.
TTATGAACCAACACTTCTGAGTGTTGAAACCACCTGTGGAACACAGGGCAGGGTGGGGACATGGGAAGAAGACAGTTGCAGTTTATTCATGCTTCGTCATTAGAACAAGTAAACACAGTGACCTTGGGTTGCATTCAAACACGTAATTTCTATGAGACAGATTTAATTATCTTTGACCAGGTTATAAGCATAATGAGACTCACCTTTCCACCCATTCATGTGTGTGTGTGCTTCACGTACTGTGGCTTACAGTCTTTTAGACCTGTCTAAATAGGATAATCTGCTGACCAAAACTGATTTTTACCAGATAAATAAGACTTTCTTAGGAATCACTTGTTAGAACATGTAAAAAAAAAAAACAAAAAAACAAACAAACAAAAAAAAACAAAAAACAAAAAAAAAAAAAACAAAAAACACCCCATATATTTCTAAATCAGTGTCACCTATTAGACATAATTCCTGAGGCCAGAACTTGCTAACACACCTAGAGTAAGACCAGACATGCAGAAAAATGTAAAAAGCCATTTTGAATGATAGAATAAAGAAATGCTTCTAAATTTGAACCATAAAAGAAGAAAACAGTAACAAGCACAGAATTTTGTCTCATAATCTGATGTTAATTAAAATGGTTGGAATGTAAATTTTATAAACAGCACAATGCTCTTTTTTGTTTTTCTGCGGGTAGACAAAGTACCAAGAGTCTCAAGCCTTCCCTTTCCACACTCCCCACAGAGGTAGCATGACTTTACTTGCCTTTTGCCTTTACTAGCATGACTTTCATAAACCAGGAGACTCTTGCCCAAGCCCATAACCTGAATGATTATTCTGTTAAGTTCCAGGAAGACTTCTCTGCAACAGAAAATGTGGGCAGTCAATTCACAAAGAATTTTGAATCTCTCATCACAGCAATCTTCTCATTCTTTCCACCAATTTAAAGTGTTATTCAGTTCTCATCAGGCATCCTTCATTTCCCAATCCTCACAGACTCACAGGTCAAACTCCTAAATCTCAATACATGCTGACTTTGCCTTCTTCATTAGAGACATAATTACACCTTTGTCAAATGATATCCCTTACCAACGAACTCAGATAACTTAGCCTGATCTTATCAAGAGATTATGGTATGTCTATAACAGTATCAGGTACTCAAAATTATATATTTAAAGAACGAGTATAAGCTATGCAGTCATATGAGATAGGACTTTCAAAGCTCTACTAACTCCAAGTATGATGAAGTCTGGGAATACTGACATGTTAGTCTGTTAGTATCATATACTGACATGTTTCTAAGACTGCTTACTCAATGTCCACATATTCACCATATATTCACGATTTTAAGTTACTTTTTATGTCTTGAACAAATGAATACATGTCAGTGCTCCAGGAAAGAATAACAATACTTACTGACTCCTTCTCTAAAAACAAAGAGTTTGCTTCAAATTTTCACAGAAAATAGGTGTCTTCTTTTTTCCAACTCTTTTCCAGGAAAACAAAACAAAACAAAATATTTTCCTGGGGAATTTTCTAAACTCAAATGACACATTCTCTGTTTTGTCTTTTAAGGCACCCACAGCACAGAAGAAGCCATGTTATCTGATTTACACAGTCTGGCTTCCAATTATAACGAAACCCAAGAGTACCCACAGTTAGCCAGAAAAACTCCAAACACAATGCATTATTTATCAGAGGGTAAAGAAATACAGCTAAAAGGACTTTGTAATAAAGAATTTAAGTTTGGAAAAGTCCCAGTGCCACTGGTAGTACCTGCAATATCAACCTGCCAGACTCCTCCCACAAAGAGGTTACTGGGGCTGAATTAGAATTTTCTTATTAGCCCAACAAGGTGAAATATCTCAGACACATCTGGTTTTGTTTTTTGTTTGTTGTTTGGGAAGATATTGGTTGATTTTAGGATTTGCTCGGGGAATGAACAAAGATGTAGTTGTTTAAATCAGATGTAATTTAAACTTGTGGATTTTTTTCAAGTCATTCAAAATTGAAATGCAAAGTGATACTTGTGAGTCATATTATTTACTCTTTTTCTCACAGGAATGAATGTTCTAGTAGCCATACAAATGCTGCAGAGTTTGAAATATGGGGATAGAGGACAATTGGGGATGAGGGTAGTTTACAAAGCTCCTGGAGAGTATATTCTTGGGCAGGTGAGGAAGCATCTGCTGTCACTCCATGACACGCTGCTAGTGAGAGACACTGGTGCTCTGACTGGCGCTCTGCTTTTTGAGCCATTTCCAAAGAGGTAGGCATGTTTCCCAAGAGATAGCACTAAGAGGCAGATCCTGGACATTGTTGTTGCTGCCTAGCCGTGAATTCCAAATCTTCAGAGACAATTTATGATCATTCTTGAACTAAGGAAAATTTCAGAACGAAGCCATTTTGCCTGTGCTTGTCCAGAGAATATAGTTTTTACAAGGAATCTCTGACATGGATTCTAAACTCAACATCCATTTTGACCACTGGTTTATCCTTGTTGTTAGACTGTTTCTGTAAATTGTTACATCTTCTTTTTCTAATTCTATGTCTACCTTTGAAATAACAACAACTACAACAACAGCAACAATAACAACAACAATAATAATGCCTATAATCTCGCCTGTCAAGATTTTCTTGTTTCTGGCCAACTCTTTTATTTAATATTTTTTTTTTTAAAAAAAACTATTTTCTACTTCTACTTGTCATTCAATAGTACAAATGCTCAACATGCATTAAATCTGGTCATTTTATATCTGTATAGTGACAATGCTCAAGGGGTATTTGCAAGTACAGTTCATAGTTTATTAATTCAGGCAACCTAATGAAGATTTCACAGAGGTTGGTGAGTCAACTATCTCTAACCTGAACTTCAGGTGTAATGGCCACTTTTGTCTCTGAGAAACTTTGCACAAAACATGGGAGATTGGATTCATGTACTTAAAACATTTTCCATGAATTATTGCTACATCTATAACCTAGAAGAAAACCACAGAGAAAATGCAAAAGCATTTGGCAAATTTCTCAGCTGCAAACAAAATAAGCCCACACATCACAGCCACAAAACAAAACATTAGTGAAGTATTTGCTTTTTTGAGTGGGCTGTTCTGTGGGAAGGATTGAGCAACCTCAATATATCCTACAGCATTCTCCCAACTGTTATTATCTCCAGAATTTATAGGAGCTAGACAGGCAGGGATTAAAATCCCAGATAGGCAGAGACTAAAATCCTAACCTCATTTCTACAGTCCTGTTAAGAAAAATATTCACCAAAATGAATTGTATCACTCTATCAACAGCGGTGAAGAGCAAAAGACCACAGTACTTTGAAAAGCTGAATTGACCTTAGCTCTTGGCATGTATTCTTTAGCATCTACAGAGAGAAGTCAGAAAGGAGAGTCATTTTCTGCCCTGAAGGTAACCTTAGCTGATTTTGGTTTACAGCAAACACAGATATTTATAAATGAGAGATTAAGAAAGGCAGAAATAAATCACAGTCTCCTTGGAACATATGGATAGTACATCTGTATTACTTTTTCTTGGAAAGAAACAAAGATTGGAGAAAAGAGAAAGAGAAAGGAGAGAGGGGAGATAACTAGATTTAAAAGAAATTGGGTAATATGAGAGTTCATGGCAGTGTCATTGGAAGGAATGCAGATTCAAAGTTGGATAATCATAAAAAGGATAGTGTTCTTAGGTTTTTTAATTAATTTACAACTGGAAAACTCAGCATATGTCAGGTAGGCCTTACAGGACATAGCTAACTTTGTAGGAAGATGCATATAGAATTACAATTTGAAGAACAGGTTGCATAAGATCAATTTTTCTTTTCTTTTTTTTCAATTTTATGATATTTCAGAGAGGTTGAAAAATAGGAAAACTTCTTAGAAGCTCTTAGAAATTTTCATTTCATCTCTTTTCCTCTTTATTACCCCGCCTCCTTTTTGTAAAGATAGTCTTGCTATGTTCCCAAGACTAACCTCAAGTGTGGCTGTCCCACTGTGACTGTTATGACTGTGGGCATGTGCTGTCTATTGTGCTTTGTCTCTAGAATCTTCACATTTGAACTTCACCTTCTAATAAAAACTTCGAGTAGAAATATTCTATTCAGTATCTTACTATGCCATTAAAAGGTGGTGACCTTAAGCCAAAACATATAACATTCTTGGGTCCTTTTTAAATTACCACAGCACTGTACCTCCATCTCTGATCTTCTGGCACGAGTAGAATGATTCACGCTTCACTGGAGTAGACCAGACTCATATCATCCAAGGCTCTATGAATCCAGCACAACCTTCTGTTACCTGTAGGGCTCTAGCTTCTGTCTCAAAGAACAAACTGTACATTTTAGGTTAAGCATGGGGCTGAGTGTTCCACTGATGAGCTTCTGTTATAGGAAGCCTTGAACTTTTTGGAATGAAGACCTTGCTTTCTCAAGAAAAGAATGAAAAACTCAGTAGATCTTTTGTTCAGTTAGATTATAGCTGCCAGTCTATCCTACTGAACTTCAATATGTCAAAACTTTAAATGTGTTTATTAATTTGAAAAATAAATTCAAATACATCACATTTCGTTGAAAATAATTTTCAAGAAAATGCAATCTAAGACTCTAGTGAGAATGTTAAGGAAATTTATTCATTTTTCTTTGTGTCTGGCCCTACAGATTTCATAGATTCAGGATCTCACTCTCCATTGTTCCTGGTGCTACTGCTAGCAGCCTGGGAAAACCTGACTATAAACTTAACAAATAATGAGAATGAAAAAGAAGCATTCGTGTACCATTTTAAGACACATTAACCCATATCCAATGTCTGAAGGAGTTATAATACCTCACTTTGTAGCAGGTGTTCTATATAGTGGAATCATTCTGCATAAATTTTAGAATTTAACATTTAATTATATTAACGTTGTATAGTTACACTCCCAATTATAAAACAGCCTCTCAGGATTCTTTAATGACTCAAACACTTAGATGACTTCATCACTGAGAATATTAATATAATTATATGTGACAATAATAAATATAATAGTAAATTAATAATGTAAAAAACTCCTTTATATCAAGAACAGTGCTGTGCAAAGAGCTTTACTAATGTCACCTCATTTAATTGTTAGTATAAGATGCACTTGTGCCATACTTGTGCAATACTATAAGAGACAGCATGCAGACTTGGACAGCATAGTACCCTGGTCCAAGCTTGAGTGGACTCAGGACCTATCTTTCTAGCTTAGAACATGACTAGATTACAGGATATCCTAATCCATATCCTGGTTATCTCTTCAGATGTAGCCACTTGCCAGTGAAATAATGGTCTTGTATATTGCCCACGAAACTCATGACCATATTCTCTCTGCACTGGGGAGGTGGGTTTATGAGGCTGCATAGTGGCAGGACTGAGTCTGTTTTGTGTTTTCCCACTGGTCTTCGGTGTGGGAAAGATGTAATTTAGGGTTGTTCAAGGCAACCCAGAGCAAGGGGACAGCAGCAGCATAGTGTTTACTTTTTATTTTATCTTTGAAAAGTAAGAGTAAAGTAACTACTGACTTCACTTGGGACTTGCAGAGTACCCGGAAGACAGTGAATAATGTCTTTAAAGAGAGGTGTTAAACTTATCACACAGATGAAATTCAGTTAAAGGATAAAACATTTTTTAAAAAATAAAATAGTAATTAAGCAATGGAAAAACTTTAAAAATTTATTTAAGCAAATGAGCAAATATCACAAAAAATTAATTTTGTTAGTTGTTGTTTTTCTGATAGGCTCTCACTACATAGCTCTTGCTGTATTGGAACTCACTATGTAAACCAGGCTGATTTCAAACTCATATGCCTGTCTTTGCTTCCTGAATACTAGGATTAAACATATGTACCACTATGCCTGTTATCACATAGAACAAAATTCTAAATATATATATATTTATAAAATACACACACACACACACACACACACACACACACACACACACACACACACACGAGTGATCTGTCTTCACACATTCCAGAAGAGGGCATTGAATTGCATTATAAATGGTTGTGAGCAACCATGTGGTTACTGGGGATTGAACTTAGGACCTCTGGCAGAGAAGCCAGTACTCTTAACTGAGACATTTCTCCAGCCCCAGAACAAAATTCTTAATTTTTCCTGACTGTTAGGTTTTTTTTTTAAATCAACAAAACCATAGGATATATTTGAAGTAAATTTTCTTAATCCTAGAAATAAAGTTTCTCAAAATATTTAAATTATTCTAAGAATATATGGACTATGGGCTTTTACCCACCATTGTGAATAACAAGTCTCAGGTAGTGAATAGTGTGCAAGTGAAAATGTGATGCCACCATATCCTTAAAGAAATGATGAATCAGTGTTGAGTTGATTCTAAGATGTTGCTTTGAAGTTGCTAGTTTGGGTGTATAACAATTCATTTAACAATGCAGTTATTCACTTTTGATGTTTCAGTTAAGAGTGGACCACATGTGCAATGGAGGTCCTAAATGACTACAAAGGAGCTGAAAATTCCTATTGCCTGGTGATGCCATAGCCACCATAATAGCATGATACATTATTCACAGGTTTCTCATGAAGTTGATCTTAACTAATGTACTGAGCTAACAGCCAAGTGAGTACATAGAACATACAATTACTTATGTTATTAATGATAAATGATGATATTACTAACTTACATATTTTCTATATCTGTATCATCAGTTTTCATTTTAGAGCACATTCATTCTAATTCTAAAAAATATATACTGTGACAATGGCAGCAATTTCATGGATTTCATGTTTTTATCATATCAAAAGCTATGCAATGATATATCTATATTGTCTAGGTTTCCATAAGCATATTCTATGATATTTACACAATGATATTGTCTTCTGTTGTATTCCAGAGCATATAAAGTCATTAAGTGATACACATATTCAACAATGTTCCATCTATAGAAGGCTTTGACTTTAAGTGCTTTGAAGAATCTGCCTTGTTTGATAAAACGTTATCTATTTTTACCCTCAAGCGCTTGACATTTCCAATATACTATTTTATGATCATTTTCCAAGTGTATTGTTTTTGAGTATAATCAACTGCTATTGCATTTCTCAACTTCTGATTCTTAATTGAGAACTAAGTTTCCTATAGAATACAACCTTCTATAATATTCAATCACAGGGCCCAGGGGCAAATATATTATTTATTTTCCAGTTATGTGCAATATTCCATCAATGTTATCACATAACTCAGCGAAGTTGAAGAAGATCAAAATTCTCCACTCTTTGGACTTGGAAAATGCTGGGCTGTAGCTACTTGCAGGTACCTTATACACGTGCCCTGACTTTGAAAGCAAAAGAGTTACACCCTGAGTGATACCATCACTCTGCAGCTGCTCTGTTGTACATTGTTACCTAAGAGCAGCCATATTCTTAAGACTTAATTCATGAATGGCCCCAAATTAATGAATGGTAAGTTCTTTACAAAGGAAGGCTATTCTCTGAGGTCTCCACCTTTACTGCCAACAGAGACTATCTTTTAATTCTGAATGTTTCCAGCATATATGGCCTTTAAACTGAATTGCTATCTTATGGAGGAAACTCTTATCGCTCACAAGAGCAGTAACTTTAAACTGTTACATTCTTCTTCTTATTATTTAAAGGGAATGAAAATTTAAGGGGAAATACTGTAAAACAAGCCTGATTTGCAAGCATCAAGACATTTACAGAAAAAATATAAATTAAAATGATTAATACTCTGTATATATTAAATAATGCTGAAAATTTATAGGTTAGCAATTATTCCTAAACCAGCTTTTCCCCAAATATCCACACGGAGACCTTTTAATATTTTAAAGTCTTAGCCCTGGGCTGGGCAGAGTCTTAACCAGCTCATCTAAGTTATGCCAACACCCTAGGCCCATACAGCCACAAGACTAGCTATACCTTCCATGCCTGTGATCACATCTATCACTTCCCATGTTTCCTAGCAATGGGGCTTTCCCCCTTCTCCTTCCCAGCATTCTTTTCTTTCTCCAAGGAAGTCTTACCTTCCACCCTTGCCAAGCTAATTGACCTTCAGATTTTTACTAAAGCCAAATCGTAGAATATCTTAGGTAGGTGAAGAAGGACAGAGACAGAATTTCACACAGTGCACTCCAACAGAAAAAGCAGAATAGAAAAATCAAGAACAGGGTTTTGTTGTTGTTGTTTGTTTGGTGTGTGTGTGTATGTGTGTGTGTATGTGTGTGTGTGTGTGTGTGTGTGTGTGTGTGTATGTGTATGTGTGTGTGTGTGTTCATGAGCTCAGTATTCTAAAATTCTCAGCATACCTTAAGTAGCAATAGCGATTTTTACTTTAGTCAGTGATAACCATGGGCTACAAGAGCAGGATATCAACAGAAACTTGGTAATCTTAGACTCTGATGACTTTGGTTTAAACCTCCTAAGTTATAATCCAAATTTCCCAGCAATACTCATGCAAAGTAGAAACTTTATCTGTAATCTTTTTCAGTATCATCATAGGAAATGATGGCAAGAACAAAAGGAACAAGGTAGGCAGATGGGTTTGATGTGTGGGAGGCAACTGCATAGAACTCTTAGCACAGACAATCCATTTAGAGTCAGCTGAGACAGTGGCAGTGATCTCCAGAGTACAAATAGACATCGAAGCACCAGGAGCTGGTAGAAGGGTTATGAACCAAGCTGTGACAATAGCTTAGTCATAGGGAGGGACGTGTTGTGATTTTCACTCCTAATTAAGCATATTTTCTCTCTTAATATTCTAAGAGGCAAATTCTCTGTTTTTCCACAGTTGAGAAGTTTTTAAGAGACCTGGAGTAAATGAATGCCTTTGAGTCATTTATAATCAAAACAAAGACATCACATTAAGAAGATGCTTATTTTCTCTAGTGGGGTTCCACTTCTTTGTCAACAATTGTTATTCCAGTCAGCTGGTCTTGTGGATATAGTATTGGAATGAGCATATTTGACTGCTATCAATTAATTGTTGTTTCCCTAAGACACACAGAAGTATTCACATTCCCATTAGACACTGTAGAGATGCCTGTTAGATCATCCCACTACATGTTGTAATTATTTGTTCTCTTTCTCTAGATTATGAGCACCATGAAGGTATGCCAACTTTCATTATAAAAACTAAAATTTATTATAGCACTAATAATGTAGAATATCCTATCAGATGAGTTATTGAATTTAAAATTTACAAAACTTGTTAGATGACGTTATAAATATTTTCATTTAAGATTTGTTACACACACACACACACACACACGCACACACACACACACGGACATGCACACGCACATGCACATACATACCATAGTGCCATAATGCCTGTGTGGAGAGATCAGAGGACAACTAGGGAGACATTCTGCTGGTCTGGATAAGAAGTTTCATTTTAAAGATTAGTAAATTTGTAGTCAGAAAATGCAATTTCAATGAAGGCTTAAAGTAAGCTGGAAAGAAATAGACATACTGTGTGCATCCTATTTCTCCCAATAGTACTGTTGTTACTAAGTACAAGAACCTATCTTTATGTGTCTACAAGTAAGACTATTACTGAAGGGTTAACGTTTAGTACATACTAAAAATGTACCCCTTTTAACTTTATTTTTTAATATTATAAAATAAATACTCATATTGTTCCTATTTGATAGATGAGAAAACAAGCAGGCAGATGTTAAGTGACTGACTCAGTTTTACATAATAACTACTCAAGTGCTCAGAGCCCTGGCTGTTTGGCTCCAGAGTTCTCAGCCTTGTACTGTGGCATGCTGAGCTGTTGTACTCTAGGATATGAGTGTACAGCCTGGCGCTGTGGCATGGTGAGCGACTGGACCCTTGGATGTGAGTATCCAGCTTGGTTCTGTGTATGGTGAGCTGTTGAGACCTAGGATGTGAGACCACTGTGCCATGGTGAGCTGCTGTATCCTAGGGCTTGAATGTCCAGCTTAGCTCTTAGAACTAAACATTTAGCTGAGTTTCTTGGTAAAAGAGTAAACCCAGATGATTATGATTTTCATTGCATGATTTTTTTTTTTAAAAAGATCTCTGTCTAACAAAACCACCCTCCTCTCCATTTTCCAGAGCTTGGATTCAATAAAGGCACCTCGCTGCAAGATGCGGTAGCTTGTACTTGTAATCGCAGACCGTGGGGGATCTCCATAGATCCAAGGCCAGTCTGGTGTAGTGTCAAACCCTCAAAGAAAGAAAAAAGAACGATTTATTGTTTGATTGATTAAAAATTATATCTTCAAGAAAAACCTGAATCAGGGCTGGAGAGATGGCTCAGTGGTTAAGAGCATTGACTGCTCTTCCAGAGGCCCTGAGTTCAAATTTCAGCAACCACATGGTGGCTCACAACCATCTGTAATGAAATCTGATGCCCTCTTCTGGTGTGTCTGAAGACAGCTACAGTGTACTTATATATATTAAGATAGCTACAATGTACTTATATTTACTTATATGTAGTAAATACATCTTTAAAAAACCCTGAGTCAATATCTCTCTCTGTCTCTGTCTCTGTCTGTCTGTCTGTCTGTCTGTCTGTCTGTCTCTCATCTACATAGCAGGCTAATGAAAGGTCCAGTGATGCTTATTTGCTGCTTAGCTCTCATGCATCGTTATCATTCCAAACCAAATGCTTCCAGGCTGTCATTCTTCATGGTTCTTACATCAAATATTCTGTTATTATATAATATTGTTTTTCTAAAGGCAGTTTGTTATTTATTTTGTTTGTAATTCATTCATTAGCTCATTCATTCATTCATTCATTCATTCACAGCAGCTTTGAGCCTCAATCCTCTATCTGAATTGTGCTGAGTGCTGGAGAATTGAATGTAGGCAACACACATTGTCTCTTGGTACAATAATTTAACAATTTCCATAACTAGTTGAGGGACAGTTGAAATATAAAGCCAAATGAAAAAGAGACCCCACCTCATCTCAGTTAGAGTAGCTATCATAAATAAAACAAAAGAAAAGAAATTGTGGTAAAGATAGATGTGGGGAGGAACTCTTACACACGGTCAGTGGGAACATACATTAGTCCAGGATGTGTAGAAATTATTCTGGTGTAAGGGGAGGTTCTGATGCTAACGGGATCCCCAATTAGTCCTTGATTTGTCAATAAAGATGGCTGGAGGCCAATTGTTGGGTAGAAACTACAGGTGAGACTTGGGGGTCCCAGGAGGAAAAGGCAGACACAAGAAAGGTGGGAAATTTTTTCTGTCAGGCTTTGGAGGGAGAAGGATGCAACAATCATGTAAGGCCTTGTGGGAGGGCTAGGGCCTATGGCCTCTGATATGGGAGGGTGTTCCAAGGATGTCTGGCAGGGGCTAGGTGAAACAAGCCACTAAGTTTAGGGCAGAAGGAGAGACAGAGATAAATTGGTGAGGGCACGCCTTTTCAGGTGGGAGTTATCTCTGCCCAGCAATTGTGCTTAGTAGACAAGTTAAAGGTAAAAAGCTGTGCGTTATGTCTTTTTCTTCTTTAATTTTTTACTGGTTATTTTATTTATATACATTTCAAATGTTATTCCCTTTCTAAGCTTCCCCTCCCTTCTATGAGGGTGCACCCGACCCACCCACTGACCCTTGCCCCACTGCCCTAGCATTCTCTTACCCTGCACATTGAGCTTTCCTAGGAACAAGGGCCTCCCCTCCCATTGATGCCAGATAAGGCCATCCTCTCCTACATATTCAGCTGGAGCCATGGGTCCTTCCATGTGTATTTTTTGGTTGGTGGCTTAGTCCCTGAGAGCTCTAGGGGTCTGGTTGGTTGATATTGTTGTTCTTCCTATGGGATTGCAAACCCCCTCAGCTTCTTCAGTCCTTGCCCTAATTTCTCCAATGGGGTCTCCGTGCTCAGATAGATGATTGACTCCAAGCATCCATGTCTGTGTCACTAAGGTTCTGGCAGAGCCTCTCAGGAGACCTCAATACAAGGCTCCTGTCAGCAAGCACTTCATGGCATCAGCAATAGTGATTGAGTTTGGAGGCTGCATATGGGATGCATCCCTAGGTGGGGCAGTCTCTGGATGGCCTTTCCTTCAATCTCTGCTCCACTCATTGTCCCTGTAATTCTTTTAGACGGGAGTAATTCTGGGTTAAAATTTTTGAGAAGGGTGAGTGGATCCATCATTCAACTAGTGGTCGTGCCTAACCTCTGAATATGGTCTCAACAGGTTCTCTATCCCTTTTCTTGGATATTTTAGCTAATGTCATCCCCTTGGGTCCTGGGAGCCTCTTGCTTTCCTGGTGTCTTGCACTTTTTGTTAGCTAATCCCAGTTCCCCATCCCCCATTGCTACACACCTCTGTTCGATTTCCTGACCCTCTGTGCCTCTCCTGTTTCCTCCCACATCTGATCCTGCCCTCCCTTTTTTCCTCTCCCCTTCTTCTCTTCCTCCCAATTCACTGCCAGCCTTTACCTACCTTAATTATTTTGTTCCCCTTTCGAAGTAGGAATGAAGTATCCACACTTTGCTCTTCCTTCTTCTTGAGCTTCATGTAGTCTGTAAGTTGTATCATGGGTATTCTGAGATTTTTGTTAGAGGCTGAGTCATTGGTGTTCAGGAAGTTTCCCCCTGTGCTGATGTGTTCGAGGTTCTTTCCCAATTTCTTTTCTAATAGATTCAGCATATCTGGTTCTATATGGAGGTCTTTTTTTTTTTTCATTTTTCAGAAATTGAATTTATTTTTAACTATTACATGAAAATGTGAACATTGTGCATGTTACCATGTGATATCTCAATGCATGTATACACTTACATTATTTAAACAGGCTAAATATATATGTATAGATACATATTTTTTTTTATTAACTTTAGTATTTCTTATTTACATTTCGAATGTTATTCCCTTTCCCGGTTTCCGGGCAAACATCCCCCTAATACCCCCCTCCCCTTCTTTATGGCTGCTCCCCTCCCCATCCTCCCCCCATTGCCGCCCTACCCCCAACAATCACGTTCACTGGGGGTTCAGTCATAGCAGGACCAAGGGCTTCCCCTTCCACTGGTGCTCTTACTAGGATATTCATTGCTACCTATGAGGCCAGAGTCCAGGGTCAGTCCATGTATAGTCTTTAGGTAGTAGTGGCTTAGTCCCTGGAAGCTCTGGTTGTTTGGCATTGTTGTTCATAAGGGGTCTCGAGCCCCTTCAAGCTCTTCCAGTTCTTTCTCTGATTTCTTCAACGGGGGTCCTATTCTCAGTTCAGTGGTTTGCTGCTGGCATTCGCCTCTGTACTTGCTGTATTCTGGCTGTGTCTCTCAGGAGCGATCTACATCCGGCTCCTGTCGGTCTGCACTTCTTTGCTTCATCCATCTTGTCTATTACATGGGTGGCTGTATATGTATGGGCCACATGTGGGGTAGGCTCTGAATGGGTGTTCCTTCTGTGTCTGTTTTAATCTTTGCCATGGAGGTCTTTGATACACTTGGACTTGAGCTTTGTACAAGGAGATAAGAATGGATCAATTTGCATTTTTCTATATGCTGACCTCCACTTAAGACAGCACCATTTATTGAATATGCTGTATTTTTCCTGCTGGATTGTTTTAATCCAGAGTTTGAATTCAGGGATGGTGATTCCCCAAGAAGCTCTCTTTTTGGTGAAAATAGTTCTCACTATCCTGTTTTTTTTCTTCATTGTTCCAAATGATTTTAAGAATTTCCCTTTCTATCTCTGTAAAGAATTGAGCTGCAATTTTGATGGGATTGCATTGAATCTATAGATTGCTTTTGGTAAAATGGCCGTTTTTACTATGTTAATCCTGCCAGTCCATAAACATGGATAATCTTTCCATCTTCTGAGGTCATCTTCAATTTCTTTTCTTCAGAGACTTGTCATACAGATCTTTCACTTGCTTGGTTAAAGTCACACCAAGGTATTTTATATTGTTTGTGGCTATTGTGAAGGGTGTTGTTCCCCTAATTTCTTTCTCAGCCTGTTTATTCTTTGAGTAGAGGAAGGCTACTGATTTGTTTGAGTTAATTTTTTATCCAGTCACTTTACTGAAATTGTTTATCAGCTTCAAGGAGTTCTCTTGTTGAATTTTGGAGGTCACTTAAGTACACTATCATATCATCTGCAAATACTGATATTTTGAGTTCTTCATTACTACTTTGTATCCGTTTGACCTCCTTTTGTTGTCTAATTGTCCTGGCTAGAACTTTGAGTACTATATTGAATAGATAGGGAGAGAATGGGCAGCCTTATCTAGTCCTTGACATTAGGAGGAGTGTTTCAAGTTTCTCTCCATTTCGTTTGATGTTAGCTATTGGCTTGTTGTATATTGCTTTTACTGTGTTTAGGTATGGGCTTTGAATTCCTGATCTTTCCAAGACTTTTATCATGAAGGGATGTTGAATTTTGTCAAATGTTTTTTCAGCATATAGTGAGATGATCATGTGTTTTTTTTTCCTTGAGTTTGTTTACATAATGGATTAGGTTGATGGATTTCTGTATATTATTCTTGGCTTCAGGGGTCTTGGGTGGGAGCTGATAGTGCGATCCTTTCTGGAACAAAGGCAGGTAGAAAGAGAAGCCAAGTTAGGGCTGTTGTCCAGGGATCCCAGAGCTAAGCTGGGTGGAACAAAGGGGAAGCTGGGAGACCCCAGAGTGAGGTCTGATCACAGGAAAGGTAGCAATTTTAAAACTACATGCAACGCTATGGAGATTGCTTAAAAATCTAGAAAGGGAAAACACTATATGATCCAGCTATGCCACTGGGGACATACACCTAGAAGATTCAGAGTCTAATAGTGATATCTGCAAACTCTTGTAGTCTAATTGTGAAATTAACAGAGGTGCCTATCACCAGAAAATGTTTTATATTTACTGCATAAAATAAGTCTTAAATGTTTAGTTCACTGAATAAATACTAGTTGGAGCAGTAAAGAGGTCCAGTTCACCCTTGGCAGGGAATAGGGAGGTAAAGTTTAGAACAGAGGCAGAAGGAACACCCATTCAGAGCCTGCCCCACATGTGGCCCATACATGTACAGCCACCAACTAGATAAGAAGGATGAAGGAAAGAAGTGCAGGCCGACAGGAACCGGATGTAGATCTCTCCTGAGAGACACAGCCAGAATACAGCAAATACATAGGCAAATGCCAGCAGCAAAATCACTGAACTGAGAACGGGACCCCCGTTGAAGAAATCAGAGAAATGACTGAAAGAGCTTGAAGGGGCTCGAGACCCCATATGAACAACAATGCCAAGCAACCAGAGCTTCCAGGGACTTAGCCACTATCCAAAGACTATACATGGACTGACCCTGGACTCCAACCTCATAGGTAGCAATGAATAGCCTAGTAAGAGCACCAGTGAAAGGGGAAGCCCTTGGTCCTACCGAGACTGAACACCTAGTGAACATGATTGTTGGGGGGAGGGCGGTAATGGGGGGAGGATGGGGAGGGATTAGGGGGATGTTGGCCCAGAAACTGAGAAGGGGAATAACAATCGAAATGTAAATAAGAAATACTCAAGTTAATAAAGATTAAAAAAAAAAAGAGGTCCAGTTCACTATTTTTATAGTCTTTCTGTTTTTTGTTCAGCTAGTTCCTATTTCCCTGACACCAGGTTACTTTTTATCATGATTATACATTGTGAAATTTAAACATTTACTGTTTTACTTTCATCTCTAAAATTTTTGAATTTTTTTTTTTTGCTTTTCAGTTAAACTTCTGTTTTTCATTAAAATTTCTATTTCAAAATAGCTGCTTTGTTTCTTAGTTTTAAAACATTTATTTTCACAATCTTTTGACCACTGAGTTTTCTCTTGCACATTTTTAGGCTTCATCGTATATCTCATGATTTTTTTTTTAAATATACGACATTAAAGATATAATAAATTTAGATTTTATAGGCAATTGATTTGCTAATGGAACACAAATTATTATTTAGTTTTCTTACTTTCATTTTTATTGAGAATTTTATAAATGTATACAGTGTGTTCTGATCAAACTCACTAATTTATTCTTTCTGCTTCAATTTCTCTCTTGTCTACCCTTTCTATATTTTCACTTCCAATTTTATATGTCTTCTGTCTCTCCCTACCTCCCACCAAATTGACTTCATGCTTCCTGGATATGACCTTCTACTGGAGAGTTGATAGCATTTCACCTCCCTGAGACTTTTTAATGTTTAAGAGTACTTAGCATTCTTGTAGGGACTAGAGGGTCATTCCCAGCATGTATCTTGAGTATCTCCTGGCTGCCTGTCAGTCCAGCTTTAGCGGATCTGATACCATCTTCTTACTTCCAGGACAATTGCATTCCTGTACATATTTCCACACACGCATAAATGTTTCTTATAATAACAATACAAATATTTAAATAACTTTTCTTAAAGAAGGACGGATCTAGAGCAAAAGTCAGTGAATTATATTCATCAGCAAAATGATGTATACCAAATTCTACAAATAGAGCTTTATTAGTGCACACATATATTTATTAAAATATATATAACCTAAAGCTGCATATTTTTTTTTGCAGTTTCAGAGTTCAGCAGCTGCAAAACAGACTCGTTTGCACATCAGAATGTATTTATTTATTATCTGGAGGAAAAAGTAATACTGATTTTTACTATAGAGTAGATGCGTTCATAAGACACAGCTTTTAGAATCATCAATAAAATATCCAGGGTATGTGAGTTACTTCAAATCTGAAATGTTCCTACTTTCTACTAACAAAGATTTCACATTTCCCCATGTGGCTTGAATCCAAATTATGCTTCAGCCTAAACCTCAGGATTCTTCTGTGCTAATTGTTGTACAGTGTTGTCTTACATACAGGATTGACTACTTGTTTAAAGACTTACAAGGGTTTTTGCACAAAATACCTAGCTTCTTCCTCTCCACTTCTCTCTCTTTGCAGTGTTTATCTCTGGTAGCCCAGCCCACCAGTACTCGGCTTTGCTCCTCTGTGAGCACATTTCACCAATCACTACCTAGAACACCAAAAGATTCTCAGCATTGAAACTATAATTATGCTGTCAACATGTAACACAGATTGGTAGTTCTTGCTTCCAAATGTCCATAGAATGCATCTGTCTGATACTGGCTAGCATGCAAGGTCCCTATAGAGCCATAAAATGCAATCAGATTGTTTAAAGTCCATAACCTCAACTGTACCACAGCAGAAAAAGAAAAAGAAAAATGTAATGCATTAAAGGCAAAATATTGATTGTCTTATTTTAAAATTTCGTGCATTCCTCATAAAATGAAATTGAAAAGAATGGATCAATGCAATAACAACAATACTATGTTGAACAAGCAATACTATGTTCAAGAAAATTAAATTTCAAAAAGGAATATTTTAATGATACCTATTGTATTTAGAGATTCAAATTCCAAAGTTAACTCAGAACCTTTTGCTATCTGCTAATGTTTATTATTCTCACTGTCAGCTAGCTTGTGTTGCTATTTATGTTATTATTCATTAATTCATGTCTGTTCCTTAATATTCCTCTTCAGGCACCTCGTTCATATAATTCATACAAACTCTAGAAAAAGTAACTGGTCAAAATTAGTTCTTTGCTAAATAATTGCCAGCAGACATCATGTGGATCCTATTTGCTCCTAAAGGGGTCCATAGGAATCCATCAGAGCCAGCAGTCACTCACTTGTCTCCTTAGTCTGTCAGTCCCATGTAATGTGAAGAGCTTCCCCAAGGACACTTCTTACTCATTCCAATTATGTTTTTGTTTCATGATGTTGGGCATAAAAATGTCCTTTTTATGTAATTGATAAGGGTATCATCAATGTTAGGAGGCAGTTTCCTGAGTTCAGCCGTCGCGAGAAGAGTTCCACCTTGCTGGCAGAATCAAAACTGAATTCATGTTCCCAGGCCCTGGAAGCTAACTCCTGTCCTGCTTCTCCAGATGTTCGATGTTTGTCCGTTAAGCAGTAGAGCATGTTAAGTGGGAAGCTGCTGTTTTCCCGTTATCTCAACTAAGGCACACAAGTGAGAAATGTGTTGCTTGCCTTGACTACGTGCAGCTTGCTCACACCTTTGTTCCCTCATCATTCTAAAATTCCCTACAAGAGTCCAGGAGGGGACCTGATTGTAAAAGCTGACTCAAGGACCCTGAAACCAGGTGACCAAGATAAATTCTAGTCACCAAAGTTAATTTCCTTGTTTAAGTCCTTGTGTCAAAATACGATTGGTTGGTGCAACAGCCCACCTCATCCCCCTTGCTTTGTGTTCCCATCCTATAAAAATGGTGCACAATCTCCCTTCAGGGACATGGTCCAGATCCAAAAATGGCTGCCTTCCTGAGTTCTCTGAAAATTACGTTTTCGTTTTAAGCTTCCGTATCTGAAGTGAGTGAGTTTTCTCGGCTTCCACCTCAAACTGAACAATCAATATATTCTTTATAGAAGCAAGATATGACCAGAATCACTTTTAATACCTTTGAAAGCTTTGAAGTTTGAAGCTAAGTGGGTTCATTAGTCATTTCATCCAAACGATATCTGATGTTCAATGATTCCATTGAAGAAGGGGGACTTAAATTATAGCTTCACGATCTAAAAATGTTGGACAACCTTCATACTCAACAGAAATGCTAAACTATCTATTAATGTAATCATTTGTGTTGATTGCACCTATACTCATTTTGAACGTTGCTATGGAAACCAGTGCAACTGCCCTGGTGAGAACTAATGGAATTTTTAAAGATATACTTTAAAACCACCTGCAAACAATAGGCTTCAAATAAAAAGTCCTAGAAACAGTTTCTCCCCGTTTTAGAAACCTAAATGTAGGTAATGCCATTCAACTACTTAGGAAACAGCGAGCTGCGTTTGAATACATTTACAGTGAGTATTTCCTTGGATTGGAATGAGTATCAACATGCAGGCTTGTTTCCTGTGTGACTTTTTGATTATTCTCAGCTTTGATGGGCAAACAAGAACACACAGAAATCCAAGACAAGGGTCATCTGAGCTCAAGTTCTTCCAAACCATGTAAACAGGAAGTACTGGTAATCCCATGAGAAGTTAGTATTATTTGTTGAAACAACAGCATTTTGGAATAAACTTCATGCTGATTGACTTTCTTTTTTTAGTAGCTGAACAAAGCCAGTGTGGGAGAGCTGAACGGACCCATGCAGCTTTAAAAAAAGCACTGGAGGGGCAGGAATAGGCTTAGGGTATGTGGTTCCTGGAAGGGCCTCTTTCAAGCTTCTCATTGAGGTATAAGGTGAGTGTTCATAATGTTTATCACATGATGAACAAAATAGAAGCTGAATATGATGAACACATGACAGAAGAGCCTTTCATAGCAAGATCATTACATCACTGACAAAGCCCAGAGTTCAGTTAGCACCTGGGAAGAGTTTTAGACTTAGAAACAGACAAGAACTAAACATTTGCTGTTGTCTTAGTATGATCTAATGGTATTTTGACTTTTAAAGTGTTCTAGGGGAAATGAATGTCAATGCACATCTCCTGAAATTGTATTTCAGTGGTCACCAGCAAAACACTGCATGTCTCATTTAAGTTGGCTTACTCAGACCTAAGGATTCAATTCCCATGTATTAAGGTCAAGAAACAAAACAACATTCTACTAGTTAGCACGCTTTCCATGTTGCGGTATTTTCTCAGGATATAGAGGTATCTCTTACTGCCTTCAACTATGATATTCCATGCCAAAGTGAACTGAAATTTCCAAGTGTTATTGTTTTTAGGATGCAGTCCTTGCATTTCAAACCTAGGTTGCTTATATTCATGCCATATTAAGTTGTCCACCTCACCTTCCCAGTCTACTTCCTTCTGATACCCCATGCCCTGAAACTAAACTCAAGTCATCAGGACAGAATCCTTTCTTCTGAGGAGCCTCAAGTTCCTTCTAATCTTGAGCATCTGCTTTTTCATGCAAACATGAATTCATCAGATTCACAGACACCCTGCACGTTGAGGAAAGGTGAAATAGGCACTCGCAGAAGGACTGAATAAAACCACGAATTCCAGTAGACAGGTATGGCATGTATGTGACATAATTCACATCCACCTCTAGTAGCTTAGATGATCATGGAATCATGTGGTATTCTTTTATCTTCCAGGATGAGTGCTTTATCCCCACTCCTGAGTTAAAAGGGCCATTTTCTAATATCCGCTAAGCAAACTCTAAAAGTTGATACCTTGTTTGCTTCTATCAAAACAGTGTTTTTAAATTTTTTAAATCATAATTGAAACAAAAGCAGTCCAGAATACCATGGAGTTTGAAATATTTTCTGCCATGGTTTCGTGTTCATATCACAATTGTCCATTGCTAAAGCTTTTAACGAAGAATAGTTACATTCTGAAAAGACAGTATATATATATATTGCTACACTATTTTAACGTGAAGGAAAGTCTAGTGTTAATGGCAAAGAAATACAATTGTCAAATTATGGATCAATATAGAGTTTCTCAGGATGCACAGATTAGGTTCACATTTCAAATTTGGTCTAATGCAGGAGGGTCTTGTCCACTTGCACATTGCTTTGGAAAATCTTTTCCAGATATTCAGATGATTCTAGTCCAGATGGTTGGGCATCAGAATGACCATGACTGGGCTTCAGAATTAGTCATCTAAAGCACTTGACACATTGTAGGCATTAGGAAGATATTATAAAGCTAATGAGTCTATGCTGACCGTTTCTTCAGTTATTCCCTTTGTTTTCATGTATGAAACAACCAGATTTCAAGACTTTGTATCTGCTCTGGTACGCACTTGTTTGTCTTGCTGATTCCAATAAAGCCTATCTAATCTTTGTAATATAAATTCTGTAAATATAAAAAGAGTATCTCAAATTTGTCATATTATCTAAAATACATTAACAATGTGCCTGAATAATCACAGTACAGCCTTTAAAAATCCTTAATAAGAAATTGTCATTATTATTTGGCATTCTCATGCTTGCACACAACAGCAATATAAGTTAACGTAAATTAAGCAAAAAGCAAACTAATAAACCATTAAGTAGGTTTGTAGATACTTAAATGGAATTCTTTCTTTGCTTACACGGCTGAATTTGTTAATCTGTTTAAATGGTAGCTTTTAAGTGATGTTGTGATTATCTGGCCTCCTACACAGTGCTGCCTCAATGTAGCAGGTAAAGTTCCATCAGCAACACCACTTCATTTCTCAGTAGGTAACATCAGGTATGAAAAGGAATATCTTCACAGCTTGGGCAGAAAAGATAGCTTTGGTGGTCAAATGTTGCATTGTTTGAGCTACATCAAATTCCTGAATATCCTTGGATTAAGAGCTCTTTAACTTGCCCTGAATCATGCTCATTTCAGAGACTGGAGGTGGTGGTCCACCTCCACCAAAATGTCTGGACTAGACACCTGTAAAGGATGAGTCATGCTCTAATGTTCACAAAAGCAATCCTCTAAACTTCGAGTCACTATTGTAGAGCTGGGGTGTGGTGGTGGGATGGAATCAGTGTACTTGGAGAGGTCTCAAATACTCCTGCCACATCAGAGTGATTTTTTTCTTTCATGTTCTTCTGTTGTATAAGGCATAACTCATAATTCTCAAGCAACATTCTATTTCCTTGTTATGTTATACAACTGTTCCAACAAATGCCAAGAGAAAGAGAGAGAGAAAGAGAGAGAGAGAAAGATTTCCAATACATAGAGTTTCCAAATGTATTCATACGATTTCATAAAATGACTGCATTTGTGACATACAAATGATAGTTCTTTCACCTGTATTGAAAAATCAAAGCAACTAAGTGCCTTTCCAGAGACTGTATGCAAATTCTAAGGTGTTCAGGGTGTCTGAATGATATGCATGCTGTCTTGGCTATCCAAGGAAAATTTAAGATCTCTATTGATAAGTCTACTTAGCAAAACCCTAACAAAGTTCTCATTTAAGAAGAGAAGCAGGTTAAACAACATACAGATCTTCATCTGTCTCAAGTCTTTCATATTCATTTGGATGAGAAGGTTGAATAACTTCTCAGAGGGAAGAATCTGTTGACTACCCAGTTTGCTTGCTCTTGCAGCCATTCCCCTTTCTATTACTGGATTTTGAGCCAATGCTTGCTTACAGTAGTGTAGTGGTAGATCTGACCAAACTAGGCACCCACTTTGTACTCTTATTGAGTTGTATTTTCCTCGCACAGCCTTATTTGGTTTGCGGATTTACTGCAACAGAGTGGTGGGACATACTTCTCCAGACTGTTCTCCAACAATGGGAAGAAATAGTATTTCCAATTTTTTTTTTAAAAAAAAAAAAATACCCTATAAAAGAGCTGACTGGTCCAGGCTGTCAGTTCTCATTACAGATCCGATTAGTATGATCAAAAATAAGAGACAATTAAATTGGCTATGCCTAACTAGATCCAGACCTTATAGTGAAGTGGAAACATCTAGTTTCTTTGGAAAGTTAAGACAAATGATATTCTGCTGGTGCACACAGGCGAAAGGATGTCTTGTTAAAGCAAACACATGAAAGGCTGTTTCCCAAAGCAGACAGGTAAAAGGATATTTTGATATAGCAAACAAGTGAAAGGATGCTTGATGAAGGAGTATGGCTATGACTCCATAGACAATGGGGAATGAGAACTGAGGTTTGGTTTGTTCTGTGTCACTAAAGACACACATGAATTGGTTTGCCTTACATAGTGTTGTTGAGCTCAACTTGTGGTAACACTGTCATTGAGAGAAACTCACCCAAGAACAGCACCTTACTGCCTCTATGGCCTTGCCTTATGTCAGTTGGGAGCCTGGCAGTTTCTTTAGGATTGCCTGGTGTCTGCTTGCTGAAAGGACTGGAATGTAGCTGCTGGCTGGTGCCTGTAGTCTCCCTGCCTAGAGGACTGGTTTGCAGCTGGTAAGTCATATTTGGCATTTGCTCCTGAGCTGAACTACTGCCAAGGAAGATCAAGATCATGCCAAAGAACTATTGCTGAACTGATCCATTCCCTACCCCCATCCTAATATCTTTTCTCTTCTAGTACCTCTGGTGGGTGATGGGCTATAGGAAAGGTTGAAACCTTATTAAAAGTAAGTTCCAAAAAAGTATGCTTACATTATAGTTTGTAACAGAATTTGTGAGCATAGATTCAACTAAATATGAAATACTGGGCTGGAGGAGTGGCTCAGCAGTTGAGCATATGCTGCTCTTGTAGAGGTGCTAGGATTAGTTCCCAGTATCCACATGGTAGCTTACAATTGCCTGTAACTCTAGTTCTAAAGATCTGAACTTCCTGGCTTCTGCAGTCACTGCATCCATGTGGCACACATATATACATGAAAGTGCTCACACATACATGTAACATAAAAATAATATTTAAAAAGTTTTAAATGTTTTGGAATTAATTTTCTTCATAATAGGATGTCTGATCTGAGAAGCAATGGAAGTAATCTTTATTTGTAAAGCAAAATTTAAAAATATTGGCTATCTACAGATTGGTAATATATATTAAGAATTCTTTACATACACAACATGAGACAATGTACAGAAAAATAAGAGGACTTATTGTTTTGGTGTTACATACTTACTGATGTTCTATTATTTACACTAGGAATCATCCTATTTAATAAAATATATTCTAGTCACCTTAATGTCTAGTCAATGATGAATATATAAGCAGAATAATGTCATCGCCCAGAGCATCATTTGCTCAGATAGGGCATACATTTAGTAGACAGAATCTAATAAAATATATCCCAGATTTGTAGTACTTGAAATGCATAGAGTCCCCCAAAAGTATGACTAACTCTGGATGTTACTGAAATACAGATTTTGTTGAAGCAATTGGAAAAGGCCTTAGCCATTATATTCAATGGCTAGGCTCCCAAATGGCTTTGTCAAAATAGAAAGCTACGAGAAAGGCATGGTGCTCTTCGATTCCAACATGTCCTCTATCCTTCATGCATTGCTTTTCCCTCCAGTGCTGACTCAAGGTCACAAAGTAGTCCCTGCAGTCGCTCCAGAAAGAAAGTGAAGGAAGAAAAGCATATCCTCCATTTACTTAGCTCTCTGTAAAGGGACCACCTCCCGGGAGCAGACACTTGCGTTTAGTTGACTATATTGACAACAGCATGGCCGTAATACAGAAGAGCTCTTCATCTTGACAGTTAATATTCTCTGAATTAAAGATATTATTTTTCTAATGAAAAAGATAGTCATAGGACATTTGACCCCGATCTACCTCACATTCAAGAACATAACAATCACATCATTTGTAAATATTGGTAAATATCAATGAAAGTCATAGGCATATTTGGACTGAAAACAGTGTTATCAAGTTGGGTTTATGCCTAAAATTATTTCTTTCTGTGTTCACCTCATCAGCCCATATAGTAAAGCCTGGAGTGACATGGGTTAGAACAGTCCCTGTACAAGAGGACACACAAATTCACCAAGCATTCTGTACAGAGAAATAATGTTTTAGGAGATATATATGCTTCCCTTACTTTAAACCATTCACAGTGTGTGTGTGTGTGTGTGTGTGTGTGTGTGTGTGTAATCATCACTAGATACACTATGGATGCGTAATTATTAAACTTTTTATTTCATTTAATAAAATTGAATCAACTAAAACCATCCATATGCTTTACAACCTCAGTATTGGACAAAGAACCTGAACATGTTTGTGGATAAGGAGACCATGACAAGTTTGCATCAAATCTTGAACATTGCAGTAGGCCAGCAGTATAGTAGAACAAGCATGACAATGTAAACTAATGGATATTCATACATTAGTTTAAACTTTTGAAGACACAGAATTATAACTAAGGAACATTTTACAAAATAATGAACAGATAGTTTAGGAATTAAGAGAAATGTTCATATTTGTGGAGAATACAGTGTTGTCAAGAGTATCTGAATTATCTCTTCTTTTTGCTCCCACCTCACACTGATGTGTGGGTTTGGGAGCAGAATGATGGCTTTCAGGCCCTTGTCTGTTTTCCGTAGCTGTGTAATCAGTTCTGCTTAAGTGTGATCAGTTAAGGATAGCACAAGATATGTCAGCAAGTTCATGGACCAAGTAAAGAATGCCTAAATATGAGTGAACCAGAATAAGACAGTACTAGCAAATGCACAGAACTATTGTGCTTTTGTCTCTCAGACATCTACTGTATGTTAAGAACTACATAAAACTTGTCTTTGTTAATAGTGCTATAAGCAAAACAGGGCATTCCTCTGAATGTTATTGTTCCTATTTTGGAAAAAAAAAAAAAAACCTCCTAAGATTTAAAGGTTTATGTGGAAGCAGTGGGATGTTACACTTTATGAATTTATCAGTTTATTACAGTTTCTCCTCATGTGCTGCACATGAATATTCTCAAGCATTTTCTTTACTTTTCAAACACTGTTAATGGAGTGAGAAGAAGATGAACCAGGTTCCTGTTCGTTCCGCCATGAAACAGTGAGGGTAAGGTTCAGGAATTTACTCCTGATGTGGATTATCAGAGGGAGCATACCAGGAAGAAATTTAATGAAGAGTATCATTTGGCATCAGAATATGATCATTATGATAAATATTTTCAATATATATTATGTTCTCAAAATCCCTACTATTGGTGTAGACACCAATAGGTGTAAACAGCCTTTAGGAAGCCGTGGAAGGCATAACAACAGACAGAATTAAACTAAGACAGCTATCGTTATGAAGCCTATTACAGTGAAAAGTAGAAACTTATTCATGTGGTCAAATTGTTATCTTTTATTAAATTTAGCAGTCTCATCCTCTTTTGAAGTACTAGAATCATTCTGAGCAAAGTCTGTCTTTAGTCCTCCCTGATCAGAATCCATGCTGTCATGTGGAAAGAAAGGGGAGAAACAAAGAGTACACAGTACCAGGAAAATGTCCTGTTGAATTAAATATTCACACAGTAGCAACACATGTGTAGAAATGAAGCAACCTTTACTCCAGTTTATTAAGAAAAAGATTCACCTCTAGAAGAATGTAATTTTCATTGTGAAGCAGAGGTTATTATGCCCATTAAAAATGTCTTGAAAGGCCTTGAAAATGGACTGCAGAACTGGTTCTGATGCTGGCTTATTCTGTGACTTGGAGTTGGAGGAAGCCACAGCTGGAAAGGACAAATGCCCCATTTAGTGGATAACATATATAAGGAATTCATAAAAGTAACACTTCAAGTGTAAATGAAAAACCACATAATAGATCAAACTCACTAAAAAAGAAAAATGAAAATGAAAATCATAATAGGATACTTTACTTCTCTCTACAAGATTTTAAAAAAGTTATTGGAGCCAAATGGACTTAACAGATATTTATAGAACATTCTATCCTAAAGCAAAAGGATATACCTTCTTCTCAGCTCCTCATGGTACTTTCTCCAAAATTGACCATATAATTGGTCAAAAAATGGGCCTCAACAGGTACAGAAAGATAGAAATAATCCCATGCGTGCTATCAGACCACCACGGCCTAAAACTGGTCTTCAATAACAATAAGGGAAGAATGCCCACATTTACGTGGAAATTGAACAATGCTCTACTCAATGATAACCTGGTCAAGGAAGAAATAAAGAAAGAAATTAAAAACTTTTTAGAATTTAATGAAAATGAAGATACAACATACCCAAACTTATGGGACACAATGAAAGCTGTGCTAAGAGGAAAACTCATAGCGCTGAGTGCCTGCAGAAAGAAACAGGAAAGAGCATATGTCAGCAGCTTGACAGCACACCTAAAAGCTCTAGAACAAAAAGAAGCAAATACACCCAGGAGGAGTAGAAGGCAGGAAATAATCAAACTCAGAGCCGAAATCAACCAAGTAGAAACAAAAAGGACCATAGAAAGAATCAACAGAACCAAAAGTTGGTTCTTTGAGAATATCAACAAGATAGATAAACCCTTAGCCAGACTAACGAGAGGACACAGAGAGTGTGTCCAAATTAACAAAATCAGAAATGAAAAGGAGACATAACTACAGATTCAGAGGAAATTCAAAAAAATCATCAGATCTTACTATAAAAGCCTATATTCAACAAAACTTGAAAATCTGCAGGAAATGGACAATTTCCTAGACAGATACCAGGTACCGAAGTTAAATCAGGAACAGATAAACCAGTTAAACAACCCCATACCTCCTAAGGAAATAGAAGAAGTCATTAAAGGTCTCCCAACCAAAAAGAGCCCAGGTCCAGACGGGTTTAGTGCAGAATTCTATCAGACCTTCATAGAAGACCTCGTACCAATATTATCCAAACTATTCCACAAAATTGAAACAGATGGAGCACTACCGAATTCCTTCTATGAAGCCACAATTACTCTTATACCTAAACCACACAAAGACCCAACAAAGAAAGAGAACTTCAGACCAATTTCCCTTATGAATATCGATGCAAAAATACTCAATAAAATTCTGGCAAACCGAATCCAAGAGCACATCAAAACAATCATTCACCATGATCAAGTAGGCTTCATCCCAGGCATGCAGGGATGGTTCAATATAATGGAAAACCATCAACGTGATCCATTATATAAACAAACTGAAAGAACAAAACCACATGATCATTTCATTAGATGCTGAGAAAGCATTTGACAAAATTCAACACCCCTTCATGATAAAAGTCCTGGAAAGAATAGGAATTCAAGGCCCATACCTAAACATAGTAAAAGCCATATACAGCAAACCAGTTGCTAACATTAAACTAAATGGAGAGAAACTTGAAGCAATCCCACTAAAATCAGGGACTAGACAAGGCTGCCCACTCTCTCCCTACTTATTCAATATAGTTCTTGAAGTTCTAGCCAGAGCAATCAGACAACAAAAGGAGGTCAAGGGTATACAGATCGGAAAAGAAGAAGTCAAAATATCACTATTTGCAGATGATATGATAGTATATTTAAGTGATCCCAAAAGTTCCACCAGAGAACTACTAAAGCTGATAGACAACTTCAGCAAAGTAGCTGGGTATAAAATTAACTCAAATAAATCAGTAGCCTTCCTCTACACAAAAGAGAAACAGGCCGAGAAAGAAATTAGGAAAATGACACCCTTCATAATAGATCCAAATAATTTAAAGTACCTCGGTGTGACTTTAACCAAGCAAGGGAAAGATCTGTACAATAGGAACTTCAAGACTCTGAAGAAAGAAATTGAAGAAGATCTCAGAAGATGGAAAGATCTCCCATGCTCATGGATTGGCAGGATTAATATAGTAAAATGGCCATTCTACCAAAAGCGATCTACAGATTCAATGCAATCCCCATCAAAATACCAATCCAATTCTTCAAAGAGTTAGACAGAACAATCTGCAAATTCATCTGGAATAACAAAAAACCCAGGATAGCTAAAACTATCCTCAACAATAAAAGGACTTCAGGGGGAATCACTATCCCAGATCTCAAGCAGTATTACAGAGCAATAGTGATAAAAACTGCATGGTATTGGTACAGAGACAGACAGATAGACCAATGGAATAGAATTGAAGACCCAGAAATGAACCCACACACCTATGGGCACTTGATTTTTGACAAAGGAGCCAAAACCATCCAATGGAAAAAGATAGCATTTTCAGCAAATGGTGCTGGTTCAACTGGAGGTCAACATGTAGAAGAATGCAGATCGATCCATGCTTATCACCCTGTACAAAGCTTAAGTCCAAGTGGATCAAGGACCTCCACATCAAACCAGATACACTCAAACTAATAGAAGAAAAAACTAGGGAAGCATTTGGAACACATGGGCACTGGAAAAAATTTCCTGAACAAAACACCCATGGCTTATGCTCTAAGATCAAGAATCGACAAATGGGATCTCATAAAACTGCAAAGCTTCTGTAAGGCAAAGGACACTGTGGTTAGGACAAAACGGCAACCAACAGATTGGGAAAAGATCTTTACCAATCCTACAACAGATAGAGGGCTTATATCCAAAATATACAAAGAACTGAAGAAGTTAGACAGCAGGGAGACAAATAACCCTATTAAAAAATGGGGTTCAGAGCTAAACAGAGAATTCACAGCTGAGGAATGCCGAATGGCTGAGAAACACCTAAAGAAATGTTCAACATCGTTAGTCATAAGGGAAATGCAAATCAAAACAACCCTGAGATTTCACCTCACACCAGTGAGAATGGCTAAGATCAAAAACTCAGGTGACAGCAAATGCTGGCGAGGATGTGGAGAAAGGGGAACACTCCTCCATTGTTGGTGGGGTTGCAGACTGCTACAACCATTCTGGAAATCAGTCTGGAGGTTCCTCAGAAAATTGGACATTGAACTGCCTGAGGATCCAGCTATACCTCTCTTGGGCATATACCCAAAAGATGCCCCAACATATAAAAAAGACACGTGCTCCACTATGTTCATCGCAGCCTTATTCATAATAGCCAGAAGCTGGAAAGAACCCAGATGCCCTTCAACAGAGGAATGGATACAGAAAATGTGGTACATCTACACAATGGAATATTACTCAGCCATCAAAAACAATGACTTTGTGAAATTCGTAGGCAAATGGTTGGAACTGGAAACTATCATCCTGAGTGAGCTAACCCAATCACAGAAAGACATACATGGTATGTACTCATTGATAAGTGGCTATTAGCCCAAATGCTTGAATTACCCTAGATGCCTAGAACAAATGAAACTCAAGACGGATGATCAAAATGTGAATGCAGATCGCTCCTGAGAGACACAGCCAGAATACAGCAAATACAGAGGCGTATGCCAGCAGGAAACCACTGAACTGAGAACAGGACCCCTGTTGAAGGAATCAGAGAAAGAACTGGAAGAGCTTGAAGGAGCTCAAGACCCCATATGTACAGCAATGCCAACCAACCAGAGCTTCCAGGGACTAAGCCACTACCCAAAGACTATACATGGACTGACCCTGGACTCTGACCTCGAGGTTGCAATGAATATCCTAGTAAGAGCACCAGTGGAAGGGGAAGCCCTGGGTCCTGCTAAGACTGAACCCCTAGTGAACTAGACTGTTGGGGAGAGGGCAGCAATGGGGGGGGAGGGTTGGGAGGGGAACACCCATAAGGAAGGGGAGGGGGAGGGGATGTTTGCCCGAAACCGGGAAAGGGAATAACACTAAAATGTATATAAGAAATACTCAAGTTAATAATAATAATAAAAAAAAATTCCACTATCAAAAAAAAAAAAAGTTATTGATGAGGAGGAGATGTGCATGTTTTTTTACTAGAAGGTAAAATCTTGCAATATTTAGACCATGCTTTTTTATTTTGAATGAAATGGAACTTGATTTTTGCATAGTAATTTTTTGGCATTATATTGTTTAAGATTTACATATATGTATGTTAGTCAATTTTTATGAGTAGTTTATGTGTTTACAGGATCAGAAATTCATTCTATACACTTGTAATAAGCTTAATTGTGTCATTTAAAAAATGAAAATATAACCCTCAAAACATCCTCAGGACAGCAGGATGAGCCTGGCTGCCTCTGCAGCTGCTATTTTTAGCCTATTCTGCTTCTATCAGACTGGGTCAGTACAAATGCCAGGGGCAAGATGGCGTTCTTGGCACAGGAAGACAGAAAGGTAGAAATGTGGGAAAGAAGCAGTATCTTGAGAACTCAGAAGCTGTGAAATAAATTGTAACAGTTTTGAGCTATTGCTTTCTGAACTTTTCAACATCAAAACCCTTAGAATTAGAATACTGCAAGAGTCCCTGGTGACCTGAATCAGGAGCACCTGTCCACTTTGGCTCACCTTTCAAAGGATTTCCTCTCAGCTCAGTGCTGATGGTGCACACTCCACAAAGGTCATCGGGCTTCCTATCTTTATTTGGAAAGATTATCCAGGCATCACAATGTCTTATAGTTCAATGTCTGTGGCAAGGTCAGAAGGAAAACCTTAATTCTAAATCGCAGGCATTTCTCAGGACAACTATGATTAATCCTGATCCTCAAGTACTCATAAGAATGACACAGAGTTGCCAAGAAAGACTTGGTATGCTGTTCTGGATTGTTCTCTCTTGAAGTTTTGCTAAAGAGTTTATAATAATTACTGCATAGTTTTCTGAGTCCAGGTGAAGGGTGATAGATATAAAATTTGATACCCTCAAATGGCAGACTCTGCCTTTTAGCACTGGCTGGAATCTGGTGCCAGGTTCCAGGGTCAGCTCCAAATGGTAGAAGGTCATTGTGCACTGACATTAAAGAACAAGAAACCAGCTCATTACATTCAATTCTATCTACCCCCTCCCCATTTCTCTTCTACCGTAAGTGCTATTTTAAATCATGTCTTATTGCATATAGCTGCAAAAGCACACCTCTCTGCAAACTTAGCAAGGTATCATACACAAGGCAGATTTTATCAAGTTCAAACTGTGTAAACATTGGACCATTGCTCACTTGGGTCTAGCTTTAGAAAGGCCCATCCTCCCATCTTATATGGTAGAATTGGAATCCCTTTACCCACCTAAATGATAAGATATTATTTATTTATTTTTACATTTTTTTTGCAGGAATACTATCTTTTCCTGCGTGGTTGTAGTTATGTTCATTTCCTTCTGTTAATCCTCTGGGAATAAGTCAGTATTTCAGATCAACTTTTGTGCACCATCTTCCTTTTCCAATGTCACTTCTGGTCCTGACCTGAGTCTGTTCCATCTTTGAAACTTTCCAAGGTAGTGGGTCTTTCCTAGCTGTGGTGGTTTGAAAGAGATGTCAGGCAAAATCTCAGGCTTCTGTATATTTGATATCCTGTTGGTGGCTGTTTGAAGAGAATTAGGATGCTGGTTGAAGGAAGTATGTCATGGGGCCTTATTTTCTCTCTCTTGCTTGCATTTTGAATTTTGAGCTCTCATCTGTGTGGACATCAGACCTTAACTCTCTCATCATAACCTGTAACCATCTGGAACCATAAACCTAATTAAGGACTGCCTTTATAAGTTGCCTTGACTATAATGTTTTGTCACAGCAATAGATAAAGTAACTAATACATTTGCTTGATCCACACACTGTTAGCTCGTTATCACCTTTTTTATTGGATATTTTTTAATTACAATTCAAATATTATTCCCTTTCCCGGTTTCAGTCCATAAGCCCCCTTTCCAATCCCCCTACCATTCTTCTATAATGATGTTCCTCTTCTCCAACCACCCTACCATTCCGGCCTCCCTACGCTGACAGACTCTACACTGGGGGTTCAGCCTTGGCAGGATCAAAGGCTTCTCCTTCCATTGGTGCCTAACAAGGCCACCCTCTACTACATATGCAGCTGGAGCCATGGGTCTGTCCATGTGTAGTCTTTGGGTAGTAATTTACTCCCTGTGAGATCTGTGTGGTTGGCATTGTTGTTCTTATGGGGTTGCAAGCCCCTTCAGCTCCTTCAAACCTTTCTCTAACTTCCCCAAAGGAGACCCTATTCTCAGTTCAATGATTTGCTGCTAGCATTCTCCTCTACATTTGTTACACTGGATGAGCCTCTCAGGAGACAGCTATATCAGGCTCCTGTCAGCATGCCCGTCTTGGCTTCAACAATCTTGTCTAGTTTAGGTGGCTTTATATATATGGGCTGGATCCCTAAGAGGGGGAGGCTCTGAATGGCCATTCCTTCAGGCTCTGCTCCAAACTTTGTCTCAATGTCCCCTCCTGTGAATATTTTTGTTCCCCCTTTTAAGAAGGACTGAAGCATTCACACTTTGGTCATCCTTCTTGAGCTTCATGTGGTCTGTAGATTGTATGTTGGGTAATTCGAGCTTTGGGGCTAATATCCATTTATCAATGAATGCATACTATATGTGGTTTTTTGGGGAATTGGTTGCCTCATTAAGGATGATATTTTATAGTTCCATCCATTTGCCTATGAATTTCATGAAGTCATTGCTTTTGATAGCTGAGTAGTACTCCATTGTGTAGATGTACCACATTTTCTGTATCCATTCCTCTGTTGAAGGGCATCTGGGTTCTTTTTAGCTTCTGGCTATTATAAACAAGGCTGCTATGAACATAGTAGAGCATGTGTCCTTGTTGTATATTGGAGAATCCTTGGGATATATTCCCAGGAGTGGTATAGCCAGGTCCTCAGGTAGTACTAGATCCAATTTTCTGAGTAACCTCCAGACTGATTTTCATAGTGGTTGTACCAGTTTGCAATCCCACCAAAGGTGTAGGAGTGTTCCTCTTTCTCCACATCCTCCCCAGCATCTGTTGTCACCTGAGTTTTTGATCTTAGTCATTCTGACCAGTGTGAGGTGAAATCTCAGGGTTGTTTTGATTTGTATTTCCCTGATGACTAGGGACGTTGAACATTTCTTTAGGTACTTCTCAGCCATTTGATATCCCTCAGATGAGAATACTTTGTTTAGCTCTGTACCCCATTTTTAATAGGCTTCTTTGGCTCTCAGGAGTCTAACCTCTTGAGTTCTTTGTATATTTTGGATATTAGCCCTCTCTCAGATGTAGGATTGGTAAAGATCTTTTCCCAAACTGTTGGTTGCTGTTTTGTCCTAATGACAGTGTCCTTTGCCTTTCAGAAGCTGAGCAGTTTTATGAGGTCACATTTGTCGATTCTTGATCTTAGAACATAAACCACTGGTGTTTTTGTTAGGAAATTTTCCCCAGTGGCCATGTGTTCAGGCTCTTCCTCATTTTTTCTTCTATTAGTTTGAGTGTATCTGGTTTATTGTGGAGGTCCTTGATCCACTTGGACTTAAGCTTAAGCTTTTATAGGGCTATAAGAATGAGTCAATTTGCATTCTTCTACATACTGACCTCCAGGTGAACCAGCACCATGTTGAAAATGCTATCTTATCCCCCTGGATGGTTTTAACTCTTTTGTCAAAGACCAAGTGATCATAGGTGTATGAGTTCATTTCTGGGTCTTCAATTCTAGTCCATTGATCTGCCTGCCTGTCTCTGTACCCATACCATACACTTTTTATCACTCTGTAATACTGCTTGAAGTCCGGGATGGTGAAATTTCTTTTATTGTTGAAGATAGTTTTTGTTATCTTGGGTTTTTTGTTATTCCAAATGAATTTACAAATTGCTCTATGTAACTCTATGAAGAATTGAGCTGGAATTTTGATGGAGATTGCCTTGAATCTGTAGATTGTTTTTGACAAAGTGGCAAATTTTAGTATATTAATCCTGCCAATCCATGAGCATGGGAGGTCTTTCCATCTTCTGAGGTCTTCTTCAATTTCTTTCTTCCGAGACTTAAAGTTCTTGTTACACAGATCTTTCAGTTGCTAGGTTAGAGACACACTGAGGCATTTTATATTATTTGTGAGTATTGTGAAGGGTGTTATTTCCTTAATTTCTTTCTCAGATTGTTTACCTTTGAGTAGAGGAAGGCTACTGATTTGTTTGAGTTAATTTTATACCAAACAACTTCGCTGAAGTTGTTTATCAGATTTAGGAGTTTCTGGTGGACCTTTTGGGGTCAGTTAAGTAAACTATCATATCATCTGCAAATAGTGACATTTTGACTTCTTCCTTTCCAATTTATATCCCTTTGACATCCTTTTGTTGTCTGATTACTCTGGCTAGAACTTCAAGTACTATATTGACTAAGTAGGGAGAGAGTGGGCAGCCTTGTCTAGTCCCTGATTTTAGTGGGATTGCTTCAAGTTTCTTTCTATTTAGTTTGATGTTGGCAAATGGTTTGCTGTATATTGCTTTTACTATGTTTAGGTATGGTTCTTGTATTCCTGATCTTTCTAAGTCTTTTACCATGAAGAGGTGTTGAATTTTGTCAAATGCTTTTCTCAACATCTAATGAGATGATCATGTTTTTGTTTTCTTTGAATTTGTTTACATAGTGGGTTACATTGGTGGATTTCTTATATTGACCATCCCTGCATCAGTATGATGAAGTGTACTTGATCATGATGGATGATCATTTTGATGTGTTCTTGGATTCAGTTTGTGCGAAATTTATTGAGTATTTTTGCATTGATATTCATAAGGGAAATTGGAGTGAAGTTGTCTTTCTTTGTTAGGTCTTTGGTTGGTTTAAGTATAAGCATACTTGTATCTTCATAGAAGGAATTGGGTAGTGCTCCCTCTGTTTCTATTTTCTGGAATAGTTTGGGTAGTATTGGTATGAGGTCTTCCATGAAGGTCTGGTAGAATTCTGCACTAAACCCATCTGATCCTGGACTTTTTTTTGTTTGGAGACTTTTAATAACTGCTTCTATTTCTTTAGGAGTTATGGGACTGTTTAGATGGTTTATCTGATCTTGATTTAACTTTGCTAACTTGTATCTGTCTAGAAAATTGTCCATATCATCCAGATTTTCCATTTTTGCTGAATATAGGCTTTTGTAATAGGATCTGTTGATTTTTTTAAATTTCCTCAGATTCTGTTGTTATATCTTCCTTTTCATTTCTGATTTTGTTAATTTGGACACACTCTCTGTGCTCTCCCATTAGTCTGGCTAAGGTTTTCTCGATCTATGTTAATTGAGCATACAGTAGCCTGGTCTGACATTTGTGTTCTCTCAGTGTCTCTATGGCATCTACCCTGGATCTTCGGCTTCCTCTGATAAGAAATTTGTTTAATTCTGATAGTTCTTCCTTTATATGATGCTTGAATGTTTTCCCTTTCTGCTTTTAATAATCTTTGTTTTGTGCCTTTGGTGTTTTGACTATTTTGTGACAGGGGGAATTTCTTTTCTGGTCCCCTCTATTTGGAGTTCTGTATGCTTCTTGTATCTTTATGGGCATCTCTTTGTTTATGTTTGGGAAGTTTTCTTCTATAATTTTGTTGAAGATATTTAATGGCCTTTTAATTTGTAAATCTTTGCTCTCTTCTATACCTATTATCCTTAGGTTTGATCTTCTCATTGTGTCCTGGATTTCCTGGAATTTTGGGGTTAGGAGCTTTTTACGTTTTACATTATCTTTGACAGTTTTGTCAATGTTTTCTGTGTTATCTTCTGCCCCTGAGAGTCTCTCTCCTATCTCTTGTATTCTGTTGGTGATGCTTGCATCTATGACTCCTGATCTCTTTCCTAGGTTTTCTATCTCCAGGGTTGCTTCCCTTTGTGATTTCTTTAATGTTTTTATTTTTATTTTTAAATCCTGGATGGTTTTGTTAAAATCCTTCACCTGTTTGGATGTATTTTCCTGTAGTTCTTTAAGGGATTTTTGACGGTGACTTGACCTTGTTGGAAGCCTCTGTGTCAGCACTCCTGTAAACCTGTTTTCTTTTAGCTGGATATGGGAACAGAGAGCTGCTCCTGGTTTTGTGGGACCTAAACACTCCAGGTAGGTTGCTTGGAGCAGAAATTTTGGTCCTACCTTTGCTCACAGGAGTGTCAGCACTCCAGGCAATGACTTGCTTTCAGCTCTGGGCTCAGGCAGAAACCAGAAGGGTCCTGCTGCTGACTGCTGCTAGGTTCCTATATCCAGAGGGCACTAGGCAGGTTCCTCTTGGGCCAGGAATGTGAGCAGAAGTGGAGGTCTCCCCTGAGCTCTCAGGATTGTCTGCACTTCTGAGAGTCCAGCTCTCTCCCCCATTGGGATTTGGGTACAGAGAATTGTGGAAGTGGTTCAGCTCAGGGCACAGGCAGAAACCAGAAATCCTTTTCACTTTTTTTTTTTTTTCTTTTCTTTTTGTCAGAGCTGGGGACCGAACCCAGGGCCTTGCGCTTGCTAGGCAAGTGCTCTACTACTGAGCTAAATCCCCAACCCCTCTTTTCACTTTTTAAAAATAATAGCTTGAGCAGGACACCCAAAGCTAACAGGAATTCTATTTTTCATTTTGGATCAGGAATGCTAAAGCTGCTAAAGGCCAGTGTCCTAAGAACTTTGGAGAAGACTAGGATGTAGCAGCGGTGATGGTGCTGCTAGCGGTGATGGCGGTGAAAATAGCACAGTTGGGAGGCAGCGGTTGGGTCCTGGCCAGTGGGCCAGGTCGAGTCAGTGCGTTCAAGCTAGTTGGAATGGAAGCCTCTTAAAATGGCAGATGATTTGGACTTCAAGACAGGAGATGCAGAGGCCTTAGCCATCTTCCCAATGCAGTGTCCAGCATCATGTAAGAATACTTTTGTGGTGCTCAAGGGCCGGCTATGTAAGATTGTCGAGCTGTCTACTTTGAAAACTGGCAAACATGGCCATGCCAAGGTCTATCTGGTTGGTATTGGTATCTTTACTGGAAAGAAATCTAAAGATATCTACCCATCGACTCATAACATGATGCCCCAAAAATCAAAAGGAATGACTTCCAGCTGATTGACACTCAAGATGGGTACCTACTCCTGCTCCAGGACAGTGGGGAGGTACGAGAGCACCTTCATCTGCCTGAGGGAGATTTTGACAAGGAGATTGAGGAGAAGTATGACTGGAGAAGAGATCCTGGGCACAGTGTTGTCCGCCATGACAGAGGAGGCAGCTGTTGCAATCAAGGCCATGGCAAAATAAATGGCTTCCAGGGTGGCGGTGGTGGCAGCAGTGATTCATGAGCCTATAGAGGTCCCTCCCCAAGCACTGGCTGGGCCCTTGGCTGGACTCCTGTTCAATTTATTCAACACTTTATTTTGGTTTTCCTCACCCCTTCAAACTGTCAGGGAGACCCTGCCCTTCACCTAGCTCCCTTGGCCAGGCATGAGGGAGCCATGGCCTTGGTGAAGCTACCTGCCTATTCTCTCGCGGCCCTGATGGGAGGAAAGGGAGTGGGTGCTGCTTGTGGTTTAGGTTCCCCTCTCCTTTTTTCTTTTTAATTCAATTTGGAATCAGAAAGCTGTGGATTCTGGCAAATGGTCTTGTGCCCTTTATCCTACTCATCGTGATGCGATCCCCTGTTCTCCATAGTCCTTCACCCCCAAGCACCACTGTACAGACTGGGGATCAGCCCCCTTCCCTGCCTGTGTCTCTTCCCTACACCCCTTTACCAGTGGTGAGAAGAGAAGAGGGGATAGGGGGATACGATCTCTCCTCAGGCATCTGGGAAAACCCCCACGGGCTTTACCCTTTCCTGTAGGCTTTCTCCCTGACACATTTGTTTAAAAAAAAAAAAATCAAACCTGAATAAAACTACAAGTTTAATATGAAAAAAAAAAAAAAGAGCTTCGGCTATTTCTGAGGTGGCAGCATCAGGACTTGATGGAACCTTTAATAAGTCATGCCTACTAGAAGGTGTTCTACTTACCGGAGATTATTATTACCTTTGTAATAATGAGACCTTTCTCCCTCCTGTCTCTGTTTTCCATCACCGCAGTGAAAACAGTTTGCTCTATCATAGACTCCTTATCATGATGTTCTTTCTTTGTGCAGGCACAAAACAAAAAGCCAATCATTTAAAGAACAAAATGGTGAAGATTGCCAGCTGAAATATTTTCTTTTCTTATTAAGTTGAAGAGTCAGATTCATGGGAAGCATCCATTTCAATAGCAGAAGGCTGGCTGACACAAGGGCTCTCTCACTTCTTCACTTGCCGTCTAAGAGCTATCTTCAGTTGCTCAGCCTGGCTTACTTGCAGACATCATTTCTTTTATTGTTAATTTTTTCCTGAGGGTGCAGTTGTTTACATATTTACTTGTTAGTTTATTTTGGTATTACTCTATATGGATCTACATTGTTGGTTAGGGTGAAATGTAACTCATTTCTTTAATGGTTTTGGCATAAATATTCATGAAATCATTATTTACTCCAGTGTAAATATATACCTTGGATATGTATAGTATTTTTTTATCAATATTATCATTTTTATATATTAGAAATATTATTGTTGCTTTCTCATCCTGAGCAAAAATCAACAGAACAGCTATTGATAATTTCAGCAGCAGCGTTTTGTAGAACACTCTGGAAATCGCAGCATTGTGTCAGTTATTACAGAAAACTAAGAAGGTGCACATTTCACTCTTCAACTACCACTTATTAATATGTGAATAATTTCTGGAGGACTGATTCCTGCTTAGTTGTTCAGCTCAAAGTGGCAATGGGAGGAATCCAACACAGTGCTTCCTGAACTCAAAGCCATTGTCACCTTTTCCCGTAAACTCACCACTTGTAATGACAAGCAAAACATCTTAAAACAGAAATACCTTTCTGTCACTCAGCTGTCCTGCATCTTATAACTTGTTCAACTTTGAACTGTCTGGATTGAGAGGGAGATAAAATATGTGATTCTTTGATGTTCTCAGCCAAATTGCTCACTTCACTGGCATGGTTTTGTGATATCCATTTTGATGATTCAATTTACTTGTAAGCTGCAGTAGCTTTATTCTGGCTTCTGGGAGATAAATGTAATATGTTCAAGAATTTTCTTGACCAGGTATTAAATATAGTTATTACTAAAAATTAGTTTACATAAACCCAAAATTCAGTAACTTCTACTGAAAACAAAAGCAAAGAAATACTTCAGGCTCAAGAGGTCTCACTTATTTTATACATACCATTGGGTCTCTGTTTATTTTATGTTTGCTGTGGCTTCTTGGGGCAAATACATCATGCTTTTGTGCATATTTTCCATTGTTTGCTAGTTTGAAGTTGACCATGTTGGAGTACTTACACTACAGACAGAAAGGAGCCAGAATTTCATATTAGAACTTTTGTTGTTTTCTTGCCTGTTACTCCTTTCAATACGGCAGCCACTAGGTACCCACATGGTCCAGAGAGAGATGTGTTATAAGCATAAAATGCACATCATATTTAGAAACACAGTATAAGCTAGGAAATATTTTACTAGTAGCTTATATAGCTACTGGTTAAAATAATATTATTTTGTATGTATTTAATTATGTATTTGGTAATAGTGAGAGATATAATAAAACAACTTTTATTCAATTCTTTGTTACTAGAAATTAGAAATTAAGTATACAGCCCATATTATGTTGGCATTGAACATTGCTCTGAACTTTGCACAGATTAAATGTTAACATATGCTTTGCTCTTGGTCATTTTATTATGAGCAATACTCCAACACTCAAAATAACAAGGGAATCTCTCAATATTAAACAGTATTAACAGATTAAGCAATAGAGTCACTAACAAGTCTTAAGAAAAATATGAAGTCTCAGGTATATATTAGCTGTCTAATTGCTTATTAATGTAAGTGAAAACCTGAGCTATTCTTCATTTTGGAATAATTGTTTTCAATCACAAATGTGAATTAACTTTGTAAAATCTTGGCAAAATCAGTGAAAATATCTTCTGAGAGTCAAATTGGTACTTGAAACGTACTATAAATGTACAGCTATTTTTTTTAATGTACTGAACCTTGGACTGGAGAATTGGCCCAGCACTCTCTTTTTTTAAATATTTATTTATTTTAAGTATATGTGTATACTCATGCTGTCTTCAGACTCACTAGAAAAGGGGGTTGGATTCTATTACAGATGGTTGTAAGCCACTATGTGATTGTTGAGAATCTTACTCTGGAAGATCAGTCAGTGCTATTAACTGCTAAGCCATCTCTCCAGCTCAAATGTACAGCTATTTATAGATTCTGCATTGCAGGTGTTTACATCAGTAATGCCTAGTAAATATTTGCCTATGTACATTTTTCTTGAAAGCAGGCTATTAAATACATATCAATACTCAACTGGATCTGCTCCATCCACATATTGATGAGCTGTCTTTATTTAAAATTCTCATTCTTCAAAAAGTGGCCTCCTAAAATCCACATTTGTCCATGGCATTAGCAAATTAACTGCCTAAAAGTTAATATATATATAATATATGTAATAATATATATATAATTATATACATGTATAATATATATATATATAAATGATTTGTATATACAATTAAAAATTAGACTAGCACGATGGCTCAGAAGAAAAGAACACTTAGTGTGCAAGCCTAAATCTGAGTTGGATCCTTAGAACTCAGGAAAAGGGCCAGAGAAAGAACTGATTTCACAAAGTTGTCCTTTACTTCTCCATGTGTGCTATGTCATAGTGATACACCTTTCTTTCTCACTCTCTCTCTCCTTCTCTTCTTCTTCTCTTTCTGTCTCTGTCTGTCTGTCTTTCTCTGTCTCTCTCTGTCTCTGTCTCTGTCTCTGTCTCTCTCTCTCTCTCTCTCTCTCTCTCTTACACACACACACACACAAAATAAAATTTAAAAA
Source organism: Rattus rattus (assembly GCF_011064425.1). Lineage (NCBI taxonomy): Eukaryota > Metazoa > Chordata > Mammalia > Rodentia > Muridae > Rattus > Rattus rattus. The sequence continues at coordinate 157,220,752 of NC_046156.1, read as the reverse complement.
AGGAAGCCACAAAAGTTAAAAACTGTATGTATTCATCTACCTAAGTGTAGTGAAAAGATTAGCAGCTGGGGATGTAGCATGAGGGAAAATGTGCTTAATACACCCCAGGCCCTGGTTCAATACTCAAGAAAAATGAAGAGCAAAAAGAAAACTATCCTGAAGAGATCTCAACAAAATTTTAAAGGTAACTCAACTGTTTTCAATATAGGCTGTTAAGAAATCAAAGTTAATTAAGTAGCTTTATGTTTTTTTTACAACCAAATTTAAACAATATCTTTCCACTAACATAGCCCAACAGAGAATAGGAAAAGGAAAATTGCAACACAAGGAGGGAAACAACACACAAGAAAAAGCAAGAAATTAATCTTCTCATGACAAACCTAAAAGAAACATAATTTCAATTATAACAGCAAAAATAACAAGAAGCAACAATCATTACTCCTTAATATCTCTCAACAACAATGGACTAAATTCCCCAATTAAATGATTTAGGTTAAAAGATTGGATCAGTACCGAGTGTTTTGCTGCAAGCAGGAAACACACATCAGTAACAAAGACAGACACTACGTCAAAATAAAAGGCTGGAAAAAAATTCTAACATCAAATAGCAATTCTAATATCAATTAAAATAGACTTTCAACCAAAAGTTATTTTAAAAAAAGATAGAAAGAACACTATATACTCGTCAAAGGAAAAATCCACCAAAATGGCCTCTCAATACTGAACATCTATGCCCCAAATACAAGGGAACACACATTTGTTAAAAAAAAAAAAAAAAAAAAAACACTAATAAACCACAAAGCACACATTGAACCTCACACAAAAATAATGGGAGACTTCAACATTGCACTCTCACTGATGGACATGGAAACAGAAACTAAACAGAGATACAGTGAAATGAACAGAAGTTTGAACCAAATGGATTTAACTGATGCCTACAGAACATGTCTCAGAAGAATATACCTCCTTCTCAGCACCTCATGGTACCTTCTCAAAATTGACCCTATAATCAGATGCAATACAAGCCTCAACAAATACAAGAACACTCAATCCCATTGAACCATCATGGCTGGTCTTCAATAACAACGAAAATAACAGAAAGTCCACATACACATGGAGCAGAACAACTCTTTCCTTGGTCAGGGAAGAAATAAAGAAAGAAATTATAAACTTTCTAGAATTTAATGAAAATGAAGGAAAAACATACCCAAACTTATGGGACACAATGAAAGTGATGCTAAATGGACAACAGCACTGAATGCCTCCATAAAGAAATTGGAGAGATCATAGACTAGCAGCTAACAACACATCTGAAAACTATAGAACAAAAAGAAGCAAACATATGCAAGAGAATTAAACAGCAAGAAATAATCAAATTCAGGGCTGGAATCAAACAAGTAGAAACCAAGAGACCTATACAAAGAATCAACAAAACTAGGAACTGGGTTTTTTTTGTTGTTGTTTTGTTTTTGTTTTTGTTTTTGTTTTTGTTTTTTTGAGAAAATCCACAAGATAGAAAAACTCTTATCCAAATCAACTAGAGAGTACACAGACAGTATCCAAATAACAAAATCAGAAATGAAGAGAGAGGCATAACCCCAGAAACAAAGGAAACTCAAAAAATTATCAGATTCTACTACAAAAGCCTATACTCAACAACACTCAAAAATCTAGATGAGATGCAGGAGTTTTCTAGACTGATACAAGACACCAAAGGTAAATCAGGATCAGATAAAGCATCTAAACAGTCCTATAACCCTTTTGGAAACAGAAGCAGTCATTAAAAGACTCCCAACCAAAAAAAGCCCAGGGCCAGATGGTTTTAGTGCCCAATTCTCTCAGACTTTCAAAGACGACCTAATTCTAATACTCTTCAAACTATTTCATAAAATAGAAACAGAAGAAATACTACCCAATAAATTTCCTGAAGCACAGTTACTCAGATACTCCACAATGATACAACAAAGAAAGAGAACTTCAGGCAAATTTCCCTTATGAATATCAATGTAAGAATATTCAGTAAAATTCTTACAAAAAAATCTAAGAACACATCAAAACCATCATTCACCATGATCAAGTAGGCTTTATCCTATGGATGCAGTGATGGTTTGATATATGGAAATGCATCAGCATAATCCACCATATAGACAAACTCAAAGAAAACAAAATGCATTATCATCTCATTAGATGCTAAAAACCCCTTTGATAAAATACAACACCCCTTCATATTAAAAGTAGTATAGAGATCAGGAATTCAAGGTCCAAACCTCAACATAATGATACACCAAATCATTTTTGAGGATCCACCAAATCCACTGTTTGAGGATATGATAGTATAAATAAGCAATACCAAAAATTCAACAAGATAATTCTTACAGTTTAGGAACAACTTCAGAAACGTGGCTAGATATAAAATTAACTCAAACAAATCAGTAGATTACATCTACTCAAAGGATAAACAAGCTGAGAGAGAAATTAAGAAAATGTCATATCAAAAATTGGCCCATTCTTATCTACTTGTACAAAGGAACCCATTATATTTGAAATAGCCTGTATGTGAAAAACCATATCTGCTTTCAAGGTGCTTTGCTAATTAAATTATAAACAAAGCATGAAAAGTACTTACTCTGGTACGTACTGTAATCTGTGGTTTACTCTCAGCAGCAAGAAAGGTGCTTCCAAACAAGACGGTTCACATAAATGCACATTACAGGTTCCCCTCCCTGTACTCCTCCACTTCCTCTCCACCTCCCCTCCAAGCTGGACCTAGTCACTTTCTGTCCCTCAGTAGAAAACAAGCAGACTTCTAAGGGATAATAATAAGATAAGATAAAACAAAAATTAACACATTGGAATTGGGCAAAACAAAGGAAGAGAACGCAAATAGCCCAAGAGAGATCAAAAGTAACAGAGGCCCACTAATTCTTTTTTATTTATTTATTTATTTATTTATTTATTTATTTATTTATTTATTTATTTATTTATTTATTTATTTTAACTTGAGTATTTATTTACATTTCGAGTGTTATTCCCTTTCCCGGTTTGCGGGCCAACATTCCCCTAATCCCTCCTCCTCCCCTTCTATATGGCTGTTCCCCTCCCCATCCTCCCCCCATTGCCGCCCTCCCCCCAACAATCATGTTCACTGGGGGTTCAGTCTTAGCAGGACCCAGGGCTTCCCCTTCCACTGGTGATCTTACTAGGGTATTCAATGCTACCTATGAGGTCGGAGCCCAGGGTCAGTCCATGTATAGTCTTTGGATAGTGGCTTAGTCCCTGGAAGCTCTGGTTGCTTGGCATTGTTGTTCATATGGGGTCTCGAGACCCTTCAAGCTCTTCCAGTTCTTTCTCTGATTCCTTCAACGGGGGTCCTGTTCTCAGTTCAGTGGTTTGCTGCTGGCATTCGCCTCTGTATTTGCTGTATTCTGGCTGTGTCTCTCAGGAGAGATCTACATCCGGCTCCTGTCGGCCTGCACTTCTTTGCTTCATCCATCTTGTCTAATTGGGTGGCTGTATATGTATAGAGGCCCACTAATTCTTAACAATAAAGAATGCCATAAAAACACAAACTGGAAGCCATATATAAAGGACCTGGTGCAGACCAATTCAAGTCCTGTTCAAATAGTGATATTTTGACTTCTTCCTTTCCACTTTGTATCCCTTTGACCTCTTTTTGTTGTCTAATTGTTATGGCTAGAACTTCAAGTACTATGTTGAATAAGTAGGGAGAGAGTGGGCAGCCTTGTCTAGTCCCTGAATTTAGTGGGATTGCTTCAAGTTTCTCTCCATTAAGTTTAATGTTAGCTACTGGTTTTCGATATATTGTTTTTACTATGTTTAGGTATGGACTTTGAATTCCTGATCTTTCAAAGACTTTTATCGTGAAGGGGTGTTTAATTTTGTCAAATGCTTTTTCAGTAGCTAATGAGATGATCCTGTATTTTTTTTCTTTGAGTTTGCTTATATAGTGGATTATATTGATGGATTTCTACATATTGAACCATCCCTGCATCCCTGGGATGAAGCCTACTTGATCATGATGGGTGATCATTTTGATGTATTCTTGGATTCGGTTTGCAAGAATTTTATTGAGTATTTTTGCATTGATGTTCATAACAGAGATTGGTCTGACATTTTCTTTGTTGGGTCTTTGTGTGGTTTAGGTATGATCCTAATTGTGGCTTCATAGAATGAATTGGGTAATGTTCCTTCTGTTTCTATTTTGTGGACTAGTTTGGACTATATTAGGTCTTCTTTGAAGGTCTGATAGAATTCTACACTAAACCCTGGGCTTTTTTTGGTTGGGAGAATTTTAATGACTGCTTCTATCTCTTTAGGGTTTATGGGACTGTTTGGATGCTAGATCTTCAGGTAAAACTATTTCTAATTTTCTGAGAAACTGCCAGATTGATTTCCCAAATAGATATCCTAGCCTGCAATCCCACCAGTGTGTTCCTGTTGCTTTTTGTCTTGTGCTTGCCTCTTGCTATTTGTTTATCTCTGGTGCTAACTGGCATTGCTGTATCTGATTAGAGCCTGTCCCTCCTGTGAACCTGTGATCCTGTGATCCTGGTTGTGTCAGAAATCTTGGAGATCCAGCTGTCTTTGTGATTCTGTGATCCTATGATCCTGAGATCCTGGGTGTGTCAGAGCTCCTGTGGCTCAAGCTGCCTCTGGGTGTGGGCAGAATAGGTAGAGAGCCAGAGCCCAGGGTCTATTCCTGGGCACAGGTGCAAACCAGAAGAAATGTGCGCCTCTGGCTGGGCAGGGTCCTCAGAGTTCTAGTTATGCCAGGTATTGGGACAGAACTTGGGGCCTCACCTGAGATCTTCAGGATGTCTATTTTTACTATAATAATCCTATGAATGCATGAGTATGTGAGATCTTCTAATTCTCTGATATCTTCTTAAATGTCTTAAAGTTTTTAATCATGCAGGCCTTTTATTTTCTTGTTTAGAGTTATTCTAAGATATTTTTTATAATGTTTGAGGATAGTATGAAAGGTGTTTTTTTCCAGATTTCTCAGCCCCATTTTTCATTTGTATATGGGAGGGCTGGTAGTATTTGTGAGTTAATTTTGTATCCAGTTATTTTGCTGAAAGTGTTTATCAGCCACTGGTGTTTCCTGGTGGAATTGTTTAGGCGCACTGTGCATACTATAATCTGAAAATAAAGTCTTTAGAGTTCTTCTTTTCTAATTTGTTTCCTCTTAAAGTTCACTTGTCTTATTGCTCTAGCTGTGATTTCAAGCACTATTTTGAATAGGTAAAAAGGCAATAGGCCACCTTACCTTGTTCTTGATTTTAGTGACACTTCTGAATTTCTCTCCATGTAAGTTGATTTTGGCTATGGGCTTACTGTTAATTGCCTTTGTTATGTTGGTATATCCCTTGTATCTTTATCTTCTCTAGAACTTTATTACAAAAGGGAGTAGAATTTTGTCAAAGGTTTTATAGAGTCAATTTATGGATAGTCATTTTGAAAATAACGGTGCAGAAAACAAGAAATAGACTGTTGCTCTAAGTGAAAACAAGAACACTTTATACTAAGGCAAGAAAAGAGGTGATGCAGTCTTTGTAACACAACATATTAGTAAGCCAGCTCGCAAAGTAAATTATCAAAATCTCTTCTGGTTTTTATTCACTGGCCCCTTATAGATAACCATGGGCAGGGCAGTTAGTCAAAGAGAAACTTGGTCAATGTAAGGAAATACCAGAACGTGCAGTGAACCAAGAGTCTCTGTTTTCATAAAGATGGATTCCACAGTCAGTTTTAACAGTATTCTAAATATTCTGAGATGTCTTAAGACATTTAGCAGCATATTTATGGCCCAAGAAGTATTGATGTCTTGCTCAATCATTAAGACATATATTAAGCCATGCCCACTTTTAGACATTAAAAAATTATAGGCAGGGTATACTAATGCCATTTTAAGCAAGAAAATGAGTAACAAATTACTGAAGCATAGAGCTAGAGACAGCTTCAGATAGAAGGCGTAAGTGACTTGTTTTTTAATCTCTGACTGATCTGTTGAGAAATATTTTATAAGTTGTAAAATACAACTTTGCACAAGTTGTGAAAAATGTTCTATGAAGATTTCAGCATTTTTTTAACATGGTCTTCTCCTAAAAGATAGACTCTAGTTTGTGCTTGCTTTCTTGTGATATGTATGAGTAGGCCTGAGTGCATTGTTCACTTTGAATTAATAACCTCAAAGTAACTATCTTCTCATATCGTTTTTCACTATGTTGGTTTATACCAGACACAAAAGGCTAGGGCTCTGCACAGTCAATCATGAGTATATTTAATGGGTAAAAGACAAAGAAATGCAGTCTCCATTCTTCTCCTCTTCATTCATTAAGTTGTCTACAAACTCTGGATTAAAGATAACATTTAATACATAGGGACATCAATCTTATCAGGGGAGACAGCTATGAGTCACAGGTTTTAAGTAAAACCCTTATTCTTAAATAATATAATGACAAGCAATATAGATACTAGAATACATGATCAATTTTTGGCCTTTTTAAACCATATAAAGTCATAATTATAGTAACAGACTTCTATTTTCTGTGACACATACTGCATATTTGGGACAATGTACATTGGGGGATATTGTAAACCCTTTTGCTGTTTCTGTCTTTAGTTTGCAAATTGATGATAGTGGGGAACTGATGGAAGGGACACTATAAATTATGCAACCCTACACACCATTTCATTCTTCCCAGGGGATGTGTTATTATTTCCATTAGAAGCCAGGGTCTGAGTAGATCAATGGAAAGATGATCAGAAAATACAAAACTTCAGAGACTACTTTGGCATTACTCAATTTCCAATATGGACATGCCTAGAAAATGCAGAACAATTATTTTAATTTCTTTCCTGCAAATAATTTAATATAATGATGTTGGCTTTCAGTCTATGCTTTATCTTTTCTTGGTTCAAATTTTAATTATAGTTCTTTTTTTATGGAATGGTGATGGGCTCCTGGATTTCCTGACCACATGTAATCTTATGATTACTGAAAACAGCCTTTATTACTCATACTCGTTATGGAAAAGCTACTTTTGAAATAAGTTTTTGCAAGGAAAATGCTGACAGCAAAGAGACTATGCATCAAAAATAAGTAGTTGGTGTATAAATAACTTTTCTTTATTGAATTTCCTAGATTCTAATGCCATAAGAAAAATCCAACCACTTAAGTATTTTGAATTCTGATATTTCTTTTCTAAGTTTTAATGATTTTTTATCACTTTTAAGCCAAAACAGCATACTTACAAAAATGTAAAGAAATTAGAATTAATTATTATGTGGTGACCAATTCTACTTGATATAATTGAGATTAACTATTGGATTGAGTAGAGTAGATAATTTGGCATTGACCTCTAATGAAATATAATAATTTTTAGTCAAATTATCACAAGAGGAACATCAGAATTGAGACTGGAGCCAGATTGCCTGGTTTAGGTTTGGCAAGGGCCATGACATTAGGCAAGCTATTTAATCTCTTAAAGCCTAATTTCATCCTTCATTAAATGGGATTAACGATAATATAAACAACCTAGATTCTCTTTGAGGAACTAAGAAGTTAATGCATTAATGAACATAGAAAGAGTTGATCACATAATAAGTATTCTGTAAATGTCAATTATTGAAGTCACGTGCTACTTAACCGTGATTCAGTTTACAAGGGCCAGCATGTATGACAGCAGACAATAATCTCATTCAAATATGCCTAATTAAATTAAACAGACCATTTGTGTAATTGTTCTTTTTTTGTCTGACTTTTTTTTTAACTTTAAAATTTGGTGGGTTGTTCTGTTTTATAGTTTTAGTTTTAGAATTTTATAGGTAAGTACACACACACACACACACACACACACACACACACACAATTTAATTGGTATTATTCTGCACAGGTAGTTAGCAGACAATACTCTTCTTAGAAACCAAAAAGAGCCAGGCATGGGACTCTTCCCCTTAACTTTTTGATTCAGAGAGTGTTCAAGTGGTACACTCCCAAACAACAGTAGTCTTCTATAATGTTTTGATCATTTCTAAGCTTTCTATCACTGCCCCCCTCTTTCTGGGGAATTTTTTTAAATCATTGCTGTCTAACCCATTTATCTCCTCAAGGACACACCTCAAAAAGAAGAATGACAAAAAAGATATGGGTTGAGTATCCATTTCAAACAGTGAAACCAGCAATTTAAAACCCAAGGCAACTAAGGAAAAAAGAGCAGAGATGCTGTTAATTGCTAAGACAGAAAGCAACAGGACACAATACCAAAGTACAAAATTACATGATGTTTTACAAGTTGTGGAAAAAGTCATAACATTGACAAATATGGGATATTTGACAAGAAAAAGATAAGAAAAAAATATAAACAGCAAGTATCAGAAACCAAAAAATAAAAATAAAATATCATCACTCTAAATCCTTCTTTAAGGAGAACATGAAAATTGGTCAAACAAACCTGAACCAACCCAAGTTTACATTAAATCATCAATTTCCTATGATATCACACCTTTCCAACACCAGTAGGAGGAAGTAAAACACTGAAGCAAGGTGCAGTTATTACAAATGAATTCAGCCAGACCTGGTACCACATACCTGTACTTCCAGCCTGTTCTCAGGAATAGGGAGGGAGACTATTCGAGCTCAACAAATTGAGGCCACAGCACCTCACCAGCATTCGAGTGGCCCCTGAGCTCTGTTGGCATCAAAATCAATCAATAATTTTAAAATTTCCACAACCTCGGGGTAAAATTATGTTTTCTTGGGCTGATACTTAGACAATTTTCAAAACCTTATTTAAGGAAAATAATTCAAGATTATGAAGAAATGATCCAGTGGTTAAGAGATCTCCCTCATTTCTCAGAGGACTTCAGTTTCGTTCCCAGCTGCCACTTTGAGTAGGTCCCAATCACCTGTAACTTCAGGTCCAGGAGATCCAGAATTCTGTTCTGGTCATTATGTGTACCTGCACACACACATGGCTTTCACTTACATAGGTATTCCCATAAATAAATAATGATATTAAAAGGACAAATAATTTTTTTCTTTTTTTCTTTATTAACTTGAGTATTTCTTATTTACATTTCAATTGTTATTCTCTTTCCCAGTTTCCGGGCCAACATCCCCCTAAAACCCCTCCCCATCCCCTTCTATATGGGTGTTCCCCTCCCCATCCTCCCCCCATTACCGCCCTCCCCCCAACAATCACATTCACTGGGAGTTCAGTCTTAGCAGGACCAAGGGCTTCCCCTTCCACTGGTGCTCTTACTAGGCTACTCATTGCTACCTATGAGGTTGGAGCCCAGGGTCAGTCCATGTATAGTCTTTGGGTAGTGGCTTAATCCCTGGAAGCTCTAGTTGGTTGGCATTGTTGTTCATATGGGGTCTCGAGCCCCTTCAAGCTCTTCTAGTCCTTTCTCTGATTCCTTCAATGAAGGTCCCATTCTCAGTTCAGTGGTTTGCTGCTGGCATTCGCCTATGTATTTGCTGTATTCTGGCTGTGCCTCTCAGGAGAGATCTACATCTGGTTCCTGTCGGCCTGCACTTCTTTGCTTCATCCATCTTGTCTAATTGGGTGGCTGTATATGTATGGGCCACATGTGGGGCAGGCTCTGAATGGGTGTTCCTTCTGCCTCTGTTTTAATCTTTGCCTCCCTATTCCCTGCCAAGGGTATTCTTGTTCCCCTTTTAAAGAAGGAGTGAAGCATTCGCATTTTGACCATCCGTCTTGAATTTCGTGTGTTCTGTGCATCTAGGGTAATTCAAGCATTTGGGCTAATAGCCACTTATCAATGAGTGCATACCATGTGTGTTTTTCTTTGATTGGGTTGCCTCACTCAGGGTGATATTTTCCAGTTGCCTCCATTTGCCTATGAATTTCATAAAGTCATTGCTTTCGATAGCTGAGCAATATTCCATTGTGTAGATATACCACATTTTCTGTATCCATTCCTTTTTTGAAGGGCATCTGGGTTCTTTCCAGCTTCTGGTTATTATAAATAAGGCTGCTATGAACATAGTGGAGCACGTGTCTTTGTTACATGTTGGGGCATCTTTTGGGTATATGCCCAAGAGAGGTATAGCTGGGTCCTCAGGTAGATCAATGTCCAATTTTCTGAGGAGCCTCCAGACTGATTTCCAGAATGGTTGTACCAGTCTGCAATCCCACCAACAATGGAGGAGTGTTCCTCTTTCTCCACATCCTCACCAGCATTTGCTGAAGGAGAAATAATTTAAGATTTCATTTGGGTTGTGTTTTATGAAAAATAGGTCACAATAACATAAAATCATTGAAGCTTAATAATTGCAAAATAGAACAAAGCACACAAAGGCAAAGCAGTGTTTCAGTTATTTAAGTACCTAAAATCCTTGTGGGGTTTGCATCTCTACAAACATGGCCCTCTCCCTCATGGAGGAAAACAATTTTACAATATTTTCTATGGTCAGAACATAAGCATTTAAGACTTTCTTCTAGTTAATTCAATGATACTGCTTGAGCAGTAGGTTTGAATTTTTTTCTTTCCGATTATTAACATGTTATAATGTTGCATTAAGTTTTAAGATTGTAGTTTTGAGAAAAACTACTCAAGTTTGCTTTTGATATGCCTTAGACCATTGCCAGGCACTATCACGTATTCTTCTGTTGGAGGAGGACGTTTATTTATGTTGACTTACTCAACAGAAAGATGAAAAGATATAAGGCATACAACTAATGATGACAGAACAGAATTCTCAGTAACCCAGCTCAGGTAAAATGGTTTTGCTGACTTTGGCCCTTCCTTGTTAACAATTTCTGCATCATGGTTGTCTTAAAGAGCTCTTATCCACCATATTCTGCCATGATAATCAACTCACCACAGACCCAAAACCAACAGAGATATTCTGAAACCCACATTACTCATTCCTCTCTTAAGCTGCTGTGTCAGGCATTTTGATACAGCAACAGTAGTGTGTCCCATTTCATTTACTCCAGCACCTGTTTCATCTGGTAAGCAGCTGTAGAAAGTTAATTGAGACAAAGTGACCTTGAAATTTGTACATTTAAAATTTTGAGGCATAACTAATGTTATTTCAATTAAATACAGTAGACTTACCATGCATCTGTTATTGACCACAATTATTATCTTTGTAAAATGACACCTAAGAAGTTACATACTCACAACATTATGGTATAAGGATGAAATCAGAAAGATGGTTTTCATTTGAGGAGATTACTTTAGAAGCTAGACAAATCTACCACCTATGAAATTCCATCTCTTCTGAGGGAAAACCTTCGTGCTTCCCAAATGCTTCCTCTCATTCACCATACTCCACTCACCACAGGTCTCAACCTCCACTTTTCCTGTTAAGTCTAAGTTCAGGAAGATGCACTTCCTTTTTGTAGGTGAACCTATAGTCTGCATCATTAAGAGTACATAGTGTCTTGAGACCCACAGACATTCTTTTTCTATTTTACACTGATTTAATTGGGCCATTTCTCAGAACCTGACACCCTGTTGGAACAGCCCACAAAGAACTGCAGAATCCTGTGCTTTAATGATTCTCAGGCATTCAGCCAGAGCCTGTGTGAGCAATCCTTCACAAAATACAGTTTTTGTCATTTTGAATATTATTTAATATAGAAAATACACATGCATGAAATCATGGATATTTCGGGCAGGGAATTTGTTGTCAAATATTACTTACAATGTTTTAGAGACTTGGTATTATGTCCTTAAAAACCTATTATGTAGCTGAAAATAAACTTGAACTGAAAATCTGATCCTTCTGCCTCTGCCTCCTGTGTTCTGGGTATGTTACTGGGGTTCCTTGTTTGCTTGTTTCATTTACTTGGTTTTATTTGTTTGTTTTTGGGGGGAGGGACATTTTTATCATTAAAAACTTATGAGCAACTTTTTGCTCAGACTTTTCACTCAATTTTGCAAGGTTTTACTTGCAAATATGCCACAAATATGTTCTTCTGCTAATGAGACCTTAGGGCATTTCCAGTTCTTGACTATGGCAAGTAATATTTCTATGAACCTTCTCAAACATGTTTTTCAGTGGGTTGTGCATACCCACATGTGAGTCTTTGCAAGTGAAACTATCATTTATGAAATCTGCACGGACTCTACTGAAGTAATGACTGACAAAGACCTCCTGACTCTTGACCGGTTTCCAGTGCCTTCCATTTTTCTGGTCTCCTCTTCGCAACCAACCCCATCCTATCCTCCCTCCCCTTTGCCTTTAAGAAGGTGCTTTCTGAGCTTGAAGGGGCTCAAGACCCCATGTGAACAACAATGTCAACCAACCAGAGCTTCCAGGGACTAAGCCACTACCCAAAGACTATACATGGACTGACCCTGAACTCCAACTGCATAGGTAGCAATGAATAGACTAGTAAGGGCACCAGCAGAAGGGGAAGCCCTTGGTACTGCCAAGACTGAACCCCCAGTGAACGTGATTGTTGGGGGGAGGGTGGTAATGGGGGGAGGATGGAGACTGGAAGCCCATATAGAAGGGGAGGCGGAGGGGTTAGGGGGATGTTGACCCGGAAACCGGGAAGGCGAATAACAATCGAAATGTAAATAAGAAATACTCAAGTTAATAAAGATTAAAACAAAATAAAAAGAAAGAAAAGAAAAGAAGGTGCTTTCCCACTTACTCCCTCACTCCAGCCTCACCATTCTAGCATCCCCCTATGCTGGGGTATCAAGCCTCCACAGGACCAAAGGGCTCCACTCCCATCAATGCCAGAAGATTTCTTCAATGTTTAATATTGCCCCCACAGTAATAGAAGCTATTTTATAATATATGAAATGGCTTATGGCTTCACAAAATAGTTCTAATTTTATTTCCACAGTTTGGAATGAATTATTTTGTTGTTCTTTTGGAGGTATTTGTACATTTTTATCTTGCTCATCGTGTTGTCTTAAGCAAACACACCATCTGCAGCATGAAGTCTAATATCACTAACTGTATGTTGATAGAATCAGGATATTTATGGGCTGTGACTTCCACAGGAAAGTCTAGTTAGTAAGATGTTCTGGAATTATTTAGACATTTTACTTCTGCCTAATGTCAGTAGTTTAAGAAACGTGTAGATTAAATCTCAATCCACAGTGTTTTGTTGGCTATGTTTCAGAGAATGGAAAGCAGTGATGTGATTGACAATGTGGTTCAAAGGATTGATCTTGCATAACATTTAGTAAGATAGAATTCTGAAAAGTATGCTATGTTTATTTTTCTATTATTTGAAGAAAATTTGTACAGCTATGGGAGAAATCCTGCTACTCCTAAAGTACTTATGGTGATCTAATTGGATACATACACCAATGGACCACATGTGTGCTATTGAAGATGACAATGCCATTTGTGATACCATTTGTGATGGTAACTGAACTTTTCTTCTTTGTTTCAGCATCAGATAATAACCTCTCCACTTGTTGGAATGGTAAATGTCAGAGGCTGTCTGGTGGCAAATGGCCTCATGGGCCTTGAAGGGAAGCAGACCGTGGATGAAAGTATTGTATTTCAGCTTGGAGACTCATAGAAAAATGATTCTGATATAGTGGGCAGACAAACCTGAACCTCTTGTTGATTCAAGTCTTGCAAGCATGCTAATACTGTCTTAGGATCCATAGTTAAACATGTGAGTGCAAACTAAATAGGTCACATAAGTATGATTTTGAGAAGACAGGATCAGCTGTGGCAGCAAGGACAGAGTAATTATTTCATGAATGTTGGGGGCTTGGGAATGTAGAGATGCTCAAAAGGACCCTATAAGATGATAGAAGACCCCATAGAATATACAAGAACCAAGGACATAAATATATCAGCTAGAAGTTCATAAATAGCTCCAAAGAGGAAACACAAATACTGACAACATAAGAATGCAACTCTAGATATTCTAGATGTGAGCACATGTAAGTGCTAAATGATTTATAGAAAAAGAAAGTAATGTCCACATTTTCATCTGATAAAGCAGATTGAAAATATCAATTTTTATTGATGTGCTGTGATGGTTTCCACATGCTTGGCCCAGGGAGTGGCACTATTAGAAGGTGTGGCCTTGTTGAAGGAAGTGTGCCACTGTGGGGACCCTCCTCCTTGCTGCCTGGGGATGCTCAGTTTGTTCCTGGCTTCCTTCAGGTGAAGATGTGGAACTCAGCTCCCCCTGCACCATGCCTGACTGGATGCTACGATGCTGCCATGCTCTACCTTGATGATAATGGACTGAACATCTGAACCAGTCCCAATTAAATGTCATCCATTATAAAACTTACATTGGTGATGGTGTCTGTTCAAAGCAATAAAACCCTAACTAAGACACATGTATATTTTGGATAATTCAACAGAAATCAGTGCTAAAAACAATGCATGTTTCTTTCAGCACTGTGATTATGTTTAGAGAAAGTAAAGCATGTGAGTATTTAGGAGTGTTTGTCACATGTTAAATTAAAAAAGAAATCTAAGCTCTGTTCTAATTTTTTCTGGTTATTGCACAATTCTTATAATATTAGGGTATAGAAAAATCTGTGGGAATGGCTTTCGATTATTTTTGAGAAATGCTGCTAGTAGCTTGCCTTTAAATATGCCTTTCTTGTAGTCTGTAACCAAGGTAATAATGTACTATGAGGTCATTTATAAGTATGTACTCATTCTGATTACACACTGTATATTCAGTCTTTTTAAAATTTACTAGCCTTTAAGAAAAAAATTGTGCTCAGACTTACTGTATCTTTGACCTCCAATGTACTAACCTATCAATTCAGCAGAATGTATAAGTTTAATGTAGCATATTCCCTGTTTTTCCTTTGTGACCCATCTATGCCCCTGACTCAGAACAATGTATATGTGTGCATAAGATATAGTGGTTAGTTCTCAATTTCCTTTCTATATTGTATTTACCAAGTTGTTCATCAAACAGAAAGAACAATGTTTATTGGAGATATCAGACCAAAATAGAATAGCACTCTTCTGAATAAATTAGAACCACTCTTGGATAAATGACTGATGCCAAGGGTCAATTTCTTTCTCTTTGCATCATGGTAAGCCCAAAACAATCTACTGTTGGCTCTCTGATCTCAAACATTTTATAGTCTTCTTTTTGAATCTCAATCTTTAGTCTTCAGGATAATGTATAGTACCCTGTAATTCAACAGTCCATGTAGGATTAGTCAAGAAGAAGACATGGGGCAACAATCTGAAATAGTAAAAGTTATAACCACTGAAGGCTTCTGACTTTTAGTTTCATACTGAAAAACTAGCAAAGTCAAAATCAGTAAATATTTATAATAATGGGGAATGAGGAAGTCAACCTTGTAAAGGAAAAAGTAGGATAGAGTGTTGTAAAATTATAAAAAATAAAAGCTGTCTTTTACCCCCACTAGATCCGGCACCACAGTGCCCCAAGATATCTGGTAGATATCTTGCCAGAAGCACATGTCCCAATTCCTCCGAGGCCAGTGTCTCTAGCCACCACATACTTTCTTACACTTAAATCTCTACATGAAAGAACACACAACACAATAACCTTTGATCCAATTGATAAGATATAATTGCCCACCTAAACATACAAGGCCCGGTACACATCCATTCCTTAAGAACATTCATAACAACCTGTAAAGGTACAGCATGGAATCTTAATGTCAGCTTCCATGTTGTCCCGCAGCTACTTTCTTTCTCCTGTCTCTTCTGTTCCTGTTTTTTTCTCCTCCTTCAAACTTTTCTCCCGCCCATCGTTCCCTCTCACCCAATGACAGGCCTCATTCTATCTTGTGCCTGCCTCACCTGTGACATCATCCCACAATGGAGAGCAAGGGACCACATGCTGCTGCTCTAGTCCTCAAAGAGTCCTAATCTGCTATACTACATGTGATCTAAGATGGCTCCTGAAACACCGATGTGAAAGCAAAAAGGAACTGAGGCCAGGGTGTAACTGCTTTCCCTGTCTTCATGAAAGTCCTAATGGGTGATGATGCTTCCTGCCCCCTCCATCTGAGTTGCCTCATCAGGCAGGGCTTTCACTCTGCCACCATGAAGGTGCAATGATATAAACTCATCTGAGAATTTAGGGGCTTGGGATTGGCTCGAACACTGTATACAAGTTTATGCAATAAACTCAGATCTGCATCCTGATGGTGGTCTCTAGAGTTTGATTTCCTGGGATTCATCACTTGACTCCTTTGCCTCTCAGCCCCCATTCTTGGCCCTGTTCTCACAGTAGGAGCTAATGTTTAATTTAGATCTCTGCAAGGAAAAATTTTTCCAATCAATCTTTCAAAAAAGATAATTATTTGAGATGTACTCTTGTTCCATTACTTCTAGAGGACCATGATTTTCGTTGCTGGTGTTTTGTTTTAATCAGGGCATAAAACAATGGTCAAAAGCAAGTGGTAAATATTGCTAGAGTTGGTTTAACAGATGAATCTTTTGTGGTATGGGGAAGTTTCTCCCAAAGGTCTATGGTTAAAGGCTTAGTTTCAACTGATGAAATGTGGAAGCTTTAAAAGTGGGGTCTATTGGGAGGTCTGTGAGACATTAAAGACATGGCCTTTAGTAGGGCAATAGAACTCAGCTCTTTCTCCTCTTTCTTTGCTATATCAGGCCCTGTAGTGAATTAATCTTGATTGACTACGATGTGCTTCTTTAGTACAGATACAAAAGCAATGTGGAGAATATCACAGACTGGACACTCAACAGTATGTCTCCCATTGATAATCTCAGGTATTTATCAAAGCAACAGAAAGCTGACAAATAGAATATTTTATGGAGTTATTACCTTTGAATTAAAACTGTCATGCTAAAATGGAAGAGAGAGGTTAATAAGTCTCAGGAAACTCAGAAAGTTCCAACTCATGAGATTCAAGGTTACATAAGCAGTAAACAAGTACTGGGAAATAGGAGTTTGCCTTTGGTGAAACTGCTCACGTATAGCGTAGAGAGCTTTTTGGGTGCAGCTATAGTGAGTTGTCAGCCATGTTTGTATGGACTTGTCAGTGACATGCATACGCTTAATTCACCATTACTTCTCTAAGTTATTGCTTTACTCTGCTGGATTTAGAGTTGCTTTGTTTGTTGTTTGTTTGTCACTGGTGGCTTTCTGATGGGAATGTATATTTGTTCCTTCTCTCCGGAAAAGTTGTACAGACAGATCAAAGTCATGGGTCTGATGCTGAGGGGTCCACTGAATATGACTCCCTCCTTTCTTCCTTAAATTCACTAGATTTGTCAAAGCTCATGATTTCTACATCTTTATTTGGCATCAAGCATGTTTCACAATCTGGATCAGAAGGAAATAACTGGAGCCAACACAAGAAAGCACATGTTAAAAAAGAGATTATAGCATGATGATTCAGCAGTAATCAGAGGAAGGACAGTGGTGTTGTTCCCAAAGGCCATCATTATTATTTACTGAGAACTGGATTAGCTCAATAATGACATCAGGGATACTTCCATGAAGCCAAGTTTCTAGGCAGAGTTTCACAAGGCAGAGGGAACTGTGGTCTTCCTCCCTTCCTTTTCTCCTTTTCTTTTAAAATCCTTACAGAAGGAACCAACTGTACTTCTCACGAACACTGGATAAGTAATATATACCCAACAGTTGCGTGCCCAATCCTAGACTGCCTCCAGCCTTCACTTCTCAGTTCCCTTTGAGAGATTCTGCTGCTTGGACTGGGAAGCTACTGAGAGAGTAGGGGCATCAGTGCTTTGAGGAAGATTCTAGCTATCTTTTCCACTATTCTGATTGCTTTTGGTTGTTACTGGCTGTCATTCTTTCTAACTATGCTTTCCTTGGTACCTTCGATTCTGCTGTTGTATTTCTGCCATTACTTACAGGTCTCTGCTTTTCAGAGCATTATCTTCTGAGCCTTAGCATCCTGCTCTCACTCTACTCAGTGATTTCCATGTTGGGCCTCTCAGATTCCTATAGCTCCTGTCTTCTTTTCTTGTTTCTGCCCAAGTGCCCTGTGATTACTCAGTGAGCACAGCTTTCTTCTTTCCCTAAGTGCTGGCAGAGAAGGACAGAGATGCAGCCTTTGTATAGTGGGAGCAGTGATTTTTGTCTCTGTCTGGCTTCTTAACAGGACATCTCATGTAAACCAAACCTTAATGTTACTATAGGTCAAATGATGAGAAGTAACCAAACCAAACCAAACCAAACCAAACCAAACCAAACCAAACCAAACCAAGCAAGCAAGCAACCAACCAACAAAACAAACAAACAAAAATACACTTCAAAGTATGCAGGAATTCAGTTATTTAGCTCTTACTTTTGCTGTTAGATTGACTTGATACTCTGCCCAGAACTAAGTCTTGTATTGTCTGTCATGTTGGGGTGACAAAAAAATCATCCATCTCCTGACCCTTCACAAGAATATACTTAACTATTAATAGATTGCCCCATGTGCCTCTTCTATGTCATGCTTTCCAAGACAGTTTACCATAGCATATAAAATTTCTTAATCTCACATTTTGGTATTTTATGCAAAATAACTCTTGTATTGTTTGTTTGCTTTTGGAAGGTATTCCTGTGATTGTGGGTGGTCAGCTATTTTCTTGGTTTTGCACCCTAGTTGCTAATGAGATTCTTCCCCTTCTCACTTTTTGACAACCAAAGATGTCTTTTGAGGACATTGTACCTCAGTTGAGGACTACTGGTTTAAAGGAAAAGTTAATTAGTAAAGAAAGAGTTGGAGAGGTGAAACTCAAGACATACTCCAAAGGTTCCAGGCTTAGCTAAATTACTCTTTATTTCTGAATGGACAGAGTTCTGGTTCGGTGAGACCTGGTTGAGGCTGCTGGAAAGAACTGGGGACACTGAGATCAAATTCTTGGATCTGATGCCGAGAGGGTCACTGCTTAGGAAGACAGATCCTGACCCCATGCAACAATAGTGTGGAATCTCATTCTATTAACACCAATGTCCTCTCCACCTTTAGGCTCCATTTCTTCACTGCCCAGATAGCTACGTCTAGAAAATTCTGAGATGTCCTTCAGTGTTTCTTTTTGACTACACCAACAGATGTGAGTATAAGCCATGTTTTTATCTCACCTCTCAATGGGAATGTCAAAGATGACATGTTTCCCCCCCTTTCTTCCTTATCAACAAACCATAAAACTCTCCCATACTAGCATTTCTTCTGTGTAAACAATAATGTTTCTATAAATATACTATAAATATAAATATACTATAAATTATTTATACTATAAATATATTTTAGTTAATTAATTAATTTACTTGCTGACCTAAGTTTTCTCTCCCCCCTCCTCCCAGGGCTTCCTTTTAACCCCACCCCCGTTCACTCATCCTCCATTCTTTTCAGAAAAGGGGAGGTCTTCCATAGATAGTAACCAACCCTGGCTTGTCAAGTTGCAGTGTGACTAGGCACAACCTATCCTATGAGGCTTGATGATGCAGCCCCACTGGAGGAAAGGGTCCCAAAGGCAGGCAACAGAGTCAGAAACAGCCCTGCTCCTGCTGTTAGGAGTCCTATGTGAAGATCCAACTGCACAACTGTTACATTTGTGAAGAGAACTTAGGTCAATCCATACATACTCCCTGGTTGGCAGTTTAATCTCTGTGATCCCCTATGAACCCAGGTTAGTTGATTTTCCTTGACACCTCTGCCTCCTATAATCCTTCCTCACCCTCTTCCACAGAATTCTCTAAGCTCTAGCTAATGTTTAGCTGTGGGTCTCTGCATCTGTTTCTACCAGTTGCTGGGTAAAGCCTCTCTGATGTTGATTATGCTAGGCTCCTCTCTGCAAGCAGAGAAGAATATCATTAATAGTGTCAGAGTGTGCTCTCTCTAAAAGCATGGGTCTCAAGCTGGACCAGTAATTGGTTTGCTATTCCTTTAATTTCTGCTCTATCTTTACTCATGCAAGTCATGTAGGCAGGACAAATTGTGGGTTGAAGGTTTTGTGCCTGGGTTGTATACCAATGCATTTAATTTCTTTTAACAAAGTACATTTCTTTCCTCTTATAAAAAGCAGTAAGTAGAAAATATCTGTAAATATAAAGAGGTTGAATTGCAATCAGGCCTGGTAGCATAAGCCTGTAATCCCAGCTACCTAGGAGGCATCTTCACAGAATACCCTGGATTCTCCCCCCACTTCCAAATCTGAAAATCCTTTGCACAGGCTTCTCATGTCCTCATACTTGTTGAAGCATGTGCAGTGAAAGAGCGTATGTGGAGTCTGGGGAAATAACTCTTGTCTCTAATTTCATATAAATGAGGACAATATAAACATGTGTGATTCATTGTACAACTAGCAGTTAATTCAGACTCAGTTTCATCTGGATAGTCTAAGTACCTGAATTTCCATTTTTATCTTCTTGTGAACACATTCACTTCCAACCTCTATTACTACCCTTGGTTCTTCTTTTTCTTTTCCTTTAATACATCTCCCATGAGACAAATGAAGAATAGTATATCGAGGATAGTTCCTTCTTTCAAAGTCTTTTCTTGGGAAAATTCATTTTCATGGTTATGAAATCAACCAAGAGTCCACACATAAATAATTTACTACCTCTACTTTCCTCCTAAAGATGTTGCTGTCTGTCTGCCAACCTCATAACATTCATCTTGAGCTCACCATGCTCAGGGGCTTTTGTGTGCTGGCAGAAGCCTGACTACACAAGTTCCTCAATCTTTAGAACTGCTTTGTTGCACTGGTTTAAAATCAGATCTGGATTCTACCTAACCCAAGATAGAATCCATTCCTCTTGATAGCAGTAGATCTGCACATAGTTGAGATAACATGAGGAAGTACACAGAGGTTAAACATACCATTCTAGGAATTCACCAGGGTAGTGCTGCTTAATAGACTTGCACTTAAAAGTGTAGAAGTACTTGCAAACATAATCTCTTTAATTCTGTAGGATTAAGGTAAAGATTCCTAAGGCATGAAACTTGCTTTGGAAGCTGGAGATCATGTTGAATCATGCCAGGAAGCCCAGGGCCATGCTTTATTCAAATTGAAAAATGAAAGGATATCAGTGATACTCATCATATTTAGAGTCTGTAACATGTCTGACTAAGGACAGCAGAAATTAGTGATGTTTGTTTTTTTTACTTCTCAAGATTTTAAAATAAACAATGCAAATAACAGAATACTTTGATTTCTTTTCTTCTTACCTTTAAAAAAGATGTATTACCTTAGATATATGCTATCTTTAGAGAAAATGATATGCAGTTAATATAACCATATTTGGAGATGTTCATTGCTATATTGGTTAGCTTTTTGTCCATTTGACATAAGCTGTGGTTATTAGGGAAATTAAGAAAATGACTCTATCAGAATGACCTGTAGACAGGTCTATGGAACATTTTCATGATCAATGATTGATGTGTGAGGGCCTAGCTGAAGCACCATCCCTGAGTAGGTGATCCTGTATTGGATAAGAAAACAGGATGATCAAGCGATGGGGTGCAAGTTTGTAAGCAACCTTCCTCCATGGCCTCCTACTCCTTGGTTTCTGTCTTTGAGCTTCTGCCATGACTTCCCTCAATGATGGACTGTGATCAGGATTAAAGTCAAATAAACCCTTTTCTTTACAAGTTGCTTTTCTCCGTGGTGTTTTATCACTAGCAATAGAGAGCAAATTCAAACAGTTATGTGGAAGCTAGGAACACACACCTGTGGATACATGATGGTGGAAGCCTTAATACAAGAAAAGTTTGCCCATGGCTTTCAGTGTCATTTCTTGCTCGCGGCTTCAAAAACAAGCCTAGATCAAATGAAGAGAAAGAATGGACCCGTGTGTGTGTGTGTGTGTGTGTGTGTGTGTGTGTGTGTGTGTGTGTGTGTGTGTGATGGTGGTGGTGGTGGTGGGGGTGGTGGTGGTGGTGGTGGTGGATGTGTATGCATATGTGGGAATATGAGAACGCTGGCATGTGCACAGTGGCTGAAAAAGAATGCTGAATGTTCTGCTATATCACACTGCACTTTATTACCATGACACAGTATCTGCCACTGAACTTGGAACTGGACAGTCTGTCAGCCAGCGTCCTCCTATCTCCTCCCAACACACTACTGGTATTGCAAGTGCACACAGTCACATTTAGCTTCAGATTAATTTTTTTAATAGAAAAAAAATGTTTGTTATAGAAAGTTTGAATTTGGAGGATAAATTTAATTGTCTTTAAATACATGGAACGGGAGTACAATGTGGGCTCCATCACTGAAGTGTGATTGTGCTGTCTTCTGCTACTTCTATGGCAGATTTACTACATCTACTTCTTGTAGCTCATCAAGCATTCCATGAACATCTCTCACATTGCCCTGCTGACGGCATAGTGAGAATCTCTACATTCTGTTTCAGCTCCTCATTCCCAAAAGTAGACAGGAAAATGGAACATTAGACTTGTCCAAAAGCCTCTATGCAGCTTTTTACCCTAACTCAGTCTTTAGTATGTTGGTATCTTGCCTGTTAACATAAGAGTGGGTGGTACATTTGAATGTCTGAACCTGCTGTTTAAGCAGAATGTGAAACTCCTCATGAGTTTCAAGGGTGAGAGACCAAGGCTGTCCATCCTGCCATCTAAAATTTTCCTTTCAAAGTCCATTACTTTATCTGAAAACATGAGAGGGCACAGTGTAAAGACTGTGAAGAAGAGGGCATTCATTTTGAAATCTATTATATTCCAGGTATTCTTTTATGTAGAGTAACCTTATCTTATTTGCTTAATCCAAACAAACTAAATCTGAAATGCACACAGTTACTATTTCACATATATTATAGATGAAGAAACTGTGGCTTAAAAAGGTCTTTGGGTCCCACATAAAGTTGTTGAGCATAGATATTCCACCATCAGCAAGAAAATAGGGAAAATGGCATGTGATTTGTTAGACTTCGAATTCTTGATACATTCTATTATACCATGGGAGAGAGCACTAATTCTTCTTCCCGGTTAGGAAACAGAGCTTCTCAGAAGTGGTCATTATCCCAAGATGGAGAAAAACATAAGGATGCTGAGCTGTCTATATACTGATATGATTGTCTGAAGGTGGCCCTTCAGATGAGGACTGCACAAGGCCTGTCTTTCAGGGGTTAGTGGAGACAGGGCAGAGGGTATAAGTTTCAGGAGACTTTGTAGACAGCCTAATTCAGCTCTTCCCCATCGCTACAAAGAGGCAACAGACAAAGCAGGGCTTGTCATGGAGAGGTAGTAGCTCAGGGTCGAATTTCTATGGTTTCATCTATTTGTATCTGCCTGAGTGGCCCACATGGGCTATTATTCTTGGCCCATACCTCAAACACCATCACATACATGGTAATGTACTAGCTCCCCAGCAACTGTAGAAGTGAATGGTGAGGAATCGTGAATATTTTTTAATGTAGGTATTTTTCCTGGATGACTCAGCATCCCTTTACTCAGAAGGACATTGATATACGTATTTATTGCTCATAGTTTGCATAACACATTCACTCATGTCTGCTGCAATAACACCACCCGCACAGTGCTCATTCCATGAAATCAGAAGCTTCATTTCTCACACATGTACGACTCACAGAGCTTGTCCCTCAGAATCACAGAGAATGTTCTTATCCCATTAACAAATAGGACACAACCAACACCCAGTATAGAGAGTTAGTTACAGCTTTTGATTTCAAATTTACCTCTTCTTTGCCTGCTGACTTAAGAACCATTTTATCTCAGTTACCTGAAACTTATACTTCTTTCTGCTGTCCCCCGACTGTGCTGCCCATGGAATCAAATTGCTTTACCTGTGGTGCCCTTAATCTCTCATTCGTAAATTTGAATTGCTGCTACAACCCATCTTGGAATCAATTTTTGCGACAAGCTAGGAAATAAAACAAGCTAAACTGTAGGCAGCTTCCTTGTGATTAAATATTTAAACACTCTGTTCAGTTCCACGAATTAGCTCAGTTAAACTTCTTGTGCTTAAATATGATAATTTTATCATATAAGATAGGAAGGGGAAGTGATTTGTGACTCATTAAAAACAGAAAACATGGGAAAAAAAAGTTAAGTATCTCATGCTGAATTCTGACCAGAACAAGATCATATTTGTTAAAAGGACAGCAGTGACCAGAGTACCCATGTTTTCCAGTGGTATTAATATCTATAATGGAGAAAGAAAGGAATGGAGTTAGTTTGTGTTAGAGTCCTTGAAAATAGAAGGTGGCAGAAGTCTGTAAGTTTTTATGTACACTGCTGTTCTTAGCATTCTCTGCTCCAAAATTAAAACAAACAAAACAAAACAAAAACGAAAACAAAACTGCTGTTATCAAGTGCCATTACAAGTGCACATAGAGTGTTAGAGAATGGCTTTTAGATGATCAATGATTGTTTAAAAATATCCATTTCTGCTGAATCATTTGTCAGGGATTGCAGTAGTTGGTGTTCAAAGCACTTTCTCCAGAAAGTGCTTACAGGTGTCTCCAGCTAATGTTTGCCTCTGAACCATGTATGTGTTTACTTCCTGAATAAGTGATGGTCCTTTGATAGATGGGTCATGGCTTTGATTTGTTAGCTCTCTCTTTTACCAACAAGGAAGTTCTTTGAGGTGTGTGTGCGTGTGCGTGTGCATGTGTGTGTGTGTGTGTGTGTGTGTGTGTGTGTATGCGCACACACGTGTGTAAAGAGAAATTTAACAAATTGACTTATATGATTAGGGACTGGTGAGTCAAAAATTTATGGAATAGGTAGGCAAATTAACAACACAAACAGAAATCAATGTTACCTTAAATCTGTACTATACAGGGCATGCTACAAAGATAGAAACTCAAGAGAGTTCTATTTTATAATCTTGGCAAGAAAACCTCCAATAAACTTCAGGGTTCAGCTACTTAGATGGCCCACCCACAATTTCAAGAGTGATCTCCTTACTTATGGCTATCAAGCTGTAAATTTTAATCACATTTACAGAAAATCCTTTACAACACCGTCTGGATCTGTTCATCATACTATTGCGAAGCAGAGCCCAACCAAGTAACCACATAAAATTGGTGGGCAAAGGACTTAGAAATTGAATTGTGTTTCCAATGCAACCAAACAAAAATACTGAGTTTATAATGTCATTGTGAACACAAACGGAGATGTTTTCACAGTTCTTCACAAAGTTCCATGTGTCTACAAATCAGCAAAATTAAATTCTATCATGTGAATTTAGTTGAGTCTCATCTATCATGTTGAAGATAGGGTTTGAAATTTTGTGCTTTTTTTAGGACCTGTTCATACTGCTGGGGGTATGAATAACAAGCCCTTTGCTGACCTTATAAGAGAAGCAAATGGTTCAAAATAGAAACACATCCTTAATATTGGATGGCATTGGGGTACAAGATACAGAGTAGTTAGTGTATGGAATGATGTTTCACAAAGATGGTCCAGAAAAGGTGTAACAATTGCAGCATCTTCTGCAAAGCAAGAGCAGAAAACTTTAGGACTGAAACAACTGGATCATTTCAAGATTGATGAGAGAGAGTTTGAGAATTCCAGGGACCCTAGAAATCCTAGAACAGTACAAAGTATGTTAGTCCCAGTATAAGGTAGAAGGGTCAAAATGTGACAAGGTTCAGATATTAAACATGGTTAAGTGAATCTATACTAGTTTTCTATGTAGCAGTTGGTTAGGTGGGGGGTAGTACATTAGAAACTCTTACATTTTCTTAATGAAATTTCTCTAAGGACAGAGAGAAGCCAAGGATGTATTCCCAAGAGACTCTCTTAACAAAGTCTGCAATCCTATGTTGTTGCAAGTTTTCACTTTAAAGTCATATAACTACTTTATGCTAGTCTGTAAAATAACTATGTTTTTCTTAAAGCTTTTCATAGGATTTACCACCAGGGAAAATGAAATCTCAGTAACAAAAACTCATTTCTTTTCATCTTCCTGGCATGAACTAGGTACCACCTAGACACACACACACACACACACACACACACACACACACACACACACACACACACACACACGTCTTAGTTCATGTGTATATTGGCTTTCTGTGAGGTTGGCAAATACTGTCCAGGGCAAGGTTGACCCACTGCATTTCTGCAAATAAGACTGTCTGAACAGAGTGCTATCACCCATCCAGTATTGTTGGGTTGGCTTTCACACTACAGAGGAAGAATTGTGTAGTTGCTGCAGAAGTTATGGGGCCCACAAGCCAAGTACATTTACTATCTATAGTTCACAGAGTTAATAATCCCAGCTAAACTCCAAAACTCAAAGGATTTTGTTAGTGAGAACAGGGGTATCTTATGAATTGTGGTTTGGGAAATAGAAATTAGGACAACTTTAACTCTGTCCTAAAATACAGAAAAGACTGAACTTAAATGACCTGGACAGCATTGATTTATCACAAAGCAATAAAAGTTCTCTGATGGAGAAACTTTTGTTGTAATGGAGAATAATTTCTATGCTACACATAGTTTCTATGATCTGTAAACAATACAAAGTATGTAGATGAATATGTAGATATGGATACAATAACCATTAAACAAGGCCCAGTAAACTATAGATCACTCCACAGTTGTAGGCAGAATGTGATTATATTTCTCAGATAACTGAAGTCAATCTGCATTCTCTACATCAGCTTGAGATGTGTCTTTAAGTACAGTTTCCTTACTGATCTCTTGGTGACTTTCTACATGAAATTCCTTTTATATAGTAGGAAATGCTTGACTACCCTGATATAGATGAACCTGTTGCTTATTCCTAATAATTGATGCTATTACTTTTCTGAGTTCATATGTAATGAGACCCTTCATATATTATAAATAGCAAGCATGATGCAGATGGTTCCAGATGTTTGGAATCTCAGGCATAAACCACTTCTTAGTTATACACACTTTCATAACTAAGAGGAAGTCTCAAGGGAATAGGCCTGTTTACCTGAACCGACTGTACCAACACCAGCTAGCTCAAGGACAAAGGTGTGTGATACTGGGCAAACACAATTCCTTCAGCTGTAAACTGTTCTACGGAGGAACACTGATAAGAATTGATTTTACAAACCTAATTTAAAGATCAAACTAGAAGAGTGGTTCTAAGAAAAGAGGAAAAGATCCCTTCCCAAGGCAACTGGAAAGATTCAGCATCTTGAGAGCTCAAGTTGGAAAGAATAGTAGCTATAAGAGTTCAAGCAAAGATTTGAGAAAGTGTGGAAGATTAATCTGGGATAAATGGATCTGACAAATGCATAGGTAAGACTCCGGCTAAAAACAGTGCATAGGCCAAGAGAAATGGAGCATGGAGTTGAAACTGAGCAACAAAAGGAGTAACAGCAAGCCAGAAAACTTCTTGGTTTACAAAGAAAGGGAAGCCAGTTTTCATGATTGGCTGTCATTTAGAATTAGCTAATGTGAATTGGTCAGAAGAACCGAAAAGTGTGAAGGAGGGTATCAAAAATGAAGCTTTAAGATGATTCTGTGGTTTATATACCCAAGGCTGAAAGAAAAAGTTAAAGAAATATAAAGAAAGGGAGGGAGGGAGGGGGTACCTAGACAGAAAGGAGGGAGGGAGACAGAGACAGACAGACAGAAAACACTCAAGACCTCAAGGTGTTCAGAAGTACTTAATCTCAGAAACTCAGAACAGGAAAAGTTTCTAAGACAAAACACATATCTTCTACCTGAGAGTCTTTCATCTGGGTAAAATATTCCAAATGGGTGTTTCTCCTTCCTGCTTCCTGCAAATGGAATGAATGTTCCAGCTATTGTTGTTGCTTATCTACTGTGTGCAAGAGGTACAGAGATTTAAGGGGTGGGGTTTGCTCTCCAGTAGGGATTATCTCCCCTCCTTATTTGTTTTCCCATTGATGCCCTTGTGCAGTTATGATTAGCATTTACTTCAAGCATGAGGATGACCCAGAGGACGACTGAGTGTCGAGATTGCCTCATGGACCCCATGAGGGCAGAGATTTCATTTCTTCTTTGTTTAGGTGGTTTTGAGTTGGAGCCAAAATCATAGTAGTGTATATTGTTATATGTCATGTCTCCCTGCACATACTAAGGCATGCCAGTGAATTACCGATAGACAAGGGAAACTAGAGTAGAAAAAAAGGTTATTTTCATTAAAGAATCTATGACTTTTCTTCCTAAATCCGATGCTATTATTGACAGAATAATTTAAATTTAGAGAAACCAGCATCCCTCAGGCAAACAATGGCAAACCCATAGGAAAGTTTAAGATTTTTTTTAGGAGCAAAAAATGAGGATTTATGTCAGGAATGGTAAGGAGAACACTGGGAATAAGAAAATGTTATAGCCAGAGAGATGGTAGGGAGCTCCCACCTAAGACCTCCTTTAAAGATCCCCCCAAAGGACTTCCTTTGAAACAGACCAAGAAGTGTCTGAGAATGTGAAAGCCCAGGAAAGTATAGAATCAGGTTGGAAATGAAAGGGTACATTTGTGGTCTCAGAACTCAGGGGGCAGAGGTGGAAATGTAGGTGGCTGCAAGTCTGGGTTTTGGGGCCTGCCTACTCTACACAAGGGAGTGCTTGGCCAGTTAAAAGAGGCAGTGCTCAATATTGTGAAAAGTAGCCAAGGGGTGGAGAAACATATGGGCTTTAAACTGCCCATCAGATTCAAGGTCATTAGATTGGTGCTCAGTGTTAACTAGGGCAAGGGCAGTTCACTGTAGATGAAGAAAGCATTAGATGAGAGTAAGGTGAATGGAGGAAATTCAGATTATGAATATTTTCTTAGGAAATGTGGAAGTGAAGGACATGGGAAGGATATGGAAGATTTGTATATTGGGTAGAGGAAGAAGGAACAAAGGTCTCATAGCCTGGCTTTTGCTTCCCAGTTCAAGGATCTCCAAACAGACCTGTTCATTAGGCTCCTATAGCCTTTATTATGGCTAAATATCATGCAGCAGGTGATTAAAAGGGGTCCACCCTATGATTCATATAATGAATAATAGCAATTTAAGAAGTAGGTTAGCATTTCCCAATAAGACAGGGTTGAGGTAGACATGAAAAGATTTTCATTTCTTGTGCAAGAGTATATTTTCAATAGTGTCCTTAGTGGGACTTGCTTGCTTGCTAATTTTGAGTAGATTTATAATGTATCCAGCAAAACATTGCCTGTTTTTACACACACACACACACACACACACACACACACACCGTAGAGACACTAATTTATCTCTGTACTTTTCAGGCTTTGAACCCATAAAAAGTAGCTGTTTTGAGGTTAAGAGACCATCTTGTCAAGCTATCAATATATTAAAAAGATATAGCTCATATAAGACAAGGTGGAAAGATGAGCTAAGATTAAGAGTGCAGGAGGGAAGAATGGTGAGGATGCATGGTAGACTATAGACTCATTCCTGCTTTTTATTTAAAGTAATGTTTTATTCAGCAAGGGTTTTTCATGTGCAAATTTCTGTTGTTGTTACTGGCCAAGATTTTACAATGTAGCCCTGCCTGACTTAAAATTGTATTAGACTAGGCACAACTGGATGTATGACCTCCTCAAGCTATCATTTAGCTTAAATATTCATTTGTGAAGTGTAGATGATCAAATTAGTGAGTGAATACAGATAACATACTTAGGAATGTAGTCAATAAGTTGAATATCATTTTAGGACAAAGCAAGTAACCCATGTATACACTATATAATACTGAATGGTAGACACTGAATACCAACCCGCTATGCTTTTGAACGTAGATGTTTTTATTTTTTTTGATACATTTTATTTATGCCAACGTAAGTCAATTTTGAAGAATACTCATATTAGTTTATATTCTCATTGCAAAAGTAAATTAAGCATAAATTAAATATTTAGAAAGATACAGAAAGACAAGATGCCTATAAAACTAGAAGCTTATACCTAGTATCAAGGCAGTTTGTGCAATATAGATTTTTCTTTTTTTCTTTTCCTTTATTGGATAGTTTTTTTATTTACAGTTCAAATGTTACCTCTTTTCCAGTTTCCCCTCCAGACCTATCCCCCAACCCCCACCCTGCTTCTTAAATTATTTCCTGTCACACTTCTGGTTTGTTCCCAACTTTCCAGAGTCTTTCTAAAGTCCAGGAGCCTGAAAATAGCTTCCCAGATGTGTCTACTGCCCTCCTCTGGGATATTCTTCAGAGACAAGCTTAAAATAGTGCTGGCCTTCTGAGCCTGGGACTTCAGCATTCTCAGGCAATTTTGCGTTTTCAAAATTAAAATAAGAGATTGGATATCTCCACTTACCACATAACATTCAGTTCACCAATTCACTTTGTACAAGGTCATAGGGCATATTTTAAAGCTAGAGGCTATGTTCATAGAGTAGTGACTTGACTCATGACACAGTGAAATATTTTAGGCTTCTTCTGTTCTCCAAACCATGTTAGTGACTAAAAAGCATCTCAGAGCTTCTGGGCTTGATGTACAACAAGATGACACTCAGACCTTAGTATGTTCACATTATAAATATTTAAAAAATCTTCCTGAAACAATTTTTTAAATTATTTTTAAAAGTACAAACAAAATGAAATGAACACAATTTAGTGAAATCTATAAAATAAATATGAAAGAATTAATACAGCAAAACAGAACTTCCATTTCCCCAAATTTAGAGTAGATTTGCTATTAAGTTTGATGAGAGAGAGAGAGAGAGAGAGAGAGAGAGAGAGAGAGAGAGAGAGAGAGAGAAGCCCTGATGCAGGAGTTAGAGCTAGGAGTGTGCTGCCTAGTACTTTGAAACTCAACTCTCCAGAAGTGGTATGCACTGCTTTCTCCTGGTTCATGTCTCCAGCCCCCTCCTGTGTAATTTAGACAGTATGTATATACATATATACTTCAGGACCAATTTAGGTTATGTGTTTCCATTTGCTCTTTCATGGACTGTCTCTGGGTATTCTGGCACTGTCCTAATCATACTGACTTTCAGTACTTTACTCCTTGAACTATAAACCTCATTGTGAGATTAGAAGAAAGGGCATGAATATCCAGGTTACCCAGAGTATAGACTAGAACCCATACTCATCAGGTGAATATGTTTATCCTGTGTGCTTCAGTGTCCCCTTTATAAAAATTATTTTGTATATTCTAAGACTTAGTGTGCCTTTCTGTTAAAACTGAAGGTACTTTTTTTTCTTGTACATTTATTTATTTTTGAGGGGGAAGCAAGCACACATGAAAGAGAGAGAGATGGAGAGAGAGAGAAATTATGAAGTTGGGTGGGTAAGGAGTTGGGAGGAGTTGCAGGAGGGGTAATAATATGATCAAAATATATGGTATGGAATATATTGTTGTATAGGAACATTTTTAATAAAATTTAATTTGGGAAAAATAACTTAGGTGCAAAGCCACTTCTTTTAACCCTAGCCAATTTCTATCTGCTCTTATGTGTCTAGATAGCTAAATGATGATTCTGGTTTCTGTTCAGAAGTCATTTAAGAGTTTTACCATTTGTTCTACCCAGACCCCTAACACACACCTAAGTTGAGAGGACTCTGAAGCCTATAATCTATTTGTTCTACCTGATTAGTCTATTAGTTTTATTATTAATAATTCACTTCATCATTGACGTCAAGACAGGCAAGTAGGTCAAGTGGAGCCATGAAAAAAGAACACGCAATTCAAAGATGCTAAAGAACATTCAATAATTGCCTCCAGTTTTGACTTCATCAATAAGAGAATTGAAAGTACAAAGTCCTAGTTCATGTAATCTCTTCCACCAACATCTTGGTCAGCCAAAGGATTTGACATTAAGTAGACCAGTAAAATCATCTTGGAAAAGAATTTTTCTGGAAAGTGTTTTCAAGATTAAAAAGTACTTCATGGAATTTTTTGGCAATATTTTCATTCAAGCTAATGTTTCAGAGTTAAACTTTTACTGGGCAACATTATAAATAAAGATAATAATAACTGAAGTGCAAAAGACACTTTTAATATTTTATAAATTGACCTAGCAAGTTATAAATGGAACAATAATTTATTTTAAATTTTAGAGAGAAAAATTGTGTTGCTATTGATTATATATTTAAATTCTAAACAGTATTAGTTTGTATACAAATCTTGACGGATATTCTGAAAGAGCAATTTTTTTTAAAAAGCATGTTTTGATAGGTTGTCAAGACATTGGAAATTTATTTTTTTCTTATGTATATGGGTGTTTTGTCTATATGCTTGTCTGTGTACCTACCATGAGCATCCCTAGTGCTTGTGAAAACCAGAGAGAGTGTTGGATCCCTAAAAAGGGAGTTATAAATTATAGTGTTCTGTCATGTGTTTAAGACTGTCTCTCTCCCTTCATCCAACTCTGCCGACACTTAAGGTTGGGTTTGTTAATTGGAACTGACTGGTGGGACTGGGAGTGAGTAAGCTCTTGAGAACATGGTTCCTTCTGTAGTCAGTGTCTACTGACCCTGCTGCTTCCTCCATGAGCCCTGCTGGAGTGACCAAGCTCGAAAGCACATCCATTTGTTCCCTTTGGAGTTGGAACAACTTTTACTTTTATCAGGAAGAGATCTGACTTCAAGGACTGGTTCCTACTACACCCTAGAAATGGTCCAGGAGTGTCTGCTTCAGGAATGCTTTGTGTTTTCTTTTAGCTTTGTAGTTTTAAATCCTTCCTCCCTACCCCCCAACCCCAGAGTGCCTGATTGCTTGCAGAGCAAGTCTGTAGGCTTCCACTAGGAACAAATGCCCCATTTAACAGATGTACTTCCTTGCTGGGATACAGCATGAAGTCATGGAGGTGCTGCTGCTTCCGAAAACAAGTAATAATTTCCTTAGTACTTCCCAGATGGTTGTGGGAATGTTGTATATACTACAGGATTGCATCCACACCCCTGCCTTACAGTATATACATAACATTACCCCAGGATGATAAGTGACACTGACAGAAGAACTTTTAGAAGAAGATCCCCACCCCTTTCCTGTCAAGTACAGTGATACTGTGAAATTTTACAAAAGTGTGGTTGAAGAGTGAAAGACATGAAGATCTAATCAGGATTCTTTAAAAGTGGTAAGTGTCTCTAGTTAGCACCATGAGAGACAGAAGAATGTCACACGTATGAGGAGAGTCATATGCTGCTGCTGGTTTTAGTGTGTGAGAGGGCATGTAACATAGAATGTAGAAACAACAGTTGTCATGACTTACAGTGAGTGACAAAAGTGACCTCAGATGTATAGCAACAACATACAGAATTATGCCAGCACAGTGAGTAGACTTGAAAAGCCAGGCTTCCCCAGAGTCTCCAGATTGGAATCCAGCCTGCCTGAAAGCTAGACCTTGGCTCTAAACCCTGGAGAACAGAATATTTTGGAAATTGGTTACAGAGCGGTACTTCCTGAAATGGCAACCAACAGAACTTCACATTGGCAACCAGGACTGAATTAGAGCCGAGAAAACAAGAAAGTCAGGACTAAAGTCTAAACAATGTAGGCCAATAATTCTTCTAGGACAATAAGCCCCCTTGTCCATTGCTGGGACACTTCCAGGGAATGAATTCCTAAACCACATCTGTGCTATGAAACCACCTACCATGCCCTTTTATTTCCGTATCCATATATACTCAAGTTTAAGACCTTCACTAAGTGTTCATCACACCCTGTGGCTATGAGGCTGGCATTTAAAAAGCAACAGAAAAATTAGCACAAGTTCCCTTCTTCATGATTTTCTGTATAGAGACCTTTAATTCCATGGCTTTAAGTATCATTAGTATTGCCATTCCCCAATGAGGACTTTCTTTGCGATCTCAGGAAGCACTGTATGGCTTCTCTTTGGCAAACCTGAACTCCCTTTGCATCCTGGGGCCAAATAAAACAAGTATCACTTTAACGTAAGTCCTGTGACACAGTGACAATTGGATTGCTCACTTGGACATCTATAAAATGACTGAGAGGCAACGTGTACATGCAGTGTGCATATGCTGGATCATGGGGTGACTATACACACACACACACACACACACACACACAAACACACACACACACACACACACACACACACACACACACACACACACACACGTGTAAGACCAAGGTCATGAGGTGATTTATAGTGTATGTAAGTAGGACTGAGTGGCAACTCATGCTCTTCTGTTTTGTAAAACAGAAAATGTTGAATAAATTTTGTCATATTTAAACTTAAGAATCATTTCCAGAATTTTCTGTTTACTACTTTCGGACCATGGTTGCTAGCTGATAATTGAATACATGGAAGGTAAAATAATGGGGAGGTTATTGTACTCTTAATTTCCATGTCATGGCATCCTAGCCACACTGAATAGCCAACTACGCACTAATTTCTCTGATTTTTTTTATCAATATTTTCTAATTAGACAAAATGCATCAACTCAATTGTCTCCCTTTGAGGAATTTTTCAGAAGGCTACTTTATACCTTAGGTGAAAGGTTTGGTAGGATTCTATCGTGTTTTTTAGAACTGACTCAACTCCAGGTTCTACTAGGAAGGGCGTGTGGAATACTATAGAGGTAAAGGTCTGACTATTTAAGGATGGACTTACTGCCGATGTTAGCTCTATGTTTTAGATTTTTATTTACGTGTGTTTGTGTCCTTGTGAGTGTATATGTATGCTGGTACATGGATTTTTGAGTGTTTGAGTGTACACAGAAACAAGGAAAGGACCTAAGATCTCTCAGACCTGGTGTTTCAGTGTTTTCTGGACATATGACTGGATATGTGGGTGCTGGGATCTGAAATCTTATCAGAAGAATTGAGCAAAATGTTCTTTTTTTTTTCTTTTTTCTTTTTTCTTTTTTTTCCTTCTTTTTTTTGGAGCTGGGGACCGAACCCAGGGCCTTGGGCTTGGTAGGCAAGCGCTCTACCACTGAGCTAAATCCCCAACCCCGCAAAAAGTTCTTTTAATCCTTTAACCATTTAACCATTGAGGCATTCCTTCTGCACTCTTAGCCTTTCTTGTATATTTGGTTGTGAGCCTAGCCTTTAACGGCTGAGCCCACTCTTAGCCTTTCTTATACTTCAGGGTACACACATGACTTAGGATTTACAATTTTTTTTTTCTTTCACAATTGAATAAATATCTTTGATTTACTGGTTAGTACATAATGGTTTTTCTTTTGTGTAACTCTTAAAAAATATTACTTTCCAACTGACAACCATACAACAGCAACAATAGCTATTTTGCAAATAACATTTGATTTAGTCATCTGTATGGTAGTAGTGTTATTTCATGCTATAAGGAAGTCAACTGAGGCACACTTTTCTGAAGGCAGAACCTGCCCAAGTCACACAGCTGATAAAGAGAGGTTAGGACCTAGCTGGTCTTCCTGACTTCTAAGCCTCTGTTTAAAATTGGATCCCAGCAAGCACTACATCCAGTTGTTCCACAAAGTAATAAATGAAGGGATGATATTGTATTCTCCAGTGAAGTTAAGAGTCAGTGGTAGTCCAGGAATGAATCAGAGAAATATTTCCTCTAGTTTCTTCAGGAGATTAATCATTGGAACTAGTGTTACTACAAAATCAAACTTAGGTATAAATTCTCTTAAGACCCAAAGTTCAACTACTTTTTTCTGTTTGTTTGTTTTTTGTTTTTTGTTTTCTCTTATTAAAGAACTGTTGTTTTGCTTTACTTTTATTAAAACCAAAACAGTGCATTCTGGCAATGAGTCATATTTTCTTTAATGGTTCATAAATTAGTCCATAGACAATTTGGGGGAAACCAGCTCTGAAGTGTTGTGAGCCCTGTCAGCATCTGTAAAAGACTCATGTAGGGCTGGATGGGGCTCATGCATGATGGGAAAGTCTCACACAGTAGCCCAGGGAGACTTGTCGTCCTAAAGTCCTAAAGTCCAGGTTCTATCCTTCGTAGAAATACACAGCACTAACTGCATTTTTTCCCCCACTTTACTAAATCTAGAAGAAAAAATAAGAGTTGCGTTCTTCACCTAAAAATCTTCCAGGCCTTCCTTTATTCAAGCAACAAGGCTCAAGGCAGCTTAAACAAGGTGCTGGTAACTAAACAGCTGCCCAGCTTCTCTATGACCTTAATGTAAAAGAGCACGCAACTGAGGCAGAAGTCCTTGGCTGTAAATTCCAGGAAACAGCTGCAGCCCTTTGGCTGATGGTGATTATCTGTTACTAGGCCTAGAAGCAAATGTGAGTTACGTCATTCAAAGACCAGAGCCATTGCATTGGCCAGGTTGAGACACTTCTCCCTTAGGGGTAAACACCATATGCTGCATACTTCCAGAGCACAGGAGACAGTAATCACAACCAGCTGCTCATAGGTTTGGTTTTTGTGCCTATGGCTAAACTATTACCTACTATCAGGGTTCCACCTTCCATAGCTATTGAATAATGAAGCCGTCTACAAACTTCTCAGCATGAAGGAAATAGCTTACAAAAAAAAATTATCAAAAGTAACCTTTACTCTTGGCATGCTAGTGTTCATTTCATCTGTAGATACTGTGTAAAGAAATCTAATAGAACCCACCCTTAATATTGTAATGAGGTTGGAGTCTGGCAAGTACCAGCCTCAGCTTGGAGAGGGGTTCTGAGGAAGGGGTTATCTGGGAGTGGCTAAAACAAACAACTCAAAGAAGCCAAATCATGGGTCTAAGCTGGCCACTTATGCTCTGCTGGAGACAGCTTTCCAGTTTGATTCTCTCTGTTCTGCTTTCTTTCTCTCTGATTTGATTTCTCCTTCTCCATCCCTAGACAGCTCTCTCCCTTTTTTATTCTGCTTGAGACAGTTCTCCAAGTGGTTCTCTCTTGCTATTCTAAAATTTCTCGGGATAGCTCAACTACCACACACCATAAGCCCAGTCATTTATTTTACATATCAATCCAGTCATTTGCTTCAAGTTTCCTATTGGTTTTCCTATGAATCAGTGTCCCCGTGACCCCAGCCCCTTAAGCACACATTTTTAAACATTATAAAGTAATTCAGAGATCTATCTGCCTTTGTAAGCACAGAACATAAACTAGCTGGGTGGGACTCTGTGCTGAAATTACCATTTCTACCTCACCTGGGCCTAACCTTATTCTGTTCTAGGCTGGCCCTGAACTCAGGAATTTATCTGCCTCTGTAAGCATAAACAAAAATACTTCCCTGGGTGGGATCTTACCACTTCCTAAATCTCTCTCTTTCCTTAGTATCTTTCTGACTAGTTGGCTCATAGTGTAGGTGCCGCTGTTCCTTTAGATTCATGAAACCCCTTCAAACAACTCATATTGCATCCTTTTTTTTGCATAGTTGAGAAACTATATATTTTTGAACTCATGTTTTTAGCGTTCTTTTCCACAGCCTTAAGGGCTGTCCTGAAGGTCCCAACATTTGCCATCTTGCTGAGACATTTTGCTGAAGCCACACCTTTGCTTCCCAGACTCTGCTGTCTCTGATTATCATGGCATCATTAACATAAACAGGAAGGACATTCCTTAAAGGAGGAATGTAAAATATTTATTTTATTATACAAACAAGCCTTTGCCAGACCTGTCCCCGGGGACAATCTGTTGCCATCAAGGCCATCCGGGATCTAGCGTTAGATGAGAGACGGTTGAGTCCAGTGAATTACTCTGAAGTGAGAAAGAGATTAACATTTCAAAACACTAAAGCTAACATTGAAAGAAATGAAAACCAAAGTTGGGTAAATATACAGTAGTGGTTATCATCTGGCAAACACAACAGCCAAGCAAATCCGTGAAACGAAGCAGTTATGGGTGTGAGGCTAAAGAAAGATGATCAAAGGTCAGAATGTTCCTAGACTCAGTGGTGTGGAAAGTCCATGTTTGGACCAATTAGCAGCTAGAAATATTGAAGGTTCTAGATTAGCTCCCTGAGAATCAGAAAAGAAAATGTTTCTGAAGGGATTTCCCTCATGTATGGAAATAGAAGATTCTAAAAGCAATTAATTGCTTACTTGTTCTTAGGTCAGTTAGATCAAAAGCAACAAGCCTATAGGTAGGTCCTCACAGAACGGGATATTTACAATTATTTATAGGTTTTCTATTAAATATAAACTTAACACATGCCATGAGATGGCCAGAGAGAAGGCAGAAGATAGTTGCCTTTTGGAAGTGTAGTTGTGGATATAATCTCTGTTTTAAATTTATTTTTATTTTTAAATTATTTTATTGTATGTAGAATCTCTCTCTCTCTCTCTCTCTCTCTCTGTGTGTGTGTGTGTGTGTGTGTGTGTGTGTGTGTGTGTTGTATTCACATGGGAAGGTGCATAAGTACATAGACCAGTGGAATAAACCAGTGTCTTTCTCTATCACTCTGCTTCATTGCCTTGAGACAGGGTTTCTCACTGAACCTGATGCTGATCTTTCTTAAGAGGCTGACTGCCTAGTGATCTTCTAGGACCTACCTTTCTCTGACTCCCAATGGTAGGGGTTCTAAGTACTCTTGGCTATGCCTGTATTTTACATGGATGCTTGTGATTTGAACTTAGGTCTTCATGTTATCACAGCAAATACACTGAGCCATCTCAGTAGCCTTGGCTCACCTTCATTCACCTCTACTCTAGGATCATGTGATTCTCTGACTTCTTAGTTCAGAACCACTCTTAGTGTTTCCCCAACTACACTGTCCACACTCATCATACAAATTACAATGCAAGGCTCGAAGTGAGTCTTAACAACTGGGAGACCCCCCCCCCCCAAGTGAGACAGGAGAATGGAGTTCAATGCAAACCCAAGAGGTTTATTTTTCGAGCATGTTGGGGTTGAACCTTAATCAGCCCCATGACAAGTGACCAGAAAGTGACTCCAAATGACCATAACAAGCAGTTTTTATACTTTTTAGGGGTACAGGTTACATCAGCAAGGTTACAGTTTAAACTTATTGGCATTCAAACTCTATCTGGAACCAGAGGGTCAAGTGACTATCAGTTAGTACACTGTGTGGTTTTTCAAGAGTGTCCTTGCTCCTCTGGAGAACTGTGGGTGGAGAATGGAACTTGCCCTAGCCTTGACTCAGGCAAGAAGCTGATTTGAGGTGGTGGGTATAAGGCCAGTGTTTACCTGGTAATGTTATGTTGAGAAGGAAATATTTTAGAAGTTAAGATCTGATTGAAGGTAGAAAGTCACATGGTAGGATGCTCTCAAGGCTTAGACTTCATCCTTAGTCACTTCCTGTTGTGGTTTGCCCTAAAGTTATCTGTATTTTGATGCTAATTACACTGCCCCAAGGACAGCTGCCTAGTCACGTACTCAGGAATCAGGTGACTTCACCAGAACCTTCTCCCCATTGAATTTGTAAAGTATAGGTGAGGGGCAGGTACAGGATAGAAGGAGGCCTGTCATTGGAGAAGGAAGGATCGTCGGGAGAGAAGTTTGAAGGAAGAGGAGGAGACCAGGGGAGAGAGGAGGAGATAGGGTGGAGGAGAGGGGCTGAGAAGCCGTGGCAGAACAAGATGGAGGGTGATGTTAAGATTCTCTTCTGTGTATTTACAGGTTGTTATTAATGTTCCTAAGGGATGGGTAGTACCAGGCTTTGTATGTTTAAGTGAGCAATTATATCTTATCAATTGGGTCAAAGATTATTGTGTTGTTTGTTCTTTTATGTGAGGGTTTGAGTATAGGAAAGTGTGCGGCTGGGATGTGTTTCCGCCAAGATATCTAGCAGATATCTTGGGGCACCACGGTGCGGGACCTAGCAGGATAAAAGACGATAATACTTTTTTTTATTTTTTATATTTTTACAACAACAACTTCCCTTCTCTGCTTCCTATCTGCCATAGGGTAAGCTATTTCGTCCTACCATACTGTGATAATCAACTTTGCTTTAAGCTCTCCATCAATGAAACCAGTCAAGCATATACCAAACCATTGAAATCATTTGCCAAAATAAATATCTCCTCAGTTAGATTTTGTTGTTATATTTGTCATAGAAAGAATGACAGTTGGTAAAAAAAAAATTATTGAAAATACTAAATAGAATGCTATAGAATTATAAAAAATTAAATAATCATACTTGAACAAAAAAGATATCGTTTAATTATCTATTCATTGTATTTTTCCTAATAGAGTGGAATATCCATGAGCCTTGACCTTAGAAACCATTGCTTTCCTATATTTCCTAAGTAGGAAAAAATAAACACTGTAGCTGGCCCAGGACTAAAAGTTGTTCCTAGGATTTGTGACTATATATTCAAAGTAAGAAAAACCTTGGGCAAACTGGCAGAGCACATTGGCTTTGCAGTTTTTAAGACATGTTCTCATGCACCTAGAAAGTAACTGATGGGATGGAGAAGCCCTTCCCTCTCCCTACAGTGTGTTGCCGATGTTGAGAGGAAACTAGTGAGTTGCTGCTTGCACGCTTGTGCTACAGGATCATCCTCTCTGTAACTTTCCCCTGAATTCCTTTAGCACTAGCAAAACAACAACAGTGTCATTCAAATTGTCACAGCATTTCTGAACTCTGCAGGAAGTCTTGAGAGGGATACAGAAATTTCATCTTGACTCTTGAAAATAATACAGGAAGAGCAGCATGAAGGGTCTTAGACCCTGCAATTTCAGCCATCAGCCAGTCTTTGGATTAGCCTCCAAGCTTCCTAAGACCCCCATGTGCTATTTGAAAAATCTCAATTTTCTTTTATTTCTATCTAGCTATGAAATTCACATTTTAGCAGGTCTTGAAATTCCTTGGTGTCTTCTACAGCCACACCCAATGAGTGGGAGAGTCATAAATCATGTCACTGGACAGCCAATGTAGGGATAAATTTCTGAATTAGGACCTTAAACACAGTAACATAGAAAAGCAGAGTCACATTAGAAACTGGGTTAATTGCTGGCCTTTCTATGATTGCTTCCACTGTCTCTTAAATCCACAAACTGTTACAGACCAGTGTGGTCCTGTCCTTTCTAGTGTACTAAAGTCACAGGGTTAAAGAATATCCACTGCTTTCTCACTTTTTAGCCAGTCTGTGTTTTAATTTTCTCTACCATATCAATCAGCATCATTTCTATCAAGACTTTGTGTATACATCAGTGATTCTAAACTTGTGCTCCCCCCCTCCACTTTGGGAGCCACATATCAGATACCCTATGTATCAGATATTTACATTATTGTTCATAATAGTAGCAAAATTACATTTATGAAATTGATTTGAAATAATGTTATGGTTGGAGTCACCATAACATGAGAACCTATTAAAGGGTTGCAGCATCTTGATTATTTAGTCTTTATGACTGAGAGTTAACATATATCCCTTACAATGTTAAGCTATCCACGAAATGAAAAACCAAAAAGAAGCGACTACATTCCAAAAGTCAGTATTCACAGACACTAAAATTTGAATTTCAGAAAACTTCTATGATTTTTATATTCAGGTAAAACATAAAGACTGCAGTTAGGTTGGAGATTGTAAAAGAGCATGGGTTTTCCCAATGTCTAGAGTTTGTTTTATGGATTAGAAGGGTAAGAGTTTTCTCAGTTAGATTGCCTAGAACTGAAATGCATATATTGCCTTTAATTATAACCGAATGGCCTTGGTTTTGTTTGTAACCTTGTATACTCTCAGTACTAAACAGTTTCTGTGAAATATGAGTTAATTAGTACCTACATTATACTGTTATGTTGAGACTCAGACATTGTAAGGCCTCTGAATTAC
Source organism: Rattus rattus (assembly GCF_011064425.1). Taxonomy (NCBI): domain Eukaryota; kingdom Metazoa; phylum Chordata; class Mammalia; order Rodentia; family Muridae; genus Rattus; species Rattus rattus. Next base: position 157,179,228 of record NC_046156.1, on the reverse strand, counting down.
TTACCTTTCTTGTTCTGATAAAACACCTGATAGAGGCGTCTTGAGGGTGGAAAAGATTATTTTGGTTCATAAGACTAGAAGGATTTCAGTTTTTCATGGTAGGAAAATGTGATGTACTGAAACTGTTCTGACCCTGGAGGCAGAGCATGTTACAGAGCTCCTCATGTGTCCAATGGACCAGAAAACATACAGCAGTCCAGAAATAAGGTTGCATAGTAACACTCAAAAATCTATCCCTGGGGGGCTGGAGAGATGGCTCAGTGGTTAAGAGCACTGACTGCTCTTCCAGAGATCCTGAGTTCAATTCCCAGCAACCACAGGGTGGCTCACAACCATCTATAATCAGGTCTGGTGCCCTCTTCTGGCCTGCATGTGCATTACATGCAGGCAGAAAGCTGTATGATGTATACATAATAAATAAATAAATATTTTTTTTTTGGTTCTTTTTTTTTTTTGAGCTGGGGACCGAACCCAGGGCCTTGCGCTTCCTAGGTAAGCACTCTACCACTGAGCTAAATCCCCAGCCCCTAAATAAATAAATATTAAAAAAAAAAAAGTCTATCCCTGGTGTTCCAGACCAAGCAACAAAGTACAACTGAAGATTCCACAGCATGCTAAAACACTGCCACTATTTTGGGGACAGGTGTTCAAACACATGATCTTGTGTGGAGACATCTAAGATTCAAGCTATACCAGCCTGAAAGGAAAATATAACACTCTTTACAGTGTGCTGAAACTTATGATTCTGATAATTATCTTCATATGACTCTTATGTCCAACAATGCCCACACTCTATTATCCAGATGATGAATTTTTAAACTCCTTGGCAGAGATGTAAAGCCTTTTCCTCAAATCTCTTCCTCTACCATTTCCTTCCCATCTGTGATCATATGCCCTGAATAACTCTGATTATCTGGGTACTATATTGTTTTCTTGTATACTTGAGACTCTCTGGTCTCCACTCTATTTCTCATGGAAGCCCATTTCTTTTTACACTGAAGTCCATCTTCTTCAGTGTTCACATCTCCCTCCTTGAGTGTCCTATTCACTGTATGCTCAACTTTGTCTTCATAGCTCTCACACTGAAATCAGAAAAGACATGGCTATCTAACAACCTATTGGACTCTAAGCTCTTTGCAGGTAAACACAAGCCAGCGTTTTAAGTCATTTTGTTTAAAGTATTTATTACATTGCCTAGCATGTGGCAGCACACAGTAGATGCAAGGCTAAGAAAGAAGGGGAGAAAAAAAAAACTTAGAAAAGAGAGGGAAAGAAAAGAAGACTGCTACAGTATTGACATTAGATATGGTATATGAAGCCAGAGGAGACTGCAGACGCTCATGGGAGTTCTGCAAAAAGTGGAGAAAAATGCATAGGTAAACATGGAAAATAATTTGCAAAATTAGCTTTCCCAATTCTATTCAAATGCAGACAACTAGACATGTAGAAACAGTGTTCATATTCAACTTGTTTAAACTTAGCAATTTGATGAAATGGGCTTGAGAATGAGCATCGCTAAAATGCTGTGTCAAAACATGTGGTTCTAAAGCAGCAGGTCAATCATCCCTCCTGTCACCAATGCCCTCTGGAAAGGAAAATATTCTCAAATACAACATCCATTTGTCTTTTTATGAGCTATGTACACCAAGTCTGACAAATTTCAGGGGCAAAATCAATCTCTTTTTATGGAATTAAGAAGATTATGTGCACATGTCTGACTCAAGTGCTAAGAACTTGAGGATCTACTTTAACTTGGTCAGGCACCCATCTGTGGAGGTGTTTCATTAAGAATAATTTGAGATGAGTTTCTTGGGCTAACGAGAGAAAGGGATGAAAACAAAGATGGGCTTCTGGACAAGTTTAGGAGAGTTAAGTGTCTAAACAAGGACAACTAATTGATGTGTGTGTGTGTGTGTGTGTGTGTGTGTGTGTGTGTGTATACGTGTGTGTGTAGCATTGAATCCAGGGATTCATATACACTAAACAAGAACTATATATCTGACCTATATCTTTAAACTTCATACTCTTAAATATTGCTGTTTTGACTAAGAATCACACAAATTATCCAGCCAAAAAGATTGAGGAAAAAGGAGCAGAAAGAACAGGCTTGATTATATCGTCGCTTGTTAGAACAAAGGTGTAAAATGCATTAGTCAGTTTTGCTACCTGATGACTATGCTATTAATTAGACTCTTTAACATCTTTGGACTAAATATAAAGTACAGAGACTTTGAAAATAGTGTTGAAGAAAGTTAGGAGAAGAATAAACATACAATAAACAATTTAAGCGAATATTCAACATATATAGAAAGACTTTTAAGTGAATGTCCAATTCATCTTCCATTATAACCTAAAGAATGCATAAATAGCAGTTTTTAAATTTTGGAATCATAGAGTCAGGCACAGATAATTGTACCTGCAATCATGGTATTTAGGAGTCTGTTGATATGAATTCAAGTTGATATTTGATACATAGAGAGCCTTTGACTCCACATTTCTATCCCCCCCACAGACCATACGAGTTATAGCTGCTATTTGAAATTGATGCTGAAGATGAAGCCATAGTTCAACAATTCTTTTACTCATGAGTGACAGAAGTGAGGAATTGTATAAACGCTGTAGCACACACACCGAGACCCATGCACATGGACACAGACACACATACAAATTACACCCTAAAAATTAAGCAAATGTGTTCTGTATCTTTTTTCCAACTATTCACTTTTATTCTCCACATTAAATCTCTTAACATTTTATCAATATTGCCAACTCTCTACCTTTATATCACCTAAATAAAGCCTTTGAAAAGAGAAAAACACAAATTCAGTTCTAAATTAATACTTACCTACATATTCTCGAGTGAAAAATTGTTTATTGAAATGAGTGTAACTAATGAAATGATTAGAAAACCTACAGGTGTGTGCACAGGATGCTATCTGTGGAGATCTTTGTCCAGGTCAGGGGCATTCAAGGAAGGGGCCCAAGCAGGGAGGGGGAAGTGTAAACTGCAGCTGTTGCTTCAAGAGGGAGGGCTCAGCTAGAAGAGGAGGTGCAGGGGGAGCTTCCTGCAGCTAAAGCTTTTGGGAGAGCTTTCTCTTCCCAGGAAGTGTTACAGCTCTTATACAACAGATGCTCTCAGGCGATGGATTAATTCTCACACATCTTTATTCCTTCTGGATAGGATATTTTATACAGTTTTGGGGTGGGTGGGATGCCTCATCTGAATATGGGACTTGGGGACTGATGGTCATGATCTCCTCACTGGGGGCAAGGGTGGGGGTCTGTCATTCCCAGACAGGGGCCTGGTTGGGAGCAGGTGAAGCTCCTAGGGCTTCCAACCCAGCTCAACCTTACCAGATTTCCTGGCAAGGTCCTCTGCTCCACAAAAATGTAGTTATTTGTCACAAAAAAGCATTCTAAACCTGACATTTTCCCTTTTGTATTTCCCATGGTATTTGATGGGACAGGAAGGAAACAGTATGTGCTTATTATATTTGCTACTGGAGCTCCAGTAGCAGCTTGGCCCAATGAGCTTTATCATTCACTGCTTAAACAAGTATCCATGGTGACAACTATAAGTGGGTTTGGAAAGGGTTCTAAAACACAAGTAAAGATATTCTGTGGCTTCAGCCACAGAAAGGTTGACCAGCGGTCAGAGAGAGAATGACAGGAGCTACAGGAAGTCAGTTAGGAGGCAGTGACACAACTTCAGGAATGAAGGGGAAATAGAAGGGAGAGCATGGCTGTACAGCACACCGAATGGTCAGGTCTTCGGCTTGGGCCAGGTTGGGTGATGTGGTAATTTTTTTTTTTTTTTGGTTCTTTTTTTTCGGAGCTGGGGACCGAACCCAGGGCCTTGCGCTTCCTAGGCAAGCGCTCTACCACTGAGCTAAATCCCCAACCCCTGTGGTAATTTTTTAATCTGCTCTAAACTCCCTGCTGGCTGCTGTCCCTGTGCTTCTCACTACCGAGCCAATCTGTGGTTACAGGAGTGTTCTGGATTCATGAATGAAAGATACACACACACACAGCCTTCTATTATAGTGTGCCTTGAACAGTGCAATGGCTGGGCACTTCCAAACTTCCCCGCAGCTAACAGTTGGATGTAAAGACTAAGGAGAGGAAGGTATCTAGGGAAGAGCCCAGACTTCCAGGTTAGGAAGCTGTAGGGGTAATGAGGACATTCCTGAGATGGCTTGTAAAAAAGTTCAATTTTTAATGTGCTACTTGAGGAACTCAGTAGAATGGGTATTCCAGATGCAATGGGATTTAAGATGCTATGTTTTAGAACAGCAATCATAGCTAAAGATGGATATTTCAATAGTACCTGTGGGTCAGTGGCTGTGCTCTAGATATTAAGAAGTTCAAGTATTAATCATGTGGTAGTAGCATACCCTATTTTTTTCACTCAGGTGAGATTTCATCAAGCAGCTTTGCTGTACAGCTCAGGGTGCTCTGCCTCAGTGTGTTGCTACTGCATTCACAAAGACAGTTTGTGCTTAAGTAGCATTTATGATTTATTATTTTGTTGTTTGTTTTATTTGTTTATTTTATTGCTGGGAACTAAACTAAACTTGTCCTTGCTAAGCCAACACTTTCCCACCAACCTTAAAATCCTAATCCCTTAATCTATATCTATATGTATGTTCTTTATTTTTATACATTTATAAATTCATTTGATCAATAGAAAAAATGTGATTTGTCTATAGAGACCTATGAATAATGACTATAACTAATGGCATTTAACTAAGAAAAAGATTTGAAATCTCTATTTTCGGCCTATTATTCGTACATGATCATAGGAAAATCCCTTTCTGTCTATAATTTTCTACCTCTGCAATGATAAAATTATAAAATGGTATCTCCTCCAGTTGTGTTGCTTTGTACTGACTGTAACGTTAGTAGGGAAATGTCTCTTTGTCTGGAAATTTCATCCGGTACTGTATTACCCTTTAAAGACCCAATGTGGGAAACCCTTCCTTGTTCAGCAAAATATAATGCAGTAAATGAAGATTTCTTCTCTCTACATAATAATTTATTTTCATGGAGAGACTGTAATTATTATGTTGGTTCTAAAATTGAGGCTAGATGATCTGTGGCTAAATAATGATCTAGGATAGCATGCTCATTTCATGTGAGTGGAGCGTGCAGAGAAAGGAAGTACAGTGAAAGAACTCCAACACGCTGGAGAGAAGACATCCACACTCCAGGCAGCTTGCTCAGACGCTACACAGCTCATCCAGATTCAATTCAGAAGATTTATTCAGTTGACGTTTTACTTAGAAAAAAGTTATTTTAGTGAGGTTTTAAAGTCAGAATACTTGCCAGAGTTGTTACTTAAATATCTTTCTTTAATGTTTTGCTTCTTTGCACTAAAAATAGACCTGATAAAATCATTGTAAATTATTCATTTCTACAGAGATATTAAATGTTCAAGGGCTGCTGAGTAATCTGGTTTCTGAATTTTTAAAAAATATTTTTTAAAAAATAACCCTGCAGTTATGGTGTGTGCCTGATCTAAAAATTATGGAGCTTGGTTTTTTTCCCAGAAGACATTGTCCCATCAGGTGAATGGCTTCGTTTCCACATATGTTCAGTACTTCTGAGAAACTATAAACAAGTCTGGTGATATTGATGTCAGTGGTTATTTCCAGTACTCATAAACAAAAAAATAAACAAGCAAACAAACACAGAAACCCCTCTTGAAATTTAAAGGAATTTGTTTAACTTAAGGTAAAATGTAAGTAAAATCTTCTCTGAGGTTTAACTGTATTTCACCTACTTTCCACAATGACTGTGTCACCCTAGGAGCTAAAACCACTCCTCGTACATTTAGTTTTAATTAATGTCATCAAATGCTCACCTACTTCTTTTTTTTTTTTTTTTTTTTTTTCTCGGAGCTGGGGACCGAACCCAGGGCCTTGCGCTTCCTAGGCAAGCGCTCTACCACTGAGCTAAATCCCCAACCCCTCACCTACTTCTTAATATAGAAAAAAACCTCAAGTAACAAACTAGGAGATAGCAATACAAACGTTGTTCTGTGTCCATCGTGTTTGATGGAAAATGAACTGTAAAAAGGTGAGGACTGTTTTTTAACTGCAGGACTTTTCAGAGTCCTTATGAGTTAACACTCATTTTAAGTCTCCAATGAGTTTTTAGATATAAGTTTGGTGTGAGCATTTCTTTCACCAGACTATCTCAGGTGAATACCAAACCAGAGAACAGAGAAAAGGGAGGAAAGCAACTCTCCACCTTCTGAAATCTAGTCTAGAGAGAGATTGGAAGAGATTATCCATTAGAACAAAACAGCATTATCTAAATTATTATAATCACTTTAGCAAGATAATTTCCCAAGGCACAGACCTTTAAAAATATTGTATGTGCTTTTTGGTTCTGTACTAAAGAACCTTCTTATTTTATCTCTTGTTTTTTCATTTGTTTGTTTGTGTTCTGCATTCTAGAATGACTGCAAAGTTGCTACACAATCAAAGATGACCTTGAACTTCTGATCCTTCTGCTTTTATCTCCTAATTAACAGGGTTACAGGAGTGCTTATACACATGAAACATATGTAGTATTGGTGATCAAACCCAGGACTTCATGTATGCTAGGAAAATCTGCCAACTGAACTACTTCTCCACTCTCTAAAGTAGAGCCGTGTTCCTTAAGATAACATTTTCTAAATTCTTGCTTAAAAGAAAATTTTCTAAATTCCCAGTCCCAAGAAATGTGCTTTACCTTTTTGCAGCTTTGTTTCTGCCTTCCAGAAACAGTGAATCAAATTTTTCCTCAAACATCTGCTGGTAAACTAGTTTGAGGCAATTTTGTGACTTGATTCTTACTGACTTCGAGCAAGAATTTATATCATTTGTTTTGAGTATAACTTCATTCCTGACTGCTGTATTTTTCTTAGATTCTTTGATTTCCTCAACCAAAATATAAAAGTAGTTCTTCTGTTCTAATGCCATCCTCTTGGAAGTTGTTTTATAATGCTTCTGAGTGTTCAGTGGTCGACAAAAATCAGGGGAAAAAAAAGGGAGTAAATAGAAGGGGATAAAAGGGAAGAAAACAACTCCCCTCTTGTGTATACCTGAGTCCTGCCTACTCCTTATTCTGGGCTGAAAAGTTTTTTTGTCAAGTAGTTTTGAAGACACTTTCCAGAAAATTGAATGTTTCCCATGAGCATCAAGTGTCTTAAAGAGGGGTGAAAAGCGAAACTCCCACGCTAAGCTTGTGAAGAGAGAAAAGACATTTGTCAGTACAGAAGAATGAAGAAGAATAATTCATAACAAGTCAGTTGAGAAACACAGAGATTGGGGCTTAGGCCAGAGATGGCTGAATCATGAAATAAAACAATTTGACACAGAAAAGCTGAGAGGACAGAGCTGGCCTTTTGGATCCATGTCATCAAATCTGGAAACCAAGAACAAAGGAGCTAGGGTGTACTACAGAACATGGGTGGCATTTTGTGAGAACTACTCCTTGTTCATATATTACTTGAACACACTCATGTACACTGTGTACACCTTATTGTTCATTATTCATAGGTCACACCCCAGCATCATATCTAGCTTCTCCTCAGGAATATGCAAATGGAATATTACTCCTCTCAATACCAATGAGCCTGGATCTCATCAGTCTTTGTTTTTCTGCTGGACTGAGTTAGAGACATGCAGACTTTGGTAAATTTTTATTCTAGGTAAATATTATCAAACACATAGGAGACTAAAAGGCTTTGGTGGGCAGCTATCAATCTCAATGTGAAAAGAGATTCGAGGAAAGTGACTTTAGAGTTATTCAGTTCAAGAAGAACTATGGTTCATAAAAGTCTAAATAAATAGTGAAAAAAGCAACATACATACAACAGCACTCCCCCAAAAGACATAGATATGAATCCAGAATAGTGTAAGAATCAAATTACCCAAGGAAGTCCATGAGGTTCATCTTAATAGGGTACTACCAATCTTCTCCCATCTCACTGTAATAGTGATCACTTTCCCTTTTAAATGGATTCTAGGAGATTCTGTTAACAGCTTTAGGGAAAGGGCCCTCACCTTTTCCTCTTTATCTCTTCTTATATCTTATTCTTTGGGACTTACCCTAATGCCTGTAAAAATGTTGAAAGTGAGACAGCCTTTTCTTGGCTTACATGGTACAGAACATAGGGTTGAGTCTCATTTGAAAACGATCCTATTTTTTGTTACCCCATGTAGTCACTGGGTATGTAACTTAATCTCTCTATGCCTGCACATGTAAAACAAGAATAATGATGTGTCTACATCTAAAAGGATACGTTACATTAAGAAGACTATATGTGTAAAGTTCTTAGAAATCTGCAGGCACATGAAATAGTACATGTCATATTAGCTACTGATATGATTATTTCTACCAGTAAAATGTTGTAAATACTCCTGAAGTCCTAGAGCTAAAGAAAATGGTTGATTTCTTTCTGTTCTTCGTACCCTAGCACAGTACCTGACACAAAGTAGATGCTAAAAAGTGTTTTATGTGAGAATGACAGCAATCATGGATGAACAATTCAATGCAAGTCATGGCTTGTTTTCCTATTGATCATTCAATTTGTATAGCTGGCCACAGTAAAACATATTTGAGGACTGACAGTAAAATACATCAGTAAAGTAGGAGAGTCACATTTTGAGACAGGCAAATCTAACTTTACACCAAAATGCTCATGGTTCCTAAAATGTTCTGTCTCATGTGCTTGAAGCCATAATTGAAACCAGAATGTATTTATTTACTCTAACAGAACAAGGAAGAGAGTTTACACTACTTACTCACCACACCAAACTGAACCTGTTTAGCTCTCTTCAATTCTTGCTATATTAATATTATTACTATTAAAATAGATATCTTATTAAAATTATATTATTAAAAATAGTTATCTTGCTATATTAATATTTATGATAATGTAAATATAAGAAATGAACTTTAATATTTAAGTATTATTTTATTAATTTAGTTAATTAATATTGATTATTAAATGGTAACTAGGAAGAACATGTTTTAAATGTACTATATTCCAAAATCTTTTGGGAAGCAGATGATACTTTTGACACATAATCAAATAAAATCTTTCTTTTTGCTTTGAACTGAATGATCTGATTGGAGAGTTATGAGGCAGAATGAATGGAAGAATTTTAAGCTGTAAATATCCCTATCTGTCCTCATGACAGCACAGACAATGACAGTCATCTGTGCTGTAAGCTTTCTTCCCATCAAAATGAAAAAAACTTCAGTATTCTGTTGGAGTTCTGTTCCTGTCTCATGGGTGAACTTTTGTCCTCTCTGGCCTTTGTTTGGTTTGTACACAGGCAGCTTAGAGCTTTTGTAACCAGATATGGAAAGTCTAGTGACTAAGATTAACAATAGTGCAAAGACCAGAGTCCAGCAACACCAAGAGAACAAAAGACAAGAAATCCTTTGTGTTTCTATTTAGAGACACAATAAAAAAATTGTAACCTGTTAACAATCTAATCTTTCCTAACCTTGGGTTTTAAAGTCACACAAAACCCCAAAACTGTAGATCATTGGCTTGGTTTACCTTCTGCCAGGCTTGGGAATGTTTTAAGTTTGGAACAGAGCCTGTGTTGACGACATAGCACAGGCTAACATGACTGACTCTAGCTGGTCATCTCTGGTCTATGAGCCCTGTAAATTCTTTTGCTCTGTTCCATCTACTTCTTAAGCTCTCAGTGGTAGTGAGTGCTCATTTCAAAGGGGATCTCATTCTTTGGGTTCTATTTTGATTAAGGAAATAAGAAACAGATGTTTTATGTGCCCACCGACTGACCTTAGGATGCATTCGGGAGTCTGGAAAGATTTGCTGAAAATAACAGTTCCAAACTTCTCCATTGGTGAGTAGACGCTGACTTCATAGAAATTTAGAAATGACTCCTTGAATTTTTTCTGCCTTCCTGGGGTCATCAGCCAAAGGCTTCTCCCACTGCTCTTTCAGTTCATTCCTTGTTTTCCATTATCTACTTTTTGCTCAAAAGTTTCACAACTGCTACTAGGATGTTCATAGTCTTTCCATAAGGTATCATTAACAACATCCAAGTGCACTTGTTTTGTGGCTTTGCATGACACAGGAATTGGTATTAAATTCTTCCTCTTTAAAAGGGGTTAACTTTAGAACCATCTCTAGGATATGATGTCCAGATTACAAAACAGGGCGCAGTCCTTATAATAGTTTTAAGTTGGGTCTTTAGAAAGGTCAGTAACCACAGAAATGCACTATTTCTGACACAAGTAGCTTACCTGCTTGATGTCACAAAAAGAATGCAAGGCTTACACTCCCTCCTTTCTATATCCCCACAAAAGAGAGTGATCTCTCTCTCTCTCTCTCTCTCTCTCTCTCTCTCTCTCTCTTTCTTTCTCTTTCTTTCCTTCTTCCTTTCTTTCTTTTTTTCCTTTTTAGCTGCTGCTGCTGCTGCTGCTGCTGCTGACACAAAACAGGATCTATTCCCCACCCCCATCCCTAACGAAAGTTGAATCATGCCAGAGTAGTGCAAAATCACAAGAGAAGCACATGACCCAGTAATTGGGTGGTGAAGAAGCTTTTGAGTAATGACTTCTGGTCATTTGAAAACTGTAATTACTGTGTTTAAATGTCCACAGTATAATTACCAAGAGACCCTTTTCAGAAAAGAATGTTTGTCTTAAAAACTTCTTTTTATAATAGTATTTCTATTCAAGCACATAATTTCAATAAAATATTTAAAGGCTTTATGTCTGAATTCAGACTTGAAATTTAGTATTTTCAAATTTAAGAGAACAGGTAAAAGAATCAGTATGAACTGTAGTTGGGGCGTAGCTAAACTTCCTAGTGCTAAAATCTCTTTGAACAAAACATAGAATCAACACTTCAATTCTCAGATTACATAATAGTTTATTTATTTCATATAAGTGTCTTGATCACTCTGAAATCTATTTTTAAAATCAAATTAGCTCAATCTGTGCTTCTAATTTGGAACCTAGATTAGAATTTTTTGGGATATATTATGTGACCTTATTTATCCTGTTTCTCAAATTAAACATGTAGGTGAGACTAATTATAACAAGCATTTATGGATTTCTATTTCTAAGCAAAACTGAATCCATGGGATCATCTTTCTAGGGGATATGCCAGATTTTTACCAAACTGATGAATTTTGCCCTCCTGTGTCTCAGGGTGAACACATACCTCTTCCTGAGTACCATATGGTGTTATATTTGTCAAACATCTCATATTCCCAGGTGTTGCCGGTCTTTCACTGCCCAAAACACTGAGTGTAATTAGAACAAGTGGACCAGGAGCTATTGTTCTTTCACAGAAGAGGAAGGTTGTGCCACCTTTGAACATCATTATGTCATCTGCAAGACAAGAACTTTTTACTGAGTTCACCCAAGACAATAGATCCAGAAGAATGGTTGATTTGTTTTGTTAAAATATATGATCCTCACAGGTATAGCTACTAAGGAAAGGAAGATGAATGGAACAGAAATGAGATAAGAAGAACTTTACCACTGAGCCAGGCCAAGTAGTGTGACTAGAAAACTGTGAAGTTCAACACTGCCAAGAACTCCCTTTGTCCCCATGGGAATTTCCTGTGCAACTGGGCCATTCAGCTTTCACTTCCTGAATGACACAAACTTGGATTGCATAACTCTGTTCATTGAGTGTACATTAAATGCACACACTAGTCCAATGCTGCATATAAAGGTTCTGATCATTTCAAACCTGGGAAGTTTTCTTAAGGAATAAACAGAACCTTTTTGAAGAACGCTTTTAACTATAATTAATCTCTTTTGTTAGTTGTTAGTTGTAAGAATGTGACTTGAGGAAAATGATTATAGGGGCTGATGGTTTTCTTTCTAGGATTAGAGTCATTAGGGGTTGCCTTCATAAGTTAGCTATATTATTGATATATTAATAATACAGCTTCCAATTAATTAATTTCTACTCCATGATTCTACTTAACATGCCATTTCTTAATGCCCTACCTTTTGTTTCAAGTTCATAGAAAGAAAATGTAGACGGGGTGATTACTCGGGGGCTGAAAGAAGATAGGATGGGAAGTTGAGTTATGCAGAATAAAGGTTGGGGTTTCTAGAGATCTATATATACAACTGTGTTATCAGAAAACCTATGTTTAATACTTGGAAGGCAAAGTTATTGTTAAGTAGCTTTTGTGATACTAAAATGTGCCAATAAAATCATTTTCATTGATGGGTTAATATTCAACAGTGTATTTTTTTTCATCTTTATTAACTTGGGTATTTCTTACTTACATTTCAATTGTTATTCCCTTTCCCGGTTTCCGGGCCAACATCCTCCTAACACCTCCCCCTCCCCTTCTCTATGGGTGTTCCCCTCCCCATCCTCCCCCAATTACTGCCCTTCCCACAACAATCACGTTCACTGGGGGTTCAGTCTTGGCAGGACCAAGGGCTTCCCCTTCCATGGTTATCAGTTTTAAAAGAACTGCCGTTTATTTTAAATGAGTGGTTTGCAGAGCATTGCATAGTCATTGTATCTGCATTCACCTATTTTAAAAGTGTCACAGGCTGTTATGGGGCATATTGCTTTTTCTCAAATATTTGCTGCAACTCTCTGGGATTTGAATGAAAGGATGTGATATTTGTAACCCACCAGCACAAGAATTCAGTGGGGCCATGTTACTTTAGCTTCTTCAGATTTTCCTGTCTTCCCAAAGAGAGGAAGATTGTAAAAACAAGTGCTCATCTCTCTGGAGTCCAGAAACATTATGGTAGAGCACAGTTCTCACCATTCCTGTTGATAGACATTGTCTTTGTAGGGAGGCATAGCTTCCTTTGGTTTAAGACAAAAGATTGGAACATTATCTACTATTAAAGCACAGTTTAGTGTGCCTTAGTTGATGTATACACACTTGATTAAGACAGTGGGATGGTTACAAATGACGAATCATTATACTTATTTCTCTTATTTCCAATAATCACCAGGTTTTTTGTTTTTAAACTTTCTCTTGCTTCTTCGGATGCGTATAACTAAACCCAATGTCATTATTTCATATTGTCTAGTTTATCAGTTTTACACACTTATTTTGTACTGTGACAAATAAAGGCCAGTTCTCTCACACTCCACCATATTCACCATTCCAGTCACCATTTTATTATGTAAATATTTTACTTTTTAGATCTTGGCAAATACTATGTGTCCTATTCACAAATTTACAGTGAAAGTCAGTCCTTAAGATGACAGAAATAGGGCTGGAGAGATGGCTCAGCAGTTAAGAGCACAGATTGCTCTTTCAGAGGCCTTGAGTTTCATTCTCAGTACCACATGGTGGCTCACAATCATCTGTAATAGAACCTAATACCCTCTTCTGGTGTGCATGAAGACAGCTACAGAGTACTCATAAAATAAATAAATAAATCTTTAAAAAAAGATGATAGAAATAGAATTCATGGCCTCTGGATTGTGAGGTGAAAATAGTTCAAGGAACAAATTGGCTCCCATGCCATGTGAGCAAACAGCAAAAGATGTCACTTATGGATAATGGAACCTTACCAGATATTGGTACCTTGGTATTGAACCTCTTAGCATCTGCAATTGAGGAAAATAAAGCCTTTCTAAAATTGTTGTTCTTTTGTTTTCTTCTGTGATGGATTTGCTATGACTGATCTCTGAAGGGCAGGGATGATAAGTGTGCTAAACCATGCATTGCTATCAAACATTTAAAATTTTATAATTCCTAAAATTATGGTATATTTTTTGTAGAAGCCTGAACAGACTAATGCTAGCTCTTTTTCTTTTTCATCTCCATAGAAACTTCCTGAAAACAGATTCCACAGAAAGAGTTTTTCTGACTTCTAATATTCTGAGACATTATAAAATACCCTCTCAAAATATGATTGATATTTTGGCTGAATCCTGTATTCATGATGAAAATCATTCCTTCAAAAACTTAAAGTGCCCCCCACTACATTTACTGTGTCTATGGAAAAGTCAACAATGTATTGATGTCAGACGTGTTTTGCTGTCAGAATCCCCAGTTTCTTTTAGTTAACACATTTCAAATATTTGCCCTCAGCAGAATTTTAGACATCTCTTATGTCTTCTTCTTTCTTTCTTCCCTATATTTCACAACAGAAACTTTATTTTTGGATTAAATTCTGTCTTTCACAGAAATGACAGTTACTAAGGGTCTCCTTCTTTCTGGTGTGTGTGTGTGTGTGTGTGTGTGTGTGTGTGTGTGTGTGTGTGTGTGTGTATGTGTGTAAGAGGAAGAGAGGTGGCAGACTTTTGTTGTTATTCACATATAATCTTTCAAATAGACTCTTAGATATAATTTCTTTTCCTTCTATGTATGTTAATTGTATTTTGCTTTATTATCTAGATTTCTTTATATTTTCAACCTATGTTTAGACATTATTATTTCAGCAAGCACATTTGTAATGTCTGTAAGATTTTTGTGGCTGTAAAATTAGAGATACTTTTTTATTCCATGCTTGTTCCTACTTGCCTGCTGCTGCCTTTCCACTTGCCTTTCCAGAGTCCAAAGCACTCTGCCCCTCAGTGCCCTAAATTGACCCAGCTACTGTATTTTATGTTGTTGCCTTATAATCTAGCCTAGCATTTTCCTTTTCTCTATATTTAAATCCTCAATAGATAAGTTGAAAACATCTTTTCTGTGAAAACTGCATATGGAAGAGGCTTGGTCTTCTTGAGACGCTGTAAATGAAGAAAATTGAGAGACTATAGTCTTATAAATTCCCAGTTTAAAAAATAAATATGCTGGTAAATGTTTAACTGAGGAATGCCAGTGAATGTACTCTTTAAACTGAGGACATAGATGGAAACTTTAGTCAAAATTCAGCCTGCTTTCTGTAACCAACAGACTTAGTTAAATGGCACTAAGTCAGAGACACGTCTACTTTAAATGGGAAATGTGGTTCATAAGGCACAGAGGCACCAGTAAGTTATTTGGAGATATACCTTTGAATAAGAAGAAAGAAGAGCAGGTTTTATTATGGTTGCAAAAGCAACTTAACAGATTTCAAAAGGTCAGTAAGAAACCTGAAAGAAAGAATCAACATCTGCAAATGACTAAGAGTGAGGACTCTCAAACAGTGTTGCTTATGTAGCCTGGCTGTGCTACATGCTAGATGCTTTACCTACAAAAACGGTTAACAATGATCTCCTAAAAACATATTGTAGGCACCAAATAAAATAATAAATATAAAACATTAATCCTACAGTAGTTTAAGACATGGTGAATACAATGTGAAACTGATCTTTAAGATAAGGAAGAACCAGGATTTATGAAAAGTACCAAGAACAGCAACAACAAATAGTTTGCTATAAATACAGTCTCCAGAAAATGAAGAGAAGAAGAGACAGCTGAAATAGTGTCCTGGGGAGAAATGATAAAATGGGAAACGATAAAATGATTGTTTCCCCTTTTTTCTCTGTCAAGGAAATGGATGATTTCATCATGTTGGGAAAAAAAAAACAAAACAAAAAACAAAACCCTAACAATTCACAAGTAATAGGAAACTCTAAGAAAGCAAGCTGTTTATTCTGAAAGAGATTACATTTTCTGTGTGAATCCTTTCCCATGAAACAGTGAGAATTGCAACAGGGCCTTGCCTGTAAGTCTAAGGAAGTGTTGACATCATGAAAGATAAAGACGTAAAAGAGAATGGTAACTACTGCTCCAAATTTGGTGAAAAGAAAGATTGAGCTATCATCTGCCAAGCTTAGCATCAGTCTTTCATCTAAAACTATATGTAGAATGTGTAGCAAGTAAGGGATTGCTAGCGTTAATCTAAATTAATAAGGAAACATACATTTTTTTTTTTACCAAGGGCCTCATCCAGGTGACTGACAAATTTGTTATAAACAGTGCAAGCAAAATACTACTTAATGAACCTGACATTTTATTCAAGACACTGCATAGATGTGTCTTACATGTGTATATACATGTATAAAAACATTTAACTAGTGATTTCCAAGTTGTCAGTCAGGACTTCAACAAAGGCATAAACTCTACATACGGCAAACTGGAAAATTACTATGGTGATATTAAAATAGAAGAAATAAATAATAGAATAACTTTGAAATTATGATAAAGATGTAACAAAATCAAATTAATGAAGAAAATAAAAAGAATAAACATAAAAAACCAACAAAATACTTTGACCACTCAAGTATTACATGTTGAATAAATAATGAATAAATTTCATTGATAAAATAACACAAATACATAAAATTTATAATACAGCATATGTAAAACTTAAGTCTGGAGCGGTACCAGTCCCACAGCAATCTGTTCCAAATCCCATGGGGGAGAGAGTTGGATTCTCAGTAGTGTGGACAATCCTGAGAACTCAGGGGAGAGTGCCACTTCTGTTCACATTCCTGGTCCAAGAGGAAACTGCCTAGTGCCCTCTGTGCCATCTGGGCACAGGAACCTAGGAACAGTCAGGGGCAGAACCCTTCCGGTTTCTGCCTGTGCTCAGAACTGAAAGACAGTTGCCAGGAGTACTGACAGACCTGAGAGCAGAGGTAAGACCAACTCTTCTGCTCCAAGCAACCCGCCTAGAGGCCTCAGGACACACAAACCCAAGAGCAGTCTGAGACAGGCCCCTTCCGGTTTCTGCCTATACCTGAAGCTGACCGAGTCCCTAATCCAACTGGAAAAAACAAAACAAAACAAAATAGGTCTGCAGGAGTGCTGATACACACAGGTTTATAGGAAGATGAAGCCACTGTCAGAGATAGCAAGACAACCTAACACCAGAGACAACCTTATGGCTAGAGGCAAGCTCAGGAATCTATGCAACTGACTATATAGCATCATCAGAGCCCAGTTCTCCCACCAAAGCAAACACTGGATATCCAAACACACCAGAAAGGCAAGATTTAGATCTAAAATCACATCTCATGATGATGACAGAGGACTTTAAGAAGGACATAAATATCTCCATAAAGACATACATTACAACACAGGTAAACAAGTATAAGTCCTTCAAGAGAAAACACAAAAATCTCTTAAATAATTATAGGAAAACACAACCAAAGAGGTGAAGGAATTGAACAAAACCATCCAGGATTTAAAAATGGAAATAGAAACAATAAAGAAATCACGGAGGAAAACAATCCTGGAGATAGAAAGCCTAGGAAAGAGATCAGGAGTCATAGACGCAAGCATCACCAACAGAATGCAAGAGATAGAAGAGAGAAGGGTCAGAATATACCATAGAAAATATTGACACATCTGTCAAAAATAATGTAAAACACAAAAAGTTCCTAACCTAAAATATCCAGGAAATCCAGGACATAATGAGATCAAACCTAAGGATAATAGGTATAGAAGAGAGCAAAGATTTACAACTTAAAGGGCAAGTAAATATCTTCAACAAAATTATAGAGGAAGACTTCCCTAACCTAAAAAAACTAATGCCCATAAAAACACAAGAAGCCTACAGAACTCCAAATAGATTGACCAGAAAAGCAATTCCTCCGGTCACATAATAGTCAAAACAACAAACGAATGAAAATAAAAAAGAAAGAATATTAAAAGCAGTGAGGGAAAAGGGTCAAGTAATATATAAAGGAAGACCTATCAGAATTATACCAGACTTCTTACCAGAGACTATGAAAGCCAGAAGATCTTGGGCAGATGTCATACAGACACTAAGAGATCACAAATGCCAGCCCAGGCTACTATATCCAGCAAAACTCTCAATTAACATAGATGGAGAAACCAAGATATTCCATGACAAAACCAAATTTACACAATAACTTTACACAAATCCAGCCCTACAAAGGATAATAGATGGATAACCCTAACACAAGGGAAACTACACCCTAGAAAAAGCAAGAAAGTAATCTCCTTGCAACAAACAAAAAAGAGGGGAGCCACCCAAACATAATTCCACCTCTAACAACAAAAATAACAGGAGACAACTATCACTCTTCCTTAATATCTCTTAACATCAATGGGCTCAATTTCCCAATAAAAAGACATAGACTAACAGACTGGATACTTAAAGAGGATCCTGCATTTTGCTGTCTACAGGAAACACACCTTAATGACAAAGACAGATACTACCTCAGAGTAAAAGGCTGGAAAACAATTTTCCAAGCAAATGGTTGGAAGAAATAAGCTGGAGTAGCCATTCTACTATTAAAGAATATCGACTTTCAACCTAAAGTTATCAAAAAAGATAAGGAAGTACACTTCATATTAATCAAAGGAAAAATCCACCAATGTTAACTCTCAATCCTAAATATCTATGTTCCAAATGCAAGGGCACCTACATTTATAAAAGAAACCTAACTAACGCTCAAATTACACATTGCAACTCACACAATAATAGTATATTTCAACACCCCACTCTCATCAATGGACAGATCATGGAAACAGAAATTAAACAGAGACATAGAGAAACTAACAGAAGCTGTGAACTAAATGGATTTAACACATATTTATAGAACATTTCATCCTAAAACAAAAGAATATACCTTCTCAGCACTTCATGGTGACTTCTCCAAAACTGACCACTTAATTGGTCACAAAACAGACCTTAACAGATACAAGAAAATAGAAATAATCCCATGCATCCTATCAGATCACCACAGACTAAGGCTGATTTTCAATAACAACAGAAATCAAACATATACATGGAAATTGAACAACACTCCACTCAATGATAACTTGGTCAAGGAAGAAATAAAGAAAAAAAATAAGACTTTAAACTTTAATAAAAAGGAAGGCACAATATACCCAAATGTATGGGACTCAATGAAATCAGTGCTAAGAGGAAAACTCATAGCTCTGAGTGCTTGCAAAAAGAAACTGGAGAGAGGTTAAATTAGTAGCTTGATAGCACACCTAAAAGCTCTAGGATAAAAAGAAGGAAATATACCAAAGAGGAGTAGAAGGCAGGAAATAATCCAACTCAGGGCTGTAATCGACCAAGTAGAAACAAGAAGAACTATACAAAGAATCAATAAAACCAGGAGCTGGTTCTTCATGAAAATCAACAAGATAGATAAACTCTTAGCCAAACTAACCAGAGGGCATAGAGACTATATCCAAATTAACAAAATCGGAAATGAAAAGGGAGATACAATCAGAAAATCTGAGGAAATTCAAAAAATCATCAGATCCTTCTACAAAAGCCTATACTCAACAAAACTTGAAAATCTGGAGGAACTGGACAATTTTCTAGACAGATACCAGGTACCAAAGGTATATCAGGATCAGATAAACAGTCCCATAGCTCCTAAAGAAATAGAAGTTGTCATTAAGAGTCTCCCAAAAAAAGTCCAGGACCCGATGATTCTAGTGCAGAATTCTATCAGACCTTCATAGAAGACCTCATACCAATACTGTCCAAATTATTCCACAAAATAGAAACAGACAGATCACTACCCAATTCCTTCTATTAAGCCACAATTATGTTCATACCTGAACCACACAAAGACCCGACAAAGAACGTATTTCACACCAATTTTTCATATAAATATTGACACAAAAATAGTCAATAAAATTTTTGCAAACAGAATCCAAGAACACATTGAAGCAATCATCCATCATGATCAAGAAGGCTTTATCCCAGGGATGCAGGGACGGTTCAATTTACAGAAATCCATCAACCTAATCCACTAAGTAAACAAACTCAAAGATAAAAACCACATGATCCTCTCATTAGATGCCGAGAAAGAATTTGACAAAATTCAACACCCCTTCATGTTAAAAGTCTTGGAAAGATCAGGAATTCAAAGCCCATACCTAAACATAGTAAAAGGAATACACAGCAAACTGTAGCCCACATCAAACTAAATGTAGAGAAACTTGAAGCAAGCCCACTAAAATCAGGTACTACTTTCTCTCTACTTAGGCAATATAGTACTCAAAGTCTTGGCCAGAGCAATCAGACAAAAAATGTAGGTCTAAAAGATACAAAACGGAAAGGAAGAAATCAAAATATTACCATTTGCAGATATGACCCCAAAAGTTCCAACAATAAACTAAGCCTGATAAACAACTTCAGCATAGTGGCTGGGTGTAAATTTAACTCATACAAATCAGTAACATTCCTGATAAACAAACTGAGAAAAAAATTAGAGAAATTACACTGAGGGGTTGGGGATTTGGCTCAGTGGTAGAGCGCTTGCCTAGCAAGCGCAAGGCCCTGGGTTTGATCCCCAGCTCCGAAAAAAAAAATAGAAAAAAAAAAAAAGAGAGAAATTACACTGTTTACAAATAGATGCAAATCACATAAAATACCTGGGTGTGACTCTAACCATAAGAACTTCAGGTCTCTGACAAAAGAAATTGAAGATGATCTCAGAAGATGGAAAGACTTCCTATATTCATGGATTGACAGGATTAATATAGAAAAATTCGTCATTTTCCTCAAAGCAATCTACAGATTCAATGAGATTCCCATGAAAATTCCAACTCAATTCTTCATAGACTTAGAAAGAGCAATTTGAAGATTCATTTGGAATAACAAAAAACCCATTATAGCAAAAACTATCCTTAAAAATAAAAGAACTGGGGGAATCACAATCCCTGACCTGAAGCAATATTACAGAGCAATAGTGATAAAACCTGTATGATATTGGTACAGAGACAGGCAGGTAGATCATTGGAAAAGAATTGAAGGCCCAGAAATGAACCCACACACCTATGGTCACTTGATCTTTGACAGAGGAGCTAAAGCCATCCAGTGGGGAAAAGATAGCATTTTCAAGAAATGGTGGTGGATTAACTGGAGGTCAGCATGTTGAAGAATACAAATCAATCCATTTTAATTGCCCTGTACAGAGCTTATTACCAAGTGGATCAAAGACCTCTTCATACAACCAGGTACACTCAAACTAATAGAAGAAAAAGTGGGAAAGAGTCTGGAACACATGGTTACTGGGGGGAAATTTCTTGAGTAAAACACCTATGGCTTATGTTATAAGATCAAGAATAGACAAATGAGACCTCATAAAACTTCAATGCTTCTGTAAGGCAAAAGACACTGTCATTAGGACCAAATGACAACCAACAGGTTGGGAAACGTACCTTGCCAACCCTACATCTGATAGAGGGCTAATATCTAATACATACAAAGAACTCAAGAAGTTAGACTCCAGAGAATCAAATAACCTTATTAAAAATGGGGTACAGAGCTAAACAAAGAATTCTCCACTGAGGAATATTGAATGGCTGAGAAGTACATAAAGAAATGTTCCACATCCTTAGTCATCAGAGAAATACAAATCAAAACAACTCTGAGATTCCACCTCACACAGTCAAAATGTCTGAAATCAAAAATTCAGGTGACAACAGATGCTGGGGAGGATATGGCAAAAGAGGAACACTCCTCCAGTTTTGGTGGGATTGCAAGCTGGTACAACTACTGTGGAAATCAGTATGGAGGTTCCTCAGCAAATTGAACATAGTATTATTTGAGGATCCAACTATGCCACTCCTGGGCATATATTCAAATGATGCTCCAAGATACCACAAAGACACATGCTCCACTATGTTCATAGCAGCCTTATTTATAATAGCCAGAAGCTTAAAAGAACCCAGATGCCCTTCAACCGATTAATGGATACAGAAAATGTGGTACATCTAACCAATGGAGTACTACTCAGCTCCTATGACTTCACAAAATTCATAGGCAAATGAATGGAACTAGAACATATTATCCTGAGTGAGGTAACTCAATCACAAAAAAACCTACATATGGTGTGCTCTCACTTATAAGTGGATATTAACCCAAATGCTTGAATTATCCAAGATACAATCCACAGACCACATGAAGCTCAATAAGAAGGATGACCAAAATGCAGATACTTCATTCCTTCTTAAAAGAGGAACAAAAATATTCAAAGGAGTAGATATGGAGATAAAGTTTGTGCAGAGACTGAAGGATTCAGATCCTGCTCTTCTTGGGGATCCAGCCATATATATTCAGCCATTAAAGCTAGACAATATTGCTGATGCCAAGAAGTGCATGCTGACAGGAGCCTGAAATAGCTGTCTCCTGAGAGGCTCAGCCAGAGTATGACAAATACAGAGGCGAATGCTAACAGCAAACCATTGAAATGAGAATGGGGTCCCCTTTGGAGCATTTACAGAAAGGACTGAAGGAACTGAAGGGGCTTGAAACCCCATAAGAAAAACAATACCAACAACTAGAGCTCCCAGGGACTAAATCATTACCCAAAGAGTGCAAATGGGAAGACCAATGGCTCGAGCTGCTTATGTAGCAGAGGATGGCCTTGTTGGACACCAAGGGGAGGAGAAGCTCTTGGTTCTGCCAAGGCTGGACCCCCCAGTATAGTGAAATGTCAGGGAGGCAGGAAGGGGAGGTGGTTAGGGAGGGAGAACACCTTTATAGAAGAAGAGGGAGGGGGATGTGATAGGGGGCTTATTAATGGGAAACCGGGAAGGGAATACTATTTGAAATGTACATAAAAATATCTAATAAAAAAAAAAAAAAACTTAAGGGCTGGAGAGATGGCTCAGTTGTTAAGAGCACCCGACTACTCTTCCAGAGGTCCTGAGTTCGGTTCCCAGCAACCACATGGTGGCTCACAACCATCTGTAATGAGATCCAATGCCCTCTTCTGGTGTGTGTGGGGACAGCTACAGTGTACTTATATATAATAAAGAAATAAAATCTTTAAAAAAAAAACAAACAAATCTGTGGGGCATATGGGGAACGGAAAGACTTCTGAATGTTTGTTGGGGTGACAGTAGCTGAAACTACTAGCACCTAAATTGGCTACCTCCTGTAGCCAGGTAGGACTTTCAGTGGAAAGAGGGGAACAACAACCGAACCACAAAACCTCAGACCCCAAATTTGTCCTGCCTACAAGATGCCCAGGGAAAGAGATGGAGCAAAGATTGAGGTACTGACCAACCAATGAGTGGCCAATCCCTGACACTATTAATGATACTCTATTATGCTTGCAGACAGGAGCATGTTGTCCTCTGAAAGCTTCTACCCAGCAAGTGACTTAGGCAGATGCAGAAACCCACAACCAAACAGTAGATGGAGTTTGGAGTCTTGTATGGAAGAATAGGAGGAAAGATTATGGCTCTGAAGACGATAGAAATTTCACAACTAACCTGGACTCTTAGACCTCTCAAAATCTGAACCACCAACCAAAGAAAATACACAGGCTGGATCTACGCTTTCTAGCACATATGTAGCAGTTGTGCAGCTTTGTCATCATGAGGGTTCTGAACAACTGGAGCAGGCGTTATCCCAAAAGCTATTGCCTGTAGCTGGGCTGCCTTGTCTGGTCTCAGTGGAAGAGGAAGCACCTGGCCTCACAGAGACTTGAAGTGCAAGGATGGGGATATACCCAATGGGTCCCACCCACTCAGAGGAGGAGAGGTGGGATGGGGGAAGGATTGTGGGAGGGTGTGACTGGGAAGGGGACAGTGAGTGGGATGCAAAGTGAATAAGTAAAAAAATAAAATTAAATTAAACTTAAAATATTTTTTGTAAAAAATAAGTGAATAAAATCTACCTGAGGAGAGTCATAATAAAAAAAACCCCACAAAATAATTTTACCCTTCCAATATATTACATGTTGAATAAATAATAAATACATTTCATTGATAACACAAATGCAAAGAATTTATAGATTAGACGTAAATGCAGAAATATAAAACTTTTAAGAATAATTTCAAGTTATGGCTAAGTGATCATGTTTAAGAAGTTTTCATGTGCAAATCAATTTGATTTTATAGTTGTTACTATAATATTATGATTGTGAATATAATAAATAATGTAACACAGCTGGCCTCTGTCAGAAAAATTCATTCAAATCATGATGCCAGAAGTAACTAGTTTAAGAGAAAAAATGGTTTATTTTGGGTAATGGTTTCAGAGTGTTCTGTTCATCTTTCAGGTCATGTTGACATCATGGTAGCCAAGAAGCAGAGAAAGCAGGTGGGGACAGTGGTGACTATATCACATAGTATTCTGCTCATGGCCGCTTTCCATCAAGCAGGCCACCTTTTCTGCCTTCTGACATCTAATTATATTATCAGATAATGAATCCAGCAAGGGATTAATGCGTTCATCAGGATAGAGCGATCACATTCTAATCATTGTTGAAGTACCATCACAGATACAGCAAAGGTATTCTTCACTAATCCGGGTATTTCCTCATATGAGTTGAAGGTCAGAATTTTAACTATCATAACAGTTAAGCTGTATACATAAAATTTTAGAGTCTAGGAAAAGAAAATAAATATGTTTTCTCATACTCAACTTACAAACATGTAGAGGGCCGCTGAATTAATGTAGACATCTGAAGGAGAAACTTGGTGTGACGAAGTGTTTTAGGAAAATCTTGTGAAATTTTCTTAACTGCTGTTGGATTTATAAATGCCACAAATAAAAGACAAAGTCCTTCCAAGTTTTATAAAATGAAATGAGGAAAATGCATGGAGGCTTCTATGTATATATAGAATCTAAGGATGTATCAATCATCATTGGGACTGAAAATGCTAAGGAAGTATCATAACCTGCCTGAGGTCTAGAATGTGCTCCTTAACTGGTAGACATTGTCCTTACTTTGTGTGGTTGTTCCTTGAGGTATTATTGATTGTGTCCCTTCTTATTGATCTGAAGCATACTAATATAAATCCATACTTTCTTCAATCAACTGCTATGTTTCTACATATATGTAGATGCATGTATGTATATATGAAGTAAGAATAGTCAGAAGTTTTCCACTACTTGGTGTTTCACATTGTGTGACCTTTAAGAAAGAAAACAGAAACACTTTTAGTTCACATTAAAACTGAACAGAAGTCATCTCTAGAACATAAAGTACAATTATGACCTTTCAATGCTTTAATAATAAGCCAATAATGTCAGCCGAATATCTTAGAATTGTGTGGTAAGTGTATGAGTAAGATTACTGAGGCAGGAAGAATAAATTTAGTTATTTTTTTGTTTTGTTTTTGTTTTTGTTTTTTCCCCACAGAAAGCCAAAGAAAAGCTTCCATTTTTATCTGAAATACCAGCATGTAGTATCACAGGAAAGAAAGACACTTTTTTTGTGTGTGTCCATTTCTGGAATTTCCTGAAAATGAGGTGTGCTCTTTGTCAGTCATAAAAACAAAAACAAAAAATAAAACAAAACAAAAAAACCCCCACATTTTAATATCACCCAAGTTTACAATGGAATAACTTGGGTTAAGGCTCCTACACAGAGTTGGGTTGAGGTTGGTCACAAGAAAGATAAAGGGACAAAGAGGTTGGAACTTTCCATGCACACAATAAGGTTATAGAGGAGGGATTGTGTAAAGACCAAGGTCTGTACAAACTTCTGAACAAGGAAATGCTGCACACTTCCAGGTTGGCCAAAAACAGCAATGTGCTTGCTGGTTACCTGAGGTAACCTGGAGACTGCCTCCAGCCTAGACCTGGAGGGTTATTTCTTCTGTTGTGCTAGCCAGCTGTGTCCTTTGTGATAAAGTAGGAAACATGAATAAAATGTTCCTCTGGTTAGTGATTGTAGCAAAGACCAGACCTGAGCATAGGGTTGTGAGAGCTACAAGTTTGTAGCCAGTTGATCAAAAGTACAGCTTTGGGGGAGGGGAGGGAGATCAGGAAGCAACCACATGGTGGCCCACAACCATTTGTAACAGGATCGATGTCCTTTTCTGGTGTATAAAGACAGTGACAGTGCACTCACATAATAACTAACTAACCGATTAAGTAAATAAAATTTTTTTTGGTTTTTAGACTTATTATAAATTTTTTAAGTTTTATTTAATCATTTTTTACACTCCAAATTTTATTTCTGTCCTGGTCCACCCTCTGACTGTGTCATATCCCATACCTCCTCCGCCAACACCTACCCCTGTCTCCCGGAGGATATCCCAAACCCCCTCTCCCTACCCTACCAGACCTCACCACTCCCTGGGGCCTCCAGTCTCTTGAGGATTAGTGCATCTTCTTTGACTGAACCCAGACCCAGCAGTCCTCTGTATATGTTTTCGGGGCCTCATATCAGCTGATATATGCTGCTTGATTGGTGGGCCAGTGTCTAAGAGTTCTCAGGGGTCCAGGTTAATTGCGACTGCTGGTCCTCCTACAGGGTTGCTCTCCTCCTCAGCTTCTTTCAGCTTTTCCTTAATTCAACTGCAGGGATCCAGCTTCTGCCCATTGGTTAGGTGTAAATATCTGCATCTGAATCTTTCAGCTACTTTTTCGGTCTTCTGGAGGGCAGTCATGATAGGCCCCCCCCTTTTTTTTATTATTATTAACTTGAGTATTTCTTATTTACATTTCGAGTGTTATTCCCTTTCCCGGTTTCTGGGCAAACATCCCCCTAACCCCTCCCCTCCCCTTCTTTACAGGTGTTCCCCTCCCCATCCTCTCCCCATTGCCGCCCTCCCCCCAACAATCACGTTCACTGGGGGTTCAGTCTTGGCAGGACCAAGGGCTTCCCCTTCCACTGGTGCTCTTACTAGGTTATTCATTGCTACCTATGAGGTCAGAGTCCAGGGTCAGTCCATGTATAGTCTTTAGGTAGTGGCTTAGTCCCTGGAAGCTCTGGTTGGTTGGCATTGTTGTTCATAAGGGGTCTCGAGCTCCTTCAAGTTCTTTGAGTTCTTTCTCTGATTCCTTCAACGGGGGTCCCCGTTCTCAGTTCAGTGGTTTGCTGCTGGCATTCGCCTCTGTATTTGTTGTATTCTGGCTGTGTCTCTCAGGAGCGATCTACTTCCGGCTCCTGTCGGCCTGCACTTCTTTGCTTCATCCATCTTGTCTAATTGGATGGCTGTATATGTATCGGCCACACTCCATAGCCTCAGTTAAATGTCAGACCTTGGGGCCTCCTCTTGAGCTGGATCCCAATTTGGTCCTGTTGCTGGAGTTCCTTTTCCTCAGGCTTTTCTTCATTTCTGTCCCTGAAGTTCTTTCAGGTAGGACCAATTATGGGTCAGAGTTTTTGACTTTAGGATGTCAACCCTATCCTCACTCGATGTCCTGTCTTTCTGCTGGAGATGGGCTCTACAAGTTCCCTCTCCCCACTGTAGGGCATTTCATCTAGGGTCCCTCCCTTTGAGTCCTGAGAGTCTCTCACCTCCCAGCTACATTCTGGAGGGTTCCTCCACCTTTAATCTCCTGAGGTTGCCTGTTTCCATTCCTTCTGCTGGCCCTCAGGGCTTCAGTTCTTTTGTTCCACCCAATCCTGATCATGTTCCCCTCTTCCCCTACCTGTACCTTTTCCCACCCAGGACTGGCTCTCCTTCCCCACTCCTGTGATTACTTTCTTTCCCTCCCAAGTGGGATGGAAGTGTCTTCACTGGGACCCTTCAGGTTGTTAACCCTTTGGAGTTCTGTGGACTGTATCCTGTGTATTCTGTATCCACTTATCATTGAGTACATGCCATGTGTGACCTTTGGGGTCTGAGTTACCTCACACAGGATGATATTTTCTAGTTCCATCCATTTGCCTTCAAAACTCAGAATCTTTTTTTTTTAAAACAGTCATAAAAATAAAGTACAGCTGAGCTAGAACTCAGAATTGTCTGAAGCAGAGGTTGCCTGTAGGGCTGACTAGGTCTTTTAACTTATGGACTAAAACTAAGACTGTGACACATACTGCTAGCTCATAGGGTCAGGACTCAACTAAAATAAACTTCTGGAGATGTTGGCAAATGGGAGACATGGGTGTCATTAAAAACACCACCACATAGGGGATCATTCAAAGTTAATAATGGATTAAATAGCCCTTCTATTAATTATGTTCTTGCTTCCTAATAAAGTACTCAAAAATTTTAATTTCACTTTGGAATTACAGAGATGACCTTTGCTTGATTTAAAGATGGTTGAAAAACAGAAAGGTGGGGAATGTAGGCCAGGTCATTTTTGTAAAGGCTGTTCAAGCTTCCAATGCAGACCAATGTGAAGGCATCTTTTTTTTTTTTTCTTTTCTTTTTTTTCGGAGCTGGGGACTGAACCCAGGGCCTTGTGCTTGCTAGGCAAGCGCTCTACCACTGAGCTAAATCCCCAACCCCTTATGTGAAGTTTGTATGACCATTATTCTATATTCTGTTCTTCTATACCTGTATGTTGCATATTTGCTATTGCCTTAGCTGATAAGACCAACTTAGATTACAAATAAAGCTCCATCACTTTATGTGGGGGAAAGTCAGATGGCAAAATATATATCTCAAATAGAAATTAATAAATTATGAGGTGACAGCCGAAGTAGATGGAACTTAGGGAAGAATAGGAGGAAGGATTGCACCCTGAAAAGGACAGTAACTCCACAGGAAGGTCTAACAGAATTAACTAACCTGGACTCTTGAGACGCTCAGTGAATGAACATATAAATCAAAGAACATACATAGAGTGGATCTAGGCCTCCCCGCACATATGTAACAGATGTGCAGCTTGGTCTTCATGTGGGGCCCAAACAACTGGAATGGGGACTGTCCCAAAAGACTGTATGTGGGAGATGTTCTTTTAGCTGGGCTACCTTGTCTGGTGTCAGTGGGAGAGGAAGCACCTAACCTAACAGAGACTTGATGTGCCAGAGTGGGGAGGATACGGGGTCCACCCACTCAGAGAAGAAAGGGAGAGGGGATAGGGTAAGGATCGTGGGGGTGGGCTGGCTTGGAGGGTTGCAGTGAACAGGATGAAAAGTGATTAAGTAACAAAAAAATTAAAGATATAGTGAGGTGAGCTGGGGGTATCTGTACAAATACTGTGAAGGAGAAGACTGGGAGATGAACACAGACATCTCTGAGGAGAGTAGGGAAATTGAGAGTGTGTGTATACATGTTTGTGTGAGTGTCTGTGTGTAATGTATACATATATGTGTATGTAATATGTATGCATGTGTGTTTGTTTATATAAAAACACATTATGTAAAATTTTATATTGGGATGAGACTTACATTGTGTATAATTTCTTAACATATCCAAAGTATTTTTCATTGATTGTTTGTGAATTGCGCGTCATATACCCAAATCCCATCATCTTCCCCTTCTCTTTGTATCTGTCCTCTCAATTTGAGACCCCTTGCCAAAAAAAAGAAAGAAAGAAAGGAAGAAAGAAAGAAGGAAGGAAGGAAAAAAGGAAGGAAGGAAGGAAGGAAAAAAGGAAGGAAGGAAGGAAGGAAGGAAGGAAGCTTATAGATTTCCATATGACTTGCTCAAACATCCTTAGTGTCAGTTTATTCCTCCTAACTTTTTCTCTGCCCTACCCTTCCATAATAATTTTCATTTATTTACCACATTGTTATTAACTGTAATACCACAGTAAGTTCCTAGAATTTTGAAATTTTGTGATCTTTGTAGTGCTCTTCATACCACTGACAACAATCAACCACGGTTTCCTAGTAGATGTGTGCTAACTGGCATAAGATATCAATGCATTGTTCTATTAACTGTACTTTTTAAAAAGAGGAACTTGTCCTCAGTATACTATCTCAGTTCTAGTCTCCCTGTCATTTATATTTCAGATGCTATTGACTTGATAAAATCACATACATCATTTGAGGTGTCGTCTCTGTCCTCAGTTTTCCTTCATGACTTCATGCTCCTGCCACCTGGATTGCTCCCTAGACCATGCATCATCACCAGCTCTCAGATTTTTTTCATCTATCCAGGAGTACACATTCTCTCATGTGTGCCTGAGAGATCTTAAGACCTCTGTGGACAGTCACCTCTTCTGTGAAGTCATGTACTTGTTACAACCTGCTTGTTCCTCTAAGTCTGAACATGATCATAACACAGTCCAGCTGAGAAGTTTAACTTTGTGACTTGATTGATTATGTGCATAAATTACATAAGCCTGTGGTCTCTGTCACAGAGTAGTGGTCTGAGAAAACCTGAACTAACTTATTTTATCTTTGTTTGATTCCCAACCTCTCACATAAGCTGAAGCCCAGCACAATAAAGGGAATTTCTTTAATATCCCAGAGTTGGCTCTCCTTCACAGTGACCTTCTCTAATGTGGAGACTATAAACAAAGCTGGCCTCAGAAGTTTTACAGATTCAGACAACTGATTATCTGTTAGGTAGTAGTTTTGAGAAAAATCTTAATTTGTCCCCCTCTAGTGTGTTTGGGAGGTGGGGTTACTCATGTGTGTAGGTAAAAGTCAGTCTTGGGTAATGTGCCTCAGGCCATGGCATCTAACTAGTATTTTTGACACAAGGTCTCTCATTGGATAAGGCTTTACTCGTGGGGTTAGGCGGATGGGGCTGTGATCTCCAGGTATTCCTGTGTCTCAGCCTGGCTACTGCTCGGATTACAAGTGTGCACCATCATTCCTGGGGTATTACCTGGGTGCTGGTGGTGAAACTCCTTTCTTCATGTTCCAGCAGCAAAAACTGTACAGTCAAAGTGGTATCCCCAGCCCCAAATTCTAATCCTTGACCTGTTTTTCATCAGTCAGTGCCTTCTAACATGTAGTGCCAGAAATTCAACTCTAGTGAGACTGCGACATTAAGTAGAATGAAATAAAGTAAGTGATTTAATAATTCTTTGTGTATGCTCTAATAACGACATATTTCAGGAATAAGGTACTACCACTTGTCTATTATTTTTTTCCTAAGTAATTTTTATCTTTGCTGAGTAATGATCAATGTAGCAGTCTATCTGCTTGAAACAAACCTGGATTTACCCCAGAGAAAGCGAGTTTCTGTCAGGAAGCACTCAGGCAAGAAAGCAACAACATGGCCTTGAATGTGTCAGTCCTGCCACACAGAGGAAATGGAGGCAGTGCCACAGGACAGCCAGTAAGCAGCAACTTTGTGGTTAGAGTTAATGAGCTTCCTCTACTCAAAAATAATCATGGTTGCTCTGAGACTAAGAGAACACTGTTCAGGTAGCTGGGTACTAAGTCAATGATGAAGATACGACTGACTACATCTAAGCCAGAGTTCTTTTAAACCATTGAACGGCCCGTGATTTTGAGAATCTGGGAGGAGAGCTAACATCTTTATGAATGGAATTCATTCATTTTCTGGGGAAAACCCTGACACACCATGGTTCTGACCTACCACATTCCTGGCACACCACACTTCACGCTACTGAAGCTCCATTGATGATATCCGTGGGAAGTCCATTGTTTGTATGGGTTGTGATGTTTCAAAATCACTTGGGATATTGACCTACTTCCTACAACTCTGATGTTCACATAAATATTTTGTAACAAAGATAACAAAGCCTTCAAGTGTAAATCTTTTGAGAGTTTTATCAATGGTTTAAAAAAACACTTTTAAGTAGGAAACTATGTATTACATTATTATAAATTCACAAATATCCAACTTCCTAATAAGATGAAGAGCTTTTAATGTGGAAAAAAATTAGGTTTGTTTGCTAGATAGTAAACCCGGGCTCTCTTATTTCACTAGCTGCCAGCTTAAATCTATATGTGTAGATTTCTAAATGCATGGCCATAATAGAATGTTCATGTGATCACACAATAGGTTTGAATTAGTCCTATTATTTTCTTTATCAAATCCAAAGGAATAGAAATAACCTTTGAATACCACTCCATTTCAAAAGACTTAGTTGTTATTCTATTTTCATTAAATGAATAAGGAAAGAAGGAAGGGAGGGGGAAGGGAAGAAAAAAGGAAGAGAAAGTAGAAGGGAGAGGTGGAGGGAAGAGGGAAGGAGGGAGGGCTTGGGGACTATAGATTTAGAAAAATGATTAGCTGTTCAGAGTTTTCATAGCAAGAAATATTTTAAAGATATTAATATTTTACTTCAAAACAAGTTGGCAGATCTACAAAGTCTTAAACTGGTGAGTTGTTCTGATTATTCCTCCCTTTAGAAGTAGAAATATTTCTTAACTCCTTTCTTTCTTTTTTAAATTAAAAATAGATTCTTTTCATAAACATCCTAGCCAGTTTCCCCTCTCTCTACCCTTTCTAGCTCCCCACCACTTCCCCTCTCCCTGAGATTCACTTCCCCTCTATTTCCTCCTCAACAAACAATAGGCCTTCAAGAGAGGACAGCCAAACAGGACAAAACAAGATACAATAAGAGAAGAGGTGCTACTAACAGTGAGAGTGAAGCATATCTCTGACTCTTTTGCTTGCTCTTGGAACTCTCTTCCTCCTATTGGGTTGTCTTGTCCAGCCTCAAGAAGAGGGCTTTTGCCTTGTCTCCTTTCTTAATTTTTAAATAATTGCATTTATAAAAACAAAGCAAAACAAAACTATTGACCATATACTCATAAAGCAAAGAGAGTATTTCAGCCTAATTTTAAGATGGCTAGACGTGAAGAGCTACTAAAAGAAAAACCAGGTTCTAATATATCCAGTTGATTTCTCCTGACGCTAAAATGTGGACAAACTTGGACTTTTTATGTATCCTTTTCAATCTCATGTTTCTTTGAAGTTTGTTGAAAGTGTTAAACTCCTATAGCTGTCCAAAATCTTCAAAGGCAGGCTACTCTTACTCTGGTTCTGTTTGGACATCGATTTCGTTTTACCTGCTTTGCACCAAGCTAAATTCATGCATTATCACAACTGCTCCTGTCTGATAGAGGGGGTGAGGTTGAGGGAGGGGTGGCCTCTGTCATAATTATTGTTCTATTGTGATAAACACATGGCTAGGACAACTTACAAGAAAGTGTTTATTTGGATTTTACAGTTTTAAAGTTAAAGTCCATAACCATTGCATTAAGGAGAATGTACACAGGCAGACCAGCATGGGGTTGATGGGGTAGCTGAGCACTTACATCCTGACCCAGAAGCATGAGGCAGAAAGCATTAACTGGGAATGGTGTGGTGTTTTGAAACTTCAAATCTCACCCTCAGTGGTACACCTCCTCCAACAAGACTCACCTCTTAAATAGCTTCACCAACTGGGTACCATGTATGCAAATATATGGGCCTATGGATCCTTGGAGCAGGCAAGTTCACTTGCTGAAAGTAGGCTGAGTGCGGTGCTGGCTGGCCAGATGGTACCACAAACAAGTCTTCCGGATAAGAGTCCTTTCTGTCACTTACCATTCAGTATCGTCATCATAGATTTCATTTCAAGGTGTCATTCACTTGATGTTAGAAGTATTGATGATCATTGATGGTCAGGATTACCTAATATGCCTGTCACCCAACAGTTTATGGTCAACCCACAAAGCAGAGAGAACACTTCACATTCACTTTTCAGGGTTCTGTGTAATAAAGGGCGGCTTCTTGAACACATGCTAAATTTTGGATTCTTATA
Organism: Rattus rattus; assembly: GCF_011064425.1. Lineage (NCBI taxonomy): Eukaryota > Metazoa > Chordata > Mammalia > Rodentia > Muridae > Rattus > Rattus rattus. The sequence goes on along the minus strand of NC_046156.1, from coordinate 157,145,997 downwards.
GTAATTTAAAAACTGATTTCTACATTTCTCTTATGATTGATACTGTCTGTGGCCCCTCCCTCCTTTAGGCCAGATAGAGAATTTCATAACCATTTGGCTTCAGCTGTCTATTCTGCCTGCCTAATAAAGATACACATATAAATGACCTTCAAATGAGTTAGTATCTACCATTGATGCACAACACTTGAGGGTACAGATTTTGTCTGAGATATGGATATTGACTGGCAATTTTGACACAGAGAGCTCTTCTTATGCACAGATATTTAGGTTAAAGCTTTGATAATGGAAAACAGGTTTTTTATCCCTTTTACCACACCAGAATATCAGCAGTCTAAAAACAACTTGGTTTTCTTTAAATACAGTCATGCCTGAAGAAATAAAGCAAATACAAAAAATTATAGTCATGTAGACATACATTTTTACAGACAAAAGTTTATTTTTCATTAAAAAAAACCCTCAAGGATTAACTATTGAGATCTAAGTTAAAAAACAATGAAAAACTCAATTCAGAGCTCAGACAAAAGCATGAGATTTGCAAAGTTTTCTGCCCTGTATGACATCACAAGGACAGAGGAGACTTCTCACAAAGACAGAGGAGACTGCCTTCTGTTTTTCAGGAAGACACTAATGAGACCTGTACAGCTTCAGCCTGCAAAGCAAGAGGTAAATGTTACCTGCAGGAACTTCGTCCAATGCAGACTCCTTACAGGAGCTCCCTCCCAGGAACTGAGTCCAATGTCACACAGGGTTGTTGAGGCAAACACATATTTCTTGGAAATGTTTAATTGGCAGGTATTCTTATACAAACTGAGGTCATAAATATCATAAATATCATGACTATTGTCTAATTACTCTTGTTTTGTCTCAGAACTTATATGTGGAAATTAGGTCATAAGTTGCTTGCTACATGATGTGTGGATCAAAGGAATATATCATAGAATTTAGAAAAATAAGACCAAAACATAGATTACAAAAAGATCTAGTTAGACAGTGAAATAACATTGATGTTGGGTAAATAGAGGTAAAATAAGCATTTTGGTTATTTTAAGATGTCTATGCTCAATCTAGCCCATTTTCAACTTACCTAAGTGTCAAATTTGGTAAAGAAAATGATGAAAATTGAATATGAACCACCTATGTTCGTAGAGTTTTAATTCCTTTAAAAGGCATGTATCAAAATAGCTACATTGCTAAAATAATGTTCTATAGATACAAAAATAGGCTAAATTTTATCAAACTACATACAATCTAAAGAAATACAGCTTATTGTATATGATGGAATTTTCACCACTACTGCTGAAAACATGTACAAGTATACACCATGAGATGGCCATGCAATAGTCTTTTAATAGGGAAGATTGATGCTGCTGCTTCATTCAGTTTTTTCTTCCATCAGTTCAAGCATCCTTTTTCTTAAGAGAAGAAGTTATTGCTCAGCTATGATGATTGGATACTGATCCCAAATAATCAGTCAAATTAGGAACAATTTAGTTTGGGAATGATGATCACAGATGATAATAGTTATAATGTGGCCTATTTGTAATTATTGTTAAATACATTTTCTTGCTACATTTTTATAAAACCTTGAATAGGATAAAAAATGGTAGGGTGTATGGATTATAAAATAAAACATCCCCCATTAAAAATAAATATATCTAACATAATTTGAGCCCATAAATATATTGATTAACTTATTATTATGAGAAAAAACACATTATTTAACATTTTGCTATTAATGATGTTCTATTGAATAGACTGGTTGCATTCTCACTCTGTCTTTCCTTTAAATTATCTTCTGCAAATTCTTTTAAGTAAACCCACAAAGAAGAGTACAAAAAAACAATGTATAAATTAAGTGCTATTCTAACAGGAAAAGACATTAGGTTAAGGGAATTGTCTTTGCTGACCCTCTCTACCCCTTTGAATTTTGAATCATAAACCAAACACTAGATAACCCAATATAACTCAAGCGGAACAGACATGTAAACAGTGATATGTCTGTTGTTTGAAGATTTGCAGTGAACCGGAGATATAAATAAACCAATGAGGAAAAAAGAGAGAGCAGGCAGGCATGAGAGACACAGAGTACTGACTATATACTCATGCACTTTATGGTAATCAAAGCAGATGAATACCATTTGCAGGGAGGTGCAGAACCATGATCCTCACATTACATATGTGCATGTACTTGCAAGACAGTGCTGGGTGAAGTTCACAGGCCACTGGGAAACATAATAGAAAATTCTTAGTCTATAAAACTAGTTAAGAGTGCAAAAGGTTTATCCATTAATTTATTCATTTATTCACATTATATCTTGATTGCAGACCCTTCCACCTCTCCTCCAAGATTCACCCTCACACTCCCCTCCCCCATAAACCTCTGTAGAGTAAGGGAGGCCACCATGAGTACCAACTTGCCCTGACACATTCAGTCACAGCAGGACTAAGATCAACACTGAGGCCAAACAAGGCAGCCCAGATAGGGGAAGGGAATCCAAAGACAGGCAATAAGGTCAAAGATAGCCCCTACTCCAATTATTAGGGACCTACATGATGAACAAGTTGCACATCTGCTACATATGTATAAGGGGCTTAGGTCCAGTCCATGCATGCTCTTTATTTGGTGGTTCAGTCTCTGTGAGTCTCCCTGGGCCCAGGTTAGTTTACTCTGTATGTCTTCTTGTGGTATCCTTGATTTCTCTGTCTCCCTCAAACCTTCACCCTGCTCTTTCAGAAAACTCCTTGAACTACTGGATGAAGCCTTTCAGAGGACATCTAGGCTTCTGTCTGCAAGCATAGTAGTGTCATTAATAGAGTTTGGCTCTCTCCTGTGGAATGAGTCCCGAGGTGGGCAAGTCATTGATTGATCATTCCCTCAATCTCTGCTCCAGCTTTATCCCTAGACATCTTGTAGTCAGGACAAATTTTGGGTCAAAGGTTTTGTGAGTGGGTTGTTGTCTCCACTGGAATTCCTACCTGGCTACAGGAGGTGGCCATTTCAATCTCTGTGTCCCCAGCTGCTAGGAGTTTCAGCCAGGGTCATCCCAATAGACTTCCAGGAACCTCCCTGACCCACAGATGTCCCCCACATTGAAATGAGTACATTGTCTATAGAGTCAGGTCTTGTTCCAAGCCTTCTCTTTTTGTTTGATGTGACCTCAATTTTATTACATACTCATATTCTCAGACAATACTAAGTACTTTAGAATTGTGTGAGAATTAATTTATAGAATTTCTTAATTTTATTTTTAGGTAATATAGTTCATTAATGATAGACTCATTTTTGTACAGTGAATTTTGATCATGTTAGTCCATCAGTATTTCCCTCCAACTCCTAGTAGAACCTTTACTCCGCATTTCCCACCGAATGTCATGTTCTTCTTTATTGATATTTATGACCCTGAGAATGTTTTATGCGCCTATATTCACATGGACATGTGACCATCTACTGGGCCATGAGGAACCTCCCAGTGTGCATATCCCCAAAGATGAGTGATTCTTCCTCCTTCAGCAGCCTTGCTCCTTACATAATAACTTGAAGGCACAATCTCTTTTTTCAGAAATTTTATGATTGGCTGTTTTAGCTTTACTGTTGTTTTAATTTAAGTTTATTCATTATTTAAATTAGTGTATGTTTGTGTATGTCTTTATGTGTATGTCTCTCTCTCTCTCTCTCTCTGTGTGTGTGTATGTGTGTGTATCTGTATATGTCTGCCTGTGTCTCTGTGTGTGTATCTATGCATGTGTCTGTATATGTGTTTGTCTATGTTCGTGTGACTCTGTGTATTTGACTATGTGTGACTGTGATTGTGTGTGTGTGTGTGTGTGTGTGTGTGTGTGTGTGTTGGCCCTCAGATGTCAAGATGCACATATGGTGCATGAAGAAAATTTTCAATTATGGTTTAGGTCTTGGCAAAAGGCCATGGGTTCTAGGGATTGAACTCAGTTCATTAGGCTTGCACAGGAAGCCTTTATACCTATTGAATAGTCTTTCCAGCTTTTAGATTTAGTTTTAATTGAAAAGTCAATAGGTACATATTTATGGAAAACCAAGTTATGTTTTCTAATCATGTCTTTACAACATGGCTATAATTATCATGCTTGGCATGTCCACTATCCTAGAAGACTGACTTCTGAGCTGTGGCTTAGAACATACCTGCTCTGGGAATGTTTGGTACACCTCTGGTCCCAGCACATACTTTAGATATATTTGTACTGTGATTATTAGTATGTGCATAAATGTTTAGACTAAAGCTGTCTTGAAGTTTAATGATGCTGACACATTCTGTACTACTTATCCTAATGCATTTTTTAAACTGTGAGGGTCACATTAATCTTACACAAACCTTGATAGTATAGGGTAGACATAAGATAGGATCCTGATGCACTCAACAGATGAAATGAAATGAAGCTGTGCCCTGGACTGCATCACAGTTACTAAGTACAAGGAATCTTGTATAAAATAAAACTTGAAATAAAGTATATGTGTAGTGAACACATAAATCAGTGATTTATCAGGAATTGTTATCATTTCTGCATATAATTTACATGCTATACGTACATGCCTGGGAGCTCAGTAAACTTATGTATGCTCGAATTATCACAAATGTGTTATTTTATACATCCATTATAATGTTACTGAACCATTGTGATATATGTAGTCTGTTCTCAACTAAAAATCATATATGGCAAAGCACAATATACCTCAATGTATACATGTTACATGTATATGGTATAGTATATATTCATCAAATAATTTGCAGCTGTGATATTTTGGGGGGAAGCAATGTCAATATCTATATACAAAACAGACACTAAGTCAGATATAACACTTCTTGATGTGTCTAAAAATATTTCTGGGGAAGGAATGTTATACCTAGATAAGAGTAGTTTTTTTGTATCTTTCCTTAGACAGTAAATGTTCCAACATGGGTTATCAGGGAATACATAAAGAGAAGATATTCCTTTGAAGAAAAGGTGGATAAATTTCCAATAGATTTTCAAACAAACTACAGCTTGAGATACACCTTCCTAAATTTCTAACACCTGAAAAGAGAGGGAAGGATAGAAAAAAGGGAGGAAGGAAGGGAGGGAGGAAGGGAAGGAATGAAGGAAGAAAGGAAGGAAGAAAGGAAGGAAGAAAAGAGCCTATTGTTGGGAGACATTTATTCTTTCTTGTTTCCATGGTAGATGAGTGTTTTCATTCATAGTAAATCAGCTTCAAACCTTGCAGAGAATGTACTATAGAGTCTTTTTTTTTAAAGTTGAGGGACATTTAATGAATAGCTTTGTGGTATTAATTTGAAAGAAATGCCTATTTTTAAAAGCATCTGTGAAGCCTTTGAATACAGTCATGTCACAAGAGATTAAAGCAAGTGGTTTCTAGCCATGCGTGCTTTGGTAAGAGAATGACATACTTCAGCCCTCACTAAGGATGCATGGGCTGTGTGTGACCTCCACCTGCATCATCTTCAGTTCTCACTTTGGCAAAGTTCAACTACCTTTTGATCACAGTCTCTTAAAGAATAAAAAGAATTAGAAAGAGGCCAACTCTTTGATTCTGTTTGTCACAGTGTGCTGTTCCTTTGCTAGTCTAACGTAAGTCATACTTCCACTTCAGCAAATACAACTAAAGTCAGCCTGATAGACATGGTTCAAGAGAAAGAATGAGGCAGAAGCAGACAGATCTCTGAATCTGAGCCAGGTCTGGTCAACAGAGTGAATTTCAGGATAGCCAGAGTTACACAGTAAAACCCTGTATTGAAAAACCAACAACCAACCAACCAAACAAACAAGCAATCAACCAAACAGAGAAATGAATAGTAAGAATTAAACAGAATCAGAGCCCTTCATTCAGTGGACGTTGTGGCTCATTGTATATAGGCATAAGAGTCGGAGACATCCCTACTCCTACTGTTAGAAGATCCACAAAACTCCCAAGTTAAACAACCATAGCATACATGTAGAGGACCTAGAGTAAACCCGTGCAGGCTCTGTGACTGATAATGATACACAATTACAGATTATCTGGGAATAATTTTATTGAACTAAAATATTCTAATTATTAATTAGACATTTGACAGGTTATTTCCCATAAAATGTTTTATTAGGATATTATTTAAAAAACAAACAAACAGACAACAAAATATGACCATCCTCCACAAAAAGGTTAGTGGAATGATTCCTAATAATATTCTGCTATATTGATATATCGATGTCTAGCCCAGTCAGCACGAGAGAGGCTTTATCCAGCAGCAATTGAAGCAAATACAGAAACCCACACCCAAACATTAGGTAGAGCTCAGGAAATTCCTGAGAAAGAAGCGTAGGAAGGAGCCAGAGAAGTCAAGAGGTTATCTAAGCAGGGCTCATAGAGACTCAGAGAGACTGAAGTGACAATCACAGAGCCTGCATTGGTCTGCTCTAGATTCTCTACATACATGCTATGGTTGTTTAACTTGGGATTTTTATGGGCCTACTAACAGCAGTAGTAGGGGTGTCTCTCACTCTTTTGCCTGCACTTGGGATACTTTTCTTCCTACTAGGTTGCCTCAGTTTTGAGATGAAGGATTTTGCCTAATTTTATTGTATCTTATGCCATATTTGGTTGATATCCTTGGAAGGCCTGCTCCTTTTTGAATGTAAATAGAACAGCAGTGGATCTGGAACTTAGAGGTGCTGGAGGGATTGAGAGAAGTAGAGGGAGGGGAAATTGAAATCAGAATGTATACTATAAAAGATGAAGAAATAGAATGAAAAGAGAAAAAAATCCATCACAGAACAGTACAAGTAGTAAATGAAAATTAAGTGAAAAAAGGAAAAAGATGATGGCAAAAAAATGGTGATAGAAGATGATACAAATGAAAGATGGAAGGATGATAGGTGATAGATAAAAGATAGATAAATAGATGAAAGATGATACATAGATAAATAGATAATGGGTAGATGATGGATAGATAAATGATAGATAGATGATAGATGATGGGTAGATGAGACATAGATAGATAGATAGATAGATAGATAGATAGATAGATAGATAGATGATAGGCTTATGACAGACAGACAGACAGACAGACAGATTTTATAAAGTGGAAAATGTCTCTTCTGGATGTGAGAAAATGCCTACATAACCAGGGAGAAAAATAGGTGCAAACGCATAACTGATGCAGTGGTTGTGACCCTTTGATATTTTGATTGCTGGGTTAAAGTTATGTGAGGCTTGTGCTTAGACTACAGTCTTTCATTTTCACAAAGACAGCTTCTAAAGTGCCCTTCCAGACAAGTTGAGAATCAATATTCATCCTCCTACTCAGCTTGCTTTTAGTTTCTTTTCTGTTCTCTGCAGCCCACAGAGATGTGGCCGGCAGAGTGGGAGGAAAAGGAAGAGTAGTCATGCCAAAGTGGTGCTTTGAGTCATCACCTTGCAGACCAGCTCTTCAAGTAAATGGGTGAGTCAGATCCTCTCTTTGCTCTTCAGCATCTTGATTCTGAAGGAAAAGGGCAGGTCAGCTGGCCTTGCCATCCCAGGTAGAGGTTGTCAACCCTACACTCCAAATGAGGATAGCAATTAGGATATTATGCAGTAACACTTCTTTTCAAATAGTTCAGCTTTTATTCAAAAATAAATTTTTAAAGATGGGTTTTTGTCTACTAGTTTAATCTTTCAAAATTAGAAGTTAAATATAAAACATTTTATCAATGAATGCTGTTATATTAGTTAGTTTGCACCAAGTATTCTGTTACCTTTTGTTCAGTTATGTTTTGTTAACATATGTTATTATCAAGACCAGAGTGTCTTATTAACCAGAGCTTGACTTAATCAGAAAGAATAAAAGGTATTGAGAGGAGAATTTTCTCATTTCATAATTCACAGCTATTTAATGCCCTAACCATAAATTGTTAATGGTCTTTCCATATAAAGCAAGATAAAAATGGAATGGAAGCACAGAGACTTTAGCTGATTTTGCACAAAGTAAAAATCCATTTGTTCTAAAAGACTCATAAATTTTAGATTGCTATACTGAAAGCTATCTAGCCTTTCTCTTTACACAACAGTTACTTTTGTTTCTCTATTTAAAAACCTCAAGGTGTTTAAAAAAAATAGAAGAAAAAGGAAAGCAAACCAAAATCTTTGTTCTTGATGGAAATTTTATAGTTTGTTTTGAACCTGGAGAAACAACTTGAATAGAGAAAAATGCCATTGGCTGCTGACGTGAGACTGCACACTAACTGAGGCTTGCCATCTTTTTCTACCCATAGAAAGCCATCTGATATCCACTAGACATTAAGCAGTTTGCAAACACCTGACTTAATGTTCTTACTGATCCAATAAGTTTGCCCATCTTTATTCCCATCTTTAGGTGAGAAAACTGAAATTTAAAAGTGTAAGTCAAGGAAATCTCAGGATATGTGTGAGAATAAAGGATCAAAATCAAGGCCCAGTCTTTCTCCTTCCTTCATATTGCTTACCAGATACTGAACACTAGAGGCCAAAGGTATGAACCAGGAGGATTTAGTCGATATGTATTTTTAATTTTCTTTCAGATTCTTCATCTGCTACATGGTCTTTTATGTAGCGATATCAATATATTTTCAAACCCTCCAAACAGCAGACTTTTAGCCTTGTCCCCCTGGCAGAAATGCACTGCAGCCCAAGGGAGCAGGAGCATCTACGCTGGTGCTGCATAAGTATGAGCTGAGTGTTATCAAACAGCGTTGTATAAAACTCTATTGATCTGCCTCACCAGGAACAAAGCTATGAAATCAGCATGGACAATTAATTTTTCACCACAACAGTGGCCACTTCACATTAACTATTCCTGTCAAAGAATATAGTGTGCGTAGACATGCGAATAGGATATAAACAATTTATTTTCCCAAACCTTAAACTGATAGGTGACTCAAATCTGAAAGGAAGATTCCAGTCCTGAGGAAGTCTGTGATAGCAAACAGACTGAAACCAGGCAAAAGCTCACGAAGATGTTTTCTGGAATGTGAGCGAAGCAAGTATAACGTCAAGGACAGTCAACTGTATGACTGCAGGGCCATTCTACACAGAAAACATGTGTCTTTTTGACTCTCTTGCCTTTTTCTCACCTGACCTGTCTCTGGAACTTAGGTTTGCATTATCTAAAACATTACGCACAGAACAGCAGCTGCTAACTGAGAAGCCAAAACTTAACAGTCATTCAAGTCTCATTTGTGAAGTTAACTGTAAGCCAGGAAAAAAAGGAACAATTTTTAGAAATTAAAACCCAAACAATTACAACTGTTTTCACACCTAACTGATGTGCTGGATTGTTAGGTGAAGTCACCAGAGCCCCAGTATGTCTCAGCATTAGACAAGTGTTCCTGGAACAACCCACCTGGAAGTGATTACAATGGCAACACACATCCAAATAAGAACTGCTTTCTCCAGTTTCCCCGGTTTTATTTAACATACTTTTGTAGTTATCATTTAAAAGCAGGGAGAGTAACTTGATCACTAGTCAACAAAATCAATAATTCAAAGCCTGCTGTTAGAGAAACTACCTCTCACACAATCAGCTTTTCTGGCTGTCAACAGAGAAAAGTAGTTAGGATCTCTTTAAAACATAAGCAAAGCCCTGCCCCTGGAACCTTACAAACTCCCGGATGGTTCAAATGTACCAGCAATATTAGCTGTTATTTTTGGTTGAGACATTCTTCAGTTGAAAGTGAACACATTGTAATTCCTTGCAACAGGGGAAAATGGTGTGACTTATTTTGCACATGGGTAGAAAGTACAGAGGCATAGAACACTTGTCTAGGAATGCTTATGTAGACACAGATTTAATTATATAAGAGTATTCGATCAAATTCTCTATAAAACATTGTAGAAGTTCTCATACTAACTGAAAACACAAAGACTAAAGCTGTTGCTTTAAGAATCAAAGAAGACAAAATTAATTTCAGTTGAAAAATAATTGTAAAATTATTAGTCCCTCAATTTGTTCAGACATTTTACTCTAGGAAGACCTGATCTTTTGTCATATGTAGATGTAAATGAAATTCTAACTGCTTCTCAGAATCTACTTATTAAAAGCAAATTTACTTGTATATGTTGCATTTTTTATTTGAGTAGTAAGGGTCTACAGACTGTTGACCTCTAACAATAATTACAAAATAAACTAAATAAAATCTATGTACAAGATATTTTTAGATATACAATACTTATGAGAATTCAATACTGTTTTCTAATAAAGAGAAAGCTCGGAGATTATTATTACCAAATCTCTGTGTGGGTGACATCTTCTTGGGGGAATGTCATAAACACTGTGTAGATCAGGCTCCAACAGTCTATGACAAATGGTCCACACTGTGTGAGTGAATCAAGGATTCATCAACTTATACAATCATTTTCTTTCCAAATTCTTTCATTTATTCATTTGACTGTTTATACACAAAATCCATTTAGCAATTGCTCTGGAGACCACGTGACCTGAAAGGCTGAAAATATCTCCATCTAAACTCTTACAGAGCAAGGTTGACAATTTCTCTGCAGTGTGGTTAGCATCATTACTTCAGACATGGGAAACAATTAACCTCAAAAGCAGTAGTCTGACTTCTAAAGCCCTTGGGAATTAGGCCAGTAATTAAATAAACTTGTATCCAACTTGAAGTTTTCTTCTGTAGTTTTCCAACAATAAGTATTTTCCCTTGTGTTCAGATGTCACAATCACTTTTTGAGTGAAAGCAAATACAGAATAAAAGGATGGTAATCATAAGATTTGTACAGTTGGATTACACCTGACTTCTAGGAAGATAGCATTCATTAATTTAGTCTTGGAGGTACCTCGGACTTTGAAATGTGAATATACTCATTGGCTGGAAAATTCTACAGCATGTTTTCTTGAGATTTATTTATATTTTATGTTGATGAGAATGATAACGATCTCCTTGTTTTTGGTGTTTCTGTCAATGTGGACAGAATTGAAGCAACACAGGCCACTGTCCTGTACTGCCTTTGAAAGTGCTCCCTTTTTATTAGGCTAGTAAGGAGCAAAGGTATCCAACCCTCTCCTCTATACTTTTCTTTCACTGTAATGTTACACACAGAACTTACTGGAAGATTCAGAGATGTTGGTCTTCAAGATTGCATGGTTGCAGCTGTTTGGTCCTGGGTCCAACACTGGGACACCCAAGTAATGACAAATGTCATTTCATCAGAAAAAAAAACATATTTTTACTTGATATATCTTACTTATAATTTAATTTGTTCAAAACTTGAGTCAAGTCTAGGGAGGGAAATATTCAGGAATTATCCTAAAATACCTCACTGTAACATTCATTGTCCAGAAACTTTGATATTTTTGAATACAGGGACAGGTCTTTGAGGAAAAACATATGATTTGGGGATTTGTAACTGAATGTGAGTTTAGGAGATATTGATCTTAGTGGTTTATAAAGACTTATAGCTTTTGGAAGAAGCTGAGGAGAATGGTGACCCCAGAAGAAGACCAGCATTCTTAACTAACCTGGATCCCCAAGATCTCTCAAAGACTAATCCACTGACCAGACAGCATACACTAGCTGATATGAGATCCCCAACACATCTACTGTAGAGGACTGCTGGGTTTGGCCTCAGGGAGAGAAGACACACTTAACCCTTGAGAGACTTCAGGAGGTTTGATGGGGTAGGGGTGTGTGGGGTGGGGGTGGGAGAGGTGGGGACATCCTCTTGGTGATGGGGAAGGAATGATGGGATAAGGAACAGTCAGAGGGCAGACTGGGAGGGAGATGTTTCTAGACTGTTAAAAAAGACTTAATGATAAGGATGATATTATTATTATTATTATTATTATTATTGATATTAATATATTAGGGGTTTACTGCTATGGACTGAGAGCATGGCCAAGGCAACTCTTATAAAAACAACATTTATTTGGGGCTGGCTTATAGGTCCAGAGATTCAGTCCTGTATCATCAAGGTGGAGCAAGGCAGTGTCTAAGCAGACATGGTGCAGGCAGAGCTGAGCTCTATATCTTCATCTGAAAGCTTCTGTGAGGAGACTGACTTCCAGGCAGCTGGAGTGAGGGTCTTAAGGCCATGCCTACAGTGACACATCCAAATGACCACACATCCCAATAGTGACACTACCTGGGCCAAACACATACAAACCTTCAATAATAATAATAATAATAATAATAATAATAATAATAATAATAATAATAATAATAACAATAACAACAAGCTTTTAGTTTTGATATTAGGACCTGTTTCTTGTACATATCCAAGTGATTTAAACTATAATCATGCATGTGGCAACATTAGGCCTTAGATACAGACAAGGGAACTTTGCCTACAGAGAGTTACTGATACTTATAGAAGCTGCATACTAGTGATTGAATTTAAAGAAGATTATTGATAAACTTCATAAAAATAGAATATAGACCTTGGGAAAAGCTCAGATCTGAGACAGCAAGTACTGACTATCAACCTAGCCAGAAAACAGGTTGTTCCTACCTTTGAGTCTTGTATTTTTGCCCATGTTACCAATAAGGCACAATAAGACTAGACCCTGGCATTAGAGAAAATAATTAAATGCATTGCCCCCAATTGAAAGACACGGGCTTTCTTGTATATTAAATTACTAGTGCTAGTCTAGTTGAGAGACTGACAAGCATGGCTTCATAGACTGGCTAGTGTAGTTTGCAAATATCGAACTCTTCTGATACTTTGTGCCAGACATGATTAAAGGCATGCTTGTGTTCCAATAATGTTTTACAAGAACCAGTGTTCCAATTATGGCTGGGTTTCATGTTGCCTTTATTTCCCAAAGGGTTATTTGGAACCAATGAGATTTGCCCACACTCAACAGTTAAGGTATCTTTTCATGGTTTCAAGTTGACTTAGATTGTCTGGTTATGTTACTGTCTTATTCATTTTCAAATGCTCTCACAGTATATATTGAACAGATGGATTTATTTAGAACCTAGTTCACAGGTAGTACTTTAAGTTTGGGGATTACATTCAGAAAGGGTTTCATGCGTCTGAAGATGAAGAAAGAATGATTGACAGGTGGATATACATATGGATATGTGGCCTTGCTTTATAATTATCCATTTTTATAGTAATAAACCCCTTTCATTGAGAAAGGCATTAGTTATAATTAAAAACCTCGCCATCTTTTAAGGCAATGTTGACTAAATTTCAGCATAAATTCTAAAAGAAACAAGTCATGACATATATGTAATATATTCCTGGAGACAAAGTTTTAAATGACAAACATTTCTGTAAGCTGTAGTAGAAGCAGCCATTGTGGTTCCATTCTGGAAATGCCTGCTCCTTATAGAGTGAATCTTACACTCTATCTGAGGCAGGCTATCAGAATTACAGGCTCAAGAGGAAAATGAAACCAAGAGATTTTTCAGCAGAGTGAATGGAAAAGAAACAGTTCACTAAGCCTTTCCACCAAAGATTACATTTTTTAACCTTGAAAGAGGAGTCATGGTTCACACGTTATCCTCTAGAAGAAAGAGAGAATGCGTATTTGAGCTAACAATCAAGATGCAATGAATGGTAGAATCAAAATTAATGCTTTTGCTGAGAATCATTTCCAAAATTTCAAGTTAAGTATTAGTTTTTGGGTCACTGGCTTTGAGTGGCATTCAGTGTGGCAGTCTAACTGTCTCATCATCTGTCACCCGAACACTTACTAAAACCTTTGGCAACACTAGAGATGGGGTCTCCTTTTATTTCTCAGAATATATCTTTGTCTGAAATAACTGATCTGGAGGCCTAGAAACTGTATTGCTTTTCTTTGTTGTTTTAAAATATATATTATAGTCTATTTGTGTGTGTGTGTGTGTGTGTGTGTGTGTGTGTGTGTGTGTGTGTGTGTGTGTGTGTGTGTTTGCAGGAGATCTTGGAGGTCAAAAGAGAGTAACATATTTCCTGGAACTAAAGTTCAAGATCAGTGAGTGTTCTTAACCACTGACCGAGCCTTCCAGTTCCTGTCCTGTTCCTTAAATGTAGTAGATAGGTGGTGCTTATTCGGAAATGTTCCAGAAAGGCATGGCATACTTGAGTTGACGTGGACCTTGATGTAGCCTTCAGAAAGGTCATAGTCTAGCCCAGCATTAGGAATATCTACTTAGGACCAAGTGCAGAGGCAAATAAAGAGGCCAGAAAAGTTGGAAAGTCTTTTTGAATTTTGTATGCAGTGATAATGGACTTAAGTTATTAATGAATTTGAAATCACATTCTTGCATTTTCTTGGCAGCCTGACAATGGTACAGTATCTCATATTCATGTGTGCATACTTTAATTCTATCATTTTATTTTTGACTATAAGGTAGGATTCATTATTGTCTAACCATTCCCCTGATGCTTTAAAAAATGGGATAGTTCCAGAGTCACTCTTCATTTCTGCTACTGTTTCCATCATATGAACAGTATGCCCTTTCTATAACTCTTCTGATTTCGCCAAATTAAATTGACCTGGAGGTCTTAGAAGAAAACTGAACAATTCAAGTTTAAAGTCCAACCCTCTTTCGTTTTCTTTTTCCCTTTGGTATGTACTGCCTATGTATATTCTGCTCAGCAACTCTGTAGTGTGAACATCAGGGCCAATATTCACCCCTATGTTAGGTTGCTCAAACTCTGCATTCCCTGGGCCTCAGGGATAATATGGTAGAAACTGATGAATTTTCCTAAGATTATTAGAAGCAAGCTGTACCCCTTGCTATTAGAACAAGATGGATGTGTGAACAGCTATGGTGTTAACTTCTCTACGTAACTGAAAGGCAGCCCTATAAGGAGACTTGTCGTGAGAAGAGTGGTAAGTTTAGCTTAGAATAACCAGAAATTGATGCATGGTGAAAAATGTTAGTATTGCAAACAGAGAAGAAGAAAAAGGTTATAGTGTGATTTGGAAATCATGCACATTGTGAAAGTAAAACTTCCAGGGTAGGATGAAAATAGTTTTGCAAAAGGAACCATTGAAAATAACCTACAAGCCTATGGACAGGACAGGAAGATGAAGCATCAGTGAAGCAGTTCTGGAATGTTCAACACAACAAAGAGAGTAATGTTACAAAGAAAGTTTCCTGGAGAGTACAAAGATGTTACATGCTATGGAGTCATCTGAGGGAATGGATTGGATTTTTTTTTTTTTTAAGAACTGTCATATCACTGACTTTCTCATTTAGACCTCCAAGTGACAGGGGTTACTTGATGACAGAGGAAACAGAACCTAGGAGAGTTCCCTAACATGCTTGGGAACTTCAGCCAGCACCTCTACTTTCAACTCTTCCAAACAAACTTCAGAGCAGCAGCTCCTACAGTACTGCAAAACTCCCATGTCTGTTACACGCATATATTTCTTGATTCTAGAACTGATGAACTCTTTCTCACAGCTGCACAATGCATACACACACACACACACACACACACACACACACACACACACACACACATATGAATGAAAGGTCTCAGAATTGATGTCAGTAATGAAAGTACCACTAAAGAGCACTTGTGCTAAGAGGCACCTGTTTTGCCTATGCACATTTCAGAATAGTACTTGTCTTAATCAGGCATTTGCTCCTGTAACAAAATACCTGAGACAATGAACTTAAAGGTGGATTTTTTTTTTTTTTTGCTGTTCATGGTTACAAAATTTCAGTCTGTGGTTGATTACTTGGACATTGTTTCTGAGCTATAGCAAGGAAGAACATCAAAAGAAAAATAAGCTGTGAAGCAAAGGGACTCTCCTCATGGTGGCTAGGAAACAGAGAACAAAAGGGAATGGCTGCTGCTGAAATGTTTCCTAAAGGGTCAAGCTCTTACTATTTCCGAGTAGGCTTTATTTTCTATGGTTTCACCACTGAGTTTATGGAATGATGAATACATCAATGGATTAATCCTCTGATTATGTTCAGAACTGTAGTGATTCAATCACAGTCCAGGGGTCACACTTCTTCACACTGCTGCATTGGAGACCAAGTCTTCAACACATTTTAGGAGATTTTTTCAGAGACAGTCAGTGTGTTAGAAGCCCTTTGAGTAATATAATTTTAGCCTTGACTATATTGTTATTTTCCTCAAGGCAACTTTTTCCTAAGGCCCACAAGAAAAACAGTTCTTAAGCACTGAAGTCTACTGTTTTCACGTGCTTAACTGTCTCCATTTTTTTTTTTTTACAAGTATTTCCAGATCATGGCTTCTGGCATATTGTAACAATGATATCAGTCCTCTTGTCTTCTCAGAAGTGTCCTTTTCCAATGATCACTACATCATCTCTCTATTCCTACCTTTCACTTCCTCGTGTTATGTTTGAATGAAAGACCTATTTATCAGAATGTTCTGTGAAAACATTGCACATAAACCCAGTGACAATAAAATAAGTAATAAATATTAATCTACCTGTGTGGATAAATGTAGAAAGGATGGGAATTAAGAAATAAATATATGTGGTAGTGAGAAGATCATGCAGAAACAAGGCACAAAATATAATACTTGAGATGAAGGTAACTTCTACTGCCATTTATAAAAGTTGTAATCCTTTGGGGCTGGAGAGACTGCTCAGTAGTTAAGAATGTTTGATAATCTTGTAGAAGATCTTGGTTTTGCTCCCAGCACCTGATATCCTCTTCTAGGACATGTTTCACATGAAAACACAGACGCACACACACATGCACACACACAAGTGACAACAAATATAACTATTTTTAAAAATAGTATCATTTATGACAGACACAAAACATCAACATCAACTTTGTTATGATATCTACAAATTGAAAATCATTTGGTGACTATTATCAAGTGGCTCTTAACTGGTAGCGTTCTTCTCAACCACTGTCCCAAACCTCTCTTCTGAATCTCAATGTGAGCACCTTTTCTTCATCTACAACACCCAATTGATGCATTGTATGTGAGGCTGCAGCATGGATCCCAGCTTCTCTTTGCATGTTCAACCATGTTTTCTGGCACCACTCTACTCAGAATAAGGATTACTGTTCTCACTGAACACAGCTCACCTAGACTGTATAATTCAATAGCCGGTTAGTCACCCGAGTAAAGTAAAAAGTTTTTAGAAGAATGTTTCCTACCCGCCGTTCTATTCTTATAGATCTGATTGTCCAAGAAAAGGCTCCAGGAATCATGCTTTAGCAATTCTTCAAGTTGTTCTCATGTGCAGAGTATGTGTCTTGCTCTGAGCACTGGAACTCGGTTCACTTAAAATGTTCATAGTGCCTGTCCAGGTTAGATACGTTGCTCCACATAACTCCTGCTGCTAAGCACAGCAGACAGGTTTAGAGCCTAATCTCCTCACCCTGCATATTGTCTTTGACACAGCCTGCCCTCCCTCCTCCCATCTGTCCCCCATTCCTTCATATCTTCTTCACACCCACTTTATTCTTTTCCTCCCTTTCCTTGGCTTCAGCTCTTTCTCTGGTTTTATTTTCTTATTAACTCAGAGATCATTCCTTCAACTTCCTGACCATTGTTTATTTCTCTACTTTTTCAGACTTCGAGCCCTGAAGATCTGAGCATGTCCTTTGACTGTCTTCTCTTTAGTGTTAAACCTTACTCTCTATGTTATTTTACTTGATGTTACAGATGTAAATACTGTCTGTACTGGCAAGTTTAATTATTTTTCTTTTTATAAATAGGGGATACAGTGTTGGGAAGCCTACATTGTAGAAGGTATATGCACACATCAGTAAAATAAAGACACTATGGAGAAACACATCTGTGTTTCATAGTTTCAGAACTCTCTTTGTGTCACTAATTCTCCTGACAAATGATCCACTCTTCTATGCAGTTGAACTGAGACATGAACTCGTGCCAGTTTTATCAAGGAAAGCCACTAGTTTGAATCCGAAAGGATTTGTGATTGCCAAAAAAGGAGGAAATTAGTTTGGCTGATGTGTACACAGCTATCCACTGAATATTTTAAGAGTCTATTATGAAAGGAAATTCCAAGTTTCCCATAACATTCAAGTGGAGTTCTGATAGTTTTAATTTTGAGTCTCTTTTATGTTCCCACCACATGAAGGTATTAGTATGCTCAGCTTTCATAAGTGAGGAGTCAGACTCAAAGAGAAGAGTGGTAATCTATTCATGAGCATATGTGGTCAAGCAGTACAATATGCTACTCACACCTCCACCACTAAATAACCATAAGACGTTCACCACCAAACAACCATCTGACCTTTTAGTTATGCTTTCACATCCAAAGGAAGATAGTTTAACTCACTACTTTCTATCTGTCAGCTTTGCTGTGGGTCTTTTGTCAGACCTTTTTAGTTCTGTGGGTACTGCCAGAGTCTCCACACTGTTCTCAAAAGATTCTTAAAGACATTAACACTTTACTTATATTGGATTTAGTTTACAAAGCCAAAATCAGGCCTATAGTTACATCAACAAGACTACATTTGAGGAAGCTGAGGGGAACTTCATTCCAAAAAACAAAGTTTCAGAACATTCTATAAAAGTAAACGAACATTACTACCGAATAAAGGGCAGGTTTTTGTACTTACTGCCTTTATTTATACTGTGATAAAATTCCTGACATTCTTTAATCACATCTGGGGCAAGGTTCTGTCAGATTGCTGAGAAATTTTACTCCAGACTCGAATACATGTAAGACAGGAGTCCATCTTTCCTTGTGTTAGCACTGTCCTGAATAAGACTTACTTTGACACCGAGTTTAAATTGGAATCATATTAGACAGTTGGCACAGTGTTAACTCTACAAGTTAGTGGTATTGTTACAAAGAGAAATGTGAAAACATTTACTTAATGCTTTTCTACAATTCAGAACCTACAAAGAGAAAGAAATGTCTGTAGTAAAGTGACCAAAGAAGGATTCATATTAGATTCTGTAATAAAGCATTATTCACAGATATAGAAGCCAGGATATGGTTAACCAAAATTCTCTTGGTTATTCTAAGTTCTTTTTCTGCAGGAAGAAACTATATGTACTTCAAGATAAAGCCTGAGGAATAATGCAAACCCATGCATGGCAGGTGTGGCTTGCATCACTTTTCAGGCGTGTTGGCCCTCCTTCTGCTGAAGGGTTGCAAAGAGTCATTTTACAGCTCCAAGAGGCTGGATTGCTAGCTGCACATAGCATGTGTTCTGAAACAGCTTGATGAAATATGCTTCGACTGCCAACAACCCAGAGCTGGCAGAGACTCTCATAGTCCCTGAGCCAAAATTGTTCAAAGCCATTCTACCTAAAAGACTTTGTCTAACAGAGTTTTACTATGTTCCTTTGCATGAATTCCCTCTGAATAAAAGCATGAACACAGAGTCAAATATCACAGAGCTTAAGATCTTGCTTCCTCTATCAACATGCATGTTATACATCTTCTGTGAGTCTTAACAACTTTATTAAATGAAGTAATAAGATCATAAATGAAAAAGACCTAAAGACCAACAAGTGAAAAACATAAGGTGAATGTAGAGAACACTTAGTTTATATTAGATATTCTCTGAATGATAATTCATACTGGGAACCTTTATCAATGCTTTATCTTATGGAAATAAACACGTAGGCTGCAATTATCGGTTTATTACCTGTAATTATTGGGTAGAAGTTAGGTTTAAGCTTATCACAGAGAGCCTCACAGCCTTTAGGGTTCATGGAAATCTGGGTTGTGAGAGGAGCATGTTACTCTAGTTAAATTAGTGAGTATGACTATCAGCAGTCACAGCTTTATTTTAATGTTGGGTAATCATAATATTTTAGTTTCATTTGTAAAATGAAAATCGTATTATACCACCTTGTTGGTAGTTTTGTTAAATATTGGACACATTGTAATCTAGTTTATTTTATTGCTGTGGTAAAATGCTCTGACAAATATCATCTTATGGCAAGAAAGCATTTATTTCATCTTAAATGTTCAGGTTATAACCCATCATTGATTGAAGTCAGGCCAGAAACTCAAAACCAATAAGGTAGGAACCATTGAAGAACACTATTAGCTACCTCTCTGATTCATCCTTTAGATCAAACTTATCTAAGCACCACCTGCCTAGGGATAATGCTGCCCACAGTGGGCTAGGCCCTTCTGCAATAATTAATAATATAACCCCCCACAAATGTGTCTTTAATCCAATGCACTCTAGGCAATCATCAATCAAGATTTTCTTCTCAAATGACTCCAGGCTACGTCAAGGTTGACAAGGTTGACTAGGATACAGTATGCTTCACAATCACATTAGACTGTGTTTAGAATTAAGAATAAGTACTATGTGTGGATAGCTCTTATAAGCAACTACAATCAAATATTATTTGCACCAGCTAGGATTGTAGAGATTATTTTTTAAGAGCTGGCAACTGAAAATTATAGTAGTTTAAAATTGTAAAGAATCCTTTCTACCTTATGCTTGGGTCAGAGGAATTTTCCTCATTTCTCTGTCCACCATAGTCACTCAGGAGTCCACACTGAAAGCAAACGCTGCTTTTACACATGCTTCCACTGTTATCACTGAAGGACTCTTCGGACGATCTGGCATCAGCAAGTGGCTGGTGAAGTCTGGAAACTCACCACTTGCTAAAGTCAGTCAAGGGCACCACCACAGTGCTAAGGAAGTGTTAAGTCCTCACGTGATTTGAGCTAGAAGGGAATGGAATATTGATGAACACTTCAAAGTTAATGTATTTTTAGTTTCTTGTGTTAAGTGATCTTCCTATTGATGTTTACATTAGCAAAGCCAGAATCATTTGGAGAAAAAAAAGAAGAATATTTCCTTCTCCAAACTGAAAAATTCTATGTAAGTAAAGGAGAGATGAAGGCACCAGCATAGAGCGTTTTTCATTTCTTTGTAGTCCTAGAACTTAGAAAAAAAACAATTATACTGGAGCTCTGGGCTTTTATTACTCACCAAAAATGCTGAAAGTGTCTTAATAATATTTTTTGATATGGATCTTATATAAATCAAAATAAAATGACTATTCAAAACTTTAACCAAGAAAAAATTCTCTTCCTAATCAATAGATAGGTTAGTTATTAATTTTAATTTTTTTTTATAAAAGCATCTATCACACTTAGTCCAATTCTTTTTTCATGACCTCAAGTGTCTAAGGAAATATCCCTTCAATGAACATTGTTGTCCTTCTGGTTAGGTCATTTGTTCCTGAGATTTGGTCTACAGCATACCACTAAAATGGCAATGATTTGGAAAATGAAAAACAAAACAGAACAAAACAAGAACAACAAATAAAAAACAAAACAAAACAACAACAACAAAAACCAGGCAAAACTCAAGTATGCAATGGTATTTGCAAGTCAAATATACTTTGTGAACCTAATGCTCAATATTAACTCATGAAACACCAAAACACGTTCAACAAATCCTCCCCAGAATTGTTTTTCTGGGACTTGTGAACAAATGAATACAGAAGATTCCAGACTTTTCATTTTCCTGTTAAAAAGTCCAAACATTCTCACTGTGCTTTTCCCTCTGACTCAGTCTTAAGAATTCTTTTGCAAAATTGACAGTTTAAAAAAAAACCCTGAAACAATTTCAGCTCAAGACCAGTTCTTTTCCCTTCCATTAACTGGTGAATATTATAGTTAAGAGCTCAGACTGGGTGTTTCATGTTGCCCACGCTTCTCTTCAACACTGAAGTTATTAAGTATGGTAGCAATCCCCTGCTGACTGACAGAATACACTTCCTCCTTTTTCTTGTTCAGCAATCACAACTTGGCAGGCTATACAAGAAAGCACTTTAAAAACTGATTTTTGAAAAATGCCTTTTATACATATTTTAAAATCACGTATGAACAGAGCCGCTTGCCAAGTAATTACCACTCTTCATGAAATAAAGAATTCATTCCATGTATATCTGATAGGAACAACAGAGGTGGTGGTTGGCAGCCACTATGGTAGCAGCTTGAGTGGCTTCCAGTTCTTTGTACCTGACCTACCAAAATCTGTCAGGCTATTAGATATGGCTCTAAAATCCCTTCACTGCTTGGAATCAGATAAATTAAAAAATAATGGCATTAGTGCCATTTAATATAGATTGTTTGGTAACTTTCATTGGTGAATGCAATGCATTTAGTTTGTATCTACCTCCCATTTTCCTTCTCTGACACTTTCTGAATAGTACTCCAGCTTTGTACCTTCCTCCTTGCCATTTTTACAATCCACTGAGGATAATTAATGTATGCATTTGGATGTAAGACCATCCATTAGTGCATGGGCAACCCACTATTGGCCATTTTTAATTTTTATACAGAGCATTGTTTATTCTGAGATAGCTCTTAGTTAAACTTATCTGCTCATCAGAAGTTATCTGCACTATTTCACAGCAGTATCATGCTTGTTGCTGTACATGTGATTAGCATAGTTCATGCTTCTTCTTGGGAGTATCCATGTTCCTTGAGGATGCTTCTGGTTCTGTCCCTGTCCCATTCAATTCATTCTACATATGGTGCCAAAAGTAGTATATTGGAAACACTTCTACCTTAAAATAAATGAAGACATGATAGATTCTGGTGCCATGATGACAGGAAGGGGCAGTTGCTTTTTTCAAAATGTATAGATTAAAGAAATAATATAACCTCACACAATCTGCCTAAAGTTTCACTCCTCCAACACTGTCTACTAGTGAACATAAAACCTGCCACAGACTTCTCTAATTTAATTCAGTGGCCATTACTAGTGTGACAGAGGTGGGCTTTGCCTGATGGAAGCATCAGCCCTCAACTAAGGGTTCAGCTAACAAGTCAGTCTTCATCCTCATCCAGTGCTTATCTCATATGACTTTTTCCTAACAGTCATTTTTTCAAGCTCCTACTCTATGTTGTCAAGCAGTCCTTCTCCCTGAGACCTTGTACTGTTTATTGCACTGGAGCAAATGGATACTCCCAAGAAGAAGCATGAACTATGCTAATCACATGTACAGCAACAAGCATGATACTGCTATGAAATAGTGCAGATAACTTCTGATGAGCAGATAAGCCTAACTAAAAGCTATCTCAGAAGAAATAATGGTCTGTATAAAAATTAAAAGTGACCAATAGTGGGTTGCCCATGCACTAATGGATGGTCTTACATCCAAATGCATACATTAATTATCCTCAGTGGATTGTAAAATTGGCAAGGAGGAAGGTACGAAGCTGGAGTACTATTCAGAAAGTGTCAGAGAAGGAAAATGGGAGGTAGATACAAACTAAATGCATTGCATCCACCAATGAAGACCTTGACAACCATGTCCGTAATTCCTGTCTTCATGTCCATCATCTACCAGAAAGCATTGAAGTTGAATATCTTTCTTAGAGCTGCCTGCCTGGCTGAGAGAACACAGCGTGTTCATAGACCTTTCTGCTTGTCCCTCAGTCTTCTGCTAGGTTGCTACTAATACAGATTACCCTAGTCTCCTCCTTGATAGTGATTGTAGCAATAATACTTCTGACTGTCTGTTGAAAACTTTCTATTCTTAAAAATTGCCTTGAATCAGAAGGATTGCAGACTTGCTGGCTGCAGCTCTTTGAGATCCTATTTTGACAGTTCAAGGAGGAGACATAACAGGATACCTGATATCCTCCTCTGTGTTTTACCTGTACATGTGTGCCCCTAAGATGTATATATACAGTAATATATTTATGCTACACAGATTCACACAATACCTAAAATAAAAATATTCTTTAGAAAAAAAAACTTGCCTTGTTTAAATAAAAGTGTTCATGTTACCTAAGGCTGATGTTCTTCTAAATGTCTAACTTCAGACCTTGTCATTTTGTGTTTTCTCCATTGGCTGTGTGCTTCTGCAGGGGTAAGCCTACAAAATCCAACAAAGTCAAACCACAGTTTGAGCTTTGGGGTAAAAAAGAAAAGAAAGATTATATTGCTGTCTTTTAACATGTTCAAAGAAACACAAAACAAACATTTATCGCATGAGGTATTTTCTGAGAGTTGAAAAACCTGGAAACAGCTTACTGTTCTGATCTGGTTTACTCTTTCTGGGCATTACAATGTAGTTGCCAGCTGTATAAAAGGCTTAAAGGATCCAATTCCCAGATGACTCCTTTATATAGCTACAGAATTGTGTTCTCTGTACCCTACACAATGAAAGGTCCACAGACCTTACAACATGGGATCTGGCTTCCATCTGAGCGATCATTTCAAAAGAGGGAACAAGATAACTTAAAAAAAGTCCAGGTCCTGATGTCCTCTAAGTACAGAGATCTCATCCAACTCTTATGCTGTATTCTACTTGTCACAAGAGCAACCATGATGTTAGACCCTGTTAAATAAGGTCTCAGTCTACTATTGTCCAGATACCTCTCTGAGTTCCGTGAAAAATAGGTAAGTCGCTTTGCCTTCTCTGACCTTGTCTGGGCAGCCCAAACCCCCACACTCTATCTGGAGGAAGGTCGAGCAGTACTTGACAGGCCTACAAGTTCAACTTCCTCTTTTCCTGATAAGAACCCGCCCAACAAGTAACTGGGATTCCTGGAATGCTTCTCCATCTAAAGGAGGGATTCATAGAACTTTAAGGTCTAGTCAATAGTTTTCATTTACCCTGAAAACTACTTCTCACTCTCTAAAGTCCATATATATGCCTGGTTTACCTCAAATCAGTGTATTCATACAAGCCCAGTCCAAATAGATGGACATGCACAAGAATAAAAGGATATAAACAAATTAAAACTGTTTCATAGAGCTATTTCATTTTTTTTTTCTCTTCATTTAGTTTGTTGAGAGACATGTTTCTTGCTTTTGGGCAGAGGGTGTAATTTCCTCCTTTTTAAAAAAATTTTTTTTTTTTTTTTTTTTTTTTATTAACTTGAGTATTTCTTATGTACATTTCGAAAGTGTTATTCCTTTCCGGTTTCGGGCAAACATCCCTTCCCCCCCCCTTCCTTATGGGTGTTCCCCTCCCCACCCTCCCCCATTGCCGCCCTCCCCGGACAGTCTAGTTCACTGGGGTTCAGTCTTAGCAGGACCAGGGCTTCCCCTTCCACTGGTGCTCTTACTAGGATATTCATTGCTACCTATGAGGTCAGAGTCCAGGGTCAGTCCATGTATATAGTCTTTAGGTAGTGGCTTAGTCCTGGAAGCTCTGGTTGCTTGGCATTGTTGTACATATGGGGTCTCAAGCCCCTTCAAGCTCTTCCAGTTCTTTCTCTGATTCCTTCAAGCAGGGGTCCCATTCTCAGTTCAGTGGTTTGCTGCTGGCATTCGCCTCTGTATTTGCTGTATTCTGGCTGTGTCTCAGGATCGATCTACATCCGGCTCCTGTCGGTCTGCACTTCTTTGCTTCATCCATCTTGTCTAATTGGGTGGCTGTATATGTATGGGCCACATGTGGGGCAGGCTCTAAATGGGTGTTCCTTCAGTCTCTGTTTTAATCTTTGCCTCTCTCTTCCCTGCCAAGGGTATTCTTGTTCCCCTTTTAAAGAAGGAGTGAAGCATTCACATTTTCATCATCCGTCTTGAGTTTCATTTGTTCTAGGCATCTAGGGTAATTCAAGCATTTGGGCTAATAGCCACTTATCAGTGAGTGCATACCATGTATGTCTTTCTGTGATTGGGTTAGCTCACTCAGGATGATATTTTCCAGTTCCAACCATTTGCCTACGAATTTCATAAAGTCGTTGTTTTTGATAGCTGAATAATATTCCATTGTGTATATGTACCACATTTTCTGTATCCATTCCTCTGTTGAAGGGCATCTGGGTTCTTTCCAGCTTCTGGCTATTATAAATAAGGCTGCGATGAACATAGTGGAGCACGTGTCTTTTTATATGTTGGGGCATCTTTTGGGTATATGCCCAAGAGAGGTATAGCTGGATCCTCAGGCAGTTCAATGTCCAATTTTCTGAGGAACCTCCAGACTGATTTCCAGAATGGTTGTACCAGTCTGCAACCCCACCAACAATGGAGGAGTGTTCCTCTTTCTCCGCATCCTCGCCAGCATTTGCTGTCACCTGAGTTTTTGATCTTAGCCATTCTCACTGGTGTGAGGTGAAATCTCAGGGTTGTTTTGATTTGCATTTCCCTGATGACTAAAGATGTTGAACATTTCTTTAGGTGTTTCTCAGCCATTCGGCATTCCTCAGCTGTGAATTCTTTGTTTAGCTCTGAACCCCATTTTTTAATAGGGTTATTTGTCTCCCTACGGCCTAACTTTTTGAGTTCTTTGTATATTTTGGATATAAGCCCTCTATCTGTTGTAGGATTGGTAAAGATCTTTTCCCAATCTGTTGGTTGCCGTTTTGTCCTAACCACAGTGTCCTTTGCCTTACAGAAGCTTTGTAGTTTTATGAGATCCCATTTGTCGATTCTTGATCTTAGAGCATAAGCCATTGGTGTTTTGTTCAGGAAATTTTTTCCAGTGCCCATGTGTTCCAGATGCTTCCCTAGTTTTTCTTCTATTAGTTTGAGTGTGTCTGGTTTGATGTGGAGGTCCTTGATCCACTTGGACTTAAGCTTTGTACAGGGTGATAAGCATGGATCGATCTGCATTCTTCTACATGCTGACCTCCAGTTGAACCAGCACCATTTGCTGAAAATGCTATCTTTTTTTCCATTGGATGGTTTGGGCTCCTTTGTCAAAAATCAAGTGCCCATAGGTGTGTGGGTTCATTTCTGGGTCTTCAATTCTATTCCATTGGTCTATCTGTCTGTCTCTGTACAAATACCATGCAGTTTTTATCACTATTGCTCTGTAATAGTGCTTGAGTTCAGGATAGTGATTCCCCTGAAGTCCTTTTTATTGTTGAGGATAGTTTTAGCTATCCTGGGTTTTTTGTTATTCAGATGAATTTGCAAATTGTTCTGTCTAACTCTTTGAAGAATTGGATTGGTATTTTGATGGGGATTGCATTGAATCTGTAGATCGCTTTTGGTAAAATGGCCATTTTTTTTACTATATTAATCCTGCCAATCCATGAGCATGGGAGATCTTTCCATCTTCTGAGGTCTTCTTCAATTTCTTTCTTCAGAGTCTTGAAGTTCTTGTTGTACAAATCTTTTTTACTTGCTTGGTTAAAGTCACACCGAGGTACTTTATATTATTTGGATCTATTATGAAGGGTGTCGTTTCCCTAATTTCTTTCTTGGCTTGTTTCTCTTTTGTGTAGAGGAAGGCTACTGATTTATTTGAGTTAATTTTATACCCAGCCACTTTGCTGAAGTTGTTTATCAGCTTTAGTAGTTCTCTGGTGGAACTTTTGGGATCACTTAAATATACTATCATATCATCTGCAAATAGTGATATTTTCACTTCTTCTTTTCCGATCTGTATCCCCTTGACCTTCTTTTGTTGTCTGATTGCTCTGGCTAGAACTTCAAGAACTATATTGAATAAGTAGGGAGAGAGTGGGCAGCATTGTCTAGTCCCTGATTTTAGTGGGATTGCTTCAAGTTTCTCTCCATTTAGTTTAATGTTAGCCACTGGTTTGCTGTATATGGCTTTTACTATGTTTAGGTATGGGCTTTGGATTCCTATTCTTTCCAGGACTTTTATCATGAAGGGGTGTTGAATTTTGTCAAATGCTTTCTCAGCATCTAATGAAATGATCATGTGGTTTTGTTCTTTCAGTTTGTTTATATAATGGATCACGTTGATGGTTTTCCGTATATTAAACCATCCCTGCATGCCTGGGATGAAGCCTACTTGATCATGGTGGATGATTGTTTTGATGTGCTCTTGGATTCGGTTTGCCAGAATTTTATTGAGTATTTTTGCATTGATATTCATAAGGGAAATTGGTCTGAAGTTCTCTTTCTTTGTTGGGTCTTTGTGTGGTTTAGGTATAAGAGTAATTGTGGCTTCATAGAAGGAGTTCGGTAGTGCTCCATCTGTTTCAATTTTGTGGAATAGTTTGGATAATATTGGTATGAGGTCTTCTATGAAGGTCTGATAGAATTCTGCACTAAACCCGTCTGGACCTGGGCTCTTTTTGGTTGGGAGACATTTAATGACTGCTTCTATTTCCTTAGGAGTTATGGGGTTGTTTAACTGGTTTATCTGTTCCTGATTTAACTTCGGTACCTGGTATCTGTCTAGGAAATTGTCCATTTCCTACAGATTTTCAAGTTTTGTTGAATATAGGCTTTTATAGTAAGATCTGATGATTTTTTGAATTTCCTCTGAATCTGTAGTTATGTCTCCCTTTTCATTTCTGATTTTGTTAATTTGGACACACTCTCTGTGTCCTCTCGTTAGTCTGGCTAAGGGTTTATCTATCTTGTTGATTTTCTCAAAGAACCAACTTTTGGTTCTGTTGATTCTTTCTATGGTCCTTTTTGTTTCTACATGGTTGATTTCAGCTCTGAGTTTGATTATTTCCTGCCTTCTACTCCTCCTGGGTGTATTTGCTTCTTTTTGTTCTAGAGCTTTTAGGTGTGCTGACAAGCTGCTGACATATGCTCTTTCCTGTTTCTTTCTGCAGGCACTCAGCGCTATGAGTTTTCCTCTTAGCACAGCTTTCATCGTGTCCCATAAGTTTGGGTATGTTGTACCTTCATTTTCATTAAATTCTAAAAAGTTTTTAATTTCTTTCTTTATTTCTTCCTTGACCAGGTTATCATTGAGTAGAGCATTGTTCAATTTCCACGTATATGTGGGCATTCTTCCCTTATTGTTATTGAAGACCAGCTTTAGGCCTTGGTGGTCCGATAGCACACATGGGATTATTTCTATCTTTCTGTACCTGTTGAGGCCCGTTTTTTGACCAATTATATGGTCAATTTTGGAGAAAGTACCATGAGGAGCTGAGAAGAAGGTATATCCTTTTGCATTAGGGTAGAACGTTCTATAAATATCCGTTAAGTCCATTTGGCTCATGACTTCTCTTAGTCTGTCTACGTCTCTGTTTAATTTCTGTTTCCATGATCTGTCCATTGATGAGAGTGGGGTGTTGAAGTCTCCTACTATTATTGTGTGAGGTGCAATGTGTGTTTTGAGCTTTAGTAAGGTTTCTTTTACATATGTAGGTGCCCGTGTATTTGGGGCATAGATATTTAGGATTGAGAGTTCATCTTGGTGGATTTTTCCTTTGATGAATATAAAGTGTCCTTCCTTATCTTTTTTGATGACTTTTAGTTGGAAATTGACTTTATTTGATATTAGAATGGCTACTCCAGCTTGCTTCTTCCGACCATTTGCTTGGAAAGTTGTTTTCCAGCCTTTCACTCTGAGGTAGTGTCTGTCTTTGTCTCTGAGGTGTGTTTCCTGTAGGCAGCAGAATGCAGGGTCCTCGTCGCATGTATCCAGTTTGTTAATCTATGTCTTTTTATTGGGGAGTTGAGGCCATTGATGTTGAGAGATATTAAGGAATAGTGATTATTGCTTCCTGTTATATTCATATTTGGATGTGAGGTTATGTTTGTGTGCTTTTCTTCTCTTTGTTTTGTTGCCAAGGCGATTAGTTTTTTGCCTCTTCTTGGGTATAGCTTGCCTCCTTATGTTGGGCTTTACCATTTATTATCCTTTGTAGTGCTGGATTTGTAGAAAGATATTGTGTAAATTTGGTTTTGTCATGGAATATCTTGGTTTCTCCATCTATGTTAATTGAGAGTTTTGCAGGATACAGTAGCCTGGGCTGGCATTTGTGTTCTCTTAGGGTCTGTATGACATCAGTCCAGGATCTTCTGGCCTTCATAGTTTCTGGCGAAAAGTCTGGTGTGATTCTGATAGGTCTGCCTTTATATGTTACTTGACCTTTTTCCCTTACTGCTTTTAATATTCTTTCTTTATTTTGTCGTTTGGTGTTTTGACTATTATGTGATGGGGAGGTGTTTCTTTTCTGGTCCAATCTATTTGGAGTTCTGTAGGCTTCTTGTATGCCTATGGGTATCTCTTTTTTAGGTTAGGAAGTTTTCTTCTATGATTTTGTTGAAGATATGTACTGGTCCTTTGAGCTGGGAGTCTTCACTCTCTTCTATACCTATTATCCTTAGGTTTGATCTTCTCATTGAGTCCTGGATTTCCTGTATGTTTTGGACCAGTAGCTTTTTCCGCTTTACATTATCTTTGACAGTTGAGTCAATGATTTCTATGGAATCTTCTGTTCCTGAGATTCTCTCTTCCATCTCTTGTATTCTGTTGGTGAAGCTTGTATCTACAGCTCCTTGTCTCTTCTTTTGGTTTTCTATATCCAGGGTTGTTTCCATGTGTTCTTTCTTGATTGCTTCTATTTCCATTTTTAATTCCTTCCACTGTTTGATTGTGTTTTCCTGGAATTCTTTCAGGGATTTTTGTGTCTCCTCTCTATGGGCTTCTACTTGTTTATTTATGTTTTCCTGGAATTCTTTCAGGCATTTTTTCGATTCCTCTCTGTAGACTTCTACTTGTTCTCTAAGGGAGTTCATCATGTCTTTCTTGAAGTTCTCCAGCATCATGGTCAAATATGATTTTGAATCTAGATCTTGCTTTTCTGGTGTGTTTGGATATTCCATGTTTGTTTTGATGGGAGAATTGGGCTCCGATGGTGCCATGTAGTCTTGGTTTCTGTTGCTTGGGTTCCTGTGCTTGCCTCTCGCCATCAAATTATCTCTAGTGTTACTTTGTTCTGCTATTTCTGACAGTGGCTAGACTGTCCTATAGGCCTGTGTGTCAGGAGTGCTGTAGACCTGTTTTCCTCTCTTTCAGTCAGTTATGGGGACAGAGTGTTCTGCTTTCGGGCGTGTAGTTTTTCCTTTCTACAGGTCTTCAGCTGTTCCTGTGGACTTGTGCCTTGAGTTCACCAGGCAGGTCACTTGCAGCAGAAAAGTTGGTCTTACCTGTGGTCCCGAGGCTCAAGTTCGCTCTCGGGGTGCTGCCCACGGGCTCTCCGCGGTGGCAGCGACCAGGAAGATCTGCGCCGCCCCTTCCGGGAGCCTCCGTGCACCAGGGTTCCAGATGGATTCTGGTGCTTTCCTCTGGAATCAGTAATGTGTGCAGAGAGCAGTCTCTTCTGGTTTCGCAGGTGTGTCTGCCTCTCTGAAGGTTTAGCTCTCCCTCCCACGGGATTTGGGTGCAGAGAATTGTTTATCCGGTCTGTTTCCTTCAGGTTCCGGCAGTGTCTCAGGCAGGGGTCCTGCCGCTCCTGGGCCCTCTCCCACAGGAACCCAGAGGCCTTGTACAGTTTCCTCTTGGGCCAGGGATGTGGGCAGGGGTGGGCACTGTTGGTGGTCTCTTCTGCTCTGCAGCCTCAGGAGTGCCCACCTGACCAGGCGGAAAGGTCTGTCTCCCACGGGGTCTGGGAGCAGAGAGCTTTTTTTATCTTTATTAACTTGAGTATTTCTTATTTACATTTGGATTGTTATTCCCGTTCCCGGTTTCCAGGCCAACATCCCCCTAACCCCTCCCCCTCCCCTTCTATATGGGCTTCCCCTCCCCATCCTCTCCCCATTACCACCCTCCCCCAACAATCACGTTCGCTGGGGGGTTCAGTCTTGGCAGGGCCAAGGGCTTCCCCTTCCACTGGTGCTCTTACTAGGCTATTCATTGCTACCTATGAGGTTGGAGCCCAGGTAAGTCCATTTATAGTCTTTGGGTAATGGCTTAGTCCCTGGAAGCTCTGGTTGGTTGGCATTGTTGTTCATATGGGGTCTCGAGGCCCTTCAAGCTCTTTCAGTCCTTTCTCTGATTCCTTCAATGGGAGTCCTGTTCTCAGTTCAGTGGTTTGCTGCTGGCATTTGCCTATGTATTTGCTGTATTCTGGCTGTGTCTCTCCATCTGACATCCGGTTCCTGTCGGCCTGCACTTCTTTGCTTCATCCATAGTTTGGTGGCTATATATGTATGGGCCACATGTGGGGCAGGCTCTGAATGGGTGTTCCTTCTGCCTCTGTTTTAAACTTTCTGTCCCTATTCCCTGCCAAGGGTATTCTTGTTCCCCTTTTAAAGAAGGAGTGAAGCATTCACATTTTGGTCATCCTTCTTGAGTTTCATGTGTTCTGTGCATCTAGGGTAATTCAAGAATTTGGGGTAATAGCCACTTATCAATGAGTGCATACCATATGTTTTTCTGTGATTGGGTTACCTCACTCAGGATGATATTTTCCAGTTCCATCCATTTGCCTATGAATTTTATAAAGTCATTGTTTTTGATAGCTGAGTAATATTCCATTGTGTAGATGTACCACATCTTCTGTATCCATTCCTCTGTTGAAGGGCATCTGGGTTCTTTCCAGCTTCTGGCTATTATAAATAAGGCTGCGATGAACATAGTGGAGCACGTGTCTTTTTTATATGTTGGGGCATCTTTTATGTATATGCCCAAGAGAGGTATAGCTGGGTCCTCAGGTAGTTCAATGTCCAATTTTCTGAGGAACCTCCAGACTGATTTCCAGAACGGTTGCACCACAGTCTGCAATCACACCAACAATGGAGGAGTGTTCCTCATAGAGCTATTTCTATGAAGACTCTCAGATAAGGCCTTTTTACCCTTACCGTCTTACCCCCTACACTCCCTCCCAGCTAGATCAGGATCCTGTAGAATCCCTCCCATTGCATACTCTGTTTCAGTCTTCCACCCTTGTGTATGGAAGAGTCTAGACACTCTGAAAAGGAGAAAGCTAAGGATGCAGAACCACCGCTGGAACTGTCAAAATGCATACAGCACCATGACATAGCATGGGACCACTACACAATGGTTTAAATACAATTCAGGAATTATTAGTCATAATATATGATTTGCTGGAACAGGATTTTGTAATAAGCAAAACAAGCAGACAATGAACAAGACACAAACCAAAAATTATTTCTTAGGCTGTGCTTGAATTCATTACAGTTGTCTACTGTGGCAAAATTCCACAAAGACACAGAAGTGAGCTAGTTCCAACAGTATTTAGACAATTGCCCATAGATCATTGCCCACTGATCCTGTTTCTTTTCATTTATTCTTCTACTTTTGGTTCTTGGATCCACAAAATCTCAGTGAAGATGGGTTCCCAAGGTCATAGGAAACTCTAATTCCTCATTATTTTACCATACATTAATCCAGGCATCTGGAGGGAAAAAAAGAAGCCATCAAGTGATAGACAATATATGACTATTTGTTGAGACCATCAGTGAACCTCGTTATACTAGGTCATTGTTATAGTCTTCTGCTAAGGCAGACAACACTTCTGGAACTCACACATATTTTCCAGAAGCTATTCAGTTTTCTGCAATTTTATCTGAGAATTTTATTTTTTCCTGAAATGACTGTCAGTATAATGATTATACTAATAATTTAATTAGCAATAGTAGCAAAGGTAGTCTTTTTAATATGATTTTGAGCTACACTTAATCTAATAAAAACTTTCATTATTTAATATCTCTCTTCCTCTTTCCTCCCATTGTCTGTTCCCCCCTCCATTTCTTTCTTTCCTATGCCTTATCAAGATTAAAACTTAAAATCTTGTTTTTCTTGACAAATGACTAAGAAGTCCAGGCGCATTGGAAAGACATCAAGTAAACATCTGACAATTTTATATATTACTCTTCCCTACCTGTTATAATCCATGAACTTGGCCTTTTCTCTCCCAGCCAAATTCCCTATCAACCTGAGTTGATGCATAGGAAATGTGGAAAAATGTAGAAGAACATACAGAAGCTAAGGGAGAACAAATCAAAGACCTGAGTAAACACATGCTACTTTGGTTCTTCACAAACAGAAATCCAAACACCAGTTTTCCCATCATTCACATGGGTCTGGGTGGATATTCAACGTTGTTCTTCTTGTGTGTCCTTGGTGTCCTTTCCTACTTTATATGTTGGTGTTTGTCAATGCTTTTGTCAATGTTTGTCCTAAACGTTGAGCTCTTCCTTCTCTATTTCTAAGTCTTGTCACTCTTTTCTTGTTGCTTTAAGTTTCTTCTCTATCCTACCCATATTTAGCTTTTTTATCCCCAGACTGAATTACCTCAAAATTTCTGTGTTGTCAATATATCTGTTGGCAGAGATGTGCTTGTCCCTAAATTATCTCTATAAGTGATACCAACAAAGTGGAACTGTGTTGACTCACATTTTGACGGATGGTCTTAGAGATAGGCTCCCATCCTTTTCTTTTCTGACATCTGAACATCCCCTGCCAGAGCAGATATCAGCCATCAGTCACTGTCCTGAACCAACAAAATGACAGAGAACAAATATTCGGGGATTATTTCTGGTTTGGGATTTTTGTTTGTTTGTTTGTTTATTATATGGTAGAATGCTATTTGTTCCTAAAGGCAAACTCACAAAGTCTTGCCCAGAACTCAGTGGAGTCAAGTGGCAATAATTTCTGTGGCCAGTGTCCTCACTATCACTTTGAATGCAGGAGAGAATGCCTGAAGCATATAGAGGGAGGAAAGAGCTCCCCTTTTCACTTGAGGTTGAGGAATATCCAACGAGAAAATTTGAAGTATTGAGTTTAGTCTCTACTTTTGGCATTTTCTAACTATTTTCACTTTGGACAATTTATTCCACCTCATAGTACCCTAATGCCCTCACTCCTATCCACAAAGATAATAATAACCACCTTAGCAGTCATCTTGAGGTTTAATGAGTCAACATGTTTTATACTAGCACATGGAAGACCTTTCATAAATATTAGGTATTACTTCAAGGTCAGATGCCTCAGCACGTAGATAGTGCATCATTTGAATTGGTTGTGCTTAGGGGATAAATATCGATTCATTGTTCCACTAAATACTCGGTCTGAAATATATCTCTTTTCATAAACTTAACAATATTCTTATAAGCTTTAGGGAATCTATTCCAATCCACCTCTCACAGGTCAAATGGACTCCAGATAAGTACTGACAATCAACAACCCATTTTCTTCCTCACCTGCCTATTCCTGAGGGTGAGATTCTTGACTGCATCTCCCACCCCCAACTACCAAGACCATGTCCCAAGGGAAAAAAATACTCTACACACACACACACACACACACACACACACACACACACACACACACACATACACACGAGAGAGAGAGAGAGAGAGAGAGAGAGAGAGAGAGAGAGAGAGACAGACAGACAGACAGACACAGACACAGACACAGACACAGACACAGACACAGACACACATACAGTATAGCATCCTGCCAAGTCCAGATGTCTCCTAGAACCTCATCAAGGCTACCCACTATTGCTTCAACTAGGCCTACACATCTCTAGCCCCAGATGGTCCCATAAACTGGACAGCAAGTAAAACAGCCTGCTGTTCCAGGACTTGGCCAACATTCCAGTCTTTTGCACCCCTTTTCCAAATAACAATTTGCCAGTGTCAGCAGGAAATAGTCATAGATGATTGTGTTATATTCATTTATTATCAACAAATGTCTGGGCTGTTGGGATTCAGACCTGAGACAAATGGCTGACGTACATATTTTATATACCAAAGCTGTCCTGGACTCCAGATTCTCCCAGTATCCCTCAACCTTGATTTATTATTGGGTATGGCTGGCATACTCTGCCATATACTCTGAACTTTTCCACCTGGGGGCTGGGATTCCCCTTCCGCAGAAGCTCTTCCCTTTATAATCCAGACATTTTGGTCTCTTGCCCCATCTTTCTTGTCTCCCTTTCTTCTCTCTCCCTATGTGATTATGCTCATTCTTTCTCTCCCTGAACCTTCTGTCTCTCTCCCTATGGTAACTTCCTCAACCTATGAACCCAAGCAAGAGTGGCCTTCCAATAAACTGGCCTTTATGTACACTAATTTGTTTTCAATTAGCTCATTTTATCTTCAAAGAACATGTATCACCTAAATTGGTCACTTGAAATTTTTATTTTTTATTTTTTTTAAATTTTATTTATTTATTGTATATGAGTACATTGTAGCTGTCTTCAGACGTACCAGAAGAGGGCATCAGATCTCATTACAGATGGTTGTGAGCCACCATGTGGTTGCTGGGATTTGAACTCAGGACCTCTGGAAGAGCAGTCAGTGCTTCTAACTGCTGAGCCATCTCTCCAGCCCTTGAAATTTTTATTTTTAAGTGACTTTGAATGTGTCAATATTTTTCATTCTTCTTTAATGTAAGCAGCAAGGAAATAATCCCTTGGTAACCAAGAGGTGGTTTTAGGCTAAAAAATAATAGCTCTCAGAAGTTGTAACAGAGAGAAAGAGAAAAGCTGTACATGTCCTTATCTGTGGCTCAGCCAACCTGAGCTGAAGGCACTGAAGGAGGTCCATCTTCACCTCTTCACCCCTTATACCCCACACAAAGAAAGAGCTGAGGCTACTGGACCTTTCCAGAGTCTGGTGAGAATGAAGAATAGGAGGAACAAAGGGCAAGCTCCTCAGTAGCCCTTCTCTCTAGCACTGAACAGAGGAGATGGAAGTGGTGTGCTCCTCTGCCATCAAGGAATATGTCCTTTGACTTATAATCATTTGTTTCATGAGTGAACTAAAGGAGTTGGTGAAGCCATATGGAGATCAGAAAAGTTTAAGATAGAGATTTAAAACTTTTGTTTTCAGAGTTTTGGGAGCCAGGGCTTAAACAACAACAACAACAAAACAACAAACAACAACAACAACAACAACACATTTATAAGTCTTCTGTTTGAGCAATTTTTCAGAACAAATGGTAGACCAAAGCAGTCCCTGTGGAGGTACTGCTTGTTGTTTTTTATAAAAGCGACTTGCCTGGCTTAGTCACTTTAAGTCTGGAAAGTATGGCTTCCATTCTATTAGACTAACTAAGAGCATTTCTAAAAGACCTGGAGTGATGGTCTTGGATTTTAAATTTATATATGTAAAAAAATCTAAACTTGTTTCTGTGCTCAAATGACTAAGCATGCTGGAAGTTCTTAGTAAAGCTACTCAAACCAAAATTATCTTTATTTTCCTTCCATTTAAGGAACACTGAAGTGCTTTTGGGTTTGTTTTTTGGTTTGTTTTTTTGTTTGTTTGTTTCTTTGCTTTGTTTTCCCTGGGAGAATTTATGCAAAGGAACTCATCACTTGACAGAGGATTAGCCACTAAGAAAAGCTTAGAGGCAATTTGTGGAGCACAGGTGTTCTAACAGCACACAGGCTCCTCCTTTGCATAAAGGGGAAACTCTGGAGTAAAATACATCTGGGGCTTTGGGGAATTCATCCCTTTACATTGAATTACTTTGAATGTAGAAGCTCAGCCACAGCAGTAGTGCATACATTGCTTCTGGGGAGTTGACTGCATGCACTATTGAAGCATGGTAAAGCTCAGTCTTGTATATGGTGCACAGGAACTCTAATTTATAAGTACAATGGTCTCAGAGGCCGAATCTGGTCTTCTAAACCACTTTTTCTTGGTCACATTTATATTGAATTTGAACTCTTGTAAATGACAGGAAGAAAACTTTCCTCTCCATTTTTTCCTTTTTTGTTCATTGCTATTATTTTTGGTGAATGGAATAACTGATGTCTGTAGAATTTCTCAAATAGATTATTTTTGCTTTTATCATAACACTTTCATTTTAGAATTACATCATTTCTCCCCTCTTTTTCCTCCCTCCAAGTCCTCCCATATAACCTCCTTGCTCTCTTTCAAATTTTTTGCCATCTTTCCTTTTCATTAGTTGTTGTTACATATATTCCTATACACAAATACAACCTGCTCAGCCTGTATGATTGATATGTTATTTCTCCACTGGTGAAATGAGACAATTCAAGTCAGATTAAAGTATATAAAGGCAGTACCTCTAACTGGTCCCAAGGAATGAGGCTAGGGAAGTAGTCATGGGGAGAAAGACAGGGAGAGCGGGGAGGAGAAAGAAAGAGCATGCACATTCAGGGAGAAAGAAAATGCAAGAGGGGAAGAGAAGAGAGAAGGAAGGAGAGAACAAAAGGTCTGGATTATATAGAAAATATACTCTGGGAGTCTGGGGTAGGGTAAAATAAGTCTCTGGGCTGGAACAGAGGGCTGGGTAGGCAAGTAGGGACTGAGGGATGCTGGGAGCACATGGAGGCCATGTCTGACTTGGTATGTAAGTATGTACCTCAGCTGTTTGTCCTGGGTTTGAATCCCAACAATAATATTACTTCTATGAATGTTTTTAGGGCTAAGTGTTTTGTATTTGATAACCAATTGGTGTGGTTTTCCCTGAGGAAGTGTATTTTTTCTGCTTTTGACATTTTTTATTTGCCTGTGGTTCTTTATGTAGTATTGAGGTCTCCTAGACTTTCCCCCTATCCATCTTAGTATGTTTATAATTTTGTTCATATTAAAATATACATGGTTGTGAAGGAATTCAGAGTACATGAGCAAGATGATCCAAAAGGAAGAATTTCAGGTGCAACAGATGTCCTGCTTGTCTTTCCTAAGTGAGTCTGTGGTATTATTCTAGTCTTGCTTTATCCAAACTAGATGTAAAGTTGTGTTCAGCATCAGAGGAGTATGATGGATGAATCAAGGGGGAAGTCACAACAGGAAGTGTGGTGTGAGTAGGTCTCAAGTTCAATGCTGAATAATTTGTTCCTTTCAAGGAGGAAGCAAAAGAAAAATTCTTTTGGTAATAATGACTTTCAGTTTATTGATGAACGCTTATGAGTGTGAAGACATGGAATATGTAAGTAGTTACCCAGGTAACCAAGTATGAAGTGGTTTAAAGATCCTGATACATTCACGGTGAGAGACTGCTAAAAAACAAACAAACAAACAAACAAACAAAGAACTCCAAAACAAATCTGTGCCTTTCAGCTTTCCCCATCTTAGGAGCTGACCAGGGAGGGCGTTAAGGAAAAGAACACAGGCTGATGGGTGATGAACCGAGCCTGATTTAGATCTGTCAGGAAAGTGAAAAACAAATGAAGAAGAAAGAAAGTATGAAGAAAAGTATAATGGAACAACCATGTCTGTATTTAAACATGGACCATAGAGGTACACATAGGATCTGTAAGATGGTGAGCGGGTGCTTTGGAGCTGCTGAAGACCACATCTTCAACTCCTAACCACTGCCAGGCCTAATATGGAAAATTCACATCTCTTTAAGGTACCACCTGATGACTACTATCATTGTTATAATTGTCTGATGGATATGAAAATTTTTTTCATCTACTGATGTACCCCATGTAAAAAATGTCCAGTTATTAAAAATCTTTAGTCAAGTATTTTACGTAAACATAGGACATGAAGCCCACTAGCAGATTTGAAAGATCTTGAATGAGTTACCAAGTTGTATTGGGAGTTCCAGAGAAAAGCATTAAGGATTAATTTGATTAAACATATTACTCATACATCTTAATCATTAAATATATAAAAACTTCTACATTAGCAATAAGTCAATCAGCCTTCCAGTCCTGGTCAGTCTAACGGAGAATCTAATTTAGCTGTGTTTATGAATCACTAAGCAATTACCAAAATATTTTAATTTTCTAATGTGTTCATGCTCTAAGGTTCTTTCACATAAAAGGAGACTATTCAGAATTACCTCCCCAAATCAATTTTGTTAATCTCTACAGAGGCTGGTATTGGGAAATAACCTAGTTTCTCATCTATCAGCCATTCTCAGTTTCTATTGTCTCCTGTTCAAAGATACACCATTTTAGTAGAGCTCACAATGACAGCATTCTCCAATATGAAGTACTGGAAAGAATCTATTTAGTTCCTCATAGGGAATTAAAGAAAACATACAGTGAGAGGCCCCAGGAAGATCTTAAAAAGTAGAACATCTAGAACAGTTGGCATCATTACTTACCACTTCTCATCAAGAAAACAGAAACCTAACTATTTCTTCCCATGAGTTTCCCATAAGAGATTTCATAAACTTCATTGTATTTGTCATAATAAAGTGAATTCTTTATATCTTCTAAAGTTTATTTCTTAC
Source organism: Rattus rattus (assembly GCF_011064425.1). NCBI lineage: Eukaryota > Metazoa > Chordata > Mammalia > Rodentia > Muridae > Rattus > Rattus rattus. Next base: position 157,106,300 of record NC_046156.1, on the reverse strand, counting down.
ATAAAATACAAATAAGCCTGGTAAACCACTGGGTGATAACTAAAGACTTTGCTACCAAGAATCTAATGAAAGTGCAAGTGTGATTTTGCTGTCTCTGTAGTCTGTTTACCAGTCTAGTTATAACCAAATTATTTCACAATATGCTTTAAGCTCTCCAAGACTCAGTGATGATAAAAATGATACCAAATCTCAAAATTAACCAAGAAATAAAAATCTCAAATTTATCATAAAAGTCCATGTCTCAGAGATGCAGAGAAAGATGGCTTTGCAGTTAAGAGTACTTGCTACTCTTGCAAAGGACTTGGGTTCAGTTTCCCAAACCCACAGGCCAGCTTCCAGCCATAAGTATCTCTCCTTCCAGAATATCCAGCTCCCTCTATGGCCGCTGTTGGCTCCAGTCACACACATAGTATACAAGCGTACATACACCAGCAAAACACTGAAACACATAAAAGTAAAAGCAAATATTCAAAACAAAATCTTCCATCTTTTCAACAATTACAATCAAGATACTGTAGATATAACTAGATGAGTTAATATTGTGCATCATTTTAGTATTCTTCATATTTATCTTTAAGAGATAATTTAAAGAATCTCTTTTATGTCATGGTTCTAGCTTTAAAGTATGAAAACACCACAAAATTAAAATAAATAGGCAACTGCTGAGTATTTCAGATAGCAGAGATAAGTATGACTTGACTCTAAGGGACTGAACAACCTGAAATGTTGCAGTATGGACATACTGCTATTGCAGCAGCCTCTATACAATGTTCAATACAAGTTCTGTTTATTCTTTCAGTGAGCATCATCCCACCATTTTCTAACTCCTCATTTGATCTGTGGCTCACTATCATGTACTTCGTCACCTGTAGATGTTTGGAGATCCATGAGAATTGACTAAAAAGGATGTTAAAGAGTTAGACAGTTTTACTGTGTGACTAAGGGTGTAGAGTTTTAGTTCTGTGGCAGTGTATCTTAGGGAAATAAGTCAAATACTTTACAAACAGTAAAGTTATTTTGTTTGTTTTTGATTTTTGGCATGGCACTAGTCTCCATATTCATACACATGGTCTGAAAGACCCCTGGAGTGAGGAGACCCTCACTCAAGTCTTGGGATGATGAGACCCCCCCCCAAGAACTCACATAAGACCGTCCTTGTTGTAATCACATGAGGTTTATTGATAGGAACCAGTGCACTGGGGTTGAGACTCATATCCCACGCAGGGGTAGAAGAGTTCGACATCGAGTAGCTGAGAGAAGGGGTATTTAAAGAAAGAAGCCACAACCCAAGGGGGTAGGGATGGGGTCATTGGAAAATGTCCAGAATACCAGTGAAAAACCACAAGAAGAAGCTTCCTGTCTCTCAAGATTGCTTTTAAGATTGTAATCTAACTTTATGGTCAGCTAGTTCCTGGGAGAAGCTTCCTGTTATCTTTACTAGGTCTGATCATGTATTTAAGGACTTATCTTAAGCCCTTTTATCTAGTTCCTGGGAGAGCAGGCTCAAGAAATGTGACCTTTAACATACTTACAGGCAGAGAACAGGGTCTGGAATTTGAGGTATTTAGGGCTTCTTAGGGGTGAGATAGCATTTCTAAACTTCTGATTTCTTGACTGTATTTTTTATTCTTTTAGTTCCAAACATTTCCACTCCTCAAACTTTAGATTATTAATCTTATCAAAGGAATGAAGGCCAGAAGATTTCTGTTTCAAGGAAGCAACAAGCTACATAAGGGACAAATTTCCAGTTGAAACAAAATAATGCATAAAATTAATTTTTAAGGAGTACATAATTTGATCAAAGATCATCAAATCATGCCTTAAACAATACTGGAAATAGAGGAGCAAGTAGAACAACTTTAAAAAGAGTTGCTGAACCCAGCAAGCATGGATTTAGAGGATTAGGAAACAACTACATTTTACACTAAAAATATACCAGCATTAGTCTATCGATGCCCACACCAACATTGCACACAAGAACTCGGCGTAAGCCTGCGGGATTAAAAACACACATATTCAGGTCATTCCTATCATAAGATTGACATTCTGTAGCTTTATTCACAAAATATATACCCCAAGTTCACAGGGTGGAAAATTCCAGGAAGCACAGTGGGAAAACCTGGCTTAAGGCTTCTGGAACAAAAGACTGAACACATGCCCCAATTTACTGGGGAGAAATCCAGGAAGACCAGTCTAAGTCCCAGGAACAAAGATTGAGAACAAAAGACAGGAACAAATGGACCATTGCCCAGGTGTATGCCCAGGTGTGTCGCTACCCCAGGCCAGGGCATTCCTTTGCTAGGAACAAAAGGCTTCTACATTCATCAGTAGGGCTCAGCAGGTGTAAAAACTGCAGGGAACCCAGGAGGGTCGACATTAGTCCTTTACCAGTTCCCTCAGGATATCAGCATCTCATATACACAGAGACATAGACACAGACATACAGACACACACATAGATGCCTGCACATAGACACACAGAGACACAGACATACATAGACACACAGACACATTCACACACAGATGGACATAGCAGCAGATACAGACAGACATTTACAAACACAGACACAAACACACAAATACAGACATATATCATACAGACACAGACAGACAAACAGAGACATAGACACAAAGACACACAGACAAGGACAAGATACAAACATAAACACAAACACACAAGCAAATGTAGACACACAAAGACACACAGACACAGACAGACAGATAAACACAAACAGAAACATACACACCCACAGAAACACACAGATACACAGAGACACATACAGACATAGTCAAACACACACTGAGACAGTGACACACACAGGCACACACAAAGACAAACAAGCAGACAAGCAAGCACACACACACAGACACAGACACACACACACATAGACACACACATAGACACACATATAGACACACACATAGACACACACAGACACATAGACACACACAGATAGATACACACAGACAAAAAAGCAGACAAACACACACACAAAAACAAGCAGACACACACAGATACACACACACACACACACACTTCATAGAATTGTAGGAGAGGATCTAATGAGTATCTGTTCGCTGAGTAAGTTAAGAAAATGAGGCAGAAAAACAATCTTCAAGAAACTGTGGTCACCACAGCTTATTCCTGGAATAGAGTATCTTACTCTATAGACTCAAACAATCATAACAAGTAATTTGCAGGAACAGAGTGTAATACAGAACAATAAAAAAGCTGATTGTCACAACTTTATGAAACCAGCACAATTCTAACTACATTCTAAATATTTGTCCTTATACTCACAGATAAGTACAGCCCTCAACGTTTTTCCCTCCAATAAAGGAAATGTTTCTTTGCAACAGATGGAGACAAATATAGAAATTCATAAAAGATCAAAAATGCAGAGTTGCAGAATGAAATCCCAGATGATCCACATATAACATAACTCCTGCACCAAAGGCATGGGGATCACCATGGAAGATGAAAGATTTTGAGAGCTAGAGGAACAGAAAGTTTGTTATGGAAATGATGGAGAGGCTGTATCTATAAAGTTTCATTATGACTGCCTGAAGAAGGACAACACTAAGGACATCCTAATGAGGATGGGTAAAAGCTCATGAGGCCTTATCCTTAGACAAAGAACTAAAGGCAGCTAATAAATATTGAGAACAAGAGTAATAGTCTTTCCCAGGGAAGAGCACACCAATTAGTTATCCAATGGCAAGTGGCCAGTCCTAAAAACATAGGCCATGAAGTTAAAAGAAAGTGGGAGGAGTAGGGGTACATAGGAGAATTTGGAGGGAGGAAACTGGAGGAGTAATGATATAATTATGTTATAATGTCAGAAGATATTTTAAAAATCTGGTTGTTCCAGTGTCATCACATACTTTTTGTTTGCTTTAACATACTTGCCTTATTGCTGCTGTGAATTCTGTTTACGAAGTTGGACAATTGATTCCTGATTGCTGTCTATAACTACTTTCAGCTCAGGGAACATTTCAGACAAGAGAGCATGTGAGATTTTAAAAACTGGTTGTGAGGAGAGAAATATGCAGATTTAGGTCAACTTGACCTCAGCTTCCATGATCCAAATTGTCATCGAGTGTCCCAGAATAAGACTAATCTCCTGAGAATTACAGAGAGACAAATTCATTAGTGGTACATGGAGTTTTACAATGACACTCTTGGTCTAAAAATGTGCTTTCCGCTTATCTTCATCCCAGTGGGATAAACTGTCTTTTGTCGTACTCTGTATATGCTTTTTCTAACCCAAATTGTGGGCAACCAGTTATGTCCTAGGCACACCATCAATAAAATGCATCTTGTACCACCCTAGAAAATATTTTTTTTTAAAGGGAAGAATACAAAAGCAAGGCACGATGAAAAATGGCCAATTGAGAAGGCCAAAATTATAAAAAGAAATAAAATATATTTAAATACTGAAAATATTTGAATTAGGAAAAACACTTGTTTTTTTTTATTTAAAGATACAGTTTACTTTTCTTAAGTATATTAGAAACATAATTTGTGACAACAGAAAGCCATAAAACCATACTTAAGAAATGTAAGGAACCTGTGACCTGAGCAGACTTGGGGCTCTGGCTCCACACCCATTCCCACAACCTCCAGAGGAAGCCTAACTTCCAGGTGCTCTATCTAACATGCTCAGGATCACAGGTGAGGGGGCCACACACAAGAACTGTCCGAACACTTGGAATAACTGGGAACCCCAGGATCCAGGGTCGCAGGAACCCCTGCCTGGCCAGTGGCATGGGTATATTCCAGTTTGAACCTGCACCAGGATCAGACCTGGAGTGCTGGCTCTGCACCCACTCTTACAACACCCAGAGGAAGCCCAACACCCTGGTGGTCTGAACTGCCCAGGATCACAGGAGAGGCGGTAACATCTGCCCCAAAACACAAAGAAATCAGGTTCCCCAGGACCCAGGGACACAGGAACCCCTGCCCAGCCAGTGACATGAGTTCCTTTTGGTCTGAACCTGTGTCCTGAGCAGACCTTGTGCACTGGCTCTGCACCCAGTCACATAACAACCAGAGTAAGGTCAACTCACAAGTGTCTTAACATGCCCAGGATCACAGTTTGAACCTGCACCTTGAGCAGGCCTAGAGTGCTGGATCTGCACCCACTTCTACAACACCCAGAGGAAGCCCAACTGTCAGGTACTCTGAAATATCCAGGGTTACAGCATCACAGAGGAAGCTCAACTCCCAGGAGATTGGACACACTCAGGAGCACTAGAACTTTGGCATTCTCACGATCACAGTTGAGACCACGACATCTTTCCCAACATCCCGCATAACTGGGACCTCCACAGGAACCAGGGAAACACTAACCCCCACCCAGTCAGTGGCACAGGTTCCTTTCAGCTTACACCTGTACTTGGAGCCAAACCAAGGCTCTGGCTCCCCACCCACTCCTGCAACATCCATAGAAAGCTTGACCCCCAGGAACTGTAACACAACAGGACCTCAGAAGCTGGGTCACACTAGGATTTCAGAATCCCAAGGCAGCTTGACTCCCAGGAGCTCTGACACACCCAGTTTCTGAGGATCACAGGATTCCAGAATCACAGAATCACAGAGACAGCTGGACTCTGAGGAGTTCTAACACAACCAGGGTCATGGGAAAGAGAGACTTAATCAGAGACAGCAAGAGCAGGTGGCATTAGTGATAACCAGATGGCAAGAGGCAAGCACAAACAGCAGAAAAAAAGGCTACTTGTCATCATCAGAATCCAGTTCTCTCATGATAGATAACAAGTCCTGGATGCCCCATCACATCAGAAGAGCAAGATTTGGGTCTAAAATGATGTCTCATGATGATGAAAGAGGACCTTAAGAGGGACATAAAAAGCTCCCTTAAAGAAATACAGGAGAACACAGGTAAATAGGTAGAAACCCTTAAAGAGGAAGCACAAAATCCCTTAAAGAATGACAGGATAATCCAATAAAACAGGTGAAGTAATTGAACAAAACCATCTAAGACCTAAAAATGGAAATAGAAATAATAAAGAAATCACAAAGAGAGACAACCCTAGAAATAGAAAACCTAGAAAAGAGATCAGGAGACATAGATGCAAGCATCACCAACAGAATAAAAGAGATAGAAGAGAGAATCTCAGCTGCAAAAACATACCATAGAAAACATTGACACAATAGTCAAAGAAAATTCAAAATGCGAAAAGCTCCTAACTCAAAACATTCAGGAAATCCAGGACTCAATGAGAAGACCAAACATAAGGATAATAGGTATAGAAGAGAGTAAAGATTCCCAACTTACAGGGCCAATAAATATCATAAACAAAGACTATAGAAGAATGGTTCTGCAACCTAAAGAAAGAGATGCCCATGAACATACAAGAAACCTACAGAACTCCAAATAGACTGGATCAGAGAAGAAAGTCCTTCTGTCACATGATAATCAAAACACCAAATGCAGAAAACAAAGTAAAAATAATAAAAGTAGTAAAAGAAAAATGTCAAGTAACATATAAAGCAGACCTATCAGAATTACACCAGACTTCTCACCAGAGACTATGAAATCAGAATATCCTGGACAGATGTCATATAGACCCTAAGAGAACACAAAGGCTAGCCCAGGTTACTATATCCAGCAAAACTCTCAATTAACATAGGTGGAGAAACCAAGATATTTCATGATTAAAACAAATTTACACAGTATCTTTCCACAATTCCAATCATATAAAGCATAATACATGGAAAACTACACCATAAGGAGGGAAAGTACACCCTAGAAAAAGCATGAAAGTAATGTTCTTTCAACACAGCCAGAAGAAGATAGCCACACAAACATAATTCCACCTCTGACAACAAAAATAATGGAAAGCAACAATCCCTTTTCCTTAATATCTCTCAACATCAATGGGCTCAATTCCTCAATAAAGAAACGTGGACTTACAGACTGGCTATGCATACAGGACCCAGGATTTTGCTACATGCAGAAAACACACCTCAGTGAGAAAGACAAGCACTACCTCAGAATAAAAGACTAGAAAATAATTTTCCAAGCCAATGGTCCCAAGAATCATGGTTGAGTAGCCATTCTAACATCGAATAAAATTGACTTTCAACCAAAGGTTATCAAAAAGATAAGGCAGAGCACTTCATACTCATCAAAGGTAACATCTACCAAGATGAACTCTCAATTCGGAATATCTATGCTCTAAATGTAAGGGCACTCACATTCATAAAAGAAATTTTACTAAAGCTCAAAGCACACATTGCACCTCATACAATAATAGTTGGAGACTACAGCACTGTACTCTCATCAATGGACAGATCATAGAAACAGAAACTAAACAGAGACATAGAGAAACTAACAGAAGTTATGAACCAAATGGATTTAACAGATATCTATAGAACATTTCATCCTAAAACAAAAGAATATGCCTTCTTAGTACCTCATGGTACCTTCTCCAAAATTGATCATATAATTGGAAAAAAAAGGCCTCAATAGATACAAGAAGATTGAAGTAATCACATGCATCCTATCAGATTACCACAGATCAAGGCTGGTCTTCAATAATAAAAATGACAGAAAGCCCATATACACATGGATGCTGAACAATGCTCTACTCAATGATAATTTGGTCAAGGAAGAAATAAAGAAAGAAATTAAAGACTTTATAGAATTTAATGAAAATGAAGGCACAACATACCTAAACATATGGGACACAATGAAAGCAGTGCTAAAAGGAAAACTCATATCTCTGAGTACCTCAAAACAAAACAAAACAAACAAACAAAAACAAACAAAACAAAACAAAACAAAACAAAAAAAACTGGAGAGAGCATACATTAGCAACTTGACAGCTTACCTGAAAGCTCTAGAAGAAAAAGAAGCAAATACACCCAAGAGGAGTAGATGACAGGAAATAATCAAATTCAGGGCTGAAATCAACTAAGTAGAAGCAAAAGAACTGTACAAAGAATCAACAAAACCAGAAGCTGGTTCTTTGAGAAAATCAACAAGATAGATAAATCCTTAACCAGATAACCAGAGGGCACAGAGACAGTATCCAAATTAACAAAATCAGAAATGAAATGGGAGACATAATGGAAACCTAGGAAATTCAAAAAATCATCAGATCCTACTGCAATAGACTATAGTCAACAAAACTGAAGAATCTGGATGAAATGTACAATTTTCTACATGGACACCAGGATGCCATTAAATCAGGATCAGGTAAACCATCTAAATGTCCCTTAACCCCTTAAAGAATAGAAGCAGTCATTAAATGTCTCACAACCAAAAAAAAAAAAAAAAAGCCCAAGAACAGATGATTTTAGTGCAGAATTCTATCAGACCTTCAAAGAATACCTAATACCAATACTCTTCAAACTATTCCACAAAATAGAAACAGAAGGAACAGTACCCAATTTGTTCTATTAAACCACAATTACTATGATACCTAAACTGCACAAAGACCCAGCAAAAAATAAGAAGTTCAAACTAATTTCCCTTATGAATATCAATGGAAAAATACTCAATAAAATTCTTACAAACTGAATCTAAGAACAAATTAAAACGTTCATCCATCATGATCAAGTATGCTTCATTGCAGAGATGCAGGGGTGTTTCAATATATAGAAATCCATCAATGAAATCTACTATAAGCAAACTCAAAGAAGAAAACCACATGATCTTCTCATTAGATGCTGAGAAAGCATTTGACACAATTCAACACCCCTCCTCTTGGAAATATCAGGAATTCAAAGCCCACACCTAAACATAGTAAAAGCAATATGTAGTAAACCAGTAGCAAACGTCAAACCAAATGGAGAGGCATAAAGCAATCCCACTAAAATTAGGGACTACATAAGGCTGCCCACTTTCTCATTATCTATTCAATATAGTACTTGAAGTCCTAGCTAGAGCAATTAGACAACAAAAGGAGGTCAAAGGTATACAAATTGGAAAGGAAGAAGTAAAATTTTCAGCATGTGCAGATGATATGATAGTATACTTAAGTGACCTCAAAAATTTTACCAGAGAACTCCTAAACCTGATAAACAACTCCAATAAAGTGCCTGGATATAAAATTAATTCAAACAAATCAGTAGTCTTTCTCTTCTCAAAGGATAAACAGGCTGAGAAAGAAATTAGGGAAATGATATCCTTCACTATAGTCACAGATCATACAATACCTTGGTGTGATTCTTATCAATGAAGTGAAAGATCTGTATGACAAGAACTACAAGTTTCTGAAGAAAGAAATTGAAGAAGACCTCAGAAGATGGAAAGATCGCCCATGCTTATGGATAGGCAGGATTAACATAGTAGAAATGGACACCTTACCAAAAGTAATCTACAGATTCTATGCAATCCCATCAAAATTCCAACTAAAATCTTTCCAGAGATAGAAAGAACAATTCTTGAACTGAGAATAGGACCCCCGTTGAAGGAATCAGAGAAAGAACTGGAAGAGCTTGAAGTGGCTCAAGACCCCTTATGAACAACAATGCCAAGCAACTAGAGCTTCCAGGGACTAAGCCACTACCTAAAGACTATACATGGACTGACCCTGGACTCTGACCTCATAGGTAGCAATGAATATCCTAGTAAGATCACCAGTGTAAGTGAAAGCCCTTGGTCCTGCTAAGACTGAATCCCCAGTGAACTAGACTGTTGGGGGGAGGGCGGCAATGGGGGGAGGGTGGGGAGGGGAACACCCATAAAGAAGGGGAGGGGGAGGGATTAGGGGGATGTTTGCCTGAAACCAGGAAAGGGAATAACATTGAAATGTAAATAAGAAATACTCAAGTTAATAAAAAAAAAAGAGCAATTCTAAAAATTATTTGGAGCAATAAAAAAAAAGGATATCAAAAACTATTTTCACCAATAAGAGAACTTCTGGGAAAATCACTATCCCTCACCTCAAACTCTACTACAGAGCAATAGTGATAAAAACATCAGGGTATTGGTCCAGAGACAGGCATGCAGATCAATGGAATATAACTGATGACCCAGAAATGAACCCACATACCCACAGTCACTTGATCTTTTTTAAAAAAAAAAAAGCTAAAAACACCTATCGGAAAAGAGATAGCATTTTCCTGAAATGGTGCTAGCTTAAGTGGTTGTTGGCATGTAGAAGAATTTAAATTGACCCATTCTTATCTCCTTGTTCAAAGCTCAAATCCAAGTGGATCAAAGACCTCTACATATGCTGAATTGTTTAGAAAGACACACACACACACACACACACACACACACACACACACTCACACACTCATACACACACAAGATAAAAGTTGAAGGTTGATGTGTAGGAAAATGGCACTGAATCTGAGGATTGAAGCAGAGGAGGGGTGAATATAATCAAAATATGGTGCAAAAAATTTAAAAGACTTTTTAAAACAGTTTTAAAGAGATTGGAAACTGAAAATAAGTCATTGTTCATCTGTTTGGTAGGCTAAAACATCCCATTTACCTACATGGACCAATTTCATAAATATCTTGATAAAGGAAGCAAACAAAATAGAAATTTGTATAAATTGGAATTTTCTAATATATACTTTATGAGTAAACAAAATCAGCTGCCATTTCTTAGAGTTGCATGTGTCAGTGACTCAGATATAAACATCCATAAAATAATTTAAAGGAAATGTGAGGTTAGTGATTTCCTTCTGAGTAAAAGGTGAGGCTGAGGGAAAGACCCTGAGAATTTCTGGCATGTGAATAAAACTGTGTTCTTTGTCATTATTATTGAAGCATGCCAGGAAGTTACTTTCGTGTTGACATGTTATAGTTCATCAAGAAAGTATAAAGACATCAGGATAAAGTATGTGAATTGCACATGTGTATTGACATGAAGCAGCTATGGTATAGAGAAAACAGTTTTGGATTTGAGAAACATTAATATCATTTATCTTCTCTGAGTCTACTCATTTATGAAATGATGATAACAAAGTATTCCATGGTACTTTGAAAGCTGTATCATACTGTTGCCTCAGGAGATACTATGATGACTATTACAAGACAAGATGTCTTTCCCAACAAGCAGCTAAAAGCTGGCCATTCAAGGTACCCTACTATTGTAGAAAAGGACTTCTGGCCTCCAGTTTCAGTGTCCACATAACAGGATCTGCTGCAGTGACCAGACATGGTAGGAAAGCTTGGGAAACATTATTCCAGCCCCATGTAAGGCCAGAGTGAGACCCTTTTAGAGCTATAGTGAGTTTCCTCCTTTATTCTCTCCTCTTTCCACTTGTCAGCTGTGCTTTGCTCTGACTGACTACTTTTCTTCTACCTTTTGTAGAGAAATGCCCTTGTAAATAATTTCTTACATTTCTATGAATCTTGGTACATTTGCTTTGCATCTCAGAGGACCAGACTGACTAAGGGTTGCAGAATGGTGCTCTCTATTAGGAGTAACTACGCAAATTGAAAAAAAAAAAAAAACACATGCAATTCTATGACATGCTGTTTATAAGCACTGAGAATTGTAGTCTCTAAGTGAGCAATCTTATGTATGCTCAAGGGTGCAAGATAAAAATTTGCTCCTATTTTGTCCCATGTGAACATTGCTAGATGCCTAAACGATTAACATTTTCTTCCAAAATAAATCTATGAATAGAACCAGTTGTTTCAAAGAGTCATTTTGCATAGTCCATGACTCTAAGGGTCACTTCCCTTTCTTGCTTTACTCTATCTTATATGATACCCATTTCATGTTTGATTGCAGCGAATGTGGGAAGAGTCTGTGAAATTTTAGTTAACAAAGCAAATTAAGTAATCACGTACGTAAATGCACATGTCAATGTGTTACTCTCTAGGTGTCACAGATGTAGGGGATGTTTAAGGATTGCAGTGAGCAGGGAATGGTAAAAAGTCTCTGTGCCCATATATTTCATTTATGCTTGAAATATTTACTAAGTAAACGGCCAAGTGAAAGCGATTTTGGCATAAACTGTGAATTTCAAATTTGAGGAAACAAGGAAAAGGCATTTAAATTTATTTCATTAAAACAGTTATGCTTTGGTTTTTGAAGAATTTGTCTTATAACTTTTAAGGGAAACAAAAGGCAATATAATTTTTGAAAAGATTACTTTAAAATTACCAGTAGGCTTTCAAAATATTAATGTATTTTACTTAGTTTAATCATAATTACCTTGGGAAGTCAACCCAAATTAAAACTTACATTTATTTGTATTAGTGGGGACCACATGTCCCTATTAGGTGTTCTATGAAATCTGTTATTTTGAATGTGTGTAAGGAAAGCCTGGCAGATCATGTGTACTATGCATTTTGTGTCATATTACCATAGGCAGGTAAGATCAGACATGGTGGGTAAGAACCATTCCTGGCAGAGAGATGAGAAATTCACCACTTACTCGGAGATACAAGTAACAATGTCACAGCTAGTATTTGGTCAGGACTCCATCACTATTCTATCAATGTCCTTTCCTTCTAAATGTCATGGGAGTCTTATTTCCTTGGTGAACTAGGTCTTCCAGCTTTCTTTCTTCTTGTCTGTGTGCTTTCTTTTTGGTCCATAGATGAACTATGTGTATGTATACACACATACACACACACACACACACACACGTATATATAGCTATACATACCTATACTATACATACATATACCTGCATATGTACATATTTCTACATAGCTGAGTCTGATATCTATTTCTTTGTCTCTGTTGCAGTTTGTTGAAACCCTTTTCCATTTTAGTTGCATCTCTTCAGTGACACTCTGGGAGATGAGTCCTTCATCTTTTTAGATCTCCTGTCCATGTTCTAGTATTCACTGTATCATCTTACAGGTTATTCTTAATAATCTGACTACAAGTAAAAAATATTGCAAATCAATAAAAAGGCAAGTTTGATATTGATACAAGTAACAATTTTTGAAAGATATCAGACAGCAATACAAATAATTTCTTTAACTTTTTTTCTAAGATGTTAAAATGTCTAAATGTCTCGTCTTTAGGCCAAATCATATTTCTTAGATAGGTTGCAAGAGAACAAGCACAGCACCAATGAGCTCTTGCAAAGCATGTGCCTCAAAGAAAAACAAGCCAAACCCTAAATGCTTCCCTCTGGTCCTACTACAGTAGAAAAACAATAGTAGTAGCTTCTTAAGAAGGGCCAATGAAGACTTCTGAAAAATTGTTACCTTTCATTTCTAAAAATCTCTAGAAATCAGTACTGTGTTCTATCCTTAAATATTTCAGAGATCTCCAAAACTGTATTCTAAATCTCTTTACTTAATTACTCATTCACTTGTGCCCATACCATGAAACAAAAGCCATGCCAGTCCCTGCTGATTCTACTCTCAAAGGTGGCTTATAACATACAAATTTTTTTGGGGGGGGCATGAGGTGGGGCTTCTTAAACATCACAGGCATCATAGCATTCTCCTTGGTACCCATTCACAGTCACATGTTGTAATCACATTGGTTCAAGAAGCATACTTAATCTATATGGATTACAAGTAGATAAAGGTCTAAGAAAGTCTTAGGCATGTGGCTTTGATCTTGCACAAGAAGGAGGGAGCTCTAGAGGTCTTCAATCCACATGCTCAACTTTTGTTCTCATAGATATGGGTTCGGGGCATTACTGAGATGCCTAGCCCACTCTGCTTCACAGCAATATTCCTATTTCCATGTTTCAGACCTGGAGTTCAAAGCTAAGTGGTGTCCAGTCTGAGATTGTCCTTTCAAAGAGAGGAAGAAATGGATCTAGGTGACTGTGAAATTTAGGAGACAAAATCACCACATTACCTGGAACATGCAAGTCTCTACTGAAGTGAAGCAAACATGCACCAGCATCAGCAACTATAAAAACTGGCCAAACATTTAACATTGCACAGAAATGTCAGGCCCTCAATACCAATCTGGCCCAACATATCACCTACTCTCAAAAGGACCGATCTGTCCTATGACCAGAGTTCTATTCTCACTGACCAGAGATTCAGGTTCACGTTCCCTATGAAACCAGTGGTCAAGCACAGGACTAGACTTGAAATACTCTATCATGCAAGCTATCAAGTATTGCCCTGCTAATTAAGGTTGAAGTTGACCATTGTAGGATAGCCTTCTGGGGCTCAGCACAATATGGAGGACTCCTTCATTGACAGGGTTCCCTTCTCTGACCTTGTCTGGGAAGTTCACCCACACCATACTCGTCTCCCCGTGACCCCTGCCACACACACACACACACACACACACACACACACACACACACACACACACACACACACACACTCACATCTCTACCTGCAGGTCAAGTAGCCTTAGTTAAATTACAGGTTCAACTTCCTTTCTCCCAATAATAACCAATACAGCTAACACCTGAGATTCTTGGAAAGCCTTTTTATGCTAAAGAGGCTGTTTCAGTACATTACACATTCTGCCAGTGACCTTTGTCCATCCTGGATGCTCCTAGCCCCAGACCTCAAAACTATATAAGGCTTGAATCACCCCAAGTAAAGTTGATCTGCCTCCGAGCAGTTAGTCCTGGTGTCATTTACAGCATGTACTCACAGGGTTTCCGAACCCCAGTCTGTTGTCTTTGCTCAAGTCACTAAACTGCAGTTCCTCTCTAAGAAATGTCTCACTCCCTTAATTAATAGATCATATAGGCCAAATACCTTTATCAAGTTGCTTAAGTGACTTTTGTGAGATTAGTTATGCCTAATTAGTTATGCAATTTGCCATTGGAATAGCCTGGAAAGATGAGGACCACCTTTCTGTGCACCTCTATCTTAGGCCTCCATCTTGCCTCCAGATTCAAAAAGTTCATAAGGCAGAGTGAAATACCTCATCTGATCATATTACAGCTTAAATTGCTGCCTTTAGAAAGGAATTTGTTTATTTCACTAATTGAAAACATTGAATAGTACATACAGACAGGGCTCACTTCTCCCTGATGCTTTTATGAGTTGCACTTTGTTCAATGGTGCTGTTGACACTCTGTTTTTATATGCCTCTTTCTATGCATTATAGACATATAGGTACATACTTTAAAGTACAGTTTTATATATTTAAGAAAAACTAAATGAAAAATTTAACCAGTGGCATTTTTTGTCACCTTAAAAATTATTTTTAATTAAAATAGAATTCTATCAGATTCCTCTCCTTTTTTCTCTCCAACTTCTCCAATACCCTCCACTCTCAAATTGATAGCTTCCTTTCATTATCATTATCATTACATACATATATGAATATGCACACAATATTTTAATATAACCTGCTGAGTTGGTTTTTGTTTTATGTGTGTATATAGATTCAGGGTTACCACTTTGTATTAGAAAACTTTTTTATTTAAGCTAATATTTCCTAAAAATATTTTCCAATCTCCAAATATGGATTGCTACTTCTTTTAACTGGTGCAGTTTTCTACTTCCTCACTCTTTTAACTGTTGCAGCCTTTTCACTTGATTGTTCCAATGTTTAAATTGTTCCAATTGTTCAAATATTTATCAGGTGCTTCCTTAGCAATTTTCATTTCTCCAAGTAAGGCCAAAATAAATACTGCATTGTGCACCTTTGGGAGTATTTTTTTTTAGTATATATAATTATTTCAATAAAAATTGCTAAGTCTCCCCAAAAATATTCGGAACCAATTTGTATATTCTTTGTTCTTTCTGCTCTGCAATGTAGCACTTAATTTCCATTTGTGTTCATTTTATCTTCCTAGTGAGAGATTTAAAAGGAAAAGCATATCTCATGCTTATTTTAATATGTATTTGCCTGTGTTGATACAAATAGACTTTTGGAAATTTTGCCTACTGTTTGCTGTGCTTGTTTTAGTGTCTCTATTTTTTCTCTTATTTTTGTCAGAACTTTCTATATATTTAAAACATTTTACTATCCCTCTTACTATCATCCTCCGTTTTTTTCCTCCATCTTTATTAACTTGGGTATTTCTTTTTTTTTTTTTTTTTTTTTTCAATGCAAACTCAAGAGGTTTATTTTTCTGGTGCATTGGGGTCGGCTATCAGTCTGGCCCACCTGGTGAGTGACTAGAAGGCAATCTCAAATGGCTATAACAAGCAGTTTTTATACTTTTTAGGGGTACAGGTTAGATCAGCAAGGTTACAGTTTAAATTTATTGGCTAAGCATATTGACCTAGCAAGCATATTACATTCATTCAAACTCTATCTGGGACCAGAGGGTCAGGTGACTATCAGTCAGTACATTCTGCGGTTTTTTCAAGAATGTCCCTGCTCCTCCTGGGAACTGTGGGTGGAGAATGGAACTTAACCTAGCCTTGACCCAAGGCAGGAAGCTAGTACTTGTCCTAGTCTTGACCTGAGGCAATGGGTATAAGGTTGGCTAAAGCCCCTTGGGTCCCTCATTCCAACTTGGGTATTTCTTATTTACATTTCAATTGTTATTCCTTTTCCCGGTTTCTGGGCCAACATCCCCTTAACCCCTCCCTCTCCCCTTCTATATGGGTGTATCATCCTCAGTCTTAACATCAGCTAAGTAGTTACCAAAAGTGACACAGAAGAGTAGAGAAGATTCAAATTCATTGCTTTATTTTACAGATGAACAAATACAGTGAGCAATGAGAAAGGAGCCTGAGTAAGACACTCTGCTGACCACACGGCCCGGGGATCAAAGACAGCAGCTTCTCTAGATGCCAATATTTGATAACTTTTCCAAATGGTTAAGACGACAGCATTTTTTTCTTAAAAAAAAAAAAAGGAGATCTAGTTTCCTTTCAATCACTCTGCTCTTGTAACTTTGAGAACTCATTTTCCATTTTCTATTGCCATATTTAGCTCTATAGAAGCCACACATTAGCATGCAGACCTTTCATTTGTCCTAAACATAAAGTGGGCCAGATTTTAAATATTTCTTTGACCTGCTTGTTCTGATTTTGCTTATTTGCCTGGAAATCTGCAGACACCCTGAAAATCTGTGCCCTGGCTGAAGCTTCTGAAGCTAGAAACATTCCTTTTGTCATTGTCAATGCACATTCATCCCCAATGGGCCCCTCTGCACTCTCTACTCCCTGCTACTCTGCATGTGTCCAGCATCTGGCCCCTGTAGATAACATTTATTGCTATGCTGTTGTCACTTTGCCACATGTTTTGTGCATAGCAGGTTTTAATAGCCATTAATTTTAAAAAGTAGTTTCTTTCCTGGAAGGAGGGCAGAAGTCATATTTGGGAAAGGCAAAGCTGTGCAAGTGATCCCTGATTTTGAATAATGGGTATTACTTGATGACATTTTACCTTGAAGATCAACTTGAAGGAAGTTGTCATATATCAGTCCAGCTTAGTCTGGAATGATGCTTAACTCACTCAGTAGGAACAGAACAACAATACCAAAGGTTAAGCCACACATTCAACTGTGTTGAGGCAAAAGAAACAAACTGATTCTCAATCTGCTTGATGCTCTCAACTAGAACTGAAATTGAATTTACCTAGATTGACATGTAACTTAATTGAAGTAATTTAAAATGAAGAAATTATTTCTGTTGATATTCTCACTTTCCTTTTGAGAAAATGTCTGACAGAACTGGCTTCAGGAATAAAGATCCCACAAAACATCTGTGCTAAATTGTTTAAATGTGAGGGCCTAGGCAAGAAGATCAGCAAGGCTTTGGGAAAGAAACTCCTACATGTTGTCTGTGTAAACAGGAATATTAAAATAATTAATTATATATTACCTGATGAGCTTTGACTAATGAAACATGTGGACTTGCTTTAAGGAACTTAATGCATGTCTTCTCACCAGTTCCATGGACTACACGGGTCATCAGCACTGAAGACTACACATTACAAAATGTTGATCCCTTTGTGATGATCAACTTACTCTATTTATCTGCAACACATCCATTTTCTGATCCTAACCAAAATGTTCCTTGACAAATGTAAAACAAAAGTGCTAATTTCTCAAAAGCCAGAAAGGAAGAACAAAAAGAAATTCAGTTCTACCTGGTTTTGTGCACACTTGACACATCTGGGATATTTACCTTCACATGTATCATGAATGAATATACAGGTATTTGAGTCAGACTACAAACATTTTTTAAAACTAGGAACAGGGGGGTTGGGGATTTAGCTCAGTGGTAGAGCGCTTGCCTAGGAAGCACAAGGCCCTGGGTTCGGTTCCCAGCCCCGGAAAAAAAAAAAAAAAAAAAAAAAACTAGGAACAGGACATAGATGCATGCATGAATACACAGGTATTTGAGTCACATATATTTTAAAAAATAGGAATAGATATGACACTAAAAACGGGATGCAAATGGAAGCACTTATTAAATAAACATTTTCCTTCTTTCTACTATATGCTAAGAAATGTTCCTACTTACAAGCAGAACGGGGTAAATTACAAGTACTAATTCTTCACAAATCATGGTCAAGAATATAGAAATTAAACTGAATTGCAGACAGTCATATTTTCTCAGTTGTCTTAAATATGATTACTGTGGAGGCTACCAGATTTACTTATATATAATGAAAAGAAATAAATAGCAGAATCATAATTCCTGTCTACTAACAGAATCTAGTGTCTTAAAAATCTACTAATGTTAAGTAATAATTCAGAGAAATGAGATCTTTATTACATTTCATATTAGGCCAACCAAAAACAGACATATTTTTAAAATTCCAAGGAGAGAATATTGCCAGGCAGCCTGGATTTTCAACACTCAGTGTTACTTCCATGTGTGCAGCAGTTTTTTCTCACACTTATCTTGTGGCTGTGAGATAAGCTGTCCAGGATTTTCACTTGTTCTTTCTGGCAGTTGGTAAAATTTGTCAAGACCAACTTTGTTTTTAGGCCTATTGTCAAGATTTGAAATGATGAAGTTACTAGAAAAATCCAAGTTCATTATTCTTTCATCACAGAGATTATCTTACAGTTAGTTAGTTGTAAAGGAAAAATTCACTTTCTCAGTTTGTTTGAAAGGAAAAACAAAACAAAACAAAAAACCATTCTGTTGTATCCATTCAAGTAACAGAAGACAGCAGAAGGACTGTTTTACCCTTATGTGTTTGGTTGACCAGATGTCTACATCCTCTTGCCTTCTTATTATCATTTATAAATTTTGAAGCCCCATTGTTTTATTTTATTTTTTTTCAGTTTCATCTCATTTACCAGTTATTAATTTTGTGATTTTTTTTATTAACTTGAGTATTTCTTATTTACATTTCGAGTGTTATTCCCTTTCCCGGTTTCCGGGCCAACATCCCCCTAACCCCTCCCCCTCCCCTTCTTTATGGGTGTTCCCCTCCCCATCCTCCCCCCATTGCCGCCCTCCCCCCAACAATCACGTTCACTGGGGGTTCAGTCTTAGCAGGACCCAGGGCTTCCCTCTTACACTGGTGATCTTACTAGGATATTCAGTGCTACCTATGAGGTCAGAGTCCAGGGTCAGTCCATGTACAGTCTTTAGGTAGTGGCTTAGTCCCTGGAAGCTCTGGTTGCTTGGCATTGTTGTTCATATGGGGTCTTGAGCCCCTTCAAGCTCTTTCAGTTCTTTCTCTGATTCCTTCATCGGGGGTCCTGTTCTCAGTTCAGTGATTTGCTGCTGGCATTCGCCTCTGTATTTGCTGTATTCTGGCTGTGTCTCTCAGGAGAGATCTATATCCGGTTCCTGTCAACCTGGACTTCTTTGCTTCATCCATCTTATCTAGTTCGGTGGCTGTATATGTATGGGCCACATGTGGGGCAGGCTCTAAATGGGTGTTCCTTCTGTCTCTGTTTTAATCTTTGCCTCCCTATTCCCTGCCAAGGGTATTCTTGTTCCCCTTTTAAAGAAGGAGTGAAGCATTCACATTTTGATCCTCCGTCTTGAGTTTCATGTGTTCTAGGCATCTAGGGTAATTCAAGCATTTGGGCTAATAGCCACTTATCAATGAGTGCATACCATGTGTGTCTTTCTGTGATTGGGTTATCTCACTCAGGATGATATTTTCCAGTTCCAACCATTTGCCTTCGAATTTCATAAAGTCATTGTTTTTGATAGCTGAGTAATATTCCATTGCGTAGATGTACCACATTTTCTGCATCCATTCCTCTGTTGAAGGGCATCTGGGTTCTTTCCAGCTTCTGGCTATTATAAATAAGGCTGCGATGAACATAGTGGAGCACGTGTCTTTTTTATATGTTGGGGCATCTCTTTTGGGTATATGCCCAAGAGAGGTATAGCTGGATCCTCAGGCAGTTCAATGTCCAATTTTCTGAGGAACTCCAGACTGATTTCCAGAATGGTTGTACCGGTCTGCAATCCCACCAACAATGGAGGAGTGTTCCTCCTTCTCCACATCCTCGCCAGCATCTGCTGTCACCTGAGTTTTTTGATCTTAGCCATTCTTACTGTTTTGATGTAGAATCTCAAGGTTTTTTTGATTTGCATTTCCCTTATGACTAACGATGTTTAATATTTCTTTAGGTGTTTCTCAGCCATTCTGGATTCCTCAGCTGTGAATTCTTTATTTAGCTCTGAATCCCATTTTTTAATAGGGTTATTTGTCTCCCTGCAGTCTAACTTCTTGAGTTCTTTGTATATTTTGGATATAAGGCCTCTATCTGTTGTAGGATTGGTAAAGATCTTTTCCCAATCTGTTGGTTGCCGTTTTGTCCTAACCACAGTATCCTTTGCCTTACAGAAGGTTTGCAGTTTTATGAGATCCCATTTGTCGATTCTTGATCTTAGAGCATATGCCATTGGTGTTTTGTTCAGGAAATTTTTTCCAGTGCCCATGTGTTCGAGATGCTGCCCTAGTTTTTCTTCTATTAGTTTGAGTGTATCTGGTTTGATGTGGAGGTCCTTGATCCACTTGGACTTAAGCTTTGTACAGGATGATAAGCATGGATCGATCTGCATTCTTCTACATGTTGACCTCCAGTTGAACCACCACCATTTGCTGAAAATGCTATCTTTTTTCCATTGGATGGTTTTGGTTCCTTTGTCAAAAATCAAGTGACCATAAGTGTGTGGGTTCATTTCTGGGTCTTCAATTCTGATTCATTGGTCTATCTGTCTGTCTCTGTACCAATACCATGCAGGTTTTTTTTTTTTTATCACTATTACTCTGTAATACTGCTTGAGTTCAGGGATAGTGATTCCCCCTGAAGTCCTTTTATTCTTGAGGATGGTTTTAGCTATCCTGGGTTTTTTGTTATTCCAGATGAATTTTCAAATTGTTCTGTCTAACTCTTTGAAGAAATGGATTGGTATTTTGATGGGGATTGCATTGAATCTGTAGATCGAGCCCCATTGTTTTATTATGGAGACTAGAGTCGACCTGCATTTAACCTGTTAGTAAGGCCTCCTGACCTATTTGATACTGAATGTGATGAACTTTAAGCTTCTTAACAGGGAGGAAGCAGAAACAGAAGCAGAAGTGATATTGAACTATTTCTTTTCTCATTGCTGAACATTCATACAGTAGCCCTGAACACATTATGTATCAGATCCCCAAGGTAGGACATGCTGTAGAAAATGGTTGCAGTGAGTCCCAAGAGTATGTAGAACCCTAGTGTCCATCTGTATTTTCAGGTCATTCCCTTCAAAATCATAGCATTCCAAAACAGTCCAATGAGGCCTTTTCCTTAATAATTGAGTCACAGAAGCTGAAACACAAAAGAAATTGTGCATTTTAAGACAATGAGATTAAATGTTGTAGAATATAATTCTTGGAAATAAACTCAATTACCAGTTAATACCACTCACATGCACTGGGGTTCTGACACCATTGCCTTTGCTCTTATATCTTCTTCATAACTTCACAAAGCAGTAAAAACTTGAGAAGAGAACTACTTTTCAGTAGAACCACACAAGGGGCACAGCATTAGACTCCAATAGTCTAGCCACGTGACAGTCCTATGGCTAAATGTAGAAAGTGGAATAAAATGAAAGAAGATATCATCCTCAGAGATGTCTTTTCTGCCTTTCCCATGGAAATGAGCCTTCATTCTAGCAGCTCTGAAATCCTAACATGTGGACCCTCATAGTTCATGACTCTGTTTTAGCACACAATGCATGCTCAGTGGAAGTAGAAGTGTCAGAGAGTCACACTGTATTCCTAATGCAGTACTTACTTGACACGAAGATATTCAATAAATATTTGTTAAATTCAGGAAGAAATGAAGTAAAGTAGAAAGGGTGCTGTATGAAGCAAAAAGGAGTCTAAAGGGAAAGGAAGGAGAACCAAGACGGTAACAGGGGTGGAAATATAATAAAATAGTGTGTTTTCTGTCATATGCAGAATATAAATATAAAAATGTAAGCATATATATGATGTACCAACAGATGGGCACTATTTGAGG
The DNA here is from genome assembly GCF_011064425.1 of Rattus rattus. Classification (NCBI taxonomy): domain Eukaryota; kingdom Metazoa; phylum Chordata; class Mammalia; order Rodentia; family Muridae; genus Rattus; species Rattus rattus. Next base: position 157,084,019 of record NC_046156.1, on the reverse strand, counting down.
ATGATAACTGTGTGAATAGGAAAGAGGGTAGAAAGGGTAGTATGGAGAGTTGATATGAGCAAAGCATTATGGCCTTCAGATACAAAAGAGTCATAGTAAAACACATTATTTTGTATATTGACTGAAAAAATTCTTTTTAAAAAAGAGTTGAAATGAGTTAATTAAATGGGAAAGAGAGAGATAAAACGAATGAAGAGAGCAACATAACCCTGAGAGTAGAGAGGATCTTGGTGGAAGGCAGATGAAAGCATCAGTTGCTTTCAACCCTCTTTCCATAGCCACAGCTAACATTGCACAGTCAAACACCAGGCACAAGATTCAGAAACACTCCTCTGGCCATAGCAATAAGCCCTTTAGTGTCCATGGAGGAAGCATGAGTTGTTCTCTCTTTTCTGCTGGCTACAGCTGCTATCTTTTCACTTTATCAGCAGCCTAATAGGTTTGTCCTGAAAGGATGTCTAATACTCCTCTCACCTTTGTACCCAAATCTACAGGTTAGGGAAATGTAATGTTCCTGGATTACTTGGGCCTATCTCTAAGAAAGTTGTTGAGATTGTTTCTTTCCCATCCACTTAATCAATGCTCACTCCACACTCAGCTGCCATTAGGCCATGTCTGGATGCCAAGATGAGCCCAGTAATGATCCTTTTTTCAGAAGTCCATGTGGATCCCAATAATCTACACCACTCTTGGTGAACACCCATACAATGTTTTCTTCTGTCAATGCAAGTGACAATTTATATTAAATCGCTGACTTTATTTTCCACTCATCTAACCAGCTGTATAGCCTCTTTCACAATATTTTTTAATGCCATGAAGAATTTCCTGTGGATTGTGTTGTTTTGTCCCTTCCCTTTTTCAAGCAGATTGTGAGGGTAGTTAGGGACTTAGGACATCTGGTACATGTGCCTGTGGGAAACAAGGCTGAATACTAGACACACCGTGTTCTTGTTTTTCCTTCTGGCATTACCACTCTGACCTTGAGCATGCATCATTTCAACAGATCTCTAGAATTCAGAAAATTTTAATTTCTGATTTTAAGAAGACAACTTCATAATTACATTTAGTAAACCCATTTTGGTGAATTTTTTTAAAAAAAGATTTTTGTCAGTACATGTCTGCTCTGCTGCTGTGCACAGCCTCTTAGGGAGGTGGAATGAGGGGAGTTGGACTGCATTTACCCCACACTGGTACAAGGGCAGTGCCAGGCTGTAGGGAACCATCAAGACCCTGCTCACAGATGGGAAAGAGCAGTCTGCTATGTGGGAAAGCTGGAGCTAGTTCAGGGGAGAGGAGAGACTGGATCCATAGGGTTCTCAGACTCGTGGACATCCAGGTGCTGCTAGGAATTGCAGAAGGCCTGAGAACATAGTTGGGGGAACAGAGTGCTGGGGACAGAATCTAGCCTGGGGGATGGTGAGGGTTGGGGGAAGCTCCAGCTTGTCCCAGAGGTGGGCTCGTTATTGGGAGTGCAGAGAGGCCTTCTACGGGAGAATTAATTAAGCCGTGGCTCTGTAGGTGAGTGTCTCCGTCATGGCTCCACACAGTGTATCTTGATGAAAAGGACATCCATTCCAAACAGTTTATTGATTGTTCATGGAGAAAAATGGATGCATAATGTATCATACCCATTTCTCAGGGTAGGTCTGAGATTAAATACCATTTGCAGAGAGGAATGTCTATGAAGGGAACCTTATTGACTAAGCTCTCCAGGCCTCTAGATACCTCATGAGCATGGAGGACTTAGTTTTGGGCCTACATGACCATAGGACATGTTTCTTTTATGTGAGATGCATGGCACATGTTCCAAGTCAGGAGTCTGGCAGGGAGCTGGGAGTCACCTAAGCCTCAGTTGTGCCCACTGAGTCTCCAGGTCTCAACCTGTTCTACTTTACCAAACTTCCTGGCATGGATTTATGTCTCACCAGACTTATTTATTTATTTTATGTAAGTACACCGTTGATATCTTCAGACACCAGAAGAGGGCATTGGATCCCATCACAGATGGTTGTGAGCCACCATGTGGTTGCTGGGAATTGAACTCAGGACTCGTAGAAGAGTATTCACTGTTCTTAACAGGTGAGCCATCTCCCCAGCCCTTCCACTAATTTGTAAATGCATATTTCTTCTGTAGCTATTTCCCATCCAGTGGAATTCAACTGTTAAGGAGCCTGTGATCTGTAGGGCAGATAGACAAATGTAACCTTTTCTCACCACCTGATGGTAAGCAACACCGGATTCCAAGACTTCTGTCCCCTCCCATGTGGACCTTCTCAGAAGCCTGCAGGTAAGAGTCTGTTTCTATAGCCCATCATTTTTACTCTCTTTTAATGATTCTTAGCAGATTTTCATATCCCTCAGAGCAAAAATGCAAACTTTTGCTTCAGTTCTAAATCTCAGGGTGGTGATAGGTAGCCCAGACTTGAATCAAACTTGTAATCTTCTCAATTCTAGGATAAGAGACAGGTTCCAACATATGCAGTTAAATCTAAATTCTTCACAACGGCACACAGCAAGTACTAAAACATTATACTGAATTCAGGAAGACACCAAAGTTTGAATTCTAGAGAGCACTAATATTTGAGCGGGGGAATTGAGAAGATGGTATAGGCATCACAAGAGAAGGGCCAGAAAAGCAAAACTGGGGAGAACATTCTGGAAAACAAGGAGGGGATAAATGTCCAAGGTAAGGAATACCCAACAATGCTAGCAAAGTACAAATAAACCATCAGCTGTACAGAATCCAGTTGACCTTGGGCCCAAAAGGTAGGTGGTGGTTTGCAAGATGAGTTAGGTCAGGTCTTAAGTGTGTTGGAAAGGACAGAAGACTGATTCAGGTTGGCTATGAGTGGACAGGAAGGAGAATGTGGCCAGCCAGAGCTTGTAGAACCTCTGTTAGATACTAGGCAACAAAGAAAAAATATACAGGAATAAGGTAAGCAGACAATGATGGTGGGGATTGCAGACAGATTTTTGTTTTGTTTTGCGTCGCTTTCTTTCCATTTTTTGGAAATGAGAAGTATAAAGACACAAAGATGTCTCCCTGGACAGAAAACAGCCAAAGGGGAAAGGGAGAATGATGGCGCTTTACCTCAGCAATTGTGGTGATGAGAAACACTGAGTGGAGTTTAGGTTGAGTGGAGGGAGAGTCTGCATCTCTTCTGAAGAGGACTAGGAGAGGAAGGAGGCTAAACTGCTAACATAAGTTAAAGAGCAAGGAGAAGTTGAATCTGCCTTCTTGGGACGCTATTGCTGTAAAAATAAAATGGGCGCGACAGTTGCCGCAAGTACTTGCCCTCGCTAGTTTACGCTCTAGCAGGTCTTTGGAACTAGCGCTAAATTTTCTCATCTGCTCCACACTGCCCCCAAAATACTTTCTGACCTAGGCAGGTTGCTGCCACACCAGTTTCATACAGAGACTGCCTATCTCACTCTTTTACTGTGGACTCTGTTCACATTTCCACATCCATCACTTAATAACTTCGAACAACATGTTAAAATCAAGACTCAATAATCAGATTTATATGTTAAATGCTCAATCCACAATACATCAACTCATTAATTTTTTTTTAGGAAAGGAAAAGGTTTATTTTAGCTTATACTTCCAGGTAACAATCTATCATTGAAGAAAGTTAGACCAAAGAACTAAGGCAAATGTTTGAAGTAGAAATAATGGAGAAACACTGCTTCTCAGCTCAATTAGTGGTCATGCTCAGCCTGACTTCTTACACAACCTGAGAGCAACTGCTCAGTGATGGCATTGCCTACAGTGTGCTCCCTCCGTCTCCATCAAACAACAATCACACTGACTTTTGTGACTTTAGATTCCTCCTCACCTACTTTCTCTTCCTTTCTTCTCTACCCCCTTTCTCCACTTTTTCCTCTTTCTCTCTCTCAAATTCTTCTCCTCTTTCTATAACTCTTAGTATTCTAGAGATTTATTTAAATCTTTTTAAAAAACCAACTGTGAGTTTCACTGATTTCCTGTATTCACTTTGTTTTCAGTTGGTTGAATTTTTCTTTTCTTTTTGTTTTCCCTTCTTTTTTTGATCGTCTTTTTCTCATTGTTGTTTACCAGAACTTTATTATATGACCCTGTTGCTGAAGATACCGTACACATTGGTCACTGCAATGGAGGAATCAAACTGGTACTGATCAGGAAACTTCCTCCCTGCTGCAAAGCTTTCATACTACTAGAAGGTATCATTACTGCTATTGAGTGGAGAAGAAACTCAGTGGCTGTCATATCCAGCTGTGAAGTTTGTGAAGTACTATGATGACCAGCATGGTGCAATGCCCATCGGTCCAAGAGTGGCATGTATACTATAGGAATAACCTGCTGGGATTTAAGAACTGCTCCACAGAAAGCATTTCTGGTACATTAAATCTGGCCCAAATCCCAAGGTTGGAGATCACATAGGCCCTGGAGGTGAACCTATTATTATTATTATTCAGCTAAAAGAATATAGTGTCAAACTGCCTTCTAAATTTGCACATATTTATCCATTGATTAGTGCATATCTCAGACATCATCAGAAAAATATGTTTTGGTATAGTGGGTGGTGGTTAACATGGAAACTCACAACTGGTCAAAGTTGAGGAAATGTAGATCATACTTCCTTCACAAGGAGAAGGAATCACTGAAGGGAAGTGGAAAGACTGTCAGAATCAGAAGTTGGGAAGAGCTGGAGCAAAACTGTATCTTCTAAAGATAACAGGACCACTGCATTCATGACCTCAAATCTGCCATGGTTATATGCAAATAACTTGCAAAAGATTAAGCCTATCAACACTATATAATAGAGAGAGTAGAGATTCATGAGTCCCTACCCCTAACTGAACAGCTATGGACAGTTGGTGGCTTTGTGGGTAAGCTAGTCAGTTTTCTTCAATAGTAGGACTTTGGTAGGTGACCTCTTTCCATTGTTTGAAAGTACATGGGTGACACAAATTAGAGTCAATGAATAATTTTAAAAGTTTACATTTATTTTCATATTTTTTGCTCTTTCTGTTGATTTTGGGTTGATTTTCTTTGTTTTTCTTAGTCTTTGGCCTGAGCTGCTTTTTTTTAACACAAGCATTTAATACCTCTGCATACTTTCCTGTGTTTTAGCTACATGTAGCATATCTACAAAACTGTTAATTTTATGTTAATTGAATCCTGTGTATTTAAAATTATTTTATTTTATGTTTTACCTATATGTATAACTGCATACCATATGCATGTATGTCTGTCCAGAAGAGAATGTCAGATCCTATGGAATAGAAGTTTCAGGCATTTTCTATGAGCTGCTCCTATTCAAGTGCTGGGAATGAACCCAGGCACTGTGGGAGAGCATGAGTACTTTTAACCACTGAGCCACCTCTCTAGCTCCATAGTTTTATGTATTTTTATTTCCTTTGATGTTTTCCTTTTTGTTTGTTTGGTTGGTTGGTTGGGTTTTTTTCAAGACAGGGTTTTGTGTATCAGTCTTTCCTTTTTTTAAAAAATTTTTTTACTGGATATATTTCTTTACTTATATTTCAAATGTTATTCCCCTTCCTGGTTTCCTGTTCATAAGCCCCCATTCCCTCCCCTCCCCCTGCGCCATACGGGTATTCCCCCAATACATCTCCCTTATTGCCCCCCCCATATTCCGCTGCACTGGGGGTTCAACTTGGCAGAACCAAGGTCTTCCCCTTCCATTGGTGCCCCAACAAGGCTATTCTCTGCTACATATGCAGTTGGAGCCCTGGGTCAGTCCATGTATAGTCTTTCAGTAGTGGTTTAGTCCCTGGAAGCTCTGGTTGGTTGGCATTGTTGTTTTTATGGGGTTGCAAGCTTTTCGACTCTTTCAATACTTTCTCTAATTCCCCCCAAGGGGGTAACTCATTAAATTTACTACCAATTGATATGGATATAAACCACCCATCTAGATAAAATAAATTTGCCTACAGAAATTCATCCCAACTACCTTGGCAACTCAAGACCACCCTGATCTGGGTCTTCCTTTCCTGTCTTCATCTTGATTCTCATTCCTTCTCCTCTCCCTCCTTACAAAAACTTTGTCCCCACCTTATTTTTTAACTGTCAAATCATGGCCTTGACCTAACTGGTGCCAGCCCTCACCTGCATATTTGCATCAACCTACACCTCACCCTTTCCAATTAAAACAAACAAACAAACAAACAAACAACAAAAAGTACCTTTTCTCTCAAATATAAGCTGAGCACAACTATTATCATTTTGTAATTTAAAAGTATAAATATACCTAACAGACAGTCCAACATTTTATCAGTTAAAGAGAACATTTAGTTATCTATTTCAGTTTAAGAAAGACTTAAAATCCATGTTATATCCTGGCTAGCTTGTATACTATCTGATAACTATCTAATTAAATATTTATTCTCAAAATTTAAACAGCCTGGGTAGGCTATGAGACTCTAATCAGTCTTCAAACCTGTCAGAAATCTGAGAATGACCAATATATCTGTAAATATAGGAGGCCTAACATGGCTTATAGAACTGAGGTAGGTTTTAGAGACAATTTTCTACCTGCACAGTTCCCTGTCAGTAACATATGAGAGCAAGTTTTCAGCCTTCTGGTCTATGATCATCTGACAGACGTTTGAAACACAGAATTTTGAACGGTTGATCACTCTGGCTTGGCAGAAATTATCAGTCAACTAATCTGTAATGTGATCTTTTTGGATAGTATTTAGTCTGTGGATGAATAGAAGCAATTCTTGCCTAGTGACTGTCTTGCCACAGGAGGCTTAATGCTCTAGTTAAACAAAAAGTGAGGTCAGATACCACGAAAAGAGTAACAGAAGGCTTGGAAAAATAAGGAAGTTGAAAAAAAAAGATGGAAAGAAGCTGAGGGAGAGAATGATTTATTGAACAGTGACCTGTGCTAATAAAGAATATCATACATTTGTTTCAAATTTCAGACTTAAATCTGTGATTACATCTTCATATTTTAAGTATTCCAAACCTACAGAATTTATTTGTTCTTGAATTCCTCAAGGATGTGTTGCCCTGTGCCACCCACAGGAGTTATTACTCTTAGCAGAGTGTAAGCTCCAAGAATTTGAAGGCTGTGAGAACAATCAGAGGAACATATTGGATCTACAGATTTCTGGCTCCAAGCCTCAGGAAGGCTTGCAGGCAGATTTAATAACCCTGGGATGATTCAGATAGAGAGGGCCTGAGCACCAGGAAACCAGATTCATGGTTAAGGGAAGACCATCTATATGACTCTGATCTGGTTCAGAATAATTCCACATAAGAACTTTTCAGGACATTATTTCATCTAATGAATTCAAGAAATGTCTGACAGACATTAAAGAGATGCTAAACTGTGTTTAGCGAACTTAAGAAATATTGGCAGGAAGGAGAGATGACTGGAGTCTATGAAAAGTGGAAAATCTTGGTACAAAATATGGCATAAGCAATACATTTTGTGATACTGTTCCATGGAGGATGTGAACAAGCATCTATTCACCCAGATAGGGGGCCATGGCAAACCAAAGTATAGATAACACCAAGTTCATCTTGTGAGTTTTCTTGATGGTACCTACAGGAATATGGGTGAGAAGTTACTTACAAGGGCAGAAATGACTCAAAGACAGCTGCACCATGAAGTCCTACACAGCATGGGAAATGGCTCACAGCAGCTGGAAAACTGGAGCATAATGCATAGCCTACAGGCAGCTCACTAGATTAAAGAATCCTTTCCGTGTAGCTGAATTGATCTGAGCCTCTTCTGGATAACTCAGCTGGTATTTGTTTCTTCCAGACCTCTAGGCTTGTCCAAGAGCTGCTCTCAGCAGATGTTACTGTTTATATACTGTTGAAAAGAGAGGGACCTTATGAGTCTGGTCAGTTTCAGGGACTTCCTGAAACTCTATCAAATAGTTTGACTCCTGTCTTAAAGAGTTTTCTCTCAAGATTGAATGTTTCTAACTTGGAGAAGACTGTTACATATCACGAGAGAATAAGTTAATATTTGCATATATATAGAATTCCCAGTTTTAACTTTTTAAACAATAACTGTTATGTGGTATTTATATTCTCAGGTAGTCAGGAAAAAAATGTCACCACACTCACTCTGTTTTCAATGTTGGAAGCAAGTAGATGAGTTCGCATAGAGTGCAGTCTTTATTAGCACATCTGTTAAGGGAGCAACTTGGTGAGGAAATACATACATAATAATGACAGCAAATCCAATAAGTCAACAGTATAGGTATCATCTAAAAACAGTTTGTGCTGCCACCACTCTTCATTTTTGAGGGACCTAAGGGTTGTTCTCTCATATATAGTTATTAATCATATCTCATAATGTAGAGAGTAGAAAAGAAACATTAAGATTTGAATGTCACCTAACCTCAAACATTCAATCTAGAGGCATGTTATTGTAATGTAGCTTATACCTGTTGTCAGAAACATGAAAACTGATTTTGTTTGCTTGCAGTGGTAAGTTGAATTCCAATCATGAAGCAATTGCAAATTATGAATGATCAGCATATTGTTACAAGTTTTAGACAGTAATTGAATTGTGCCAGATGTAAAAAATAAGGACTTTTATTTTTATACAAGGAAATATATAAGAATGTCCATAGAATCATAACAACAAGTATTAGAAACACAAAGCTAGATTCATATCACCCATAGGATGTATTTTCCTTAATATGGTATATTAAAATAATAGTTGGGGACCGGACACTTCCGGTTTTTAGCTGGAGCCCCAACCTCACTGGTCCCAGCCCGCAGCTCACTGCTCCCAAAACACTTGGGAGAGAGAGCTCACCGCCCGGACAGGTGGGCACTTCTGAGACTGCAGAGCGGGAGAGAACACCAATACTGCCCACCCCTGCACACATCCCTGGCCCAAGAGGAAACTGTATACTGCCTCTGGGAACCGGAAGATAGGGGCACTGGATCTGCAGGTCCCCCGCACTCTAGACACTGCCTGGACCTGAAGGGATGCAGTCAAGAGTTCTCAGCACCAAAATCCCGTCGGAGGGAGAGCTAAAACTTCAGAGGGATAGACAAGCCTAGAAAGCCAGAAAAGACTACACTCTGCCCACATTTCTAACTCCAGAGGAAAACACCTAATGCCATCTGGGACCCTGGTGATCGGGGGCTCCCGGAAAAGGCAGCGCAGGCCCTCCTGGTTGCCAACCTCACGGAGAGCTCAAAAGCAGTCCCCCACAAGCAACTTGAGCCAAGGGACCACATGGAAGACCAACTTTTCTGCTCCAAGCAATCTGCCTGGTCGACCCAGGACACAGGCCCACAGGAACAGCTGAAGACCAGTAGACAGGAAAGACTACACGCCTGAAAGCAGAACATTCTGTTCCCATAACTGGCTGAAAGAAAACAGCAAAACAGGTCTACAGCACTCCTGACACACAGGCTTATAGATTGTCTAGCCACTGTGAGAAATAGCAGAACAAAGTAACACCAGAGAAAATCTGATGGCAAGAGGCAAGCGCAGGAACCCAAGCAAAAGAAACTAAGACTACATGGAATCATCAGAGCCCAATTCTCCCACCAAAGCAAACACAGAATATCCAAACACACCAGAAAAGCAAGATCTAGATTTAAAAACACATTTGATCATGATGCTGGAGGACTTCAAGAAAGACATGAAGAACTCCCTTAGAGAAACACGGGAAAACATAAATAAACAAGTAGAAACCTATAGAGAGGAATCACAAAAATCCCTGAAAGAATTCCAGGAAAACACAATCAAACAGTTGAAGGACTTAAAAATGGAAATAGAAGCAATCAAGAAAGAACACAGGGAAACAACCCTGGATTTAGAAAACCAAAGGAAGAGACAAGGAGCCGTAGATACAAGCATCACCAACAGAATACAAGAGATAGAAGAGAGAATCTCAGGAGCAGAAGATTCCATAGAAATCATCAACACAACTGTCAAAGATAATGTAAAACAGAAAATGCTACTGGCCCAAAACACACAGGAAATCCAGGACACAATGAGAAGTTCAAACCTAAGGACAACAGGCATAGAAGAGAGTGAAGACTCCCAATTCCAAGGACCAGTAAATATCTTCAACAAAATCATAGAAGAAAACTTCCCTAACATAAAGAAAGAGATGTCCATAAACATACAAGAAGCCTACAGAACTCCAAATAGATTGGACCAGAAAAGAAACTCCTCCCGTCACATAATAGTCAAAATACCAAATGCACAAAATAAAGAAAGAATATTAAAAGCAGTAAGGGGAAAAAGTCAAGTAACATATAAAGGCATACCTATCAGAATCACACTAGACTTTTCGCCAGAGACTATGAAAGCCAGAAGATCCTGGACAGATGTCATACAGACCCTAAGAGAACACAAATGCCAGCCCAGGTTACTGTATCCTGCAAAACTCTCAATTAACATAGATGGAGAGACCAAGATATTCCATGACAAAACCAAATTTACACAATATCGTTCTACAAATCCAGCCCTACAAAGGACATTAAATGGTAAAGTCCAACATAAGGAGGCAAGCTATACCCTAGAAGAAGCAAGAAACTAATCGTCTTGGCAACAAAACAAAGAGAAGAAAAGCACACAAACATAACCTCACATCCAAATATGAATATAACAGGAAGCAATAATCACTATTCCTTAATATCTCTCAACATCAATGGTCTCAACTCCCCAGTACAAAGACATAGATTCACAAACTGGATACGCAATGAGGACCCTGCATTCTGCTGCCTACAGGAAACACACCTCAGAGACAAAGATAGACACTACCTCAGAGTGAAAGGCTGGAAAACAACTTTCCAAGCAAATGGTCGGAAGAAGCAAGCTGGAGTAACCTTTCTAATATCGAATAAAATCAATTTTCAACTAAAAGTCATCAAAAAAGATAAGGAAGGACACTTCATATTCATCAAAGGAAAAATGCACCAAGATGAACTCTCAATCCTAAATATCTATGCCCCAAATACAAGGGCACCTACATACATAAAAGAAACCTTACTAAAGCTCAAAACACACATTGCACCTCACACAATAATAGTAGGAGATTTCAACACCTCACTCTCATCAATGGAGAGGTCATAGAAACAGAAATTAAACAGAGACATAGACAGACTAAGCGAAGTCATGAATCAAATGAACTTAACAGATATTTACAGAACATTCTATCCTAAAACAAAAGGATATACATTCTTCTCACCACCTCGTGGCACTTTTTCCAAAATTGACCATATAATAGGTCATAAAACTGGCCTCAACAGATACAGAAAGATACAAATAATGCCATGCATCCTATCAGACTAACACAGGCTAAAGCTTGTCTTCAATAGCAATAAGGGATGAACGCCCACATATACATGGAAGTTGAACAATGCTCTACTCAATGATATCCTGGTCAAGGAAGAAATAAAGAAAGAAATTAAAGACTTCTTAGAATTTAATGAAAATGAAGGTTCAACATACCCAAACTTATGGGACACAATGAAAGCTATGCCTAGAGGAAGACTCATAGCTCTGAGTGCCTCCAGAAAGAAACAGGAGAGAGCATATGTCAGCAGCTTGACTGCACACCTAAAAGCTCTAGAACAAAAAGAAGCAAATACACCCAGCAGGAGTAGAAGGTAGCAAATAATCAAACTCAGTGCTGAAATCAACCAAGTAGAAATAAAAAGGACCATAGAAAGAATCAATAGAACCAAAAGTTGGTTCTTTGAGAAAATCAACAAGATAGATAAACCCTTAGCCAGACTAACGAGAGGGCACAGAGAATGTGTACAAATTAACAAAATCAGAAATGAAAAGGGAGACATAACTACAGAATCAGAGGAAATTCAAAAAATCATCAGATCCTACTACAAAAGCCTATATTCAACAAAACTTGAAAATCTACAGGAAATGGACAATTTCCTAGACAGATACCAGGTACTGAAGTTAAATCAGGAACAGATAAACCAGTTAAACAACCCCTTAATTCCTAAAGAAATAGAAGAAGTCCTTAAAAGTCTCCCAACCGGAAAGAGCCCAGATCCAGATGGGTTTAGTGCAGAATTCTATCAGACCTTCAAAGAAGACCTTATAACAATACTATCCAAACTATTCCACAAAATTGAAACAGATGGAGCACTACCGAATTCCTTCTATGAAGCCACAATTACTCTTAAACCTAAACCACACAAAGACCCAACAAAGAAAGAGAACTTCAGACCAATTTCCCTTTTGAATATCGACGCAAAAATGCTCAATAAAATTCTGGCAAACCGAATCCAAGAGCACATCAAAACAGTCATCCACCATGATCAAGTAGGCTTCATCCCAGGCATGCAGGGATGGTTTAATATACGGAAAACCATCAACGTGATCCATTATATAAACAAACTGAAAGAACAAAACCACATGATCATTTCATTAGATGCTGAGAAAGCATTTGGCAAAATTCAACACCCCTTCATGGTAAAAGTCCTGGGAAGAATAGAAAATCAAGGCCTATACCTTGTAAAAGTCATATACAGCAAACCAGTCGCTAACATTAAACTAAATGGAGAGAAACTTGAAGCAATCCCACTAAAATCAGGGACTAGACAATGTTACCCACTCTCTCCGTACTAATTCAATATCGTTCTTGAAGTTCTAGCCAGAGCAATCAGACAACAAAAGGAGATCAAGGGGATACAGATTGGAAAAGAAGAAGTCAAAATATCACCATTTGCAGATGATATGATAGTATATTTAAGTGATCCCAAAAGTTCCACCAGAGAACTACTAAAGCTGATAAACAACTTCAGCAAAGTGGCTGGGTATAAAATTAACTCAAATAAATCAGTAGTCTTCCTCTACACAAAAGAGAAATAAGCCGAGAGCGAAATTAGGGAAACGACACCCTTCATAATAGACCCAAACAATATAAAGTACCTCGGTGTGACTTTAACCAAGCAAGTAAAAGATCTGTACAATAAGAACTTCAAGCCTCTGAAGAAAGAAATTGAAGAAGACCTCAGAAGATGGAAAGATCTCCCATGCTCATGAATTGGCAGGATTAATATAGTTAAAAATGGCCATTTTGCCAAAAGCAATCTACAGATTCAGTGCAATCCCCATCAAAATACCAATCCAATTCTACAGAGAGTTAGACAGAACAATTTGCAAATTCATCTGGAATAACAAAAAACCCAGGATAGCGAAAACCATCCTCAACAATAAAAGGACTTCAGGGGGAATCACTATCCCTGAACTGAAGCAGTCTTACAGAGCAATAGTGATAAAAACTGCATTGTATTGGTACAGAGACAGACAGATAGACCAATGGAATAGAATTGGAGACCCAGAAATGAACCCACACACCTATGGCCACTTGATTTTTGACAAAGGAGCCAACACAATCCAATGGAAAAAAGATAGCATTTTCAGCAAATGGTGCTGGTTCAATTGGAGATCAACATGTAGGAGAATGCAGATTGATCCATGCTTATCACCCTGTACAAAGCTTAAGTCCAAGTGGATCAAGGACCTCCACATCAAACCAGATACACTCAAACTAATAGAAGAAAAACTAGGGAAGCATCTGGAACACATGGGCACTGGAGAAAACTTCCTGAAAAAAAACACCAATGGCTTATGCTCTAAGATCAAGAATCGACAAATGGGATCTCATAAAACTGCAAAGCTTCTGTAAGGCAAAGGACACTGTTGTTAGGACAAAACTGCAACCAACAGATTGGGAAAAGATCTTTACCAATCCTACAACTGATAGAGAGGTTATATCCAAAATATACAAAGAACTCAAGAAGTTAGACTTCAGGGAGACAAATAACCCTATTAAAAAATGGAGTTCAGAGGTAAACAAAGACTTCACAGCTGAGGAATGTCGAATGGTTGAGAAACACCTAAAGAAATGTTCAACACCTTTAGTCATAAGGGAAATGCAAATCAAAACAACCCTGAGATTTAGCCTCACACCAGTGAGAATGGCTAATATCTAAAACTCAGGTGACAGCAAATGCTGGCCAGGATGTGGATAAAGAGGAACACTCCTCCATTGTTGGTGGGATTGCAGACTGGTACAACCATTCTGGAAATCAGTCTCGAGGTTCCTCAGAAAGTTGGACATTGGACTACCTGAGGACCCAGCCATACCTCTCTTGGGCATATACCTAAAATATGCCCCAACATATAACAAAGACACATGCTCCACTATGTTCATAGCAGCCTTATTTATAATAGCCATAACCTGAAAAGAACCCACATGCCTTAAAAGAGAAATGGATACAGAAAATGTGGTACATCTACACAATGGAATATTACTCAGCTATCAAAACCAATGACTTGGGGTTGGGGATTTAGCTCAGTGGTAGAGCGCTTGCCTAGCAAGCGCTGGGTCCTGGGTTCGGTCCCCACCTCCAAAAAAAATAAAAGGAAAAAAAAAACCAATGACTGTATGAAATTCATAGGCAAATGGAAGGAACTGGAAAATATCATCCTGAGTGAGGTAACCCAATCACAGAAAAACACACATGGTATGCACTCATTGAAAAGTGGCTATTAGCCCAAATGCTTAAATTACCCTAGATGTACAGAACACATGAAACTCAAGAGGGATGACCAGAATGTGAATGCTTCACTCCTTCTTTAAAAGGGGAGCATGAATACCCTTGGCAGGGAATAGGGAGGCAAAGTTCAGAACAGAGGCTGAAGGAACACCCATTCAGAGCCTGCCCATGTGGCCCATACTTATACAGCCACCCAACTAGATAAGTTGGATGAAGCAAAGAAGTGCAGACCGACAGGAGCCGGATGTAGATCTCTCCTGAGAGACACAGGAAGAATACAGCAAATACATAGGAGAATGCCAGCAGCAAACCAGTGAACTGAGAATGGGACCCCCGTTGAAAGAATCAGAGAAAGGTCTGGAAGAGCTTGAAGGGGCTTGAGTCCTCATATGAACAACAATGCCAACCTACCAGAGCTTCCATGGGCTAAGCCACTACCTAAAGACTATACATGGACTGACCCTGGACTCTGACCTCATAGGTAGCAATGAATAGCCTAGTAAGAACACCAGTGGAAGGGGAAGCCCTTGGTCCTGCCAAGACTGAACCTCCAGTTAACGTCATTGTTGGGGGGGAAGGCTGTAATGGGGGGAGGATGGGGAGGTGAACACGAATATAGAAGGGGAGGAAGAGGGGTTAGGGGGATGTTGGCCGGGAAACCGGGAAAGGGAATAACAATTGAAATGTAAATAAGAAATACTCAAGTTAATAAATATAAAAAAAGCTAAAAAATAGTTTATCCTATACAAAGAAAATCATTGAAGTAGAGACACACAAGATTACAAGATTATACCAAAAGAATATTATGTTGAGACATAACACGTAATCATAGATAAATACATACACTATGGTTTTGTGCAAAAACAGATGAAGACATCAGGTGGCTAGCTACAAAGGCCTATAGGCAAATGATGAACACTCCATCGAATGATTTTGTTGAGCGCAGGGAGAATGTGGGCAAAGGAGAGATACCATGTGGTCAAAGATCCTAGCATGGGCGCTGCCCTGAAGTTAAAGTGCATGTAAGTACAAGAGGTTCGTTCAGTTATCATCTTGCAGTTTATATACTATATTTACTTAAAAATGTGTTTGCTTATTTGGCTACTGAAAACTTAACAAAATCAATTTAAGAAAGAAAATAATGATATGGGGCTTTTATATTCTCATTCACTTAGCTTCTGAAATACAGTGAATAGAAACCAGGAATTAACCTGCTTTTACATAAGGGAAATGCAAATAAAAACTACATTAAACCAAGCTAGTGTAGCTATTAAAAAAATTGACAAGCAGGTGTGAATAGAGGAAGAAATAACATCATACATTCTCGATGCAAATGTAAATTAATGCAGTGACTCTGAGAAATGGAAAAAGTAGAATACTTAGTATACACTTAATACCATTTGTGGATACATACATGAAGAAAACGAAGCCTACAGAAATACCAAAAAAAAAAAAAAAAAAAAAAAAAAACAAAAAAAAAAAAAACCAAACCAAACCAAATAAGCAAACAAACAAATAAAAAGACAAGATATGGAATTAGTCTAAGTGTCTGTTAATGGGTATATCACTAAAGGAAATATATAAGTAGACATACATATCTCAAAATATATATCATACTAGAGTATTGCTAAAATATAAATAAAAATTCAATTCTATTGTTTTGAAGATAATATGATTGCAAGACATCATGTTAAGTGAAATAAGTCACATACACAAAGACAGCTATCATATTTCCTCTGATATGTGGCATCTATAGAAGACAGATTATTGGAAAATAGAGGAGATGTTATGCACTGATGGAGGGCACAGGAGAACAGCAGATAATCAGGCTATCACAAGAAGAGACTCTTTACTATGTAACTGCTGTCTCAGGCCAGTGGGCACCGGGCAGACAGGCTGCAGAGATCCGGAGAGTACAAGTTTTCTGATAATAAACTTTAAGGCAATTCTAAGTAGATTGAATTTCAACCCTCTTTAAATTAGATGACCAATAAGAAACTTACCAAAGAGAATAAACTGAGATATATTTGGACTTTAACAGATATATTTTGGTACCTATAATTGCCTCATGACAAGGTCACCAGTAGAAAAGGTGATTGGCAAGGTAGATGTGGATAAGGAAAGAGAGATCGGAATAGGTGAGGGAGGGATACAGGAAAAATAAAAGGCTCAGGAGAGAAGCTGTTTAGATGGTGATATGGATTTACCTTCTCTTATTGCTATAATTACTGCTCCCTTTATAACTGGCATGGTTTCCAGTATCTACTGTGTCAAGTATTATGAATGTGATTTATGTACATGAATTTGTCCACAAAGGACAAGGTACAACAGTTTGCTTTTGATCTGTCTCTCTTTTCTACCAAATGACTTTAACTAAGAGCACTGTTCTACCTGACGGCATTGTGTCTTGTCAGGAGTACATCCATGTGCTTGACTAAACAACAGTACAATGCAGTTCCCTCTCATTTTCCCCTTGATTATGATTATCCAATGCACCCAATTATGTTAATGAAAAGCAAGAGGTGGAAGATAACCTTTATACAGGTAGAAAATTGCACTGCTAATTAGCCTGCCTAATTTATATTACTCCTATTAATGATGGCTTTCATTCTTACTTAACAAGATTTTAAGAAAATATTAACAGAATGCAAACCCTGTTCTTACTTTAGTGCTCTAATTAATAGCCTGTGGGATATTAATGGCCTGCTAGTGTCTTTACATAGGACAAAGCTGGAGACCCCTGGGAACGGCATGGTTGTCCTGTGTGCCTTAGATGTATCGTAGGATGGGTTCTTCCAGAGGTCACTATCAAGGTAAACTGGATGCATTCCTTGGGGGGCACTCTTCCTGCTTCCACTTTGTTATGTGCCGAAGGCTTTGGGGAGACACATGGTGATGTGGATGTGATGTGTTTGTACTGAGGCAGGTCTGAGCCGAAAGACAATTTCTATGTCAAACTCATTTGCATCTACTGACAACGGATGTCTGTGACAGCTACTTTGATCAGTTACAATATATTCTTTTAATCTTTCCGGCTTTGCATCCATGTTCAGTGAACTCAAGGAAGCGGGCTTTTTGAGTGTTAAAGTCTGTCTGACCCCAGGCCTATGTGCCATCTACTACACACGTAAGTGGTTTGGGCGCGTCAAAGGTGTTTCCAACTAAAGTTCAGGTTTCTCTAAGGCAGAAACTATGTCTTATGTTTATCCTGCAAGCTCTAGCATGTCACACATGACCCATAGAGAAAACTTCACATGTTTAGCTTTGCTATTTGACACTTGTTCATCTCAGGCAAAGTCTCTTGACTTTGTGTCTAAACCGAGAGGAAATACAAGCTTTACATATATTTCTCTAATACCAGGCAACTGCCTTATGTGTTTTAAATATGTCAAAATATTATGTTCATTGACAAAAAGTAAATAAATGCAAATAATGAGAAAACAATGATGTCATCCAACTAATATTAATTGTAAAATAAATTCCTATTTTAAAAATTACATTACTCAAATAATACCTCTTTTTAATGTGTTTTTCTCTTTGTTTTTTTAAATGCTTATCATAAAATTATTGTTCGTTAACTTTTTGTTCTAATCTTATCTCAACTTATATTTTAAATGGAAAACACAACATAAATTTATATCTAATTCTGTGTTCTTAAAGTCACACATGTTGAAAAAAATCCCATCCTAGATCATATTTTTCTGAATGTTACTTTCAAGTCCATGTTTTCCAAATGTTTTTCTCTTGAAAAAATATATAATTGAGTAAGCAGACTTTGTTTCAGAAGCTTTGAATCCTTTTGAGTTATAAGAAGAATGTGAGTGGGTAGGATAAGATCTCAAGCACAGCCCACCTTTCTCTAGAAGTGGGTGTGTCACATGTGTCCATGTAAGTGACAGAAACTGAAGTGTAGAGGATTGAAGCCAAGTCCTGCAGCATTCCAGGCAGGCTCTCTCCATGACACACAAGTATAGACTGTGGAACACCACGTGCACATCACAGTTTAGTTCATGAGAGATGCTCAGAACATTGTTGCCATAAACCTTCTTCATGTTTCCTGTCTTTCTTTTAGGGTATTTACCTTTTTTGCATTAATAATGGAGAAATGAAGCTATTTTGTCTCATCTCAGCTTCTGCTGAAACATGCACCTGACTTCTTAAGGAGTTTCATAGAAGTAATAATAATAATAAAAAAAATACAGCCACAAGTTAAAACAATTATTTCTAAATAAAGACATGACTTATTTTCTCACTTGAATTTTAACATGATCATGTCTTCTTTCAGCAATTATTTACAATTTATGAATCATGTAGTTTGATAGTGACAGAAACTTAATTTCTGTGGTAAAGTTCAGATCATTCTAAAAACCTGGAATAGAATAGTTTGTATATTTGTTTGAAAGTGGTAATATGCACATAGTTGTTTGCCTTTTAAAATAAGCTCTCTGATGCTGATTATCACTTGACGGAATACTCAGGTTGAAAGAGGAGTGAAGGAGCCAGCAGGTTTGCAGGGAGAGAAGCATCAGGAAAGACAGCAGCAGAGCAGGGTGCTACATGCAAATGATCCTGATAGCTCACTGGCTAAAAATCAAAACTACATCCATTCTTCAGTAACAGATCAGCCTATAAATATATAGTTCTATGTAAATTTACAGTTTTGTATGTTCAATGATTAGGATATGATCAAGAGTAAACATAATTTTTAAATCTTTCAAATAACTAAAAGGCATTGACAATAGCTGCATTATTTGTGGACATTCATTTGCTAAATAGATACCAACGTGGCAAAGAAAAATAACTGCGTCAAGTTTAATATTCTGGAAAACATTATAAATAAAACACAAACCATAAGTAAAGCACAAATTTTTCATAGAAATATTTAAAACCTCTATATATAACTTTCCACTGTGGATCTCTAGGTGGGAGAGAATCATTGTGATGCTTTAGAGAGGAAAAGTACAATAAGAACAAATAGGATTTTTAAACCAACAGTGAGGACAATGGATAATTAACAAAGAAGTGTCTGGGAATTCCTTATCAGACAGAAAATGGAATAGCAACATTGTATACAACTGTAATCCTATAGTTGACATTTGCTCGGAGCACAAATCATGCATCCATTGCATCTGGAAAGAGGGAGGGTAAAATGAGAACAACAATTACCCAAATAGAGAGTGGCTCTATCAGATCTTTGAAGCTGCTGAACATAAAGTGGTGGTGACTATATACATTGGACAACTTCCGAGAAAAGGATGGTCTGTTTATTTCTACTCACTAGCCTTTAGACCTCACTTTTAGTCTGTATTACTTTGAAGGCCCCTTCTTTTTAAAAGCTCCCAAGATTTTCACTTTTACATACTGTTGCCAAGACCTGATCAGTAAGGAAAAAGCCTACAATTGGTGATAGCTTGCAATAACTGACAGGAAAATCTAATATGGTTTTAAAGTTTCTCCCCCAGAGTGGGGCATATTTGCAAATAGGTCCTTGGACAGCAACACCCTTCAAAGAGGAGGAAAGAATTTCTTAAAGAGCTCCAGGTCTACAATGCAGAGGCTGTGGGCACAATGCCCATGTCCTCAGGAGCTTCTGAAGACAGGCTGTGGAACCCCTGAAGGAAACCAAGAAAGACAGAGGGAAGAAGAAAGCAATCCAAATGCTATGGATCCATTGTAACTACAAATTCCTCCAGTGAATATAAGAAGCATCAAACCAATATTTTCCACCTAAGCAGAAAACGAACACCAGGATTAACATGACTGATATTGGGGAAATTACATATTTCATGTTTGCTTGTATCTGCTTTTGATTCTTAAACCTTTCATTATAATCTGGGCTTAATCAATTGACAGTGAAATATTGTTTAAGATTTAGTGTCTAAGAGTTATCAAATATGGAGGGAAAGAGAGTGGGAAGTAAGGCACGGAAAAAGGGAGGAGATGGGGGTGGGAGATATTTTTGGCCTCTCTTGCATAGATAGCATCTACTGTATTTGTTACCAAGGTTCTCTGCATACATAGAGTTTATAGTTTTACCCTTCTTATACCTTCAGCAAATGTGGTATTTCCAGACCGTATTACTAATAAGACACAGCTAAGCCTAAGTCTTTTAACACCAAATAAGGCACTGTGTAGTGTACATATGTTCTTATTTTCTTTGGGTGACAGAGAGTGATATATCTTCAAAGAGGCTTTAAAGAGTACAAATTTATTTTGGAGAAGAAATTCTGGTTCTCAGATTACTGATTTTTCAAATTTTATGTTCATGGGATTTCTGGTAATTGTTTAGTTTTATGGATTGAACTTTTATTTTTGTTTCTTTTCTTTTCTTTCTCTCTTTCTCTCTTGCTTTGTTTTGTGTTAGTTTCTATAGATCCGTGTACCTTTGTTCTTTTATTCTGGACCCCTTTTAATAGTTGTTGTACATACAAATATGGTACCTTTCATATCATTAATAAACCAACATGAATTACATTAGTATTAACATATATAGTTCATTTCATAGTTTTTCCATTTTTATATAATATCCTTTTCTGTTTTAGTGTTCTACTTGGGATATCACTTTCCATTTAGACATGGATTTCTATAGAATATGACAGCTTCATAGACTTTCTTTGGTTTTGTCAATGTGATGGTTTTGGATTATATTAGTTCATAGGACTTCTTTAAATTTTTGAACATTTTGAGATTAGCTAATCAGATGATAGTCAGAAGGTAAGTGGCAATTTAAAGCTATATGATTACTATAGATTAATTGAAGAAAGTTAGGAAGGATTAACTACTTATAGATTCTAGGAGGTTGAGAAAACCTGTAACAAATAGAGGGAGCAGTTGATGAGTTGATTAATACTCACTCCTTGGTGTTGTTTTAAAAATTCAATTATGTATGACACAGGTTCTGATTTTAAAAAAGCTTTCTGAGGTTTTATTTTTGACTCAAATTGTCAAATTATCTTTGATTTGGATAGGTAGCCATCAGTGTTTACTCTAGAAGGGAGGACAAAACTAGCAAGGCAGTCTTCAACAGTGAACAAGTGCTGTGAATGCTTTCAACTGATTCCCAGTTCCTGTGCACTGTCATTTCTTTTTGTAAACACTCTTGAACAGTGTTTGGATAACTGACTCGCCATCGCCATCTGGTGTCAACAAGTGGAAAAGAGAAGGATCACTCTGGAGATGTGAGCTGAGCAAGCTCTTTTCCTTTGAAAAAGATACTTGATGAAGTATACCCTTTTTCTAAAACTTTAAACCGTCATACATTCATGCCTTTGGATGACTTATTGACCATCCATGTTTACCAAATTGTCTCTCCATGGCAAGAGGAAGGCCAGTTTATGGCCCTTCATATTGTAGCTGAAATTTTTGGAGACAATTCCCACTGAGTTTGGAGTACACTGATGACAGAACAACCCAGTGTTAATTGCTCAGACCATGCAGTCAGGTTAGTTGGGATAAAAATTATGCTTCTGCTTCATATAATCCAAATAATAGACTTTGGTAAAATGTCCTATGATTTCTAGTCTGGCTTCCTGTGAAACACTCTTATTTGTTCAAGTGAAATCAGAAACCACAAATTACAAGTCCTTGACAAATCATCATATAGTAAATATTAGGTATGGTGATGATCATGAAACATGTGTGAAATGTGTAACCCTCTTATTCCATCCAGCCAATAAAGCAGCAGAATTGTTTCAATATTAGCTTTGGCCTACCACTAACCATGTAGAATTTGCACACTCCCTTGGTTAGTCACAGAGCTAACATGGGCCTGGATCTACTAGTGACTCAGCCATCATGTATAGCATGTCCTGGAAAGACAGGGACAGAGAGCAGATGGTGGAATATGTAATTTTTGCTGGTTTTACTTTTGATTTTTAAATGTTTGTTGGTTCATTCTTGGGTCAATCACAGAACCATTGTGTATAGTCTTCTGCTTTTTCAGATTGTGCCTGTTCGCTGCTCATTATCTGAACACTGAGGAATAGAGAGTGATACAAAAATATGTCGAAATTCATTTGTATTTCTGGTTTCTTGAGAAGCATACATCCATAGTTGTTGGAAGCAATATACATTCAGCAAGTCTTTTCAAGAAAGAAGTGTAGATTCGATGGATAGAAAGAGAGATTACATGAATTCTAGTGTCCTGTGTGATGCCACAGAGGTTCCAGGGCAGCATGTAATTGTGTAGCTCTGACTACTGCATATGGGTGTTCTTATACCTTCTAATCACTGTATTTTTCTTTACCCTGGAGATAGGGTTGGTAGACATTTCCTAAACCACAGACTCATTGCTTGTGACTATTCTCGATAACACACTAAATGAGGATTTTTTTCTCTTTAATTTATCCAAAACATGTCATTGACCATCAGCTTCATAACCACAGACTGAGATCAGTAGGTTGTTGGTAATGGTAATAACTCAATGACTAACTTGTAGGTGTTTGCATTGTGAGTGTCAAAATGGCCTACCACTCAAATATACACTGAACAAATATTTTTAATGTTGTTCTGTACAAAATATGTAAGTATGTGGCCTGTGGAGATTCAATGACACTGGCATAAAATATTCCTGCTCTCTGGAAACTTACAGTCTGGTGAAGGGAAACAGACACACAAATGCACAAAACAAATGAGTAAAACAAAAACAAAACAAAAAACCCAGCCAACACTGAAGGCTACTTTGGGCCATTCGGTCAGAAACGAACTCTGTCTGAACAATGAGGATCCTGTTAGATGAATATGTCACGTGTGTGTAACTCCAGTGAAGGAACCAGCTAGGGGCAGATGGAGGAAAACAAGTTTGGAATACGTTAGAGATAGTGATTCCTCACATGAAGGTTTTTGTTGTTCTTGCTTCCATTTTCACCAAGAAGAGACAGTTTCCAGTTAGCAATCTGACAACCAGATCAACCCAGCTGTGTTCTGAACACCATCACTTGGATTCTCGATAATGTCTTGCTCAATATAATCCTGTACCCAAAGAGTAGCTTAAAAGAAGCCTGTGTGACCTTTGAGCGTCTGTTGGGAATGTTTGCATATTTTGCTCACTGTACCAGATACTGCTCACAAAGTTCATTTGGTTTTATTGTCACAGGAATAAGTAGTATTTTTATTTTATAGACATGTGAGCTGGGGAACATGCCTCATAAACAGCTCAGATTTCAGTCTCAGATTTCTTTTGAACATCAAAGGAAAGAGAAATAACTAAGCCATGGTCAATGGTCCTGTGTTCAGAAGCAACCTTAGCCTAGGGAACTATTGAGAGTCTAAGCAGTCAACAGAAACTGTGGCCATGTGTCTGGGTCTAGCATGTGCCCGCCTTCCCAAACTCACCAACCTGCAGCGAGTGATACCCTCCTTATTTCTGAAAGATGATATTTCTACAAAATACTACTAGTACAGATGTGACTCTAAAGAATATATTCATTTAGCCTTCACAAATTAAGCCTTAGAAATTAAGAAAAATATACACATATAAAAGTTTTTAAACTATGCAAAACAAGAAGAGATCAATTTAGGTGTTTTTTGTTGTTGTTTAGTTAAAAAAAAAGCAGCAAAATGAAGAATAAAATTATCTATCCAGAAATTTGTCATTCATATGAAGCAAAAATAATATATAAATAGTTATTCTTGCTGGAGTATGCAATTATGTATAATATAAACTTCCGTTTTGAGAGATGAAACTGAAAAAGAAATTCAGATTATCCCAGAACTGGGTAGATAGCTCAGTGGTAAAGTGTTTACTCCCCAAGCAAAAGGAGAAAGGTTCAGCTCTCGAGCAACCACCTAAACGCTGGGTGGTCATGGTGGCTTTGTTGTGATTCTACCACTCCTCTGGCAGAGACAAGGGTCACTGAAGCACGCTGACTAACAAGAATAGCTGCAATAGCAATGTCTGGGTTCACTGTGAGATGCTGGTCAGTGAACAATATATCCAGTGAGCAAGAAGACTTCTGACACCAGCCTTGTACCTCCACATGCATGTGCAGAGGTTTGCACAGGAAAACAGATGCATATAGATTCACACATGTATGCATACCACAGACACATGCAGAAAGATAAACAAAAAATAAACAGCTCAAGAGTATCAAACGAAGTACTACACAATAATTTTTATGCAGATAATAATGATTAATATAGAAAGTATTTGATCAAATTTCATTTAATTTTTCAAAACAAACTTATATTTTGAATACACCCTTATTTGGAATATAAAGTGTTTTGCAGACAGCTTCTTTGAACAAATGCAGAATACAGATGGCCTAGGAGATTACTGATAATTTAAAAGAAAAAAAAAACCCAGAGACTGGAACAGGGTACATTCTGTTATCTGCACATTCACAGTGACAAGCATTTTTAAATGAACCATCCTTTGATGTTGGACCCATGGTAAGCTCACAGAGAGCTCCAAGGCTGTGTTTCATCATAAGTCTTCAGATGGAAGCTTGTCAGTAGCAATATGTAGTGATTTGCAACAGGACTGAACCCTACCTTACTATTCAAGCCGAGGATCTGAAAAAGAAATTCAGATTATCCCAGAACTGGGTAGATGACTCAGTGGTAAAGTGTTTACTGCCCAAACAAAATGGGCAAGGTTCAGCTCTTGAGCCACCACCTAAACGCTGGGTGGTCATGGTGGCTTTGCTGTGATTCCACTACTCCTTTGGCAGAGACCTCATCAAGCACATTCTCATCAAAGGAGAAACTGAGACAGATCATGACATTGCCAGATTCTCTAAACCACAGCTTGCTATCAATATAGGCCTTCCCTACACAGCAAGTTTTCTCTTATATAAGCAGGCAGTTATGATAACTTTGCAAAATCCTTTTCTCCAACTTGGAAAGGTCTGGTGATTTTTGCTTTTGTTGTTGTTTTTTTAACAGTTAACATTCCTAGCAATTTGGCCTATGCACTCTTCATCAGACATATTATTTCCATGTAGGAAGTGAAAACCTGTGATACACTATCCAAATATATGGCCTCACAGAGTTTCTAGATATTGAACCAAGGGAAAAATGTTTCGAAGGAACTCAGAGAGTGAAATCTAATAAGTATATATTACAATAGTCTACAAAAGGACTCAAAGGCAAAGTTGTGTAGCCTGGTGGAATGCCAAATCACCCTTTCTTCCAACTTTACAAGGAAGGAGGAAGTGGGAGCAGAAGCCAAGTGTTCCTTGTAAAAGCACGCAAGAAGCTTTCACAGTGGCATAAGAATGCTAATAAAACATTGTGCCTAGTCTATTGGAAACTGATCATTGGTCTCATAAGATACCAATAGTCTTTAAACATTGAGGAGGCTGCAGCCTGAGTCATAGCATACAGGAACTAAAGGTAAAGAGACAGGCTTTAAAGTAAATACCTTTCGAATTGCATTTTAAAATGAAGGAGCTGATCAGATAAGCGAGTTTCTAGTAACTGACATGAAGGTAATTTTAAAAGATTTTTAAAGACCTTTTGTTCATGTCTATTTAAAAGTTGAACATGTTGAAATGATACCCTACATATGTTTGAATAAACTCAGCCATCAATAATATGTGGGTGTTGCACTGAGGACGCAAATAAAAATACTCCCCTCTTGGTATCCTTTAAAACAAGAGCCAACCCAGATTTGAATGCTCTAATTCATTCCTGTCTTTTGTTGTCCTTGCCTGTCCTGTTGTTATACAAGTCTGAAACTGTGCCTGCCTGAATACTGTCCCTGTGTTTGTGGTCCTGTAATTCTGAGTGTGTGTGTGTCCCTAACAAAAGGCTTTGCTCTCTCCTTTAATGAACAATACAGAAAGTCTTGCATGGGGGAAGGAGGGGGGGAAATCTTTAACAGACTTTTACAAGGGATTAAGTCACCAACTCCAACTAAGCCAGATAAGAAACAAACACTAATCAAGCAATACCTGAATACTGTTTTCAGCTTTTATGGTGGATATTCACTTTATACTGCCACTTTTAGTCTATTTTCTGTTTCTAGAAAATGATTACCACAATACACATGTAATGCTCTCTGGGTCAGGTGAGTGAAAGAATATATATTTTATGAGTATAGCTATACCTTGGCTTAGGTTGTAAAAGCTCATTACACTGGAAATACAAGGCAAGTAATGTTGGTTGTTATATTGTTCTCTTAACAGGCTGAGTATACTGAAGGATATCAGTCTTACTTAAGTGACCCCAAAGGATTATATTAACTGGCTGTGAGGTCCAGCAAAAGTTCCCGTATCTTAGAGTGTAAGATATATTTTTACTATAATGCATGCCATAATTACCTGTTTATTGTACCTGTCATTATTTGCACAAGATAAAGTAGTTAATATAAAATATTTGCTTAAATGAGTGCATTCAATAATGCTTGCTATTTGTTCATAGCGTGCAGATTTGTCTCTGGGGGTTTCCTTTGAGGAGCTCACCAATTACTTACATCTATCACCACGAAGACAGGTATGCAATCCTACAATACGAATGACATAGAAAATCCTATGATAATAATATGAAGACCTGTGATAATAGGCCTTCAGTGACATTTGAAACTCAACTTATTAACCTACAGCTTAATTTTAAGCATGTCATAACCTGTGATAAGTGAACCACTATTTCTTTTTTAAATGGCTTAACTAGAAATCTAGTGTTCCCCAAGTGACCTCATAAGAGTGTCTGAGATGGGGAAACTATACTTCCAAACTCCTTTTCAGACATTGCCCCTTGCAATTTTATATGTCCTCTTGCCACCAGGACTGCTAAGTAGCTTCATCTGCTCACTGATGAGTACCCTCTCAGAATTAGAGGTTCCTTAAAAGTGTGCAGGGCCTGTGCAGAATGTACTGAGTGACTCATAGCTACTGTCACGTATGAAATAAACATGGAACTAATTAAATATACAGTGAAAGCATATGCAATATGGGAAGACCAAGGCCTTTAGTGAAAAAAAGTAAAAATCCAGCAACCTAACAAAGTAGGTCAAGGAGATGCTGTTATTTCCTCCTTCTACATTGGTCTTTCTGTGCCACTTTCTCCCAAGTCCTCCTTTTCTTGCTCTCCCTTTCTCCCTCTTTCTTTTATTTGTCCACTGAGCAAAAATAGTATTTAAGGAGACTGACTTGAAGTAGCCTTACCTTCTGGAGAAATCTGTAACAGCAAGAGTATCAATTAAATGCAGGGTGAGGGGAGATTAAAATATCTGTGCTATGCCCTTTTTCTCATAACACTTTAAGCATAAACTCCTAAAAGATTCATTGAAAATCTGATGAGCTAAGGAGTTCACTAAGACTCAGATTTCTTAGCATGCATTCTCTGTGCTCAGTCATGCTTATTATCTATGGTTTTTGCAAAGGATCCACATCTGTGTAATTCTTGCATTTCCATCCTCCACTTTGTCTGGCATTCAGTAGGTTCTTAGCAGACATTTGTTTTCACTATTGCAGGAAAGTTAATCATAGTAGATAATTGGAAATGTAAGGGAACATATCCAGTCATTTGCCATTTTTTCTTTTGCATTACACAGCAAGTCAAGCAAGGATGAATATATGAGTCCTGGGAAAATAAATCTTTTCCAAAAATTTATTAGAGCAAGAAAGTTTTGTAGGTCAGAGAGCTCTAACAAGTCATGGCCATTAAAGTAGTGGATCTTTGTTTTCTTCCTTCATGGATTCATTTTTTTTAACAAGGACAATTAAAGATGTAGATTTAGCATTAAAGTTCAGTAATAAAGTACTTGCGTGGTATGTATCAGGCACTGGAGTCAATATCTAATTGTAGACGACTTGCTGAATATCTATAGAATCCTAGATTCAGTTACAAGTATCATCAAAAAAAGCCTGTCAACAAATAAATAACTGACAAAATTAAAAGTCCAGAATAAAACTTAGCCATACAGACAATGGCAGTTATTTTATCATCATGCTTATTTGGTTTTGTGACTAGATTTTCTACCACATTGCACAGTGCATGAGAGCTGAAACTTAGCTTACATTTCTTTAAAATGAAAGATGAGACAATATTTAACCATCTATACAGCAGAGGCAATGACCAATCAGTGGTGCAGACCTTTAATCCCGGCATTCAGGAGATAGAGGTCGGTGGATCTCCATGAGTTCAAGGCCAGCCTGGTCTATAGACTGAGTTCTAGGACAGTCAAGGCTCATTACACAGAGGAAACCCCATCTTGAAAAACTAACCAACCAACCAACCAACCAATCAAACAACCAAACAAACAACCTAATAAGCAACCAACCAAGTAAACAAACAAACAAGCAAAAAAAAAAAATCAACATGACCACAACTATATTCTGGTTAAATCCTAGTCTGTCTCTAGCACAATTCTTAGGAAAACACTACACTTGGAAAAGAAGTAATGAATGACTGTGTAAGCAATGCATGTAGATCTCAGCATTGCCCAACTTCTACATTGTCAACATTCACATTGTGATCTGGAATAAGAGAACTTTGCTCACTTTCCATTTTGATCCATTTAGAGCTGGAACTCCTACTCCCCGAACCCCACCAAAAAAATTCAGTTAAGAGAAATAAATGAAGGGCATACAAACTGGAAAGGAGGAAATTGAATTGTCAATGTTCTAAGAAAAGTCATCATTATATGACCTGAGAGGATCCAGTCTCTGGCTCAACATCTGTTTATTTTTCAGAGAGAAACACAAAGAAAGAAGCAGTAGATATTCTTATATTTTAGCTGTCCTGAAGGGAGATCTGACATGCTTCTTGATACTGGAAATTTCTGGGCAAGTCTATGTGGTCCAAGATTGAATCCTCAGCCCTTTATCCTCTTAAGTGTAGACATATATTTTTGATAGTTTTAGATGAGTTAAATAACATGAGTTTCTGCTGTTGTTTCTACTACAGAACTGTAAAGTATAAGTTACCAGATGGTGAGTAAGAGCACTCTTGTTCTCTGTGAACAAAAGAAAAGATCATAATCATTCAGTCAAAAAACAACAGCAAACAAGAGTCAGGTAAAATAAAGAAAAACTCTGAGAGAATTTAGTAATCAAGTTGTTTGGAATTGAAATGTCCTTTCTCAGTCTTCTCATCTGTTGACTCTCATGTTAATTGATGGATACCTTCACGCTCAATATACATGATTTGCAGACCTAAAAGGAGATACAATGGGAGTGGATAAAACGGAGGTACATCTTTACCAATCCTACAACAGATAGAGGCCTTATATCCAAAATATACAAAGAACTCAAAAAGTTAGACCGCAGGGAGACAAATAACCCTATTAAAAAATGGGGTTCAGAGCTAAACAAAGAATTCACAGCTGAGGAATCCCGAATGGCTGAGAAACACCTAAAGAAATGTTCAACATCGTTAGTCATCAGGGAAATGCAAATCAAAACAACCCTGAGATTTCACCTCACACCAGTGAGAATGGCTAAGATCAAAAACTCAGGTGACAGCAGATGCTGGCGAGGATGCGGAGAAAGAGGAACACTCCTCCATTGTTGGTGGGGTTGCAGACTGGTACAACCATTCTGGAAATCAGTCTGGAGGTTCCTCAGAAAATTGGACATTGAACTGCCTGAGGATCCAGCTATACCTCTCTTGGGCATATATCCAAAAGATGCCCCAACATATAAAAAAGACACGTGCTCCACTATGTTCATCGCAGCCTTATTTATAATAGCCAGAAGCTGGAAAGAACCCAGATGCCCTTCAACAGAGGAATGGATACAGAAAATGTGGTACATCTACACAATGGAATATCACTCAGCTATCAAAAACAACGACTTTATGAAATTCGTAGGCAAATGGTTGGACCTGGAAAATATCATCCTGAGTGAGCTAACCCAATCACAGAAAGACATACATGGTATGCACTCATTGATAAGTGGCTATTAGCCCAAATGCTTGAATTACCCTAGATGCCTAGAACAAATGAAACTCAAGACGGATGATCAAAATGTGAATGCTTCACTCCTTCTTTAAAAGGGGAACAAGAATACCCTTGGCAGGGAAGAGAGAGGCAAAGATTAAAACAGAGACTGAAGGAACACCCATTCAGAGCCTGCCCCACATGTGGCCCATACATATACAGCCACCCAATTAGACAAGATGGATGAAGCAAAGAAGTGCAGACCGACAGGAGCCGAATGTTGATCGATCCTGAGATACACAGCCAGAATACAGCAAATACAGAGGCGAATGCCAGCAGTAAACCACTGAACTGAGAACGGAACCCCCGTTGAAGGAATCAGAGAAAGAACTGGAAGAGCTTGAAGGGGCTTGAGACCCTATATGTACAACAATGCCAAGCCACCAGAGCTTCCAGGGACTAAGCCACTACCTAAAAAGACTATACATGGACTGACCCTGGACTCTGACCTCATAGGTAGCAATGAATATCCTAGTAAGAGCACCAGTGGAAGGGGGAAACCCTGGGTCCTGCTAAGACTGAACCCCAGTGAACTAGACTGTCGGGGAGGGCGGCAATGGGGGAGGGTGGGGAGGGGAACACCCATAAGGAAGGGGGTAGGGAAGGGGATGTTTGCCGGAAACCAGGAAAGGGAATAACACTCGAAATGTATATAAGAAATACTCAAGTTAATAAAAAAAAAAAAAAAAAGTTTCTCAACAAAAAAAAATTAACTGATATTCATACATGTACAAAATGAAAGAATGAAATTGATTAACATTTGGAGAAATTGCATAAAACAGTTTCTGATTTGAAGAATGTTGGGGTCCAGGAATTGACTCACAAACTACACAAACACTGATCTCAGTTAGACAGGGATAGTTTACTGAGCATATACCCCAGGACTGGTCAACCAGGGCCATGGTCCAGTTTCAGAAACTAAACCATGACCCTGAGTTAACCCTCGTACAAGCAGGGGAAGGGAAAATGGGATAAGGTGTTTCTGGAGGGGAATCGGGAAAGGGGTTAACATTTGAAATGCAAATAAAGAAAATACCTAATAAAAGAAATGAAAAAAAAAAAAAACGGAGGTACAACGCTACACACAGAAATGGTGCTGCCTTATAGGAGTGACATGTTTCAAACTTAAAAGTTTAGAAAAACCTGTGCCAGGGCAATGCTCTGCTTTAGTCTTATTGTTCAGAGAGTTAGCACTTCAGAGAGGATGGATGCAGAGAACGAGTAGAAACTGAGCATTGGAGAGAGAAGAAGCTGGGACTCACCCCATTACAATCTGTCCTAAACAGCATTTTGAAACCAGTCAGTTCACTTGGTTGTATCTTAATGTATCTGACTGAAAAGACTTTCATCATCTGTTTATAGCATTGAAACCTATGGCATTTGGTATTATGGATGTCAGTAGGCCAAATTAGACTTAAGATAAAACAAATTCAATCTTTCTGTTCTAATTCACCATGAAATTCTGATGATAAAATGTACATTCAACTTCTTCCTTCAAATAAAAGAACAAATGCTTTACTTTAAATCTCAACAAGTAATTTATTATGAAAAGAGTTACCGATGTAGAAGTAAAAAAATGAATGGACTAGAAAAGTAAAATAAGGGACTTGATTCAAGATGTTCTGGGACACCAGCATTCACGGAAATGCAAAGTGAAACCTGAGAGACCCACAGGGGTTTGGGGGAAAGAACTAGCAGTGAAGGATGTGCTTCCGAGTAGTGTCTCTGGGACAACTGAAAAAGGGAAGGTCCCATGGGACGGTGTTTTTAAAAAGTAGTCTTGTGAAATTGGAGGAAAAAGGTGGCCGAGTGAAACTAGAGACAACTGCGAAGTTGAGTGTGATCTGTTCATGGGTATTGAGGGGTAGAGCACAGGCCTCAATACTACCCACAGGCTTGCAAGCATGATGGTCTTGCCTGATGAGCTGGAGTACAGCTGAGGCTGAGGGCAGGGAGGTGTTTACCAGTCTGGGGCTTGGGCATATCCTGCTCCTGAATTCACTACCCAGCAGCAAGGGCACTGTTATGCATGCATGAAGGAGCATGTTGTCGCCACTGAATGCGACTGACAGGATGGTGTTCGGAAAGTTGGAACTCACATAGGTTCTGCCTCTGAATGGACTGCCCATCATTACGCTGCTTCTGAGCAACAACCAAGATATTCAATCATGGGTCATTTTCTGGATTCATCTTGCTGGAAAAGACTTCCATGGTTTGTGTTGCCACTGGAGCCAAGTTGATTTCCACTGTCTGTGCTGCAGCCAGGGGTCATGCTGGTGTCGATGATCCAAACTGTGGAGCGAGGCCATGTTGATGTGGTCGGTGCTACTGCTGGAGTCAACAACCGTGTCTATGGTCCTTGCAGTCACCAGGGGTCATGTCGAAGACCATGATCGGGGCTGCTGCAGAAGACTATGTTGAGGTCTGTGTTTCCTGCTGGCATCAGAGGCTATGAGGGTGTATGTGGTCCATGCTGCATCCTGCTGCTATTGCAGTGCCATGCCATCGATGACTACAGAATCATAATGAGAATGAAAGACATTGAAGGCTTCTGTGACAACCTCTCCTCCCAAACAACAACAACAACAAACTATAAAAGTATGAAACAGTCAAGACAGGAAAACATTGAAGTGAGTTCATAAAAACTGTGATAAAGATGATAAAGTGTAGCTCTTTCCTCACAGTTGATGGCTTCTGGCAGGAAAGTGGGGAAGGACTTAGTTATTGTTAAATGGCTGACCACTGGGAACCTGACAATGCTCCAGTGAGTATATAGGCAGTATAAAATTGACTTGCTGGGTTTGTCTGTCTGTTTTATTTCTGGGGAGGTAAGAGGGGGTGGGAGAGCACAAGGGGGGACCTGGAAAGAATAGGAAGCAAAGATAATATGGGTACATTTTATGAAACTCCCAAATAATTAATAAAAATGTTATGGTCTAGAAAAATTGTACTGAAACAGAGCATGTGTTAGTGTTTTCTGCTGTCAACTGTTAAATAACTGTCCCAGGATGCAAAGTCAATTGAAGAACCTGTAAATTTGTAAGTATTCCCACGCTTGAAGATTCCAAGACATCAAAAGGATGTCATCGAAGGTGGAGTTGGAGAGAAAGCCTTGCATGTCAACTCCAGCATCCACTGCCCTGCCTTTTCACACTGGTGAGAAATCAAGATTACAGGCTCAATCCAGGCAGATTAGATTTGCAAAGGACCTGAAGGCCAGTCAACTTGCCCAGTGCCAACATTTTAAGATGGGATATACACAGTAGTCCCAAATGTAACCGACAGATCTGTGGTTCTACTGTCAGCTAGGGCTAGCTATGCAGCCTGGGTAGTCAAGAACCTACTCTAAAGCAGATCTCCCACGTTTCCATTCTGGGGTCCTTAAAGAGGACATCTTTTTCCTTAGGTATCCCATTTTAAGTTTATTATTTATGTTTGTACTTCCTTCTGGCTACTACTTGAGTTGTCTGTATGCCTAAAAAAAACTAATTTCATTTTTTAAATTTTTTCTTGCATAATATACAATGAGTAGTCCCCAACTAAGATCATGCCTGTGCACTTGACCAATGCCAATGTCCCTGCCCTATGGGCAACACATGACTTTAAACTGACTTACTAAATTCGTTATCTGAATTTTCAGAACTCATTCATCAGTGTTAAGTAAAATTTCTGGTTTCCTAGGTCCTCTGGCATGAAAGATCCCTGGGAGAATACTTATTTTGCTATGGATACTAAAGAAAGAGAAAAAGCTGAGAAAAAGAGAAATCAAGCATGTTAGAGATATTTAAATTCACCATAGATGGTAGAATTCAGAAAGCTGGCAAAACTTTGCCTGTGGTTAGGTTTTATGCCATTGTCTATTCCACATACACAAAGGTTTCAGCTATGAAGCCCACTAAAATAAATTATTAGCAACTTTCATGAACTACAAGAAATATTGTTCTTCTTCTTTTTTTTTTTCTTTTCTTTTTTTTCCGGAGCTGGGGACCGAACCCAGGGCCTTGCACTTGCTAGGCAAGCGCTCTACCGCTGAGCTAAATCCCCAACCCTATTGTTCTTCTATTGCTTACTTATTTTTAAAAGTTAGTTAAGAAATGCCACCTTTGACCACCTAAATGTTTTACTTTTTAACTATTCTTCTTTTATTCTATTTATTAGGGCAGTGAGGCTGAACTGTTAAGAGCTGGGATACTTGTTACTAATGTGTGGTGTTAGATTAGATTGTGCTGGTGTTAGAACTGTTTTTGTTTCTTGGTTGGGGTTGGAGAGAGTACACTTCCCTTTTGAACTAGTGGAGCGAACTGTCTGGCTATTATCACTGTGAAAGGCAAACTACTCAGCTGACTGTTCAGCTCAGAGATTGTTTTCTTTGGCAGACAATGCAAAACGGATACTTGCCTTACCTCTGAAATATGTATTTATTATAAATAATAAGTAGAACACTATATATCTGAGTGGATGAAAAGTGATCTATTTACTCTGAAATTATCAAATCATCAATCTTATGGATCTCAATAATAAGCACAAACACACCCCTATCTGATTAACTCCATGGCAACCAGGATTATAGGATGAGTCAACTAAATCCTCCCCACTCCATTTTACCCCCAGTTTAGCAGATAATCCTCCTCTGCTTGTTTGCATGCTTCTTCCTTTCCAGGGCTACAGTGAAGTTTCCAAAGTTACCTCAACTGGGTGCCTTAAAACAATCTATCACCCCTTCCTCACACTACCTGAACTTTTATTTTAGAATAAGTTCCCATTCCTAAAGGAGCGCCCTGATTTGAGCATCAAAACTCCAAGCCAGGGCAACTCAGCATCTCCTACTGTAGCACAATCGATACCAGCAGCCAAGTTGTCCTCAGAGACTTACTCCTTATACCCTGGGACTATGTGGATTTTATGAGAGTATTTGTGCATCTCAAAATGAATTGTTTTGCTCTTTAAGGAACACAGAGCTAAAATAAATACTCAAATTAATAAAAAATAAAATGAAGAAGGCAAACCTCAAATATATTTAAAGTGGATTTAGGTTGTTGTATAATAATCTTGCTTACTTTATCTGCACCACATTCTTACATGACCTCAGAGAATTAGGGATTAAGCAGGATTAACATAGATAGGTAGAGAGACAGAGAGGGAGAGGGAGAGGGAGAGGGAGAGGGAGAGGGAGAGGGAGAGGAGAGAGAAACAAAGCTACACAGGACCAGGTTTTCAGTTATGGATTGATTAATTTAAGGGAGGGAGAAGGGAAATACTTAGGGACTTAGTTTTATGAGGGTACCTCAGACAATTATGGAATTTTGCATACACACACACACACACACACACACACACACACTTCTCTATATAGATATACGGGGCTAAAAAAAAATACAATCCATTATCTCTTCTGTGAAGCAAAGAATTTGTTCCAGTT
Source organism: Rattus rattus (assembly GCF_011064425.1). Classification (NCBI taxonomy): domain Eukaryota; kingdom Metazoa; phylum Chordata; class Mammalia; order Rodentia; family Muridae; genus Rattus; species Rattus rattus. The sequence continues at coordinate 157,048,187 of NC_046156.1, read as the reverse complement.
ATTGAAATTCTGTTTTCGTGAGCTATTTTTTTGCATGAACTGAAATTTTTAGTTTTGTTGGGGGTTAACACACACCCCTGTGAGTCTAGCTCAGAATACAATAATTCCTTAGTGATGAGGGAATGTTTATTCAGAAATTATTAATGAAAAATACCTTAATCAGTGCAATGTTATAATTTATTCATGAAATGGGAGAATGTTTGACTTCATATTGAAGCATTAAATAATTGAAATCAGGATTTCTCTGTAGAGACAGCAGACTCTAACAGCAGTGAATGGCTGGGGGAAGGCTGTGGGGAGGGTTTTCTGTTTCCATCCCTTCCCCAGGTGCCATTCTAATCTTTCTATGTAGCTTCTGAGTAGACAATGTGCTGGTTAGGATATCCCCTGGCCTAAACCTCTCCTGCTTCATGACCTTTATCACAGGTAACTGCTGTCATCTGTGCTGTACCAATGGGACTGTGTCTCATAAATGTTTTTCTGACCAATTCTGTCATTATAAAAGATAATATGGGTCTCTGATGTTGATGCTTGGACACACACACTTTTCTATAGTAAATTCTGTAAGTATAGTAACTGAAATTTCCAGAAGACGTCTCATTGACACTGAGACAAAATTGTGAAATTCTGCAGGTTTTCACGGGCTTTCATAAACAATCACTCTACATTTTATATATGAAACTGGAGCATCTGCAGATGTAGGGATGAGTGCTATGTCCAGAAACCAAACACCCTCTGATCCTGAGGGAGGCCGTGTAGTTCATAAACAAGCAACTGCACATATCTCAAAGGTACATTTTAATCTCTTGATATATATACAATGGTGTAACTATCCCCATCACCATAATACTGATCACATTCATCATGTTGGGAATGATGTCTGTGCTCCCTGTAATTGCTCACTTACCTCTCCCAACTCAAAACAACCAACAGATCAGGCCTTTTCACTGTGGAATCACTGATTTTTCTAATGTTCCGGATAATGTGTAGATATACTTCTATCTAATTCCCTTCACCCAGCATCATCGTTTTGATCTGTCCATGTTGCATGTACTAATTCTGTTCCTTTTCTTATTCAAAGTATTTCTAACCAACCCTTCCAAGCTTTTAATTCCACCAGGAAACATCATTTTTTTCAAGAAAAGTTTTTTGTCTTTAAGAGGTCACTTATAAAAACACTGAATTGGATGGGGGCAGGCCTTATGGAGAATGAACATTGGAGGATATTGAATGCCCCAGAAATGGCCTTCAGATTCTAATTGCTTTAGTGGTGCCCCTACTCACTCACTCTCACACTCACTCACTTACTCAATCACTTACATATAAGTTATCTAAACTATATTGCTTATTTTAAAAGCTGCATGATTGATTACCTTTTACTGTTAGTGTCACTTCTAGCCAGTATCATCAAGCCCCATAATTGGCACTTTATATTTTCTGATCATGTGTCTGGTTCCAGTTATGCCCAATTTCCATTATAGAGGATTAAATTTGACCTGGGAGGCTGAAATTATGTATAATGTTTATAAAGTCACTGAGACCAGGCCTGGTGACTTCCTACCACAATAAGACAACCTGCAAGGTCCTCTAGGCCACCACGCTGTGCTGTTATTCACATTGTTTAGCAAATTCCCATTCTCTCATCCTCCACCCACTAAAAGATGACCTTTTAAAAGAGTTTCTGATTCCTCTGTAAATCTTTATTCTTCTTAGAAGCCCAGGTTCCAACTCTCAGTGGGAAGACAATGAATGGGGCAGTTTGGTTCTCCCCTTCCTCATCAGGTCAAGTGTTAATTAAGTGTGAATGGAGCCTCTTTCCCTGTGGAATATCAAGATTCTGTCTTAGAAAACAAAAAAGCAAGAGCAATGGGAGTCAGAATGGGAACAGTGGGGAGAAAGAATGGGAGAAAAAGAGAAAATTATTCTTTGAACTTTTGTTTGCATTAAAAAGACTCATTCCTCAGTCTGTCTGTATCTCTACTTCTCTTTCTCAATCTTTATTGGTAAATGGAGAGTTGAGAAAAGTTGGAAGAGCACTGTAGTCTAATAATACATGAACTAAGCCTCAATCCCTAATCCTACCTCTTGCAATAACATAGAAGAAAGATTGTGCACTAATAAACAGGAAATCAAGCTAACATTAATTTTTCAAGGTATTGTCTTAATGCATAAATTTAAATAATTTATATGTACTTGTAATCCCCAAATACAAATGGATTTGGAGACATCTTCCAAAATGAATTTAGTAAAATACTTTCAAGTCTTAGAAATGTCTTCTCTAGAACAGTAAATATTACCCATATTGCTCCTTTCTCTCATCAAGCAATGATGGAAACTGAGCATAGACCTCAAGGAGCACTTTAGCCCATCCTTTTTCTTCCATGCAGCATCATCAGTCCTCAACAGCACAAAGACTCTGGCAAAAGAAACAAAAAGGTAATTCTGCTCAAAGAGAATTTTCTTCTGCTATAAGAAAAAATGGTGAATCTTCTATCCAAACCTACTTCAAGGTGTTTGGAAGTTTTTCAGAGGTCCCAGGCTTGTCTGCGCATCCTGGAAACTCAGCCAGAAAGACATAGTGTCGGACACAATACAAATGGGCAGCATCACCTACCTATGTGCCACAATGACTCAAACAGGGCCAATAAGAAATAGACACCTCTACAGAAAGATGACAAATTACCATTTTTTGAGGTAGCCACAGCTCAGTGTCTTTTTAGAAATATTAGTTTCTTTATTTCCAGCCACAAGCTTGCCTGAACTTCTAGGGGTAAGAGCATATCTAAAGTCCTAATTTCATACTGCTCTCATGGCTTAAATATTCTTGACCTAATTATTTGTCAACATAATGACATACAGTTGGCAAGGATGCCAAGTCCTCAATTTACTTCCATTTTTTAGAAGGTGTGTGGATCTCTTTTTGTTTTTGAAGTTACTGACAGAAATGATCATTATTGGAATGATTGCATTTTATGTGACATTCTAGGAAAGAGAGGGGAGACTTTACATACCACTGGAGGTTGATATGATGCATGACAAAGTAGGCCCCTTCATTCTGTTAGGCATAGAACTCTGTGGATTCATCAAAACTTAGAAAAATGTGTACTCCAAAGAGTGAAGTTTACTGAGTACTTCTTTAAAAACTTCATTGAATTGCACTAAATTGATAGCTAGCAGACATGGAGTTTGGAGTAAAAAAACCATGAAACCAGAGCAAATGTTTACCTATGAAATGTATGACAAATTTTTTTAAAAGCCAGTATATCATGAGATGTGAGGAATAGAAAAAAATCCTACTGCAGGTTTGTCCCATGTTAAAAACTAAAATAGTATCTTAACCACCATTGCTGGATCCAACTAAAATCTATATTTGTAATTTAAAAAAATTGTAGTAAATAATAAATCCTTTTGTAGAAACACTTTTTTATTTATTCATATACCCATCTTGTCAGGGGAGACTACAGATGAGTTTGTATTTAATGTCAGTGTTCAAAACTCAGCCATCTTTGTGTTCCTGCATCTGTGTCTGCAGGAGCTCTTCCACTGAGTCATGTGTAGCAGGCGTAGAGTCATCCCTAGGGTGGAAACTGCAAATTTGCTAGTTGATGAGCTAATGTGTTTCAATTATTTCTGATCAGTTCCTCCAGTTTTATGTTGCTTATTGTTTTGAGACTTGTGTCCCCTAATCTCAAGGTCACTTCATTTCCTGAAGGGTTTTGTGATCGTGTGTGTGTGTGTGTGTGTGTGTGTGTGTGTGTGTGTGTGTGTGTGTGTATGTGGTGAAACATGAGTAAGAAATAGTTTGAGATATTTCTCTAAGGGCCTATGTGGCAGCAGTAAGCAGTCCTTGTTGAATAAAGACAGTCGTGGGGCAATGTGCAAAGATAAAGCATGGTTAACTAAGATCAGTTTATGATAATGTTTTCAACCAATTAAAAGAAATGTTTGCTAGCTCTAATAGCTATTCCTACAGGAGTAACCCCAGTTCAGCTAAGTCCATAGAAACCAAACACTTGAAGGTCTCTTGGCTACTATTCCTCATAGTCTCAATTCATTTGGTAACCCAGTAAGGAAATAAATTCTTCATGAGTTTTATTAAGGCAGAAATAGTCTTATATTCTTTGAAATATAACTATACCTTACATTTTTCTGCTGAAAACAATTTGAATGCCCCATGAATATTTAGAAAGCCTATACTTCCATGAGTACCTATTTTCCAGAGACTGAAAGAAGTTTGACTAGAAACAACAACATGATTTGGGTCTGGGTTAGAAAAACAAAAAAGCTTTTCTTTTCCTTTCTTTTTTTTTTAAACAAATGATATAACATTTTCTCTTATCTCATTTGTTTCCTATGAATCGTTTCCTCTTTAGCAACTTCAGAGCTGAATGTATTCCTCCCTGGCTTCACACTGCATCATGGTAGCCTTGACTACAGAGAATCAAGGCATTAGTTCAGATTAGAGAGAGAGAGTGGAGTCTGTCCCCAACAAGGGACACTCTGAGCCCATGGTATATCTCTCTGAGTAAGGCAAGTCAGAGAGTGGTCCAATATTTCAATCTTCTGTGTTATATTTGACAAAGCATCCCAACAGTGATGTACCAACTCCAGAGTTTTGATGGTTTATGAAAATTTATCAACCTGTACAAACACTGTAAGCTCAGAATGGAAATCATCAGGCTGGACATTGCATGACATGGTGGGATCAAAAGAGGCTTAGCCAAGCTTGGCAGCTGAGTGTGAAGTTTTGGATGAGCTGGTAGTCTCTGGCTATGGTTTAATATTGTCCCCAGTGAATTTTTACTTGGGCAACAAAGAAAAATATCTAAACATGTATGTATATCATTCACTTGTGAGAATATATGAAAAAGAAATTCAAACTAGGAGTGGTTTCTCACCAGGTTATTTGATTCAACACTAAATTATTTTCATGTACGGATTTCTATTATCTGGCAAAAGAACTCATTTATTCTCAAGTACATATTAGCAGTCTTTTATCAATAGAAATTCATTAATGAACAAAGTGTATAATAATGTCTGCTACTATGGGACTCACATTCTAATGGGCAAAGAGAATAAATAAAGAAATAAAGAAATAATAAATAAATAATTGAACAAATTTTATTTTAATGAACACTTCTATTGCTGCTTTTAACAAATAATAACACATGCTGATGTAAGATGAGTACACATTAAAGCACAAGGCTACTATCATCCAGCTTAATTTGTGAGAGAACCAGATAAATGTTATAACTCAATGCGAATAAAAAGCAGGCCTACATTAAAAAAAATCAGAATTACCGAAATGAAAGTACAAAGCTTGTTTCCTCAAAAAGAAATGTGGTGATTAGAAAAGTCAAATGAATCTTTACTGTAAATGTTAGAGTAAGAATCCTTTTTATTACAATGCTTCGAGTAGTAAATCTCAAAAGATATGCCCTTGTCATATTTCCTAGACCTTCAACATCAAGTTCTCAGGAAAAGGATATTTTTCATAAGTTATTGGGCCAATGGTTCTGAGATCATAATTATCACAGATTTTTAGGGCCTCAAGAGATGGCAGAAGTCTTGCCAGAGACACATGAGAGAGTCCACAATCACATTTCAGGAGGAAGTAGCAATGACATTGCAGAAGTAGAAGTAGAAATGTTGGAGCATGAGACGAGGAGAGCCTGAAGTCACACAAAGCTGTAAAAGTCAAGATGAGTAATGTTTCTGAGAGTCTCCAACAGAATCACAATCCTGCCAAGGCCTCATTTCAGGAGACTGGCTTCTGGTGGTATAAGGGAGCACATTAGGGACCTCTGGAAACTTAAGATACATGGTTGGCTCCCATACCTTACAGAGTGATAGAGTAGCATCAATAGTGTCAGATAGTCAGGGGAGGTACTAATCTCTAGATAATGCAGCTTCCATTTTTACAAGTCAAATTTTGTTGCTGTAATAACATATGGGAGGAAATAAATGAGGGAGAATTAGATTTTGATTCATAGCTTCAAAGATTCCAATCCATGGTCAGTGGACTCCATAACTAAGAGCCTGAAGAGAGGCAAATCTCCATGGTATGAGTTTAACCCAAGAGATAGATGAGCTGGTGGAAGAGAGAAGGTGTGGTGACATGGACAGAGTCAGACCAAACCAGTAAAGAGCATGATGCATGGTGATCTGTGTTCTCCAAGCATGCCATATCTCCTAATCTCACATTTGTCTGTGAACTTAAGTTCTATGGGGTCTACCCATGGACAAAGCTAGTGTCTTTATGGGCTTCTCACCTCCCTAAAGTCTGTATCCAATGACAAATCCATAGAAGAGAACACCTCATGCCCAAATCACGATGTCATTCAGGTGCACACTCTTGATCCTGAAACTACTTTTACCATGTCTCCTAAGATCAAATTCCACCACACATTTTATTTCTTAACTGATTCATGTACATATTTGTTGATTCCTCCCACTAGAACAGATGACTTTATTTTTAATTCACATTGGCATAAATGTCCCTGAAAGCTATTTTTCAAGATATTCTGGTCTCTTAGGCTCCATATACATAGAGAGTTCTCCTTCCATGATTGAAGAAATGGATAATGATCAAAGGGGTATAACACATGTCTTTTCTCCATGAGTGACAAGTCTATGCTTAACATCATGAAGAGGGTTTCACAGTCAAGCAATGTGGCTCGTAGTGAAACTATGTTCTCATTTTTTTTAGTAAGGGTCGATGCTTTGAGAAAACCAGAATCTGAGGCAGAGATCAGAGGGATGAATTAAAAATAACTTTGTGAGTGGAGCTGTGATATAGTGATGGTGGATTGTTTGTCTGTCATGTACCAAAACCTGTTCCACTCCCCAAACTGCAATGAATGAGTGAATGAATGAACAACTTAATTATTTCAAATAACTCTCCTTGTTAAGAATTGTTTTAATGCAGTTTTTAATGAGTCTGTACCTCAGTGGCTTACTTCCAAAGTGAATGCCAAGTATTTTTCTTGTGTCTAGGGTCTTTTAAAATGCTGGAATTGTTCATTAAAATTTCACTCAACTCATTTATATACCTTTATCAGTGGTTATTTCTTTCCTCATTGAGACAAAATTCCCAACAGAAACAGTTTAGGGAAGAAGGATTTATCTTAGCTCTCAGAGTAATAGCAGGTGGGGAAATCTCTGTGGTAGCAAATCTTGTGTCTTGACCTGTTACATTTCTGTAGATCAGGAAGCAAAGACAATATTTTCTTACACACACATGTGTGCATGTAGTGGCAGCTCTGGCTGCAATCCTCTACCTTAGCTCTGCCGCTACATCTGTCAATTAGGCCCCATGTCCAAATGATTCTTCAATCTCCTAAAATGGTCATGCCAATTGTGGGCCAAGTATTCAAACATAGGAGTCAATTGGGGTCATTTCTTCTTCACACCATACTATGCTGAAATTAGCTGATTTTTAAAAGAAAAGAATCAGTCTTTTAATATCACCAATATACCATTGTCACAAATAAGCTGAAAACAGCTATATTTAGTCATGTCTCACATAAGACCATCTCTGTTCAATCAAAGTAGCCAATGTCTTCCAATCTCTCTATGTGGCAGATCTCAAATATTGCACAAACTTTACAATCATGAACTGTTGTCCATGACTTGCATCACTGAGTCTCTACAATTCTGGGTTTTCTGAGAACCATTGAGGGGTATTTTACAGGTTTCTACAAATCATTTTAAAGTAGAGCTGGTAATTCTTTGCTCTAATTGTATTAATGCAACCAAGGCAACCACTTTCTGGCACTGATCTTGGTCAGTTCTGAGCTCTCAGCCAAAGATTATTTGATGAAGTGCAGCTGCTTATACCTTCATCAAGGATCTAGCTAAAGCTCTAGGAAGATTTCAAAGTTGGTTACATGTTAATAAAAAAAAAATAGTGAAGGTCTTCTTCCTCTCTACAACATTTAGAAGCAAGTCCCAGAAGCTCTCTGAGAGGCCAAAATCACATTCAGACTTTTATTTCCAACATGTATTTCTGCAGCATAGGATGGATATAATTGCCTAAATGTGTTGTTGTAAAAATATAAAAATAAAAGAAGTATCATTGTCTTTTACCCCGCTAGGTCCACACCTTGGTGCCCCAAGATATCTGCTAGATATCATGGAGGAAACACATCCCAGCCGCACACATTCCTACACTCAAACCCTCACATAAAAGAACATACAACACAATAATCTTTGACCCAATTGTATGATATAACTGCCTACTTAAACATACAAAGCCTGGTACCATCCATCCCTTAAGAACATTGATAACAACCTGTAAATACACAGAGCAGAATTTTTTTTTTTTTATTAATTTGAGTGTTTCTTATTTACATTTCGAGTGTTATTCCCTTTCCCGGTTTCCGGGCAAACATCCCCCGAATCCCTCCCCCTCCCCTTCTTTATGGGTGTTCCCCTCCCCATCCTCCCCCCATTGCCGCCCTACCCCCAACAATCACGTTCACTGGGGGTTCAGTCTTAGCAGGACCAAGGGCTTCCCCTTCCACTGGTGATCTTACTAAAATATTCATTGCTACCTATGAGGTCAGAGTCCAGGTTCAGTCCATGTATAGTCTTTAGGTAGTGGCTTAGTCCCTGGAGGCTCTGGTTGCTTGGCATTGCTGTTCATAAGGGGTCTCGAGCTCCTTCAGGCTCTTCCAGTTCTTTCTCTGATTCCTTCAACGGGGGTCCTGTTCTCAGTTCAGTGGTTTGCTGCTGGCATTCGCCTCTGTATTTGCTGTATTCTGGCTGTGTCTCTCAGGAGAGATCTACATCCAGCTCCTGTCAGCTTGCACTTCTTTGCTTCATCCATCTTGTCTAATTGGGTGGCTGTATATGTATGGGCCACATGTGGGGCAGGCTCTGAATGGGTGTTCCTTCAGTCTCTGTTTTAATCTTTGCCTCTCTCTTCCCTGCCAAGGGTATTCTTGTTCCCTTTTAAAGAAGGAGTGAAGCATTCACATTTTGATCATCCGTCTTGAGTTTCATTTGTTCTAGGCATCTAGGGTAATTCAAGCATTTGGGTTAATAGCCACTTATCAATGAGTGCATACCATGTGCGTTTTTCTGTGATTGGGTTGCCTCACTCAGGATGATATTTTCCAGTTTCAACCATTTGCCTATGAATTTCATAAAGGCATCGTTTTTGACAGCTGAGTAATATTCCATTGTGTAGATGTACCACATTTTCTGTATCCATTCTCTGTTGAAGGGCATCTGGGTTCTTTCCAGCTTCTGGCTATTATAAATAAGGCTGCTATGAACATAGTGGAGCACGGTGTCTTTTTATATGTTCGGGCATCTTTTTGGGTATATGCCCAAGAGAGGTATAGCTGATCCTCAGGCAGTTCAATGTCCAATTTTCTGAGGAACCTCAGACTGATTTCAGAATGGTTGTACCAGTCTGCAACCCCCCAACAATGGAGGAGTGTTCCTCTTTCTCCACATCCTCGCCAGCATTTGCTGTCACCTGAGTTTTGATCTTAGCCATTCTCACTGGTGTGAGGTGAAATCTCAGGGTTGTTTTGATTTGCATTTCCCTGATGACTAAAGATGTTGAACATTTCTTTAGGTGTTTCTCAGCCATTCGGCATTCCTCAGCTGTGAATTCTTTGTTTAGCTCTGCACCCCATTTTTTAATAGAGTTATTTGTCTCCCTGTGGTCTAACTTCTTGAGTTCTTTGTATATTTTGGATATAAGGCCTCTATCTGTTGTAGGATTGGGAAAGTTTTTTTCCCTATCTGTTGGTTGCCGTTTTGTCCTAAACACAGTTTCCTTTGCCTTACAGAAGCTTTGCAGTTTTATGAGATCCCATTTGTCGATTCTTGATCTTAGAGCATAAGCCATTGGTGTTTTGTTCAGGAAATTTTTTCCAGTGCCCATGTGTTCGAGATGCTGCCCTAGTTTTTCTTCTATTAGTTTGATTGTGTCTGATTTGATGTGGAGGTCCTTGATCCACTTGGACTTAAGCTTTGTACAGGGTGATAAGCATGGATCGATCTGCATTCTTCTACATGTTGACCTCCAGTTGAACCAGCACCATTTGCTGAAAATGCTATCTTTTTTCCATTGGATGGATTTGGCTCCTTTGTCAAAAATCAAGTGACCATAGGTGTGTGGGTTCATTTCTGGGTCTTCAATTCTGTTCCATTGGTCTATCTGTCTGTCTCTGTACCAATACCATGCAGTTTTTTATCACTATTGCTCTGTAATACTGCTTGAGTTCAGGGATAGTGATTCCCCCTAAAGTCCTTTTATTGTTGAGGATAGTTTTAGCTATCCTGGGTTTTTTGTTTTCCAGATGAATTTGCAAATTGTTCAGTCTAACTCTTTGAAGAATTGGATTGGTATTTTGATGGGGATTGCATTGAATCTGTAGATCGCTTTTGGTAAAATGGCCATTTTTACTATATTAATCCTGCCAATCCATGAGCATGGGAGATCTTTCCATCTACAGAGTAGAATCTTTACATCACCTGCCATGGCTTCTCCCCTCTCTCTCTTCCAGTCTCATCTCTCTGTTCTATTCTCCTCCTCTTCCTTCTAACTTCTCTCCTGCCCATCCTTCCTTCTCCTCCAATGACAGGCCTCCTTCTATCCTGTACCTGCCCCTCACCTGTACTTTACACATTCAAAGGGGAGGTGGTTCTGGTGAAGTCACCTGAGTTCTGAGTATGTGACTAGGCATCTCTCCTTGGGACAGTGGAATTAGCATCAAAATACAGATAACTTCAGGGCAAATTGCAACATAAATGTGGAACTCAGGAAGCCAATCAATCCCTAAGTCTTATTTATGCCTAAGTTTTTTTTTTTTTCAAGATGCTCACCCTTTGGTGTCCTTGGAGTACAAATACTTTCTGTCCATGACAGACCTTTCATTTGACCAAGGGAGGATATGTATGTTTGAAGCTCATTTATAGATACACTCTGACATTTTCCAGGAATCGTTTCCAGCTTTTACACAGTTCTGGATACACAAAAGTGTCTCCATAGCAGTCAATACAGCTACCTTCAAGTGTTAGGTTTTGTCCCTGTGTTTATTGCACCCTACATAGGAAAAGCCACATGGTTGGGGTTCAAACTTCGTTGAACTGAACTTTTCTCCCTATCTCCGTTCTTCTCTCCTTTCCTCCCTTTTCTTTCTTCTTTCATTCATATTCTTTCTCAAGCCTCACTCAGATTTGTTCATTTCCTGATTCCAGAATCAACTGAGTAGTACATTCCTTCATTCTAATCCATCAAAATGCTTTTGATCTTAAACAGTTCTTATCTGTTCTTTGTGCCTTGTCTGTTCCACTTTTGATTATGAGATCAACAAGGAGAGAATGAGTTTAATGCTGTGTTTACAGTTGAATCAGGCATAGAACTGAAAAATAGCATCATTAATAACTCCAACCTTGATAACATTCAAAATTTTAGTTAACTTGCAGATAATTGCAATAATGTAGTTATATCAAAAAATCTCTTGGACTATATTTAGATCATTTTAATTATTGCTAAGGTAAAATAGGCAACAAGGTAAAGCTGATGCAATGGTATCAGCCTCAGGGAACATTCTATGGAACAATCCTCAAGGTGTCCTTATGTTTCAGAACACATAATCTCTATCATTGCTAAGTCACTCAGTTCTGGAAACAATCAGTATCAACCAGCAAAACTAACATTTCAAACATAGTTTTATGTTTTAGAGGCAGATAAACACCTAGGATGATGTGCAAGTAACTAAAAACATTAATAATAAATTATGTGTTTCATTCTCCATGACAGGGAAAATCTACATCTAAAAGCTTAATTATGCCTTACTGTCTTCTCTTTATGAGATAGATAATAAGACAATCAGTAAAGGTTCATTACCCCTTTGATTTTTTTCATTATTCATGGCATGTACATTTTAACAAATGATTGTCTGGTATGTACTGGCTATAGCAAGCAGTACAGAGCAGGAAGAGTGGGTGATGAAGCCTTTAAATGCCACTGAATATAAACCTGTTCATTTGGTACAACAGAAGACCTCCATCTGAAAGACACCTTTCCTCATATTTCTCCAGTTTATATAGGAAGTGATTTCAATGATATTTCATGGACACTCTGACATTCTTTTCTTACTTTTTTATATAGTAAATCCATGTGCGCTAGATTAATTTTATGGATTTACAATAATGAAGTTAAATCATAATTTACTGTTAATAAATATCAAGTGATTATTTTCTTTTGAAAAGCTTTTTTTCCTCTTTTCAGTTTTAAATTTTATTTCCTAGTTTCTGCTGTTTTTGTTTATTTGTTTGGTTGATTTTGGCTTGAGACAGGTCATTATGTACTCCAGGCTGTCATCAAACTTATTGTGTAACCAGCAACAGCCTTAAAAACTTGATCCTCCTCCTGTGTCTGAGATTTAAGTGCTAGGATTGAAAGTACACATTACTACACCTAATGAGGACCATACTTGAGGAGCCAAGTCTGGTGATCTTTGCCTTCTTGAAAGTCAGCCAAGATAAACACATTCTCTATGAAACTGGATGGCTCACAGATGCTAAATATGGGGGAACATTAAGAGGAGCACAAGGAAATACTTTAAAAAGAGGTCAACATTCCATGTTTGCCTGGAAGATGATCCTTTGAGCAGAGAACCATTCTATGAAGTAGTACAGGACTGGCTTTCTTCTCATCAGACAACTGAGTGGTAGGGCAAAGGAAAAACTAGTCAGCTCCATTAAGCAAAATGTGAGCCATTTTAATACAGAGTTTAATTTTATTTCAGATTGCTTGACTTCCTTTATTAGGAATAAGTTCTTCCCTCTCTGTCTTTTATCTCTTCTGCTGGCCCACATTTCTAACAACTAAATATAGTCACAAGAAAAACCTGAAACAAATCCCATTCTCTTCTTGGTGATCTTAAACAGCCTCTTATTGAGTCAAGAGATTTATTTAGGAGTGAGGTGGAAACATCATCACTAAGGCAATAGTGTGGAAACACTCCTAATTTAGAGAAAAGAGTTGAGGTTGGGTTTTTTTGTTTTGTTTTGTTTTATTTTGTCAGCTTGTTTATTTAAATGCTCTTTAAATATTTGAAGAAAGGAAAAAGTGATATTTGTGGAATTAGAACCAAAAGCATGTTTTAAGACATGTAATTTACAGTGAGTAATCAAATATAATATAATTAATTGTAAGAGCTGAGTGATCAGTTCAAGTCCTGACCATGCCAAGTTACTTCTTTGAAGAACCAAACTTGCCTTTTGACAAACCTTCAAGCAAGAGCTACTAATGTTGGCAAGATGTCATTTTTCTCAATTTTCCTATGGACAATCTCATTTCCATGCTTATTTCAGTTTTGATTTCCTCTTTAAGAGAATCTGTTATAGACAGGATCATTTCCAAAATATCTCTGTAGGCTCTGATAAGATGATAAACTGGAAAGTTCACAAACAACCCTGACTCAGTGTGCTGAGCAAACATCAGCTGCATTCCCTAGGATATCCTCTCAGTAGGCACTTGAAAGAGAGAGGGAGCAGTAGAAGTACTTATTTCTAACTGTCATACTCTCATGCTTTCTGGATCAACTGTGTTTATGTGTTCAGTTAAATGAATCAGGCAGAATCATCTCCCAGGATTGATACTACTCTTTAATAACCATGTAGCACCTGGGTAAATGGGTATATAGTCCACTTCTTTTCATTCTAAACAAATGATCACAGGAAACTGTACTGTGTAATCCTACCTGGACATCGAAATCTCGCAGAGATGGTTCCCTGCCAGATTGTGCCTGGGACTCAGAGACGGGATATATTACTGTGAAGGTAGGCATGAACCACTTGATGTTGTGCAACTCAAGCTGTATGAGAACTGAGAGCATTTGGATACTATGTTACTACATGCAAAGAGAGTTATTTCAGAAAATACTGACATGACTAAATAATACTTCTTCAGAATTGAGCAGGAATGGAACCAATGGAACATGAACTGTCCTATTCTTGTACATCTCAGCTATACTTGTCAGTAGGAAGCTTATATTGCTGTGACCAACTGTGGATGCTTCATAAAAGAAGCAAAACTGTTACTAGGAATAAATGTGTCAGAAAAATATTAGATATCTTGAAGTTATTATTTTCCTCAAAAAACTGTTTTTTATGACTTGTAACTTTGATGGTAGATAAGAACATTTAAAGTAGGTTAGGTAATACTCATATTCTTTCTGATATAATGTTCCTATGAAGTCAAGGAACAGAAATGAATGGTATGTACTTTTAAGCAGAGATTTTCTTAAGAAAAATAGAAAAATCTATAAAGGGGTAGAGATGGGTGTTGGTGATGTTGTGACTACTTAGTATATACCAGGAACTGTGTTCATTCCTGGGATGATATATGTACACACACACACACACACACACACAAACACACACACACACACACACACAAACACACACCTTGTATGTGAGGGAGAAACAGAGGCAGAGATATTTGTTACAATTGCTAACAGTTTGAAAGTATTTAGAGATTAACTTTAATTGCATCATACAATTATCTTGTCCATCATTTCAGATATTTATTATTTCTTAGTGTTAGAAACATTCAAAATTCTGCCTACTAGCATTTTTAAATGTGAAATCAATTTCTGCCAACTACGTAATTCTACTCTGTTCTAGAAAGTTCTACTCAACAATCCAATCATAAGACTTGGAATTCTTATCAAGGCACAAATCAGAGAGGAAAACCAAAGCTCTCATAATACCACCAGTACTAAAAAAAAAATTTCCTGAACAAAACACCAATGGCTTATGCTCTAAGATCAAGAATCGACAAATGGGATCTCATAAAACTGCAAAGCTTCTGTAAGGCAAAGGACACTGTGGTTAGGACAAAATGGCAACCAACAGATTGGGAAAAAAAGATCTTTACCAATCCTACAACAGATAGAGGCCTTATATCCAAAATATACAAAGAACTCAAAAGTTAGACCACCAGGGAGACAAATAACCCTATTAAAAAAATGGGGTTCAGAGCTAAACAAAGAATTCACAGCTGAGGAATGCCAAATGGCTGAGAAACACCTAAAGAAATGTTCAACATCTTTAGTCATCAGGGAAATGCAAATCAAAACAACCCTGAGATTTCACCTCACACCAGTGAGAATGGCTAAGATCAAAAACTCAGGTGACAGCAAATGCTGGCGAGGATGTGGAGAAAGAGGAACACTCCTCCATTGTTGGTGGGATTGCAGACTGGTACAACCATTCTGGAAATCAGTCTGGAGGTTCCTCAGAAAATTGGACATTAAACTGCCTGAGGATCCAGCTATCCCTCTCTTGGGCATATACCCAAAAGATGCCCCAACATATAAAAAAGACACGTGCTCCACTATGTTCATCGCAGCCTTATTTATAATAGCCAGAAGCTGGAAAGAACCCAGATGCCCTTCAACAGAGGAATGGATACAGAAAATGGTATATCTACACAATGGAATATTACTCAGCTATCAAAAACAACGAAGTTTATGAAATTTGTAGGCAAATGGTTGGAACTGGAAAATATCATCCTGAGTGAGCTAACCCAATCACAGAAAGACATACATGGTATGCACTCATTGATAAGTGGCTATTAGCCCAAATGCCTGAATTACCCTAGATGCCTAGAACAAATGAAACTCAAGACGGATGATCAAAATGTGAATGCTTCACTCCTTCTTTAAAAGGGGAACAAGAATACCCTTGGCAGGGAAGAGAGAGGCAAAGATTAAAACAGAGACTGAAGGAACATCCATTCAGAGCCTGCCCCACATGTGGCCCATATATATACAGCCACCCAATTAGACAAGATGGATGAAGCAAAGAAGTGCAGAAGTGTAGATCGCTCCTGAGAGACACAGCCAGAATACAGCAAATACAGAGGCGAATATCAGCAGCAAACCTCTGAACTGAGAATAGGACCCCCGTTGAAGGAATCAGAGAAAGAACTGGAAGAGCTTGAAGGGGCTCGAGACCCTATATGTACAACAATGCCAAGCCACCAGAGCTTCCAGGGACTAAGCCACTACCTAAAGACTATACATGGACTGACCCTGGACTCTGACCTCATAGGTAGCAATGAATATCCTAGTAAGAGCACCAGTGGAAGGGGAAGCCCTGGGTCCTGCTAAGAATGAACCCCCAGTGAACTAGACTGTCGG
This sequence comes from Rattus rattus, assembly GCF_011064425.1. Taxonomy (NCBI): domain Eukaryota; kingdom Metazoa; phylum Chordata; class Mammalia; order Rodentia; family Muridae; genus Rattus; species Rattus rattus. Next base: position 157,032,009 of record NC_046156.1, on the reverse strand, counting down.
GGGAGGGGCAATGGGGGGAGGGTGGGGAGGGAACACCCCAAGGAAGGGGGGAGGGAAGGGGATGTTTGCCCGAAACCGGGAAAGGGAATAACACTAAAATGTATATAAGAAATATTCAAGTTAATAAAAAATAAATAAATAAAAAAAAAATACCACCAGTACTTTGTTAGAGTAGCCCCATTCTCCCTGGTCACAGCCATGGTGATGAGAGCATGCTGTCAGTCTCTCAGATAACACATGGCATCGATTAGGGAATCTTTCCTGTCTCAGGCTTTTGAGCTGATCTGTGGCCATTCCATGCTGCCAATGGTCTGCAATTTATGCCACCCTCTAGTTTGTAATTTATGTCACTCTACTAGAACTCATGGCATTTTCTAAGCTAGTCAGTACCATAGCAGGAAAGGTTGCCAGTTGTAGCTAAAATTTGCCCGTGGCACTAAGAAGTTGTCTAGCCTTGATGTCAAGAGTGAGGACTGTTGATGGTAAGTGCTTGTAGATGAGGACAGGTAAGGGCTACTTTGTGTTTACAGATAATGTAACACGTCTCATTCCCAAAGAAAGGTTTGACATTTTTTGTCTTTTTTCCTGAGGACTATCTGATTTGCTCCAGTTGCACAATCTACTGCCCACTAACAGAGTGTAGACCGGTAGGAGTCTCAAATGTCCTTCCATAGAGTTTGTATCATATGGGTGTTTCTTTGCTTTACAAAAACACCGCTTCAACTACATCTACCCTGTACATAAGCCTGGAATCCCAAAGTATCCAATTATCTCTAATTCTCTTGAATTTCGAAAGACCAAAAATATAATTAATTAAAACTATGAAGCTTGGAGTTTTACTAGATTTGTAGACATTTTATATATTTAAAATGTTCTAAAGATGTTTGGAATGATGCGGTATGGAAATGTTAACAAGGTAAAGAGATCAGCAAAATATTCTAGATGTTATCTTCTTGCCTGAGAAGCAAAGTAAATTCATACAATTTCACTTACTTATGAGAACTAAGCAACAGAATTTCCTGGTACATATGGAGCATGTAGGAAGGATTTGCCAACTAAAGGATTCCAAAGTATGTGTGCAGAGGGAGCTGAGGGTAATAGTGAGTTTGCCTGGCATGCTGGAGTTTCTACCATTGGTCTACATCATGGCAGAAACTAGACACACTAGCAAAAACCTTTAACAAATGAGTATATTAATCCATGTTAAGCATAGATGAACTAAGTCAGTGGTCCAGACTCTACCACTTACATGAAGACAGAAGATTACCTTTGCCTTTAGCTCATATTAACCAGTGTAGACCGACTCCCAAGAAAAACAAATTCATTTATTGGCATCCCACACTTTTGTGATTATTTTGTTATTTCCTCCTTAGGAAATAGGAAAAAAATAGGATGTTTTTAGTTACTTCTCTTCCCATGGAAGAGCCACATGCTTGGCATAGAGTCTACAGCATCCATGCCTATAGATCCCAGGACATGAAACAGTAGATATGCCATATCAGATGTGAGGCTCATTCAAAGTCCATCCCCAGAGGAAAGAGGATAGACAGAATTGGAGAAGATTGGAAGAATCCAAGGACAGAAAAAAATTATCCAGTTTTACTCCTTAGACTGATTTCATTCCTTTTTTTTTTTTTTTTTTTTTTTGGACTGGCATTCTATATTGTCACTCTTTGTAGTTTAGTGGATCAGACTCTAATATTGCCCATGATTGACTTTTAGTCACAATACTAAAGTATCTTGTGAAGTAAGTACAAAGCCTTTTGGCATAGGTTGATAGCATACATGATAACAACATGAAGTTTTCTTAGAATGTGGAACTTGCCACTCATTCTTGGACTTTGTACTGAAGAATCTCAAACATGCATACAAGGAACCTCCACACTATGGAAAGAATAACGTTCCTACCAGATTGGATTTCAGTGGTACTGTTTGGAAAAGCACACATCTGTTCTCTAAAGAGGCATTTATTTTTTCTAGAGAAATTTCCAGTCTCAGAATACTAGAAATTTCAGGCCTCAATCATGCTCTTTACTTGGAGACTTTTGTGACTGTGTGACTCTCAGTCTCTCTCTCTCTCTCTCTCTCTCTCTCTCTCTCTCTCTCTCTCTCTCTCTGTGTGTGTGTGTGTGTGTGTGTGTGTGCCTGTAAAAAAATGCATTAGTAAATATCAGCCTAGTAATTCTTGGTGTTATGATTATACGCAAAGCAATAGACCTTCATCCATCCCACATTCAGTAGTACAGCAGCACATACAGATTAGGCATGGATGGTCCACTTTCCTTTGATTCTAAAGGTCATACAAAACAAAAATCAGAATGTGGAAATAAGTGAGATAATTGTTCAGATTTTCTCCAGAACCTAAGACAGAAATAAGTAATACCTAGCTTTCTGTGAATAAAATTATGCATGCGATATTGCTAACTTGATAACCTTTTACATACTTCATCCACTTTCATAGCCCTACCTCAACACAATTTAATCTCTTGAAATTATACATCATATGAAGCTCTGAGGATGGCTAAGCAAAAAAAAAAAAAACCTCTTTTCTTTATATTACTATTGTTCTTTTCAAATTTACTGTTAATTTAGTTTAGGTCTAATTTTTTTTTAACAGTTCTGAGTCAGGCTGTCTTCCTAACCTGAATGAGTTCAAAGATCTTTGAAGTAATAAATATGAAGCTATAGTTATATGCAGAAAATGAAAACGAGTCAGAGGTAACCAGACTTGTTGGCTGAATATTTTGTATTTAAACATGACTTGAACAACTAACTGACATGATGAGCTGAAACACTGTTTTTGTGATGGGTTGAGACACAACACTCCTTATAAAGCATTTTCCTAAGTTGGGTTTTCTGTGAGTTTATATGCTTTTTTAATTCACTATGTAAGGACCTAAGTAGAGAGTCATTTTTAGGCAGGTTTAATTTAACACCATGATTTTTTGATTTTTGTATGATTTTTTGATTTTATGATTTATGGTATGTTTTACAGCAGTCTGTGTGTTAGGGCTAAAACATGGATATTGGCCAGAATATTATCTGAGACAAGCCTTTTCTCTAGGCTAAATAGGTCTGTTTGACTGGCAAGCACATTATTAATTATACAGGCTAGGGGCCCAGGCAGGGTTTCAGAGTTACAGTCTTTGAGGGGAATTTCCTCTTTTTAGAAAAATCTTTTTTGTTTTGTTTTTTAACATAAATTTCTTTTAAGATTTGCTTATTTTATGTGTGTGAATGTTGGTGTCTGTTCATGAAGGTTAGAAGAAGGCTTCAGTTCCCGTTGAGCTGGAGGTGTGGTTATTGAGAGCCACCATGCGTGTTCTGGGAAACAAACCCAGTTTTTCTATAAAAAGAACATGTACTTGTAACCACTGAGTCACCTCTCCAGCCCAAGCTGATATCTCTTTGGCCTCAACACACTAGACTGTGAATTTTGATCATATCTACTAATCACCTTCACCATAGCTTTATAAACATATTTTACTATAAACATCAGACTCCAACCAGGTTTTCACATAGAACGATCTCACAAAATGTATAAGCTCTATTACCTACAAAATTGAGCCAGGCCTCTGTTGTAGATTGGTTCTAATGCTATTGCCTGTAAGATGCTGAGGATCGCTGCCCCCAGTTGGTTTTATTGGTAAATAAAGTTGTCAGTGGCCAATGGCTGGCAGGGAGACAGGGGAGTACTTCAGATTTCCTGATCCAGGGACCATGGGAAGGAGGAGGTTTGAAGAATCATTCTGCCAGAAAAGGAATAGGATGCAAGCATGAGAGCTATGGAAGACAGAGAACCAGCCAAGTAAGAACCAGAGAAAAGCAGCCCCAGGGCTTACTCAAGTGGTCTGGGGTAGTAGAGATGAAATAAAGATTTTAGAAAGTAATTACTTAGGAATATTGGAAGGTAGAGTGTGTTAGCAGTGGGGAAGTTTGGGAGTGGCCCAGTCGTTGAACTGTTTAGGGTATATTAAAAATAAGGCTGCATGAGTGTGTGTTTCATTTGTGAATGCAAAACATTTGGGCAGGTGTAGAGGAGTCACATATACCCCACTGGTGACCTTAGGGCTGATTAACAAATTACCACTACAGGTTTCCTTATGGTCAAATGAAAACCATCCAACTGTGCTCTCACTTCCCCTGAAAGATTCTCAGGATCTCTTCTTCGATGACTTCAAGGTGTGTTTTCAAATCAGTTCTTGATCAAGTCCTTTGCCAGAAGCTGGTATGTTCCTGGCCATAAAATCATCATCAGCTACATCATTGACACTTTGGATGCCATGTGCTAATATCTCTTTGGCTTTCCAATATGTCAGGGAGATGTAACCATGGTTCCTGGTGACTTCATAGAGAAGGATTTCACATGCTCCATGGTCCCAACTGTGACTGAGCGTGGAGGTTGTTATTCTGGCACGATGGATGGTAACTATCTCTTAGATTACTTTTATAAACTTTGTAGTGAAAGTACCCCTGACAGTTAACCTGTGGTCATCCCATGATACTCATAATATGGAATAGCATTGCTGTTCTTCAACATTCAGGGGATCAAAGAGGAAAATTGGCAGTGTGCAGAAGGTTCTGCCTCTCCTCATACTTCATACTGTTGTGTCAATGACATGAATATGTTTTTCTCCTTCTAAAATTTGCCATTTTCCCATGGTATTAAATGTTCACCTCCTCAGTCTCCTGTTACCATCATTTTCATACTGAAACCAAAATCAACATCCTAGCTCTATTTCAGCTTTCCAATAATTATATTTCAGCATCTTTTAGATCCTTAAAACTTCTGTTCCATATTCATAGCTGTTTTTATAACAAGGATATTATGTAGAACTTAATATAGTTTATTTGCTATGTAATTGTTTTTTTTCCAGGAAATCAAGGAGTTTCCTCTTTAGTCTGAAAACATGGTTTCCTTTTACACATTTTACTGTTTCTCCCAGGCCCTTACCGACACAATGATGGAAGTTCTTCAGCTCCTCTGGGCTGCCACCATTTAGGAAAAGCTACTACAGCTTTTATTGTATTTCACAGAAAGGGAAAGCTCTTAACTTGTATGGATTGCTTCTGCAGTTCAATTAAAGAGTAGGAATAGCACATTTACACCTTTCACCAGAGGCAGCATATAACTCTGGTGGGGGTTGGGGGGTAGAATTTGATTATCTTCATTGCAGACCCTAACTAATTCAGTATAAACGTGACATTTTCCAAGGATTCTCACTGGTTAATTTGGCTTCCCTTTCTGTCTGGTGCTTTTAGTTGCTTCTTTTTGTTCTTTCTATGGTCTAATTATGCCTTTAGAATTTTGACATTTAAATATTTTGCATGGTTCTTCAGAACAGGTACTGGTCATTTAGTCCACACTATAGTTTTCAAATTTCTAGGATGCAGAAAAGGGACCATCAGTCAACACTATGCTTTGGCAAAGGGCTCTATACTGACCTTGTCAGTCAAAAAATGCAGTTGATCATTGTTGTTCTTGATCTTTCTCTGTTTTCAGCCTCAACATTAAATATTGAAGAATTGCCCACTATGCTCACTTTAGCCATGTGTTACCACAACTCTTGATATTATTTTAGGATGGGTTTACTTTACCAAATGTAAATGTTTATTTGTGCCCTTTTTTCCAGAGAAGTTTAGTCTGACTCTGTCTGAACTAGACACTAGTTACCAATTGAGGTCCTTGATAAACTGTTCTCCCGTATTTCCCTGAAGCTTCCTGTCACCAATGTTGCACCATCTTGAAGCTAATGGAGACCACTGTTTGAAATTCTCAAGCAATGAAAATAATTCTTCAATGGAAATAAGCAGGAGCAAGGGACGCAATTTCTGCTTTATCTGTTTGATAAGAATGAGTTTTCTTGGATTTGTTTTGTTAGTTCTGTGTGCTACTCAGAGACCTGCCTGAGATATAACTTCCATCCAACCCACCAACCTACTTGCATTTGAACATATAGTAGTCCCTAATGACTGCCTGGATTCAGGGAGACTGTTGTGGGAAAGATGAATAAGCTCCACTCAACTGTGCAACTAGGTGCTTGGAATTTTTTGATTCAGTATTTTTGGTTGTTATTCTGAATCTTTCCTTTTCTTCCCATGTTGCTACAACAAGGAAGTAAATATTATGTGGATGTGAGAAAAAAGTCCTATTTGTGCGGGCCTCTGCTGCTGTAATCATTCAGTCTGTTTAATGAACACAGTTCTGGTATAGCACTCTGCAGTGCCATCACATAAGCAATGATGGCAGCCATTCTAGAACCAGTGACAAACACAGTGATCCCAGGACTCAGCACAGTGTGGCTGCATGGTAGAAAGGCAGCCTCAAAACTAAAAAAGAAATATTATTTTGACCACATTTGCTTGCTCAGAGAAAGGGAAAAGTCCAATAAAACATTCTAGGAGAAACCTCTGAAAGAATTCTGTGATGGGTGATGGGGCTTCAGGTTTATGAATGATTTCACCTGTTGAGTAAAAGGAAATTCTAAGTAAGAGAGGCAGGAGAGAGAAGAGAAAATTGTTTCTGGATTTGATGGCAATCATCTTTTATTCCAGCACTCAAGAGGCTGATGTAGGAGCAACATGACAGCCTGGATTTCTTAGCAAGGAAGACACAGTCTCAAAAACAAACAAACAAACGAAAGAACATCCTCTAGCCTGGCTAGAGACCATTTTTAGAGAACCGACAGACTGAAAAGCCAAGCTGCAGTGGTGTAATGACTCTCAAATGGCAAACTTTGTCACTTAATCTCTCTTTTAGCAGTTAACACAGACCTAGGAAAACACCTTTTGTTCTTGTTCTTTCTATTTGAGTGGATCTTATTATTGGTAGGTGCCAAGTAGAAGCAGTAATTTAATTAAGTTCCATAAAAATGTGGGAACCTCTGTGAATTTTGTGGGAAAGACATTAATATTGCTTTAAAGATTGGTCACAACCACACCCCTGATTTGTCAGATTTTCATAGCAGAACTTCAGCTTTTTCCTCCATACATGCTTGCTACTCTGATCTGTGACTTAATAGGAACAGCATTAAGCTTTTGAAATATGCTTGGACCCATGAGTTCCAAACATGGACATTTTAAACTACTTAAGTGCAAGTCTAAATGCATATATACACAATTTTTAACCAGAACTATTGTTTCTTTAGAGGGAAACACGAACACATACATGCAGACACACACACACACACACATGCACACACACACGCACACATGCACACACATGAACACACGTGAATGCACACACACAGACCAAGACACACACACACACACACACACGCACACATGCACACACACGAACACACGTGAATGCACACACACGAACACACGTGAATGCACACACACGAACACACGTGAATGCACACACACAGACCAAGACACACACACACACACACAGAGAGAGAGAGAGAGAGAGAGAGAGAGAGAGAGAGAGAGAGAGAGAGAGAGAGAGAGAGAGAGTTAGTTGTGTTTCCAATGGAGTTTTTTTCTTCTATACTTCTGGATTTAAGTAACTCACTATTCTGTCAGTAGTGTTGATGCATCAGAAATTCAATCATACTTGCCATAAGGTTCAAAATAAAACTATTATTTCTGAGCTACCATGAAATAATACTAAGAAAAAATGTGCATAATGAAGGTTCAATTAATATTTCTGTATTATATGTTTGTGGGACAGTGGACTGTGCCAGGAAACTTGGTATGGTTGAGTGGGTTGGAAGCTCCAGAAACTCTGAGAAGAAGATAGGAATGTCACCTGCTTCCAACCAGGCCCTTGTCATGTGACCACACTCCCTACAAAGGAATGTGAGCTTTGGTCACAGAGATCAGAACAGAGTTCTCCGTGATAATGAAGTATCTAGAGGCATTGAGGGTTTAGCCAGTAAGTTTCCCTTCTCAGACATTCTTTCCTATAAAAAGTATTTCCTCTCTGGCCATCCTTGAGGAGGTGGTATGCACCCGTTTTCCACGATGAACAATCAAAAAACAATTTGAAACCGAAGACTCTCTTTTATCAAGAACTGCTTTGGGGATCATGGGAAAAGCCTTGGCCTATCAGGCCGCACTGTTTAAGTCCCCTGCAGAAAGCCCCTCAGAGCTCCTAGGCAATCACTGCTAAGCAAAGGACAAGTGCAGTGAGCTAAGCTGAGTTCCTCATTTCCCCAGGGCCCACAGTTAGTCCTAGGCACACTGACCACCTCTGTTCCCAACTCCTCATGACCCTGCAGCATTTGAATATCCTGCAGCATTTGAATATCCAGGAGTTTGAGACTTCTCCAGGGGCCTGTGGGCCTCCTTTGTTCCCAACTCTATGTGGTTTTCAGCGGTGACTGGACACCTGGGAGCTTGGTAACGGCAGCTTCAACTTCCTACATCTTAGGCTGTGTTTTCCCACCCACTGAGATCAGTGCTTCCCAAAAACCCATCACTGGACAATGGGCATAAGGTAAATGTGGTCTAGCGTCTCAGTGTTTCCTCTGCCTGGCAGAGTTTCCACAACTCAGTAGCGAGGTGGATCGTGGAAGAATGTAAGTTTATCCAAAGAACATTTTTTCCTCTGAGCACGATGTTTCTTCTACATTTCCTAATTTATTTGAATAAATTCCTATAATGTAAAAGTGAAAGTACAATCTATAAACACATTATGTATATAAGGAGAGAGAGAGAGAGAGAGAGAGAGAGACAGAGACAGAGACAGAGACAGAGACAGAGAGACAGAGACAGAGAGAGGGAGAGGGAGAGAGAGAGAGAGAAGAGATATGGAGCATCTCCTTAGCATCCACACCACACTTGAAAATTATCCAAGTGTCTATTATGCTGGAAATGCAGAATAAGAGATATGAGTGCTACTTTTTCTTTCTTTTTAATAACATATTTTTTATTGTATTTATTTCCAGAAAAGTCAAATTCTTAGTTGTCTACCCACATCAGTGTTGAGGTCTGTGCTATGCTGCTACATTTAACTTTGCCCGTTAAAAAACTCTAATTATTCTTTTACCACAAAAGGGGGATTATTGTGAACACATCTTACTGAACTCTTTCCATATTATTGACTTGTATTATTAAGCTCAGAATAAGTGTTGTTTTACTTTAACATTAGGTTGATGTCAATTGTGGTTCTAGCTGATTTTATTAGCTGAATTCATGTGAATCTCATATCACTAAAAATGAAACTCCCATGTGGCTGTCAGTTAACACATCACAAGCCTTTTGGCAAGTACCACAGTAATATGAGATCAAATAGTTTTTCTGCCTCAAGTCATCCTTTAAGAAGGAATTAAAAAAAATTCTTTTGTTTCTGCATGACCTAGTTCCTAGATATTACATGATGATATCTTTTAAAAAGTAAGACATTCTGTTTATAGTTGTTCTTTTTTCTCAAAATGAGAAAGGACTTTTGCCCGAGGCTGTAATCCAAATTCTTAGGAAACTGTCTGGCACATGACTGAGACTTACAAAATGCATGCCAAATGAATGGAGGAATATTCTAGATGACAGGCTGCAGTGTACTGTCTTATCTTTACTGGGAACAAACTAGTCCTTCTGCATGGGGCCCTTGGAGTCTGCTGTACTGAGAAGAGGTTTAAGAAGAGATAGAAAGACTGTGTGTAATGCTTGCACTTTCTTACCAGATCTTCAGGCTGTGACTCAAGTGTCCAGAAGGAAACTGTTTAGCCAAAATTACCTGACTGAGCTGATCTCCAAGCTCTGACCCACGCATATGTAAACATGTGCCTTTAAGCACTGAGTTTGGAGACTATGATATATAACTAACGCAAACCTTAGTGACCTTTATCATTTACAGTTGTAGAAGAAGGTTAACCAATGCTGGACATTGCTGAAAGGTTTCTAAAGATGTACTTAATACATCCTTATCCAAGTATAATTTGTCAAGTGCTGTGAATCTATGTGCAAAGTTTGTCCTTAGTTTAACTCCAGTTTAACATGCTACGGTTCTAGTCCAGTACAGTGGTGCACACCTTTTATTCCAGCACTCAGAAGGAAAAGGCAAGAGAATCTTTGTGAGTTCAAGCCAGCTGGATCCACATAGTGAGTACCAGGATAGCCAGAGCTGTAAGACCCTGTCTTGAAAAGACAAAAGGCAAAAATAAAAACAAACAAACAAAACAAACCCAAAATCCAAACAAAAGCAAGCCAACTTTCCCAAAGCCAATGGACTGATTAAATCCAAACTTTTTGAGAATGAAATAATTTTCTGAGTAATAAACACCCAACAGAAACTGAACTGGATTCACAAAGGATAAAGTAAAATGTGTATATATGTCTAAGAGTGTTAGTCTCTGATAAAATAAAGTTTAAGGATAACTACACAACAAAGTTATCTGACTTACATCAATTTCAGCATTAAGTGTAAACATATAATACCACAATGATAGAAATGCACATAAGTACAGAGAGTAATTAGAAAAGCTGTAGCTATTTCAAGTTTGACTTTACTTGATCACATCTACCTCTGCCTAGCACATTCAGGCTTCATTTTGTCATCAAGGATCTCTAGGACAGAACATATATATGTATATATATGTATGTGTACACACACACAGACACACATACACACACACACACACACAAACAGATATGTATAAGATAATACAATAAAAAGGGATTGTATTGTCTTAGAACAGGGATCCTGGTATTGTTCACTCTGGGTTACCTTAGCAGTTGTGATATGATGCTGGTGGCCTAAATGCTTCTTACAGAGGTTTTGCTGCTGATTCCACTGGAATCAATGAAAATTGGAAGAATGAAAATTCTGAAGTCCTGTATCCATGCAAGAACAGTAGTAACAATCACATTCACATATGAAGAAGAAAAGTCACAGACCTGTGCTAGCTTCCTCCTACTCCAGATTTTTTTTTCTTTTAGGCCTCAGTCTTTGAGGTGAAGTCCTCCATTTTTGGCATGAGATTTACCCTCAGTTACCATCCCACATGTCAATCTTCTCTAAAATACACCTCACAAAAGTGTGGCTTTCTGGTCTAAGACACTTTTTAGTCCTATCACATTGGTCATTGAGGCCCAACTATTGCATCTCCCTTTCTTCTATTTCCATTAGAAAAAATTCCATAAGGGCTTGCATATGAAAATAACATTATTATTTTCTTCACCAAAGGTGTATTCTTCATTGATTTTTCTGTTTTCACATTCTAAAACACTTCTTTCTGGTTTTCCCTCAACGGATATTTATCCTAAATCTATAAAAATTTGACAGTTTTTTTTAATGAATTTGATTTATATCCTGTCCTAGCCTAATGTTAGCTTTTGTTTTCCATGATGTAGTCTGAAATTCTAGTCTGCAACTAGTATTAAATAAATGCCAATTGCTACATCATTACCATTGTTATCGGCATCCACTATCATTAACATTATTTCCATCATCATCATCATCATCATCATCATCAACAACAACAACAACAACAACAACATTATTCCCACCATTATCATCATTATTATTTAAGTTCAAAACAGGAAAAGTTACATAGGAATGAAATGTAATAAAAAAAATTAGCTCCCTGTATTTTTCAGTCACACAAGTGTGTGAGTGCTGGAGCATCAGTGGACTTACCTAGGATACCTCTCAGGCCTAGATCCAGGATTCAACTGGGATATAGCAGCATCTATGAACTGCTGGAATGAATGAAGGGGCCGGTCCTACAGATCCAAACTAAGGACTTTCCATGACACAGGGCAACAACAGGATAGTCAATGAGGTTCCAGTGAGGTTCCAGTATTGATAATATAGTAGAAGCCAGAGGCATCATACCATTTCAATGAGTCATTGCAGTGAACACTTGGAAGCAATGAAGTATGGATGAAAGTGTGTATTGTGGGACACACTGCAGCATACTACAGCTTCCTCAATGAGATTTTTTTTTTTGTTTTTCTGTTGGGAGGGAGGTTGCAATGGTAGAAGAAAAGTATAAGGGGAGGGGAGTTGAAGAGGATTGGAGTAAGTGATGAGAAAGTAATAAAGAACTAATAGAACATTGAAAAAAATGAATTAAATTAGCTCTAGAACATTTAGTTACTAAATATCTTCAGAACTGTCTGGTTTTCAGACATTATATTGCACCATTTCACAGTATACTAATTATAATTTTAAATTTTTAAAAATTTTCATGAAGTTGGACCATTTTCAAATATAAACTTATTTCCTCATAAGAATAAAACTATCATCCTTACTTTTTGAGACAAGGAAGCTCCAGCCTGTAGTGCTAGGATTGTCTCTGGTCTGCAAAGCCAAGCTGGAAAGACCCTCTGGTACAGCAGAAGGAAGAAGCCACAGTATACCAGCAGCTGGATAAGGTGACATATACTGTTTCCACTGATTAAATGAGGAAAAAGGTAATTTCTAGACACATGTTTGCTTTTCTTTCATGAGATTTTTTTTGTGTATTTTTTTATTTTATTCTTGTTTTCGTTTCTGTTTTGTAAATGGATATTCCCTTTGCAACCATCAATTAAAAGGGCAACTCTTTATTTCGTTTTCTTTGCTCTTGTATATGAGACCAGTGACACCTGGTCCACAATGTGTTCTCTATAGGTAAGGACAGAAATAGAAAATAAAAATCTCTTAAAAACATCTTTTGGAGTTTACCTTCTTAACCATCTGAAGGGGTTGGAAACAAAAACCTAAGTCCTGAACTTTTGATGATCATATTTTATTTAAAAATGTTATTGGCTATGTCATCATGGGCAATTATACTTTTCAGATGCAGGGATCAGCACTAACTCTCTGTCTGTCCTGGGGTTTGTTGGTGATTTAAGGTGTCTTCTTACAATCCGTATACTAACACACACTTAAATCTGAAAATCATACTGATGCTTTAGTGGATCATATAGCATCTCAATAACTTAGCTCTGTTCTTGATTGTCTGACCCATGTGAATACTGGATTGCCGAGGGAGCTCATGGTCTTGTCATAATATAGCTCCATTTCTTTTGTCCTTTTTTCCTTTTATCTTTAGGTTGTTACTTGAAACACTTTTATTGTTAGTTTGTTCATTGAACTTATTCTTCTAGAAGTTTATCAATAGTAAGATGTAGGGGTCATTTTTCACTGTATGTCATAGGGCAGATTAGTATGTGGCACTAATTAGCAAAATATTTGTTGAACTTTGGCTATCTAATGAATCAATAAATAACTAATTGCATGACTGAAGAAATGAGACCACAAACTATGTCTACAAATTCCTCACAGATCTTTATCTGACGAACATCATCTTCCTTTGGGAGTGGAAGGTGAGCAGCTGCTAGACATGACTCAGCTGTGAAAACTGATATCAGCTTCCTTGAGTTATACACTCTGCATGTACTGCTAGCTTGAATATTATATTACCGGAAAAGGTGTCCTTGCTATCTCAAACCACAGCAGAAGCTAGGTGATTCAACACAGCTCAAGCATTATACGCTCTGTCTTCTGCTTTGTCAAGGTAAAATGACTGCACATTGGCGGCTGTGAGCTAAAAGAACGTACCACCCCTCAAAGCTTGGATACATCCTGTTACACAAATGTAAATGAGACCATGAAGATGCAAGGAAAAACTAATTGCACCATTATTATGTCCATTCTATTCAACTAAAAGTTTCTTGATGACAATTGAAAAGTAGCTTACCTTCTATAATAGTCATTTTTTTTCTTTTGTGAGAAAACCTAAGATGACTTAGGAGGAAGTACTTACTTTGATTCATGCTTTTAGAGGCCATCATGGTAAGCTAGCTCTATCGCTTTTGGGCCAGTGATGGCTCAGAACACCATGGTGGAGGCCGTGGTGTGGCAGAGATGTTCATTTTATGGCAGTGAGGAGCATAGAAAAACATCCAGAAACAAGATATAGCCTTTCATGAAACCTTTATTCTTTTGCCAAAATGATATATATCCTCTGACAAGACACATTTTACTTTCTACCTCTTCTCAGTATTGCTTTTAAATTATGAATCCATGTGGATTAACCCACAGGTTAGGACAAGGCGTTCTTTTATACATTTCCCTTTATTTTTGAGAATTCTATCTATACATACATATTTCAACATATTGAAATACTATTATATCTAATCTCCAAGTATCTCCTCCAACTCCTCCCATGTTAACTTCAAATTGGCCCCCTCAGAACTTCAAGTTTTTCTATAACTCATAAAGTCTTGTTAGTGGCGTTCATCTGTACATGAATGGGGCCATCCTCCTGAGCATGGGAAACCTACCAGAGGCTCACATCTTCAGAAAAAGAATTATTCTCTTTCTCCCAGTCAATTAGTAATATCTGAGGCAACTCAGTAAGGCATGGGGCCTGCATTTCTTTTACATATGCTAGAACTTTGGCTGAATTGATCTATAGTTTTTTTGTGCAGGTAATCAACTGCTATGAGTTCATGAATTCAATTGCCCTGTCATGCCCAAAAGCCAGCATTTCTCTTCATCCTTTGGCTGTTACTTATTTTCCACTTCTTTTTTCAATGAGTTCTTTTTCAACTTTCTGAGTTTTGATAGTTTTAGAGTTAATATAGATGTACATTTTATGAGTGTTAGAGACATCTTGAGTCAATTTCCCCTCAATGATTAGATCTAAAAACTGTGGACCAAGAGTTCTGCACATGCATCATTTGGTGGAAACACTTCATATATAAACTGTAGCACCTTTCTGTTCTCAATATCTCTGCCTTAAAAAGAGAAATTAAGTGAATTTATCATACCTAAAAATGATTCAGAAAGATACTAAATGAAAGTTAACTATAAAATCTTATAACAAAATCCCCCCCCCTCTCTCTCTCTCACACACACACACACACACACACACACATATGCACACATACACCAACAAACAATTATGCTGGCATGCTAGAAGTAGCTTATGATCCTTCTGTTCCCACTGCAAACCTGTATCGTTTAGTTTTCTATACATTCAGTTTTTATTAAGTCTGCTATGCCAATAACATAGATACATCTCTTACATTTGACTGAACTCTATACTTTATAATAAGTAGGTAAAAATTAGTAGCATATGAACAGACCCAAAAAGAAGTTTAGAAGAACTGTTTTCCAACTGATGAATCAGGAGTTGTGAATAATATAAAGACATACTAATTGTAATTTAAGGGTGAGGGCAGTAATGTGTATCTAAAGCTATTAGCCTTAGAGATTTCTATAATTACTCTTAACATAAAATGAGTGAATGGTATGATACAGGAGAAATCCCCACTCTTGGGTTTTGTTGACTCAGTGTTATAAAAGAATGATGAAATCTCTTTTAATATCAACCAATATCCCAAGAAACTGGTGGAATTACTTTCATCCATATTTTGCTAGTAGATGAACTGAGACTGATGAGTTATTGAATGTCACTATGAAAATAACATCTGGTGGGCACTAAAGCTCATACCGTAAAATCCTTGCACTCTGCTATCTCCCCACAGTGTAGAATGCCTTGGAGGGACCTCTTGATTTCTATATAAAAAGATTTGAGTAATCACATATCAAAGAAAAGATAGTTGATTAAAATTAGCAATGAAATATACTCATCCAGGCAAATGCAGAAAGACAAAAATGGATTGGGAATCTGAATGGCATGCTAACAATTCAATAGAAATGCTGACTTCATCAGATGAGATCACAAGGGCCTTTGTGTTCTGTGCTGACAATCACTCAGTGTAGTAATTATCTTCCAAAAAAGCTGCAGTCAACACCACAAACCCCCAGCAGCTTCATTTTTCTTTTTATGCACAAATGTTTGCTTTTTAAAAGTACTGTGTTTACAATTTCTTGAAACAATTTTATATGAATAACTCTCGAAGATGCAGAGACTGATGAATGGATGCTGTGGACATCAGAGCCCATCATCTGCAAATCTCTCGTTTCCTCAGGAACATCCATGCAACACTCTTAGGTGACTCTGGGGTAACTGGAACCCAAGACAGAACAGTGGTAGCAAGTAATGGCTGTACATAAAGACAAATCATGAACAGCACAGGCTTTGGTCATGGCCAGCTGCCAGCAGAGGAACAGAAAACATAAACTAGGATGATCAGTAGTCTACACAGAATGAGTTTCCTCTCAAAGACCTTGGACACAGACCCCGCCCCTCAGAATGTGTTTTTTAAACACAGAGCAAGGACTAATGTTCCTATTGTTGGCAGCAGTGAGGCCAGGCAGGAGATTGGATTAGTGCAGCCTGGAGGCTGCATGCAATGGTGAATTAAGCAGTAGTTCTGAATTCAGCCTTCTCACCGTGCCATTTTCTACGACCTCAAAAATGGCACTTTAGAGTACCTCTGCCACCTCATCCACAAGGTATGAAGCTGCTCAGTTCACCTGCAAGGCAAATGTGTTAGGTTTTCCTGTGTACAAGTGTCTTCAGCTTTTGATATTTGACCTACTTCTTGCCGGATTCCCACTCCTCCTGAAAATCTCTTTCCTCCATGACTGAGTAAGGGAAAGACAAACTAAGCCACAAAAACCCCAATCCAGGTCCTCAGTGCACATGTACCTGCGCATCATTACAAGGATGTCCCTCATGCTAACTACTGCTTCCAGTTGCCCTTTGTAACTGCATCACCCATGCATAGCAAGGCCTGCACAGCAACATAACTCTGGTTCTAGATGAAAACCAATACAAAATGAGAAAATATATTTAAGTAAAGCAGTAGTTACTAATATTATCTTTTATTTAGGGAAAGCTTGTATTGGGAGATGTGCTATGATGCAGATGCTTGTTCTATTGATGTCTTACACGGTTAAGCAACAATTCACTATCTGTTTGTGAACTATACTTGATGATCACGTGAAGTCATACAGTTAATGATCATAAATGAAGAGTATAGTGACATGCATGATGTTCCCAAAATAGGTAGGTTGACATTTTAACTTCTACAGTCTTTGGAGGAGACTTCATTTGTAAGTAGAAACCTTGGAGTATAATTATTTAAAATGAATGGGATGAGGCCACAACCTAATATGATCATTGTTCTCATAAAAGGAAAACTATATATACATTGAGGGCCTATGGCATGGAAGAAGAAATCTGCTCTAACAAGCCCAGGAACACCAGAATTTGACAGCAAAACCACAGAAGCTGGGAAAAGAAGAAAGGATTCTGAAAGGGGGGATGTAGAGGCCTTGGGGGTATGCTGACACCTTGATTTCAGACTTGAAACCACTATAATAGAACTGAAAAATCATAGCTTTTGCCATCTTAATTCACAGGGTTTGATGCCCTTTTATTTTATTTTCAACTGTATCTCTAGGAAAATAATTCATAGGATAAAGTTAAAGTTGAGAAATATATCACTCTGAGTGAAAGGTCTAGCAGTTAAGTTATAAAGATGGATTATATATCAGCAAACAAGGCTTTTAAACTAGACACCTTTTGAATTATCACTATGTTTGATGAACTGTACTTTATCACTACAGGCAAAATATGCAATAGGCTGCTGTCCATTACTTATAAATTACCCAACCATGGCACAGCTTATGTTGCACATTTTGGACACAATATCGGCATATAATAGGTATAGTAGAAGTGCCAGGATATTTAATGCTCTTTGCCTTTAAGAACATTAAAATACAAGGGTAACTTAGCAAATAGCCAAGGCATATACACATGTAGTTTACTCTCACTCTGGTTTTGTTTTGAATGTTGATTAAAACAAAACCATACAATTTGAAATTAAACCCACTTAATAGGAAAGAGGAATGTAATGTAGTCCTTAGCAGACTACATGCAACATAAACACAAGTCAACTGAGTTCGTTACATAATCAACATGCATGAAGAAAATTGGTTTCACAATCCCCCAAGTGACATCACAGTTGACTTGAAGTGATTATCTAAGTTAGCATCATCCTTCCTGACATTTTCAATATTTACCTTTATCTTTGCATGTCTGGGCTTCTGCCCCCCTTGGGAGAGTGTGGTTTCTTCTCTAATTGGCTTCTTTATGTCTATAGTCACCTTTGAGGTTAATGCTATTTAAGACTATTCCTTTATAGTAAAATGCAAATGGTGCTCTTCATAAGTTTTATGAAAATAATGGTTTGCTTATTTTGTTTGATTTTCTCTTCTGTGTTTAAAATAGTGAGATGCCTAGAGCTTTTCTCCTAGGACTTATCATTTTACTTACCTGTGATAAGATAATAAATTCACCCATTTCCCCACCCTGGTATCCTTTCTATTCTTTGTCTCCTTCCCCTCTTTCAAAAGGAAGAGTGGTTAAATCACAGAAAGAAAGGTAAAAATCTGTCTTATCCGCTATATTCTTAAAGGTCTACTTTGGATTTCTTTTTTTTTCTTTTTCTTTTTCTGTCTCTGTCCTTCTTGATTCTTATATAATAGTAACTTTTTTTTTTTGATTTTTAAAGTCATGTTGTGTGACTTTAAGTTTGCTCATTTACCTATTCTCTCTCTCTCTCTCTCTCTCTCTCTCTCTCTCTCTCTCTCTCTCTTCTTTTGTGAAGACAAGAGTAATAGTCACTCCAAAATATCTCCTATCTTTTAACTTTACAAAAATAAAAAATGTATGATTTTCAAATTTCTATATTATGACAAGAAAAGAGAAGGGAAAATGATGTTTGCTTAGATTTCTGGAATGATTCCAAGGTTTTGGAGTAACAGACAGGCAGAATGCCTGTTTGTCCAGTGCTATTAGAATTTCTTTGTAGATTGTGGGAATGGTTATTTAATACAGATGCAAGAAAACAATACTAACGCCCAATGCCAGTGAACTTCCAGTGAGATCACTTTTAGATTAAACACTGACTGATTCAGAATCCTTGGATGAAAGACTATTGTATTCCAAATACGTTTTGAACTTTGGACTTTTTGTTAGTTTACTTGTATTAACTCTTCCAAATAGGAGTTTACAGAAGTCATTTGACCTTACGCAACTCCATGAAGTGAGTAACAGAATACTCCTATGTTTCTCACAGAAGAGAGACCTGAGATTCTCAAGTCACATACTCTCAGAGCTAAAGTACAGACAAATAATTAAAAGCCAGTTTGGTTTGAAATACTACATTGGACTAAGTGTTCACTGAAATGTGTTCAGATGTGGGGCTTTGTGGAAGCAATTGGATCATGAATATTCTTCATGGATGAATTAACTCTGATGCTTTCACTGAGCAGTAATGGGGAAGGAGACATGGTTGAGGGAATGGGGACTTTGGGGACATGGTTTTTGGGGGTGGGAAAATTTCCCCTATCCTGTTGCCTTGGTCTCTTTCTTTCTGCTTCATGATTATCATAAAAGATAGCTTTCTGTCACATACTGTTGCTGCCATGAAAACTTAAAACAATGAATTTAGCCTATCTTGGTTAAAAAACATCCAAAGTCATGAGACACTATTACTTTGAGTCTCTAGGTTATCTGCCCCAGCAACAAAGGTATGAATAAAATATTGTGTCTTCTTAGAGTTCTGTTGCGGTGTCAGACATGGTATAGAATTGGAAACCCTCCTAAGATAGAAGTAAGAAATGTAATTACAATTTTAGGAATGAAATACTTCTCCCTATCTTCCCATGTAGGAACTTCAGAAGGGAAGAGTCTACCACAAGTCCATTAGCTAGAAAATATGTCTCAGGAAGTGTGTGAATCACCATGCTGCTTGTGTACACTGTATTTTAGTGGGTGTCTCTGGATATATTGTACATTTCTTAGCATGAAGTACAGTCCAGAGCTGTACAGCCTCAAATTATAATCTCCCTTCACCCCACTGCCCACAGCCTTAATGCAGTCACACTCAGTCTGTATTTTCAGATATTTCCCATTCCATGATGTCTCTATGACATAATATATACATTTATTCTTACTAAAATGTCATTGCTTCCTTTTGTCACATAGCAAGTTCGAGATGTAATGTCATCTTCTCTTTGTAGCCTCTCTCAATTTTTCCATCAAGCACATTTAGATGAATGTTGATAACAGTCCTGCTTTTAGTTGTTTCAATGCCACCAACTTTTAGTTTCTTTTTGTCACAAAAGCTTATCAGCAAATACCAGAAACACTGTAATCCCCACAAGAAAAACTTGTGGTTAGAATGGTGTTTCCCTGAATTTCTCTGTCTCTCCTATCCTATGCCAAGTTATATGCTTGTAGTTTCTCCCTATTCTAATCCAACTAACCAATTATCTTTTTAAGTAAATGTATTTTTCACTTTCAGTTTCATCAGTGGCTATGATTACATAGTGCATTTATAAGTTAACAATTAAAATTAAAAAATTCCTTTCCTGGCCTGGAGGCACTAGGTTATGCAGCTATCTGAGCAGGGGTAGACTGTGACCATTCTGTGCTGTTGGAAAACTCTGCTTTTAAGGTTGCAGTCCACCATATCCAAATATCCTCTCTGTGCTAGGTGCAAAATGAATGAATGACTCCCTCTCACAGTGAGACTTCCTTTTCTCTGCATGATCTTATCAGGAGAGTGTCTCTAAGCACAGTTGCCTGACCTTATCTACAGGATGACCCCCACATAAAGCTTCCTGCCAGCACTGCATGATTCAGCACATAAGTCCTGCTTGGACCCTCTGGCTATATGATAATTAGGTATTGTGCTATGACCAATCAACCCTTCCTGTCCATAACTCCCCCAAACCTCTGAGGGAAGTCTTGTAGTTTATGGCAGATTACAGGTTTAACTTTCTCTCTCCGATAAGAACCTGCCCAACAGGTTCTTGGAACTCGTCTTCATGTAAGTGAAATATTTCAAGCACCTCAGCTCTAGCCAATAACATACATGTACCCTGGAAATCCCTACCATTCCCCAAAATCTATACAATCTTTGTTTACACCTAATAAACTTGAGCTGTCTTACTTATGGCTGCTCCTCCCACCCCTACAAACACACCTTGTGGATTGGTGACTAATGACTTCTGAGAAGGGAGACCTAAGCTGTGCTTCAGAAAACAATTTCAAAGAGAAATAGGTGTGAAGGAGACAATGCTGATATCCAAAAAACCTAAATAAAAGATTAAGAAATACAGGCAAATTTATAAAGTTTATAAAAAGGAAAGACAATGAACTTTTTAGATGAATTTGTATGGTCATTTTAGAATGAGGTTTGATAGGCCTGATGACTGTTTGTTAGCATGCAATGGGACAGCATAGAGAGACAGAAGGAAGAACAGCTCATATTATCTAAGCACAGCATTGTTTGTTTTACCGTCATCATTTATCTTTTTCAGTGAAGGTTTTTATTCCAAGTGGAATTGTTGACTTCAAGTCCACATGGCTGACTGGGCCACTAGGAGAAAGAAACAATCTCCACTCTTTCCCAAACAGGATAATTCTACTTAATATATACAGAGGGAAGGCCGGAGTACAAACTAGAAAAGCACAGTTTAAAACAAATCATGTATTGATGCCAGAGCCAGGAAAAGAAATAAACCTATAAAGCACCCCCCCAAAAAAAACTGTTTCTGAGCTGTGCTGAGGCCTCAGAGATGGACAGTAAGGTGCGGTGGATCATGCAATAGAATACGGAATACTGTACTGAGAGATGTTTCAGAATTAAACCTAAAGGTAAGTCCATCCTCCCTTAAGGTCCAGGACAGTACAAAAATGACATAGAAGGAAAAGTATTCCCAAGAATTCAGAACATCAAATCCCAACTTGTATGAGAATGGGAAAGAGGGGGCATTCAAGGCTCCACTGAAACAGAAGTGATTCTTGGTGTTGGTCCAGACCTATAAAATTAATTTTGACCACACTCCATGAGGCTGTATTCACAGCCAGGGTGTTTACATGAAAGCCATGGGAAGCAGCCATGTGGTGGATAAGTTCTCAGTTAGGTCACAAACTGTGTAAGGAAGGAACAGCCATGGACAACATACAAATAACAGATTAATTTCTCAAAAATTTTAGATCTTGGAGCTATCAGGATAAAGGATGACACGGTGATGATGATGGCGCTTACTCAACTCTCACTATATACAAAGTACGGTGCTGACCAATCCATATGACTTCATTTATTGGCAGTGACCAGTGTTACTTTCTTGTAATAACTGAGGAAAACAAAGTAGGGAAATCAAGTGACCTATGTCAGAATACACAGTCAGGGAAACAATGTTACTGTGATACAAGTCAGGTTGCCTTGATCCATATCCTCTCTTCTTATTTAATTTCTGCATTAAACTCCCTTCTCTGTGGGATCTGTAAGAACAAAGGCTTGGTTTGAATATGGAACAACAAAGGAATAAGGCTCTGGATTTAAATAGACCATCAGGGGAATGGAGGCAATTAAAAGACTGGGCAACCAAATGGAAAGAAGTTACAAAATAAGATTGGAGGAAATTATCCAGAGTACCACAAGAAATGATAATGGAATGAAAACCAAGATCTTTGGAAGATAGAGAGCAAGCAGTCCCGCCTCCAGACCCCCCCAATTTACATCATAAAACCAGTTGATGACTAAACAGACAGGAGAGAGATATGAAGAGGAAATAAAATTTACATTAAGGTATATATTTGATCTTCAACAACCTGATACTAATTCTGTCATTCTGTCATTTATTAACAATATAGTCTCTTAAAATTTCCAACTTCTTTGATATTAGGTTTTTGTTTTCCCTCAGAGAGGGAATCCTAGTGCCCCGTTCCCCTTGAAAACTCCCATCCTAAGCTCCAATACACAGAGCACTTAATCATTCCTCCTGTTCAACTGAAATTTAAATTACTAAATAGTTTCATACTCTAATTCTACTTTTGTTCTCTCCAGTGTTTTCAGTTCTTCAAAGTCTTATGAAAGGTAACTCATTGGAAAACATCTTCATTACTAGAAGAAATATTAGACTCACATGTATAAAATCTTACACTGAAAACAGTAACTATTCACACATGAACTGTGCATGAAATAAGAGAACTGGAGATTTATATTGCCTGCTAAATAATTTGAATAAAAAATGTATTTTGTAATCACATAGAATGTATGCAATACACTTAGATTTGCAAAGGTATATGACTCTTTAAACATGAATTTTGGTGTCATTTCTGCAATGAATTTTTCAACCTGGAGCTTTGGTTTTAGCTAGTATCTATTTGGCCTACACACTAACATATGGTGTCTTGTGTCTCCATCTAGTGTCTGATGCCTGGCAGTACAATTGAATTTATTGCAAATAAGAATCAGAGCACAGACTTTTAGTCTTCATGAAATAGTTTGCAAAGGGTCATGCATGACATCAGTGGTAGCATTTCTGTTTCTATCAGTGTTACATTTGCACATATTTAGAAGTTACTGCTGATGATTCAACATGTGTTTCTCCACTAAGACCTATTTCCATTGTCCTGGACAGATATGACCCTAGATTCAGTTTTCTCTAAGGCCAGTAACTCTGGGCAGTGCCTGAGACAAGGGAGGTACTAAGTAAAAATAAATGGATGAGTGCAGAAATATTAACAATTCGGAAGAATCACACTCCCATTCAATAGGGAAATTCATGGTGCTCAAATGATTATATCACAAGACAAACATGTGTTTTTACAGAGTGTAACTAAAGTACCTTGTTGGAAAGCCATGCCACCACTTCTTCTGTAAGCTGCTTCAATGGAGACATTTGCCATTTGATCCTAATGATTTAGTCATGTGAATTTCAAGGGCCTGTACTCACAGAAAATGACTCACTGTGGTAGGTATAAGGCATTAGAGAGAAGAGATGAGTCTAAAATTGTGCATCTCTATGCAGAAGTTTGTACAGTACTCAGCTCTCTTCGATAGCTTTAGGAAAGATACATCTGGTTCCACTGAGAGAAACCTCACAGTATTTTACTTTGTCTTGCTTTTTACATTCAAGGATGTGAAATAATATCTTAATTGTAAATTGAACTCTGTTATTTCAAAGAATAAGAAGTTAATTTTTCATTACTTGTGGGAAGTTGTCAGTGACTGGACAAGATTTTACATTTTCTATATCCTTGATAAGAAAGTATAAGAACAAAGGTCCAGGACCACAAGTCCTTGAAAATGTGGCCAAATGTGAAAACAGATCTATAGACTTTTTCTGAGAATTGGAAGAGACACTATGAAGCCAAAAATCAATGTGATCTCCCACTTGTTTTAAACCACATTTCTTATCATTAGGAATTTTAGGGAGATGACACTATGTTCCTGCCCATGTTTCAAATCAAAGATCACAAACCAGCATTACTCTGACCTCTCATATCTAAGCTTAAAGGGACTCCTCTTTGGACAACAAGTGTTCCTACAATCTCTATTCACCTATGGTACTGTCTGTAAGTACAACACAGAGAACACCAAGAACATGCTATTCATGCATAGAGTTGAGCTTTACTCAGTTTCTAGAGTGCTTGCAAACATGCGTGAAGCACTAGGTTTGGTCTCTAGCCCTTCATAAAACCAGATTATTTCCCATTCATATTATCCACGTACAAGAGAGGTAAGGTCACCCTTGGCTACATTGTGAGTTGAGGTCAGACTAGGCTACAAAGGATTCTGTCTCCAAAAATTACAAAATAAAGTAGTTATTTTGTATAGGTTGCTAATGTCACAGAACTACATTCTTATGATTTTTTTTTGTTTATTTCTGTCAAGCAAAAAGATGGAGAATCTGGATAACAAAACATAAGTAACATAGCAAATATACACACCATGTATTTCTATTCTCTAAATTATTGTAAAGATAATTTTCAACGGAGTGTGCACAGTAGCTATCTGAATGGTCTCAAAATTTTCTTCTTTGATCCTTTATCCATAAATATATACATTTGTTTACTTTAAAATTACATGCATAGACATTATATTGATATATACTTTAAGAAAGTCAAGCTTAATAAACATCAAAAGGAGAAAACTTCTATTGAGACAAAACATGGTCCCAAGATCATGATCATCCTGCCTTGACTTTCAGACCTAGGCAGTAATATTTTAAATAATTGTTTTATTTAAAAAAAATAAAATGTTTCCACATATCTCTTCCATTCTGCACCTCTCTTGGGGCAGATTGGACTGTCAGTCCCTCTCCTCACCCCACAGTCGGCAGGTATTTCAGGAGATCAGCTGCAACCAAGGACACAGGTGAGACCCCCAGTCAAACAGCTGCCCCATCTGGGATTCCCATGGAGTCCAGTGGAAATGTGACCCCTCCCCTCTGTACAACCGTCATCTCCTTTCCTATCTCCTCAGGGGAAGGAAGAGTGCCTGGTCCCCCCCCCCACATCCCATACAGGGAGTCTGCATGTCCAAATGTCGAAGGTTTTTGTCCCCAATTGTCCCCAGTTGGCTGGGCAAAGGGAGATGGGGCAGGACTCTTAGGGGCCACTTCCCTTGAAACTGATCCAAAGAGCTGAAGCTGAAAAGCTGGGAGCCCCTGCTATGCAAAGAGGCTGACTGATTCCATGACTGGGTACTAGGAAGAAGGCAATGAGAAGCAGACTAAAAGCTATGGACCTTCAGCCACCAGATAAATAAAGGATAGAGATTTATAAATTTAACTTAATTATTTTTAAGGATAAAAGTGTATATAAAGGTAATTGTTTAAATGTTCTTAAATATGGAGATATTAAGGGAGAATAAGTGAAAAAAAACTGCTCTAAAGAAATTGAAAAGTCTTGCTAGGCCAAATGGATCCACTTGGAGTTTCAAGGATTGCCTAGCCTGATATGACAAAAATAGAGCCTGGAAATAGGCTTGTACAGCAAGTAGAAGGGAATTTAATTAAAGTTAAGTACATAGATAATAAGTATTGAGATTTTCCATCCTTAATAAGGAAATAAGATTAAAAAGCAGGAGATAGGTAGCCTGACCTATCTCTGACAGTAGAAGCTTTAGGCTTTGAGAAATATATAAAGAGAAAGGGGCATACTACTGTATATGCCACAGATATATTAATCTCCTTAAAAGAGAGAATTTACATTTACATAGATATATAAATATTGTAGGCCTTAGTCTCATGTAGGTCAGGGCAAGGGGGCAAAGAAGTATTATCTCACCAGACTATTTGTTTAGGTTGCTTTAATTGCTTTGAATTATTTTAATTATTAAAATGAGCGTGGTTATGAGTTTAGTGGTTTTATTAAAATTTTCTAGGAGAGAGGTTAAGCTATATCTTTTATGAATTCTGCTTACTGGGTCAAGGACATGCTATTTTGAGAGAGAGGCTATATATTTGTGTTGTCAGGAAATGAGAAAAGGCTTTGAACCCCTTCCAGAGTGATATGGATCAGATATGACAGGGGAGGACCTCATGACAAACTTGAAAAAGTTGAGAAAATCAAACAAGACAGGCAACTTGATCTGCTGATTCCTCAACACAAGAAAAGCCCAATAACTGGCTTAGACATAAAAATGTCTATAGCCAAAACTTCAGTTAACATCAGACAATAACTCTTGTTGGTTATTGAAACCTTAGGAATCTTTATGCCCTCCTTCATATGGCATAAGTGAAGATTTATCACAATTGGTTATTGATAAAATTAACTCATAAAAAAGACTGTTGTCTTTCACTGGCTCAAACAAGGAGCAAAATTTCATCCTTAACTGATCTGTGTCTCCAGCAAAATCTATACGAATATCTTTTTTAGATATATTTCTTTACTTACATTTCTTTTTGATCTGCACAAAGATGTGGAGCTTGTTAGAGTTTATGCAGATGAGTTTATCTCTAGAAACAAATGTTGATATAAATATAACTATAGCTTGTTATTTAGTTTTTTATTGATTGAAAAGTAACTGAAATCAGCAATTCAAGTGAATAAATACTTTTTCTAGTTCATTGTTTCAGACAGTTCTGAGGGTTGACTGTCCCATTTGTCTCAGTTTGGGAATAGCCTCATCATGATAATGGTGTGTGATGGAACAATGTTGCTCATATCATGATGGCAGGAAACACTGAGTGGCAAGAATGGATGTTGGCTATATCCTTCAAAGGCATGACCCTGTGCCCTTCTACCCTGCTAGACTTCCACATATAGATACTGAATACTTTCAAAATGGTGCCATAATCTGTTAAAAAGATCTTAATATATAATTTTTTTGATATGTTTGAGATTCAAAGCATAATATTTGTGCAAGACAACTTCTAAGTAGGGAAGCAAATTTTTAATTTAGAGCAGAAGTTGTCCTATATATTACAGTTTAGAACTTCAATTCACTAGCAGTCCTTTTCCACTGAGGCCTGGGGAAATACATCAGAATAGCATGTGGAAGGAAGGCAACAATACATCAAAGAGTGACTAGAACATGAACAAAAAGAATACATTAGGGGCATATAATCTTCTTCATTGAGATATCTCCTTCACTCTTCTAACGATATAGTCTTTGTTCCAGTAACATATAGATGGAGCAAGTTATATTTTTATATTTAGGAACATATAGATATATGAGCAAGTGTGTGTGTGTGTGTGTGTGTGTGTGTGTGTGTGTGTGTGTGTGTGTAAAGCACTTAAGGAAACAAGGAAGCAAGCAAGGACCATGGATTAGAAAAGAGACAGCATGGAAATAAAGTAATTATATATTAATTTTAGTAAATTTAAAAAGTACAGAATTTCAGGATGTTTTTAAAAGAATTAGCAAGACTAAACTCTTACTGTTACCCTCAGGTGCAATGAAAATGTAATGAGGACATGTAAAAGTTAGATATGTATGTTGGTAGATGGTATAGCACATGAGCTAAAGTGGAACCTGTAGGCTGCTATGCCCAGACTTGAAGCCACTGAATCAATAATAGAGTTTTCCTTATCACACACACAAAAGAACAGTGAACAAATATTTTAAGGGAATCAAAAGCTGGAACACTCAAAGTATCACTAATCCTGTTTTATAGAAGTAGAAAAAAAGAAATTCACTTAAGAAGATTAAGAAGAGCAGGGGAACTCTCATCAATGGACAGATCATGGAAACAGAAATTAAACAGAGACGTAGACAGACTAAGAGAAGTCATGAGCCAAATGGACTTAACGGATATTTATAGAACGTTCTACCCTAACGCAAAAGGATATACCTTCTTCTCAGCTCCTCATGGTACTTTCTCCAAAATTGACCATATAATTGGTCAAAAAACGGGCCTCAACAGGTACAGAAAGATAGAAATAATCCCATGCGTGCTATCGGACCACCACGGCCTAAAGCTGGTCTTCAATAACAATAAGGGAAGAATGCCCACATATACGTGGAAATTGAACAATGCTCTACTCAATGATAACCTGGTCAAGGAAGAAATAAAGAAAGAAATTAAAAACTTTTTAGAATTTAATGAAAATGAAGGTACAACATACCCAAACTTATGGGACACGATGAAAGCTGTGCTAAGAGGAAAACTCATAGCGCTGAGTGCCTGCAGAAAGAAACAGGAAAGAGCATATGTCAGCAGCTTGACAGTACACCTAAAAGCTCTAGAACAAAAAAGCAAATACACCCAGGAGGAGTAGAAGGCAGGAAATAATCAAACTCAGAGCGAAATCAACCAAGTTGAAACAAAAGGACCATAGAAAGAATCAACAGAACCAAAAGTTGGTTCTTTGAGAAAATCAACAAGATAGATAAACCCCTAGCCAGACTAACGAGAGGACACAGAGTGTGTCCAAATTAACAAAATCAGAAATGAAAGGAGACATAACTACAGATTCAGAGGAAATTCAAAAAATCATCAGATCTTACTATAAAAGCCTATATTCAACAAAACTTGAAAATCTACAGGAAATGGACAATTTCCTAGACAGATACCAGGTACCAAAGTTAAATCAGGAACAGATAAACCAGTTAAACAACCCCATAACTCCTAAGGAAATAGAAGCAGTCATTAAAGGTCTCCCCAACCAAAAAGAGCCCAGGTCAGACGGGTTTAGTGCAGAATTCTATCAGACTTTCATAGAAGACCTCATACCAATATTATCCAAACTATTCCACAAAATTGAAACAGATGGAGCACTACCGAATTCCTTCTATGAAGCCACAATTACTCTTATACCTAAACCACACAAAGACCCAACAAAGAAAGAGAACTTCAGACCAATTTCCCTTATGAACATCGACGCAAAAATACTCAACAAAATTCTGGCAAACCGAATCCAAGAGCACATCAAAACAATCATCCACCATGATCAAGTAGGCTTCATCCCAGGCATGCAGGGATGGTTTACTATATGGAAAACCATCAACGTGATCCATTATATAAACAAACTGAAAGAACAAAACCACATGATCATTTCATTAGATGCTGAGAAAGCATTTGACAAAATTCAACACCCTTTCATGATAAAAGTCCTGGAAAGAATAGGAATTCAAGGTCCATACCTAAACATAGTAAAAGCCATATACAGCAAACCACTGGCTAACATTAAACTAAATGGAGAAACTTGAAGCAATCCCACTAAAATCAGGGACTAGACAAGGCTGCCCCTCTCTCCCTACTTATTCAATATAGTTCTTGAAGTTCTAGCCAGAGCAATCAGACAACAAAAAAGGAGGTCAAGGGATACAGATCGGAAAAGAAGAAGTCAAAATATCACTATTTGCAGATGATATGATAGTATATTTAAGTGATCCCAAAAGTTCCACCAGAGAACTACTAAAGCTGATAAACAACTTCATCAAAGTGGCTGGGTATAAAATTAACTCAAATAAATCAGTAGCCTTCCTCTACACAACAGAGAAACAAGCGAGAAAGAAATTAGGAAAGCGACACCCTTCATAATAGACCCAAATAATATAAAAATACCTCGGTGTGACTTTAACCAAGCAAGTAAAAGATCTGTACAATAAGAACTTCAAGACACTGAAGAAAGAAATTGAAGAAGACCTCAGAAGGTGGAAAGATCTCCCATGCTCATGGATTGGCAGGATTAATATAGTAAAAATGGCCATTTTACCAAAAGCGATCTACAGATTCAATGCAATCCCCATCAAAATACCAATCCAATTCTTCAAAGAGTTAGACAGAACAATTTGCAAATTCATCTGGAATAACAAAAAACCCAGGATAGCTAAAACTATCCTCAACAATAAAAGGACTTCAGGGGGAATCACTATCCCTGAACTCAAGCAGTATTACAGAGCAATAGTGATAAAAACTGCATGGTATTGGTACAGAGACAGACAGATAAACCAATGGAACAGAATTGAAGACCCAGAAATGAACCCACACACCTATGGTCACTTGATTTTTGACAAAGGAGCCAAATCCATCCAATGGAAAAAAGATAGCATTTTCAGCAAATGGTGCTGGTTCAACTGGAGGTCAACATGTAGAAGAATGCAGATCGATCCATGCTTATCACCCTGTACAAAGCTTAAGTCCAAGTGGATCAAGGACCTCCACATCAAACCAGACACACTCAAACTAATAGAAGAAAAACTAGGGAAGCATCTGGAACACATGGGCACTGGAAAAAATTTCCTGAACAAAACACCAATGGCTTATGCTCTAAGATCAAGAATCGACAAATGGGATCTCATAAAACTGCAAAGCTTCTGTAAGGCAAAGGACACTGTGGTTAGGACAAAACGGCAACCAACAGATTGGGAAAAGATCTTTCCCAATCCTACAACAGATAGAGGCCTTATATCCAAAATATACAAATAACTCAAGAAGTTAGACCGCAGGGAGACAAATAACCCTATTAAAAAATAGGGTTCAGAGCTAAACAAAGAATTCACAGCTGAGGAATGCCAAATGGCTGAGAAACACCTAAAGAAATGTTCAACATCTTTAGTCATAAGGGAAATGCAAATCAAAACAACCCTGAGATTTCACCTCACACTAGCAAGAATGGCTAAGATCAAAAACTCAGGTGACAGCAAATGCTGGCGAGGATGTGGAGAAAGAGGAACACTCCTCCATTGTTGGTGGGATTGCAGACTGGTACAACCATTCTGAAAATCAGTCTGGAGGTTCCTCAGAAAATTGGACATTAAACTGCCTGAGGATCCAGCTATACCTCTCTTGGGCATATACCCAAAAGATGCCCCAACATATAAAAAAGACACGTGCTCCACTATGTTCATTGCAGCCTTATTTATAATAGCCAGAAGCTGGAAAGAACCCAGATGCCCTTCAACAGAGGAATGGATACAGAAAATGTGGTACATCTACACAATGGAATATTACTCAGCTATCAAAAACAACTAGTTTATGAAATTTGTAGGCAAATTTTTGGAACTGGAAAATATCATCCTGAGTGAGCTAACCCAATCACAGAAAGACATACATGGTATGCACTCATTGATAAGTGGCTATTAGCCCAAATGCGTGAATTACCCTAGATGCCTAGAACAAATGAAACTCAAGACGGATGATCTAAATGTGAATGCTTCACTCCTTCTTTAAAAGGGGAACAAGAATACCCTTGGCAGGGAAGAGAGAGGCAAAGATTAAAACAGAGACTGAAGGAACACCCATTCAGAGCCTGCCCCACATATGGCCCATATATATACAGCCACCCAATTAGACAAGATGGATGAAGCAAAGAAGTGCAGAAGTGTAGATCGCTCCTGAGAGACACAGCCAGAATACAGCAAATACAGAGGCGAATGCCAGCAGCAAACCACTGAACTGAGAATAGGACCCCCGTTGAAGGAATCAGAGAAAAGAACTGGAAGAGCTTGAAGGGATGAGACCCCATATGTACAACAATGCCAAGCAACCAGAGCTTCCAGGGACTAAGCCACTACCTAAAGACTATACATGGACTGACCCTGGACTCTGACCTCATAGGTAGCAATGAATATCCTAGTAAGAGCACCAGTGGAAGGGAAGCCCTGGGTCCTGCTAAGACTGAACCCCCAGTGAACTAGACTGTTGGGGGAGGCGGCAATGGGGGAGGGAACACCCATAAGGAAGGGGAGGGGGAGGGGATGTTTGCCGGAAACCGGAAAGGGAATAACACTTCGAAATGTATATAAGAAATATTCAAGTTAATTAAAAAAAAAACCTTTAAAAAAAAAAAAGAAGAGCAGGGAATTGTGGGGTTCTCTTATGAATACATTGCTTATACTCTACATATCAACGCCAATGCCATAATCTCCTATGCTATATAGTGACTATATATGGTAAAGAGTTAAAGTCAATTGAGGTCATTTAGGTGGGTATTAACCAAATTTGACTAGTTTTATTTCAGGAAGTAGAAAATATCCACAGAGAAAGGATGAGGTAAAATAATACATAAAGACAGAAGGAGAAGATGTAATTTACAAAGTAGAAGCCTCTTGGAAAAAAATACCTCTATGGTCACCTTGACTCTGAGATTCCAGCCTTCAGGATTTTGAGGAAATAAATGTATATTCTTTTGACCACTACACTGTGGTACTTGTCATGGCAACCAAGGCAATAAAACACAGCATTAGACGAAAGAAAAAACGAGTACATGCTTCTCATGGAAGCAATAACAATGAAAGAAGACAGACCAGTTGAGGGAGGAACTGCAGGCCAGGAGACAACAGGAGAAACCCAAGTGAGAAGGTATAGTGGCTGAACATTGCGAGATACACTTTACCCAGAACTGTCAGTGGCCTGCATATCAGCCTCAATATCTCAGGAGTTGAGGAGAGACTACTGAGCTTAGAGACAGTTGGATTCATCAGCTGCATGGACATGACTTCTGGGTCTTCTGGGCCTAATAGATACAATGATTTAAGTGAGATTCTGTGAACCAAATTTTATTAGCTGATGTTGGGAGCAATGCCCTTGAAGCCCTTCATTGTTGATGCTATTATTATGGTTAGAATTAAGTATGACTGGGTTCATGAAAAATCCCCAGCTAGCTGCAGAAGACTAATATAAATATGATGTGTCAAGATACCCAATGTGATGAAATGTAACCTTTCTGAAAAACCAACATCCTGCTGACTAATAGATATGACAAACCTGTGACTTTCCTGACATCTGTCAACATCAGCCGATTCCTTGACCCCACGAATATTGTGTCCTTGGCCTGAGTAAATGTTTCTTACTTCCTCCTTCCCTCTGTTACCCATGTTATGGTATAAATTCAGCCTTGGGGAAAAATAAAATTGTCGCCTTGATCAGACTCTTGTCTTGGCTCCTTCTTTGCATTTCTTGTCCCCCATTCTCTTCCAGGTAACCCTCAGACACCGTTGCTTACAAGCTGAGGTATTAGAAATCACACTTTTTGAAGCATTTTCTAATGGGATGCTCTAGTCCCCTGCTGCAACTAATTGACATGGTGAGAAGTGCTCAGGATTCTGGTTAAGACCTGAGACAATGTTCTGGAGTTCTCTCCTGTGTCATTTTAGGTGATTACCTTTATTCCTGTAGTTTCAATAGCAGAAGAGAGCTCAAAAGCAGGAAGATGATGCTATTGTTGTGACATACTCACCTATAAATCCCAACAGTAGGCTCACCAGCCAAGTAACATGAAGAGTATGTGGCCAGAAGTCCAGGTGAAGCATGGTCAGGGTTAAGGAGTCCTTTCTACCCATATTTGGTTCTCGTGAGGTCACAGGTTCTGGTCTGAAGAGAAAAGAGGTACTGTAGCTTTTACTGAAGAACGGATATGTCAGTGTTATGGGGAAAGAGGAACAATACTTATTATTTTGCAATAGAGTCACAGTGTTGCAGGAAGCCACAATGGAAGTGTTTTTACCAGTTATTTGTAGAGAGATTCACATATTTATAATGAAAATTCTACTTACATTCAGTTGATTCGAATATACTTATTTTCATCATTTGTCAATTTAGTCTCTCAATGTGTACCTTTCAGTGTCATCCAGTAAGTCATGGCAGCAGAGTGGAAGACAGACAATGAGAACTTTAAGATATCACTTTACACTTATTGGCTTGAAGGCTACATATATGTATGAGGTTGCAAAGAAACCCACAGAAAGCTGGAAAGACTGCAGTGAAGTATTTCTAGTTGAAAATGTTGCTGCTGTACTAGAAGTGTATGAACCTCAACAGAATTATAGAATTGACTGAACTTTGACAACTTTTTTTGATCACAGTAGGAATTGGCCATGAACCTTTGTCCAATGTCATAATATCATTCACTTGACAGTTAGGGATTTGGAATATATTTGCATGACTGAATTTGAATCTTTTGTGCCCTTGGTATGTATCCTGGGAGAAAAATACATTCATATGGTAAGAGGATTAAATGTATGGGGATGAGGAACACAACCCCTGACAATCATAAGTCATTGTAAATCAACAAAATAATATTCAACTTATTTTTTTGCTTTTTTTTAATCTTTATTAACTTGAGTACTTCTTTATTTATTTATTTATTTTTTTTATTAACTTGAGTATTTCTTATATACATTTCGAGTGTTATTCCCTTTCCCGGTTTCTGGGCAAACATCCCCCTCCCCCCTCCCCTTCCTTATGGGTGTTCCCCTTCCCACCCTCCCCCCCTTGCCGCCCTCCCCCCAACAGTCTAGTTCACTGGGGGTTCAGTCTTAGCAGGACCCAGGGCTTCTCCTTCCACTGGTGCTCTTACTAGGATATTCATTGCTACCTATGAGGTCAGAGTCCAGGGTCAGTCCATGTATAGTCTTTAGGTAGTGGCTTAGTCCCTGGAAGCTCTGGTTGCTTGGCATTGTTGTACATATGGGGTCTTGAGCCCCTTCAAGCTCTTCCAGTTCTTTCTCTGATTCCTTCAACGGGGGTCCTATTAACTTGAGTACTTCTTATTTACATTTCGATTGTTATTCCCCTTCCCGGGTTCCAGGCCAACATCCCCCTAACCCCTCCACCTCACCTTCTATATGGGCTTCCCCTTCCCATCCTCCCCCCATTACCACCCTCCCCCCAACAATCACGTTCACTGGGGGTTCAGTCTTGGCAGGACCAAGGGCTTCCCCTTCCACTGGTACTCTTACTAGGCTATTCCTTGCTACCTATGAGGTTGGAGCCCAGGGTCAGTCCATGTATAGTCTTTGGGTAGTGGCTTAGTCCCTGGAAGCTCTGGTTGGTTGGCATTGTTGTTCATATGAGGTCGTGAGCCCCTTCAAGCTCTTCCAGACCTTTCTCTGATTCCTTCAACGGAGGTCCCGTTCTCAGATCAGTGGTTTGCTGCTGGCATTCACCTATGTATTTGCTGTATTCTGGGTGTGTCTCTCAGGAGAGATCTACGTCTGGTTCCTGTCGTCCTGCACTTCTTTGCTTCATCTACCTTATTTAGTTTGGTGGCTGTATATGTATG
Source organism: Rattus rattus (assembly GCF_011064425.1). Classification (NCBI taxonomy): domain Eukaryota; kingdom Metazoa; phylum Chordata; class Mammalia; order Rodentia; family Muridae; genus Rattus; species Rattus rattus. The sequence goes on along the minus strand of NC_046156.1, from coordinate 156,996,895 downwards.
GGCTACATGTGGGGCAGACTCTGAATGGGTGTTCCTTCTGCCTCTGTTCTAAACTTTGCCTCCCTATTCCCTGCCAAGGGTATTCATGTTCCCCTTTTAAAGAAGGAGTGAAGCATTCACATTTTGGTCATCCTTCTTGAGTTTCATGTGTTCTGTACATCTAGGGTAATTCAAGCATTTGTGCTAATAGCCACTTATCAATGAGTGTTTTTCTGTGGTTGGGTTACCTCACTCAGGATGATATTTTCCAGTTCCATCCATTTGCCTTTGAATTTCATAAAGTCATTGTTTTTAATAGCTGAGTAATGTTCCACTGTGTAGATGTACCACATTTTCTGTATCCATTCCTCTGTTGAAGGGCATCTGGGTTCTTTCCAGCTTCTAGCTATTATAAATAAGGCTGCTATGAACATAGTAGAGCACGTGTCTTTGTTATATGTTGGGGCATCTTTTGGGTATATGCCCAAGAGAGGTACAGCTGGGTTCTCAGGTAGTTCAATGTCCAATTTTCTGAGGAACCTCCAGACTGATTTCCAGAATGGTTGTACCAGTCTGCAATCCCACCAACAATGGAGGAGTGTTCCTCTTTCTCCATATCCTCACCAGCATTTGCTGTCACCGGAGTTTTTGATCTTAGCCATTCTCACTGGTGTGATATGAAATTTCAGGATTGTTTTGATTTGCATTTTCCTTATGACTAAAAAGGTTAGAACATTCTTTAGGTGTTTCTCAGCCATTCAGCATTCCTCAGCTGTGAATTCTTTGTTTAGCTCTGAACCCCATTTTTTAATAGGGTTATTTGTCTCCCTGTGGTCTAACTACTTGAGTTCTTTGTATATTTTGGATATAAGGCCTCTATCTGTTGTAGGATTGGTAAAGATCTTTTCCCAATCTGTTGGTTGCCGTTTTGTCCTAACAACCATGTCCTTTGCCTTACAGAAGCTTTGCAGTATTATGAGATCCCATTTGTTGATTCTTGATCTTAGAGCATAAGCCATTGGTGTTTTGTTAAGGAACTTTTCTCCAGTGCCCATGCGTTCGAGATGCTTCCTTCCTTTTTCTTCTATTAGTTTGAGTGTATCTGGTTTGATGTGGAGGTCCTTGAACCTCTTGGACTTATCTTTGTACAGGATGGGTTGATATGCATTCTTCTACTACTGACCTCCAGTTGAACCAGCACCATTTGCTGAAAATGCTATCTTTTTTCCATTTAATGGTTTTGACTCCTTTGTCAAAAATCAAGTGACCCTAGGTGCGTGAGTTCATTTCTGGGTCTTCAATTCTATTCCATTGGTCTATCTGTCTGTCTCTGTACGAATACCATGCAGTTTTTATCACTATTAATCTGTAATACTGCTTGAGTTCAGGGATAGTGATTACCCCAGAAGTCCTTTTATTGTTGAGGATAGTTTTAGCTATCCCAGATTTTTTGTTTTTCCAGATGAATTTGCAAATTGATCTGTCTAACTCTCTGAAGAATTGGATTGGTATTTTGATGGGGATTGCATTGAATCTGTAGATAGATTTTGGTAAAGTGGCCATTTTTACTATATTAATCCTGCCAATCAGTGATCATGGGAGATCTTTCCATCTTCTGAGGTATTCTTCAATTTCTTTCTTCACAGGGTTGACGTTTTTATCATACAGATCTTTTATTTGCTTGGTTAAAGTCACACTGAGGTATTTTATATTATTTGGGACTATTATGAATGGTGTCGTTTCCCTAATTTCTTTCTCGGCTTGTTTCTCTTCTGTGTAGAGGAAGGCTACTGATTTATTTGAGTTAATTTATTGCCCAGCCACTTTGCTGAAGGTGTTTATCAGCTTAGGTAGTTCTCTGGTGGAAGTTTTGGGATCACTTAAATATACTATCATATCATCTGCAAATAGTGATATTTTGACTTCTTCTTTTCCAATCTGTATACCTTTGATCTCCTTTTGTTGTCTGATTGCTCTGGCTAGAACTTCAAGAACTATATTGAATAAGTAGGGAGAGAGTGCGCATCCTTGTCTAGTCCCTCATTTTAGTGGGATTGCTTCAAGTTTCTCTCCATTTAGTTTAATGTTAGCTACTGGTTTGCTGTATATGGCTTTTGCTATGTTTAGTTATGGGCCTTGAATTCCTATTCTTTCCAGGACTTTTATCATGAAGGGGTGTTGAATTTTCTCAAATGCTTTCTCAGCATCTAATGAAATGATATGTGGTTTTGTTCTTTCAGTTTGTCTATATAATGGATTACGTTGATGATTTTCCGTATATTAAACCATCCCTGCTTGCATGGGATGAAGCCTACTTGATCAAAATGGATGATTGTTTTGATGTGTTCTTGGATTCGTCTTGTATGAATTTTTTTTTTATTATTATTAACTTGAGTATTTCTTATATACATTTTGAGTGTTATTCCCTTTCGGTTTCGGCAAACATCCCCTCCCCTCCCCTTCCTTATGGGTGTTCCCCCAACCCTCCCCATTGCCTCTCCCCAACAGTCTAGTTCACTGGGGTTCAGTCTTAGCAGGACCCAGGGCTTCCCCTTCCACTGGTGCTCTTACTAGGATATTCATTGCAACCCTACGAGGTCAGAGTCCAGGGTCAGTCCATGTATAGTCTTTGGGTAGTGGCTTAGTCCTGGAAACTCTGGTTGGTTGGCATTGCTGTACATATGGGGTCTCGAGTTCCTTCAAGCTCTTCCAGTTCTTTCTCTGATTCCTTCAACGGGGGTCCTGTTCTCAGTTCAGTGGTTTCCTGCTGGCATACGCCTCTGTATTTGCTGTATTCTGGCTGTGTCTCTCAGGAGCGATATGCATTCACTTTTTGATCATCCGTCTTGAGTTTCATTTGTTCTAGGCATCTAGGGTAATTCAAGCATTTGGGCTAATAGCCACTTATCAGTGAGTGCATACCATGTATGTCTTTCTGTGATTGGTTAGCTCACTCAGGATGATAGTTTCAGTTCAACCATTTGCCTCTCGAATTTCACAAAGTCATTGTTTTTGATAGCTGAGTAATATTCCATTGTGTAGATGTACCACATTTTCTGTATCCATTCCTCTGTTGAAGGGCATCTGGGTTCTTTCAAGCTTCTGGCTATTATAAATAAGGCTGCGATGAACATAGTGGAGCACGTGTCTTTTTTATATGTTGGGGCATCTTTTGAGTATATGCCCAGGAGAGGTATAGCTGGATCCTCAGGCAGTTCAATGTCCAATTTTCTGAGGAACCTCCAGACTGATTTCCAGAATGGTTGTAGCAGTCTGCAACCCCACCAACAATGGAGAGTGTTCCCTTTCTCCACATCCTCGCCAGCATTTGCTGTCACCTGATTTTTGATCTTAGCCATTCTCACTGGTGTGAGGTGAAATCTCAGGGTTGTTTTTGATTGCATTTCCTTATGACTATTTTGATGTTGAACATTTCTTTAGGTGTTTCTCAGCCATTGGTATTCCTCAGCTGTGAATTCTCTGTTTAGCTCTGAACCCCATTTTTAATAGGGTTATTTGCCTCCTGCTGTCTAACTTCTTCAGTTCTTTGTATATTTTGGATATAAGCCCTCTATCTGTTGTAGGATTGGTAAGATCTTTCCCAATCTGTTGGTTGCCGTTTTGTCTAACCACAGTGTCCTTTGCCTTACAGAAGCTTTACAGTTTTATGAGATCCCATTTGTTGATTCTTGATCTTAGAGCATAAGCCATTGGTGTTTTTTTTTCAGGAAATTTTTTCCAGTGCCATGTGTTCCAGATGCTTCCCTAGTTTTTCTTCTATTAGTTTGAGTGTGTCTGGTTTGATGTGGAGGTCCTTGATCCACTTGGACTTAAGCTTTGTACAGGGTGATAAGCATGGATCGATCTGCATTCTTCTACATGTTGACCTCCAGTTGAACCAGCACCATTTGCTGAAAATGCTATCTTTTTTCCATTGGATGGATTTGGCTCCTTTGTCAAAAATCAAGTGACCATAGGTGTGTGGGTTCATTTCTGGGTCTTCAATTCTGTTCCATTGGTCTATCTGTCTGTCTCTGTTACCAATACCATGCAGTTTTTATCACTATTGCTCTGTAATACTGCTTGAGATCTGGGATAATGATTC